>NC_077229.1:112605519-113805519 GCF_027887165.1 Monodelphis domestica
GAAGAATGATATGTTTCACACATTAAAAAAAAAAGAATGAGACATTGATTTTTATATAGCTAATGTGAAAATTTGTTTCTCTTAGATGAGCATATTTATTATAATTTATTACATATTTATAGGAATCATATTATTATATTATATTTTATGTTTTTTTTAAATGGTAACAAAAAAAAGGAATGCTTGTTGACTAACCAAAAGAAAATGATCTGGGCCCAGCTGATTATCTTTGCACATTCAGTATGAATTCTATGCAGTGATGGACTAGTTCATGCAGCTGTCTATCCAATTACATATTATAGCCTATACAATAGAAATTTTTCATCTTCTTGGTTTTTTCTATATGTATTGCTAGGCCAAACTTCTGAGAGGTTGAGAATATCATTGAGGAGCTTGTGAAGATGGATTTCAGAGTATAAACTGTTAAATACAAAAGGCTAGCAGCCTTCTACTCCTGGGCTTTTTAAAGAAATCCTGAAAAATAGTTATAGGCTCTGGATATCACTATAATTTTTAATACATTTTAGTATACGGATCATAATCAATCTGTCCTGCTTTTGTTTGAAAGTCTTTAAGAGTAAACTATTTATGGGAATCTACATGGCTTAATGGATTGAAATTGAACCAGACCTAGAGATGGGACCTGTGTTCAAATTTGGCCTCGGATACTTCCTAGTTAGTGGCAAGTCACTTAACCCCAATTGACTAGCCCTTACCACTCTTTTTCCTTGGAACCAATACTTAGTATTGATTCTAAGCCTGAAGGTGAGTTTTTAAAAATAAAAAAGTAAATCATTTGATATTAGAAGACTTTGTAATTTAGTATATCTCAAAATATTTTTTTAAATGTATGAATAAACCTTCTGTCCATTTGCATTACCTAATATTACTTCTCTTTTATTATAGGTTGGGAAGAGTGGAAATATTCCAGCAGGGACAACAGTTGACACCAAAATTACCCACCCATCAGAATTTGACTTTTACCTGTGCAGCCATGCTGGTATTCAGGTAGAGCCATGCATTTCTGACTTTTCGAGTGATGTATACTACAGTGTTTAACAGTGAGCACTTCTGTATGGCAGCTCTGGCTTAATTGTTCAATTCCATGACCAAATTATTGTTGAATACCAATACCGTAGGAGACATGGTTCTAGCTGTCAGATAACTAATTGAGATGTTCTTTGGACAGACAGGGAGTGTTGAGAGACTAGTTCTTACTCATTATAAATATGAATAATAGACTATCTTCTTTTAAAAAATGCAATGTAAACTTTGTCATTCGAACTCTAGGAAGTCATGTAGCTATTATTTCTGAAATACTAAAAGTCCCAGCCCATGTTAATTACTTGCCCTGTAGAGCACCTGAGAGGCATGATGAAATGGACAGGATACCACAAGTCTCAGCTCTGCCATTTATTAGTATTGTGAACTTTGGTAAGAAATTTCCCCTCTCCATGCCTCAGTTTGCTCATCTGTAATGTAAGAGTAAACCTTACTAATTACTATGTAATTATTAATTAATTATTGCAACAGATTTTACTGATTACTATAAAATCATTCATAGAATAGAAATATTTATATTTCTGTGGATGCAGGATGCTATTGTATTCTTAGGAAATGTAACAGATTCATCTTTGTGGCTTATATACAGCTTGAACCCTTCCCCTTGTCTCGTCAAAAAGTCTTGTCAGACTTGAAGTCTTTTATTTGGTAATTCCACCATGAAACTTAAAGGAAATTTCCTGTTGAAAAAGTCATTTTATTTAACCAATATTTATTCTGCAATTAGTGCCTTGTACTAGCCAACATGATGGAAACAAAGAAAAACAGGGCACCATCCATAGCCTTCAGTATTCCTTTTACAATCTAGTTGAGAAGGCAAGATGTATTAAATTAAAAATAAACAGTAAGGACAAGAATTGCTGAAGGGCAGGAACAATGTAGACAAATTCTGCATTCCCAGTTATATAATCATGAAGGAATTCTGAAGAAGAGAAGATTTCAAGAGGAACACCTAACTATGTTTAAAAAAACAAAGCAAAACAAGGGGTTGTTACATTAAAAAAGAATTAGGCTTCTCTGTTGCCTTCTAGAGTAGTCATACTATGGACAGATAGATGGCAAGATGGGCAAGGATGAAGAGCCCACCTTCCAAATAATTTATATTTCAGCTCAGCCAAAGAGAGTGTTTTCCCAACAGTGATGTTGGCTGCCTCAAAACTGAGTAATGGCTAGATGACCATTTGTCACATAGGTCTGGTTAGAATGAATTGATGATTCCTAGAAAGGCAGTAGATCATAATATCTTCTCTCTCTCTCTCTCTCTCTCTCTCTCTCTCTCTCTCTCTCACTCACACTCACACTCACACACTTTTTGAGGTCAGGGAGAGTTTCATTTTTGACTTTGTATCACCAGCACCTGAGATGGTGCCTTTTGACTAGTTTACACTTAATAAATGTTATTGAATTTTTTCTTTCCAATAAGGTAGGAGGCAAGATCATTTTTTGATAATGAAGTTGATATAAATGAATTAAAGAGAAGGCATGGAATTACTACTGTGGAAAAGGTGATGAAGTGAAGGAATAATATAAGGATTATCAGACAACAATGATGTCCCAATTAAAATGAAATAGCAGATTTGATAAGGAACCAGTTGGCACATTTTCATTACTTTTTCCAGCAGTGCTATGATATAGTGCTGCAAGGGATGGACAGAGTAGAGACAGTAGATTAAGACAAGGGAAGTTGGGTGGTGGGGTGTTTACCAACCTAAGAATGGCAAAAGGATGAGGGATTTAAGAATAACAGATACTAAAGAATTGATCTTGTTAAGATAGTGGAAAGAAAAAGTGAGACCAGAAAAGGAGTAGTGAATAGTTCCTGATAGGGGTTCTTAACCTTTTATGTGCCATGGACCCCTTCTCAGGATAATAATCTTAAAATGCCTAAAATAAAATACATAGTATTACAAAAAGTATTATAAAAGTAACCAATTATGTTAACATTTCTGTTACTTTAAACATCATAAAAATAAGTTGATGGACCCCAAGTTAAGAACTCCTGGTTTAGGGAGCAGCTAGAAGGATTAAAAGCAAAGCCTAGAAATGGAAGGTCTTGGATTCAAATGTGACCCAAATGTGACTTGTGATTCAAATGTTGCTTAGCCCCCACTGCTCAGCCCTTTTCACTCTTTTGACTTGGAATCAAAAATAATATTAATTCTAAGACAGATGGCAAGGGATTTTTTTTTTGTTTGTTTTTTAAAGAACAAATCCTGGTTTAATAGAGTAATTTCTGGAGGGAATAAATTTCACAGTAAAATCATAGAATCTCTATAGGATTTGGGAGGCAGGGATAAATAGATTATAGATATAGAGACACAAAGACAGATAATAAATAAATGGATGGATTAGTTAGAGAATGATAAAGAAAGGAATTTCAGAATTCTACATCACAGTTACAATCCAGTTATGGTTGGTGGTGAAATCAAAGGGCGTGTTCACTTGTATGAGTGAGTGGGTGATATAGAATTTGGTTTGATGCTCTCAAGGAGTTTGTAGAGCGAGGTTGTGTGTATCCTGAGAATTGAAACAATGAACTCAGAATCAGAGTAGATTGTTGAAGGTGATAAATCAACTTTTATATAGGAGTCCCCATGCATGAAGCTGGAATTGGGCAAGAGAGGAAAACTTAACCAGGTACTGAATTGTTTGATGATAAAGGAAGGAAAAATGATCTAGATTCCAAAGGATGACTGCCTCAAGAATCTAAACCAAGTCATGTAGACCGGTTGATATAGATCGTACAAACTGGATGGTTGCTAAGTAAAGTGGCAAAAGAATGGTTTGGAAATGTCAGTGAAGGAGGAAACAGTATGTCTATTCCTCTTCCCAGTCCAGTATATAATAACAGTAAGATAATTGTTCCTTACCTAGACAATTGCTTTTTGCTTTGTTTTCTAAGAAGAATTTGACTTGACAACCCTATTTTTAATTTTTAGGGAACAAGCAGGCCTTCCCATTATCATGTCCTTTGGGATGACAATCGTTTTTCTTCAGATGAACTACAGATTTTGACTTATCAACTGTGTCATACCTATGTGCGTTGTACACGCTCTGTCTCTATCCCTGCACCAGCCTACTATGCGCACCTGGTGGCCTTCAGGGCCAGGTATCATCTGGTGGATAAAGAACACGATAGGTAAGTAGAATTCCCCTCCCCATTCAGTCAGAAATACTCCAGGACTGTAAGTTTTTTGCCTCTCAGTCAGAACCTATTGCTGAGTTATAAAGGGAAATGAGAATCAAAATTCACTTTTCTCAATGATCACTTCGAAGTGACATCAATTTAAAACTGTGAATTGGCAGCTCCTTTTAGGAATGGCTATTCACTGCCTCCTAACTTGTGTATGTCTACAAAATTAGGAGTGCTAATCCAACTAATTTAATTTTTAAATATCCTGAAAATCTTATTAAAAGAAGTGATTCAACCCATTATCTGGATTATTTCCTTGATTCCTACACATTTTTTTCACATCAACTATCAGAAGGATATGGCCTAATAGAATAGTTATAGTTTTCATTATTCCTTTTCTACATCTATATTTTCCCAATTACACGTAATAACCATTTTAACATACATTTTCCAAAATTATAAAATCCAATTGTCTTCCTTCCCCTCTTCAGTATTCCTTTTGAGAAATTAATATTGACGTACAGTGGGAAGAGCTCTGACCCATGATTCAAAGAGTCCCAAGTTCACATCCCAGCTCTGCTATCAATAGTGGCCTTGGGCAAATCATTTTCTTACCTAGTTCCACATGTATAAATGTGAAGTGGTTGGACTGGATGATCTTTGAGTTCTGATTTATGAGTCTGCTCAGAGTAACCTTTTAAAACTAGCTTCATTTCCCAAACTTACTAAATTCAGTTCAAGTCTTGATGTTACATATGTCATACTTTTAAGTATTCTTTAAGCTTTCATTTTGGTTAGGCTTTCTGAATTTGAGACCTTTAGACCTGTGCTCATTTTCATGGGTATCAGAGAAAGGGAGAGAGTATCCAGCTATGGATTTTTTAAAAATAACCTTTATCTTCCATCTTTGAATCAATACTTAGGATTGGCTGCAAAGCAGAAGAAGAGCAAGAGTTAGACAGTGGGGGTTAAGGTCATGCAACCAGGGAGTGTCTGAGTCCAGATTTAACTGAGGACCTCTGGTCTATAGGCCTGGTTGCCCCTTTGCTATTGTTATTGCTTCTTTGTTTAATTTTCATCTGAGGCAAAGGTGAGTATCAAAACTCACTGAAGCAGATTAAAATGTAATTGGAAAATGATTGATAAAATAAATAAAACTAAAATGCAACCATAGATAATGTTTAGTTTGTGGTTTTCTAAGTCAGTGTGCCAGCCAGCAGGGATCTTTTTCTAGTTTGAGTTGGACACCCTTAGAGTAACTTTTCTTAGATCTTCTGGTCTTGGGCCAGAGAATTCAGTGTCATTTATAAATATATAACTTCAGAGCAGAAAGCAAGTCATCTAGCCTAACCCTGCCCCAGTTTACAGATAGGGATACCTGAAGCTTAGCAAGGTGAGCTGATTTAATCCATGGTCACAAATTTGATTTGTGGCAAAGGGAAGAATAGACCCTACGACTTCTGATTCTCAGACCAGGGCCCTCCCTATTAATAAATACATTTTTTCCCCTCAATTCTCTTGTACCTCTCAACCTTTCACTCCGATACAGTTTCTCCATGCCATCTCGATGTCACTTGTTATTTAGTTTCTTTCTTTTTTTTTTTACAGCATGGAAAATTCCTTTTCAAATGAGATTGATTGATTGTTCATCTGTTTCCTCCTCTTTAGTGCCGAAGGAAGCCACACATCTGGTCAGAGTAATGGCAGAGACCACCAAGCACTTGCGAAAGCAGTACAGGTTCATCAGGACACGCTGCGTACCATGTACTTTGCTTGACATGTTTTAGTGTTTAGCGATTTAGTACAGAGTTGGATTCACATGAGACCAGCTACACTCAGACCAACTGTTGCCCAGCCCTCCCATGACAGCCAGCAAGGAGCAGGATGCATCTAGGTTCTTTTCCATGTGCAAGAAAGAAAACCGTCCCTGAATTAAGACTTGGATTTTGAGCTGCAGACCTGTAAAACTCCCATAACCTGGCCCCCTACCCTTCGCCCCACCCTACCCCTGCCACTGTTGGAAATGTGGTTTGCCAAAATCTATAGGCTGCTTTTCAGAATACAGACCCAAGTTTCCTAAAATTAATTCAAGAGCTATTATCTCAGGGCTTTAAAAACAAACAAACAAAAAAAACCACACACAAACAGACTATTTTATCTGTCATTCAATTTACTTGTGAACAATCTAATGCACCACAAAATTGATGGAATTCAAAAGCTGTGACTTTTCCTTAAAGAGTACAAAGGAACAAAAACAAAACACTATTCTGGTTTTAAAGCCTTGGCTATTCTGTATGCATCCACTAGTTTTATTTTCAAAGGCAAACTAGTTTGCTCCCATTGTAACTTATAACCAACTTTCTACTAAGCAAATGGCAGATTTATTTTCTGAGCTTTGTTCTCCAATGCCTCCTTTTCTCCTGCGTTATTGATGTTTTTATTAGATTAAAATATGAAACTCTTGCCGGAAATAGGACATGTTGAAAACTTTTAAAGAGGTCCGAACAATTGGCAGATAAGTGCCATTTTAATAAAATTTTTTAGGAAAAGAAAAAAGAAAAAAAGTACCGAAAACTAGTCATAAGATTTGTCCTCTAGGACTGTGATACTTACTTTCCAAAGTCTCTAAAGAATACGGGTCTGTGGTGATAAATACAGTACAATCCTTTTTCACTGTTAAGTCTTTAATGTAAAAAAAAAAAAGATTATATATGGTTAGCAGTATTAATGTGATAGGTTAGGCGCTGTTATTTTATTTGCCAAGGGGTGCTCCTCATATTTTCTGTTTAACATATCAAGAGCATTTTGGATTCTAGAGATGAAAAAACCACATCATGCAGATACTAATGTTTAAGTACAGGAATATGCAATTGACTTTAATGTGACAGAGATCAGAGAGGCATATAATTAGTGTGGATAGTTTAACCTGCAGTTCCAGAAATAACAAGTGTGCCCACAACATAGCAAGAGGTCTTGTTTCCATGAGCAGTTCTGATGGGCACATGCCCTCCCTTCTCCATGGGTTTAAGCACAAAATGGAGTTTATTCTTTTGATTATTGGGAAGCAGAAAGATGTTGATGTTCAGGAAAGCAGTTTGGTTTTCTGGTTTTGTTTTGGAAGTGTCATGGAATCTATGCAGTCAAATATCTAGGAAATTGTTGACGTTTACTTATGGAGAAAGATTAATCTCTCTGTTATGCATTAAGTCAATAGTGAGAGAGATTTGGCCATTCTCTTAAGAGAAGCATTAAAATTGATAAGTACAAGGCATGTATATTTCTGTCAGGATTTGCACACTGGGGTCACTTACATTTATTACATGTATAAACCCTTGCACTAATAGCGATATACCATGGACAATTTTGAGGGGATACAACAAGAATACTGTTTCGTGCTGGTTTGATTTGATTTTTTTTTTCTGTGCGATATTTTAAAGCAATTGATCATGTTAAATGTGTAGACGTAGGAGAAAAGTAACCTTTGCTTCTTCACCCATTAAGCTTTCTCATTTTATTCTATCATTGAACCACATTTACCTCCAGCCAAGATGGCAGGCAACCAGATTATTTGGAGTTATGGACTGGACTGTGGTGTAGGCTCCTAAGTTCTCTATATTTGTTATTTTACTGGCTATGAGTTTGGGGGATTTAACCACACTTCAAGTTATACTGAACACCTTGCCCATGTTATTTTGGCTGAAATAACAAATGGAGAGTGTCATTTATCTATCTGTGTATGTATACGTGTGTGTTTGTGTGTAGTATGTGTGTGCTTATCTTCCTAATGGCATTAGTCTTATCTTGCTGTTTTAAGTCATTTGCTGTATCATTTTCATTTTATAAAAAAAAAAAAATTTGTTCCAGAAGATTCTACAGGAAACGTTGCCATTCTCCTTCCCTTTTTAATGGTGTGTGGCACTTTACCAATTTTCAGAGGGGTAAAAATTCACTCTTGGCTCAAGTTTTAACTTGAGTTAGAGCCTAAGAGATAATCCTTTTTCATACCAAACTGGTGGGAACCAAAATCAAATTAGTCCCACCCTTTTCTGAAAGCACCTGTGGGCTCTATTGAGTTAATTAGGTTTAGGAAGAAACCTGCTTTTCGCACTGATTGGAACCACAAGGGAATATTGAGAGAAATGGACAACAGAAAAAAGGGGGATGGGGGATGCCTTTCTAAGCTAGAAGTACATTTATAATTGCCAATCAAGCACAGACTCATAGAGACTTCTTCTAGGATGTTCTTGTCAGTATTTCAATGGGAAGAATATTTTCTTAAAAGTGGGCCTAAAGGACTTTGAGAATTACTCTATAGGTCTGTGCTATAACTGCTTTTGTAAGACTTTTTAATATACAAAGCATTAATAGACCAAAATATCTCCAGTATGTTTGTAATCCTTTGGTTTTACAAAATTAGAATGGCTCTAACTAGAACAGTCTCTCAGGTAATAGTTTGTTTTGTAAAGTTCACCAGTTAGGGGTTTTTTGAGGGGAAGGGAGGGAATATAAAATTTTTAAAATAATTCATTTCTCCTATAAACCACAAAGAAAAAAAATGTCAAAACTAATAATGAATTTCATGGCTGTATATAGAATTTTTGGAGATGAAATTCAAAGTTAAGACCCTATTCACATGGTGGCCAAAAGGTATTCCTTTCCAAACACTTATTTCTGATTGTTTTTGTACACAACATGCCCCCAAGACATTGTGAACAGGTGAACTGTGCTGTACCCAAAGTGGTGTTGCTGGTGAGCACACCCATCCATCAGTTTCCTTAAAGTGAATATTCCCCTGTTCCCATCTTTTGTGATTCTTTTTCATTTGGCAGGGGCTTCTGATACTGTCTGCTTTTTTTTTTTCCCCCTGCCAGTCTCAAAAAGTTGTACCTCACTTTAGGTAAACTGGCTATGTGAACAGTGGAAAAAATTCCCAGTCTCTATATCTATATCTATATATATATGTCTATATATATATGTAAAAGATAAAATTTATCTGATTGCTTTAAAAGGGTTTCACAAGAGAGTTCTTTTTACTGTTCACAATAAGATTCCTTTTAAGCGTTTGAAATGTTTTGGTTTACATTCTTATTTACACACATTAATGATGGTGATACCTCACACTTATATAGTGCATTACAGTTTACAGAAGTGCTTTCACATCCATCTCATTTGATCCTCACAGCAGCCTAGTGAGGTAGATAAGGACAGGTATTATTATACCCATATTGCATATGAAGAAACTTTTATCTATAAATAGCTGTGTGAAATGACTTGCCCAAGATCAGTAGAGCCAAACTCTTTTAAGTCCAGGTCTCCTGACACTAGCGCTCTTTGCAGGAAGGTTTTGTTTCCTTATACTGCCTACCACTCATAGTTAATGATCTGTAAACCAAGACTTAAAGTTGACTTGGGAAGCCTATTTAAAAGAGCCAATTGGGGCTGGGGATGAGGGGATGAATTCTTTTGTCATACAAAAATATTATCCCTTATTTGACTTTGATAAGTCTGGGTTTCCCTAGTCCAGATTTTATAAAGCTGAACTAACTTTTGGCATTTTTCAGGATTATGAGTTACTTTCTATCTGAAGGCATATTTTGGCATGTAAACTTGTGACTCCTAGAACCCGGTGTCTCCATTTTTCCATTAAAAATCACATTGCCTTTACATACTTTTCCCAAATTCACTTTTGAGGGGGGGAAATCAAATCTCCCTTGGAAAGCATCTTTGCACCCAGTCAGAACCACAAGGGCACTCGGAGGTGAAACTTTATATCATAGCCTCATTGTGCACTTTGGTAACATGGCTTAAAATCATGGCTATCTGGTCCCAACTCTGGCCAGTAGTAATTACTAATATTTACCCAAGCTTTTTGAGTATTCAGAACAAGAGACCTGTTAAATTTTTGTCCCTGGTTTGTTTTGTTTTTAAGGGAAAAAAGGTATTTTTAATTAAATGCAAAAATTATAATTTATTTCAATATAATGCCCCATTTTGATTTGGCCTAAGCCTCTATTCCATTTTTTAGCACCTAAGTTATTATAATATAAATTTTTATCCAAACTTTATAGTTTAGCATGGATTCTTTTAACTTTTGATATAATGAAAGGAAACACCATAAGTGTAATTTTGCTAGAACAGAGCACTAAACATTGCTATTTTTCTTACCTACTTGGAATTGTGATTTTTCATTAATCTCTAATGATTTAAATTTCCCTTCTGAAATATTTGGATGTGCTTGATCTAAGTCATGCTAAATGTCAACCAGCCTTTTTCCAGTAGAGACAGTCTTTCCTTTAAATGTTCTTTAAGCATTTGTCATAAAATGAAAGGAAGGAACCTGGATCAATTTCTCATTTGACAGATGAGGAAACAGCCTCAAAGAGGGAAAATAACATGACCCAAAATACACTGTGAGTATGGCAGAACCAGAATATGGACCCAGGTCTCCTGATTTTATTTTAGTTCCTTGCTTTTACTATTACATCAATGAGGCTCAATTAGAGGGTGTCTGGTGCTAAGTACCACATATCTTAGTTGATTATTCACATCATAGGATTAGAACTGGAAGGGAACATGAAGATCATTTAGTTCAAGTCTCTTTCCTTCTCTTTCCTGAGCAATTGTGACTGTTCCATGGTCACCCAAGTAGCAGTCAAAATTCAAACCTAGGTCTTATCTCAGAATCCAGTATTTCCCTCCTCTCCCCGACAATATTATGCTATAATGACTAGGATCTTGACACTTCTCTTCATAGTTTCAGATCTCTTTGATGGTAGCAGTGAATTTTTTTTTGAATGGGCATTTCCCTGTGTCTAGCATAATTCACTTAGTGAATGTATGTGGAAAAGTTTGGTTACTGACTTAATACAGAGGGCCATTCTGGTGGCCTAGACAAGCCATAAGTAATTTTTATGTGATCTCTTCTGAACTTATATCTTTCTCCCACAAGACAAGGAATGTACATCAAATAGAAAATTTTTCTCTCTTCAGGCTACTCCCTTTCAAAATACAATTTACATTTATATTTAGGTCCTTCCCAAAGCAAACTGCCCCCTAGTAATTTCACTGGCTGTTTAGGCTGGCATAACTTTTTTTTTTTTCAATTTAAACAGTACACTTCTGACTTTTATATTGTAGGTATTTCTCCATGTGCCCCCAAATGTCTGTTTTATAAGCAAACCTTCAACTCAAAATAATTGCACTGATTTTTTGGGGAACTTCGTTTTTACTTGTGTCAGATCTTTTGTCATCTGCTGTAGCTGTTTGGAAAAGACTGTATATAATGTTATGATTATGAGAAATAGAAATACTATCATTGATGTACTTTGTTTTTGTGATACTGCCACATTTACAGTATTAAGATGTTAGAACCGTATGGGTTAAAAATTCCTTTATTTTCTTCCATTTGTGTCTGGTGACATTTCATGAAGGATGGATTAGCTTGTTTCTCTAGGAGGTTGTTATTCAATCTTCATTTCTAATACATTTTCTTCATAAGTTTTTAAAGAAGATTATAAAGATTTTAAACTTTTTTTTTCCTTTTATGCTTCCTTCAGTACTATCTGTGGCTCCAAAGCTTATTTTCTTCAAGCACTTGGTCAAATTTCATAGGAAGGCAACGTTCACAAAAAAAAACTGGGCAGCTCTCTTTTACCTATTTTGAGTCAGGCATAATCAAAAGCTATTCTATTCAAATTGCTTTTTATTTAACCTATAGGTGCTAGAGATCTCAGAATTACAGTATTGCTCATATATGGCATTTGATTTGATAGCTACGTAAATATTTATTGTAGGTCTAAGGGGTTAACCGATAAGTTTGTAATTATGTTGAGATGTCTCAGAAACCTGAGTGGTTTTTGACTCTTAAATTTTTTGTTTCTTTTGCTTTTTTTTTTGCATATATTGGTGTGATGTGGACTCCGTTATGTTCCATATAGTCCTGCGCCTTTTGGATATGTTTTTGCCATTTAATTGTCAAAAGTGAATGTATTGGTTTGGCCAAATCACTACAGTTGGTGGTTTCCAAATATCGCTTAGAAGGCAAATGCAGATAAAGGCTACCTCTGAATTCTTAGATTCATATTTTTTGCTCTTCAAAAATATAGCTCTCAACACTGAAAATAGCCAAATTATTGCCTAAATAAACTGAATTGTGATCGTTCAGTCCTGACTTGCAAACTCATGTGCCATACTGTGACCCTTCAGTAAGCACTCATCATCTCTCCAGCTGCCTCAGAAAGCAGGAACGAATTGTGTTGAAGCCTTTTCTGTCCAAGCTTTTCTCCCAGAAATCAGAGCAGCTGCCCTTGCAAGGCTGACACATTTGTTTGGATTCAGGCTTCCATGTGGCAATATTGTGAAACAGCCAGCACTCTCCTGATTAGGGTTCATTTTCCTGTTTCAAACACAAAAGCACTTTTTCTCCATTCCACACTTGTGAGTGGGTCAACAATTGTTCCCACTCTCAGCCCGCCCTCACCAGCTTCCCCCTACCCAATACATATGCCCTCAAGTCAGACATTTTTAAAAAAATTAATAACATTTGTTTAAAAAAAAAGATAGACATTGATATTGCATGATAGAAGTTTGAAGTTACCTTATTTACTATTCAGATCAAACCTAATAGGAATTTCAGCTATAAAAATCTCTTTATTTTCCTGCCTAGAGTCAGGCATCTTTATTTAAAAGGAATGGGATTGGGGGCAGTAGGGAGAGATGGTGAGTAGTCAATATAGGGAAAGGCCTTCAGGGCCTTGGCTCAAATCTTGAAATAATGTGCGTGTACCCTAAAGGTGCTTTGAACGCTCAGAAGCAAAACTCTAGAAAATCTGTGCTAGTACGATATATTCTTTTGTTTACAATAAATCTAAATAGGCTTCCCCTAGATTAACTGCTTTATTGTCAGAAACGTTCTCATTTACCTGTACATAGAATTTTAACTCAGTATTTTTAATAAGATTACCTTCTTATAATCAGCTAAGAATAAAGTGGGATTTCATAATTTTTCTCCTAATTTTGTGGACTTAAGAATGGTCATTTAAATGTATGAACAGAGCAGTCCGTTCATAAAGAAGTTTGGATGGATAGTATGGCTCTGATCTGATGAAGGATGATGAACAGAGAAATCTTTGTTTAGAAGCTCTTAATTCTCTGTTGACATTTTGAAAGAGACTCCAGGGAAGTCCCAAGTATATTATTAGCTTACTTTTTTAAAACAAACTCTTTTTCACACTTTTATTGCTCATTTTGGCCACACATGCACACATCATGATCCTGAGATGTGGCATCTTTTGTATGTGCATCACATGTTTCTCTTGCCTGTCCTAGAACATGGTGATGGCACTATAATATATATTTTATGTAGACTATCATGTAAAGAATTTAGACTTTTTTTTTTTAACATGGACCCCAGGGTACTTCTCTTCAAGGCCCTTTTGAGTGGTCCTTATTAACATTTGCTCCCTTGTCTCTGTGGCTTAGAAGGCCAGAGAGGACTAGATGATGTTTCAAGAAGACAAAATGCTTTTCTTTCTTTTATAAATGTGGATTTTTTTTTCCCCAAATTCAGATGTCAGCTTGTTGCAAAGGTCTGCCTTTGGAAAGGCCACTTATCAGGAACTCTGAAATTGGCCTTTCTCATTTTTGTTTTTGTAGGGGTTTGACATATTAGAGTATCCATTCAATTCAATATGTACAAGGCACCTACTCAGTTAAGCATTTTACCAAGCACTTATTATGTGCCAAGCCCTTTGCACAAGGCCTTGTGCCCAGCACTGGGAATGATAATTATTTGTCCAGGATGAAGAGTAAAGAATGCTGATTTCATTTATTTGGCTATCAGTGTAACTGCACCTTAGGAGAGAATGAGGATAAATTGTAGGGGCATGAAGGGGTGAGGAGGAAAAGGAAAGTTATTACTTTGAATATTGTGTTCAGCTAAGTCAGAATTGTTTCTTCAGTGGGGTGGACAGTGAGCACCTCCTCCTAAGGCCTTAGGTGAGTACCACTATCATTTCTCCTCCATTGTGTTCTAAGACCTAATGTAAACAAAGTAGGATTCAAGCCTTGGCTTTCCGTCACCGTGCCTTTCAAACCTGGGCCCGGGATGTCCTTGCCCCCCCCAAAATAGTTTTTGGAGGGATGCAAGAAGTGTTGCATGGAGTAGGAAACTCTCGATAGATAGGATGGGAAAGCGCCAGTGTCCCAAGTGGTCAGCTCATGTTTGAACGGACTTGCCTCCTAGCTTGGTAAAAACACAGTCCTACAGAGGCTCCAGCTCTGTGAATTTGGGATAATGCTAGCTGTTTCACAATTGGAATTTCCAAGTACCTGTTTCTTTCAGTCCTTTTGCCAAAACCCAGGTTCAGTGGGTTTCCAGGATATTTATGACCCATCTTTTAACCAGGTATTGACCAAGAATCATCAGTGATTCCATCTCCAGGACAACTCAAGGTTGTTTTCGTTTTCATACCTAGATGAGTCATGGAAGAAGCAAATGAAATGATCTTAATTTTATGCAGAAAGGCAGGTACATTACTCTGAGTGCTGAACTTGGAGTCAGTGAGTCTGGAGTTAAAATTCTGCCTCTGACACTTATTATGCACCCAAATGACTCTTGGGCAAGTTTCTTAAACTCTGTGTATGTGCTTCAGGCAACTCCCTAGGACTTATATAGGAAACTATTGGTGGAGGTAGTTCCCTTTGTTGTGGACTTCAAAAATCCTATAGATATTCTTGTTTATATATATATATATATGTATATGTGTGTGTGTATACACTAATGAACACACTCCTTTGTGTCTTTGTAAAATGCTTTTGAAGACCTCAGCTGTAAGGTGCTATTTAAGTATGTACTAAATATTATAATTCTTTACTGTTTGGGGTTTAACTCAATTATTGTTTATCTTGCTAATGGTGAATGTTTTTTAAATTACTTATTTACTTTAAGTGTGGCAGTGATAACTGAGGAGTTCCAAAAGAGCTCCATTTTTTCACATCTGAAATCTGAATTGTGTTTAAATTTTTAAATTCAAGTATTAGCTAGTTCTTGGCTCTGGAGCTAATTAAAATTCAAAATTGACCAATTTCAATCTGGCTTAGTTCATTTAAGGGAATAAAGTGTTTAGTTTGCTTATAAAAAGGACTAATGATGTTCATTCTTTTCTATCTCTTGCCCCTCCTTTCTACCTGAACCCCTCAACCCCAAAGGCCTTTTGGCTCTTAAATCATTTGTTAATTAATTTAGTGACCCTTCTTTCAAAGCAGAATGTACAAGTACGACCAAAAGCTTACAGGGCAGCTGACTAACTATATACATGGCTCTCTTCATGGCAAGAGTTAGTATGTGTATATACGAGATTTGAGTCCTGGGACTGATAGGGAATTTTAATATAGCTGAGGAAAGTATAAAGGGATAGTGTTTTATAATTAAAGTGGAAAATGGGTTTTTATGAAAAGCTATTATTTAAGTTTACAGTTAAGAGAATAATTATGTTTCTGTGCAACAAAGTGGTTAATTACTCATGCAAAAAAAAAAAGAATGTAGTATTTTAAAATCCAGATGTTTCTTACCTCTAGTACACTTCAGGTTACTTAACTGACATGTACTGAGGGGATTTAACCCTTAGTTTTAACAGGTTTTCTAGTTTTATTTTATTTTTATAAAATAATCTAAAAAGAACCAAAAATTAGACACTTTCATATGTGGCTCTAATACCCCACACCCCCACGTCCCCACCTCATCACCACCAGGAAACATTTTAGACAACATTTTGAATCAAAATGTTTTCTTACCATTTAAGGTTTACTATTTTCTAAAGAATTGAGCAGCTAAAAGGCCTCATTTCAAGTGGTACTAAATATATATGGATTAGTTTCTACCTGTTCCGTAGATCTATATGAAGATGTCTTGTGCTTGCAATATAGAGACCATACAGTGCTGTTTTGTAAAACTGACAGTTCTTCTATAAATTGCTTTATTTATATGCATTTGCTTTCGTGTATACTTTTCATTTACTACATGGATTGTAAAAGTTAAGTGTAGCATATTACAGTACACGTTGAATAGAACCGAGACTTCATGTAGTTGAATACATTGTATGTATCCGAAACATGTTAAATGCTTGCATGATGCTTATGTGGTGACCCCACTTTAAATTAAGCCTTAATATGATGTTAGGTTTGTAAGCTTCAGAGTATGCAAAAATACAAGAATGAGGGAATTTGCCCGTTCAAACCAAGTCGCTACAGACAAATTCAGAGAGGCTTCTCACCCGAGATATAAAGGGAAACGTGTAAGCCTAGAGCTATCTCTCTATCAATACTGTGACTGACCTAGCTAGCCACTGGCTATTGTCGTCCTCGGATCTGTGTAAAATGGGCCATTGGGCTTTTTTCTCGGACAGTCCAATAGAATGTCATGTTCTGAAAATTCTTGGAATTTCTTTCAGGGTTTTTCTTTTTCTTCCTTTGGGTCTCATTTTGCTTTTGTCTTTCCATCGAGAGCTTTATGCCTGTAGTTCTGATTTAGCGTAGAAACCCCTTTTGCAAACTGCTCAAGTTCTAAGCTTTCTTCAGATAGTGCCATCTGTCCTCACTTCTGCGTACAATTTTACACTGAATTTTTTTTTTCTTAATGAAACATTTTCAACTTGAGGTAAACAAAGTGGAGGGGACCCAGCTTTCTTTCCAATGTGGATCTACCTCAGTTAAACAGTTGGGTGCTATTTAAGAAGTGTGGCAATGAGATTGGAAAAAGTGACCAAACAGTAAGGTATGACTGTACATATACATCTTGACAGTTCTCTGGAAGCCAGACTTTCTGTTTAATAACTATCTCATGTTTGAGTTCTCTATTCTTTGTGCCTTTTGGTTTGAGTCCCAATGCATTTTTCAAAATCAACATAAGACATAAACTTTATTGCCAGTGAGGGAAAACAAGCCAAACTGGCTGCAACATTTAGCTATTTTTCCCCTCTCTAAACCGTAGACTTTTTATACAAAGAAAAAAATCAAGAAGCAAAATTCACATTTCTCCAACATTAAAATCCCCAACTCTTCTATGCATATGTTTAAAGCAAACTTTTGATTTTCGGTTGTATTGGAGAAGTTTTTTTAGTCAGATCATCTGATACAGATATAAATGTCAACCTCTTAACTCTGGTAGACCTTAGAAGAGCCCTTATTTAAGGAGTAATATGTTGCCTGATTGAAATTTTTTTTCCTCCTTTCCCTGCCCTCTGGAAGCTCTAATAGTGATGGAAGAAAAAGAAAGGATTTTAGAGCTGGGGTGGATGTCAAAGATCATTTTGTTCCACCCTCTCATTTTACAAATGAGGAAACTGAGGCCCAAGGAAGTTAGAATGACTTGTCCCTAGGTTACACAGATGACAGTTGGTGGACCTGAGATTTGAACTCAGTTTCCCAATTTCCAATCCAGGGCTTTTTGCCTGGAGAGGCAGGGTTGGGATGGGGGGGGGCTGATAAAAAGTTGGGGAAACTGGCTCTAGGTAACAGGCGACACCAAGAGTTGGTGTGTGTATATGTACATATGTAAGGAAAGGTGAGAATCAAACATAAGGAAGAATAAACTTTCCACATTTTTATATTCAACAATCTACAACTCTCCTTTTTTTCTATAATGTATATCTTTTTTACTTAATTCTTTTGGGGAAAACTTTTAAGTTGTAATATACAAGCTATCAAGCCTTTTACTAATTCGACTTTATACCAGTAACAAATCCAGAGTAGGAAACTTTCCTGTAGCAGTTCGTTTTACAATTTTTAAAAGGTCTACATCAGAGTTGTAAGAGAACCGACATTCCTTAGTGGCAGAACTTCACTTGGTTCTGTAAGGCTTTTTGCTGCAGAGACTCAGTGGGTCAATTCCTCTGTTAGTGTTTTTATAAAGAAAAAAAAAAACTCCATCAGGTCTATACTTAAGCTATATTTTATAAAGAGTAAATCATCCTTTAATATGCTGCGTGTAAATGTTCAGCATTATTGCACTTTCTCAGTAATAATGTATGCCCTACAATTGGCTCCTAGACAAGGACTTTAAAATTAACTTGTTTTGTGTGTTTGTGCGCGTGTATGTTGTATGTGTGTATGTGGGTGTGCGCGCGTTTTTTAACATAACAGTAGTGCTTTGGGGCAGATGATAAAATTTATAGGTACCTCAAGAAATTAAGAGCCTGAATATGCTGCATTTTTTCTTTCACTTTTACATGTAGCAATGTGTTTCGCCTTCATTACCTTGTTTAGTCTATGAATTGCTAACTGTGTTGCTTTTAGGATCCCCAGAGGATGTTGCAAGGCTTTTTAAAAGTTCATCTTGCAGGATGTAGTATCCTTTCCAGTTTATTCAAATGCAGTCGCTGGTTCAAAGATGTCACCCTGCATTTTGTAGTGTAGAAAACAAAAAGATGTTTGACACAAACAGACTTGGGCAAAAGGATACTACATTTGTAAACAGACAATAATGTTCCTAATCCTTTCTGCTCATGCTGCTTTCTTGATTCTTTTCTCAATATCATCAAGAGGTTGGTAGCTGGTTTCTAAATTCAAAAATTAGAACACAACTATTTTGAGATACACAAACATTCACACACACGCACAAACATACATGCATCATATAGTTCAAAGTTTCAAAAGAGCCCTTGCAAAATTTCTATTTGAGCAAGTAGCCCCAAAGGTCAATGCTGCCATTAGATTGCCTCATCAGCCTAGTTAATCTAAAGACCTAGTTTCCTTTGTGGTCCTCCTTCAACCGTGTTCCATTAAATTCAACCAACATTTATTAAGTGTCTATCATGTGCAAAGCATTGTGCTAGTAGATGCTGGGGATACAGAGACAAAAAAAAAACAAACAACAAAACCCCCCAGTTTCTGCCCTGAAGGAGCTTACATTTTACTTCTCTGCTTCTAGTAGTCCCCTGCCTCCAAAGTCCTCACCTCAAGAAAAAAGTGAATCCAAAATAAGTAGAGATGGGGAAATTGTCTGGGTTGAGAAAAGAGAAACTGGTGAAGAAAGCTATAAGGCTGTGAAATTGAGCATCTATTGTCATGTTTAAGCTTTGATGGGTCCTTTCAAGCTTGTTTTTCGCTTCCTAGGTTAAATAGTTTGCACTACTTTTGCAATAAATTCATGGAAAAACTAACAGTTAACTTTGTTTTGTTTCTTACTGTGTGTGTGTATATAAACTAATCCTAAAGAGTTAGCATAGTGTTTTTTCCACCTCCGTACATAATTCTTAATATTCGCAGAATGCTGTAAATCTGATAAAAAAAATATGATGTGAATGATATTTTATAAAGTTATTTTGTATGGTGTCAATTTTGTTTTGCCTCATAGTACGTCAGCAAAAAAATAAAACTCCTCATATTTACGACTATTTGTTCGAAAGATCCTGAATTATTCACATTCACTTGAGTTCTTTCACATAGGCGGACATTGAGAAATATAAAGAATTATGTTAAGCCAGAAGCATAAATTTCCTGGACTAACGACTCTAATATTTAAGAATATACCCAAAAAGGGGAGCAGCTGGGTGGCTCAGTGGATTGAGAACCAGGCCTAGAGATGGGAGTTTCAAGGTTCAAATTTGACCTCATACACTTCCTAGCTGTGTGACCCCTGGGCAAGTCACTTAACCCCCATTGCCTAGCCCTTACTCTTTTGCCTTGGAACATAGTATTGATTCTAAGATGGAAGATAAGGGTTTAAAATAAAATGTTTATTATTTTATTATTATTAATTATATGTAAATTAATTATTATTTTTATAGAGAATGAATAAAAAAAAGGACCATAGTATGTTTGGCATTATGGATATAAATTGACATGAGAACAGAAAACAAGTTTTATGCCCAAAGAGTTCCTTTAATAATAGGGGAAAAGGACATAAAAGATTTCAGCTGAAAATCATTTGGAAAGGTCAAGTGATCCTTAGGATGCAACAATAAAAGTGAATAGTAATGTATCTATAAAGTATTTCTTTTCCGCTAACAAATCGAGTTGTTGACTAATGTTGAACCATTAGATAATACCAAGGACTTTGACGGTGAGAACTGTCTTTCCTGGATCTTCAGAAATAATTGCTAAGTTACAAATCCACAGGGGTCAATTCCCTGGAAGATGGCTGTGGGGGCTAGGCTGGAAGCAGGAACTGCTGCCATTCCCTGAGCTCTGGGTGTGACCACGTAGCCTAATTTCCATTAAAAGTGAGGAAAAAAGTATGGGATCTGTTTTAGGTCCCAGCTCTGAATTTAACTAGATGTTTCACTTTGGGCAAATTATATCACCTTTGAGTCTGTTACCTCAATTAGAAAATGAGATGGTTAGATTAGATAATTTCTTCCTTTCAAGTTCTGACATTCCATGAACTCAGATCTCACCCAAGACTCTACTATTTTGCCTCATCTCTCCATTTCCTTGCACTCAAATGATCTTCCACTGCTAACTTTGCCCAGGTAATTTATTTTTTTTTTAAATATATTTTATTTGATCATTTCCAAGCATTATTCGTTAAAGACATAGATAATTTTCTTTTCCTCCCCCCCACCCCCCATAGCCGACGCGTAAGTCCACTTGCCCAGGTAATTTATTAATAACATCAACAATAACAATAAATACGTGCTCTGTGCCCAGCACTGGATAAGTGCCATCTTATTCATTTCTAGCCTTTGGACACATGGAAATAATAAGACGCAACAAATCCACAAAAACTATCATCCCAAAAGGAAAAAGAATAACTCAAAATATTTCCTACTGATTATGGGTCTATATTGTTATGTTTATTAATGTAGGATGTCATCAATGAAGATGATGGGGGGCGGGGGGGGGTGCAGCTGGGTAGCTCTGTGGATTGAGAGCCAGGCCTAGAGATGGGAGGTCCTAAGTTCAAATCTGACCTCAGACACTTCCCAGCTGTGTGACCCTGGACAAGTCACTTAACCCCCATTGCCTAGCCCTTACCACTCTTCTGCCTTGGAACCAATATGCAGTATTGACTCCAAGATGGAAGGTAATGGTTTAAAAAAAAATGATAGGTGATCATCTTGATAGTTAAATTTAATATACTATACAATTTCACATCAACTGGTAATTTTCAGTGAGGAATGAGGAAACCACAAAGAAACAGATGCTTTCCAAAAGCTTATTAATTGGTAAGATGACACAAAGAAAAACAAAGTCTGGAGCTTTCAAGCAGCACTACGGGGTGTTAGAGGAAGTAATCACTGAAACTTAACAAAAGGTAAAAGTTTGAGGATTTAAAAAAAATCACTGAGGGAGAAAGGTCTAGACAACAGTTCCCATGAAAAAGTCTCGGGTATTGCTGACTGAAAACTGATTAAATCACTGGTATGAAAAATGTGAGGGTCAAAGGAATAAAAAATCTTTTAAATGCTTTTTTACCAACAGAGTGTCCTTGGACCAGTCACTCAACCTCTTGTTTTTCCCTAGTTAAAAGCAGATAATAAATAGCATCTACCAACCAGGGTTATGAGGATCACATAAGATATCCATAAAATGTTATGTACAGTGCTCAGCCCACTATAGAAATGCTAGTATTGCTTCCTATGTGCCAAGTTCCTTGCCAGGTACTAATGATACAAAGAGAAAAAGTATGGTAGTCTGCTGTCAAGAAGCTCACCTTCTAAATAAGGGAGAGGACCTATAGAAGTTCTGCTGGAGGGCAAAGAGAAGCCTTGGAAGGCACTGATCACTCCTTGATACACTCTAGGTTTTCAAGGCACCATCCTCTTGAAACTCCTACCTACTACCGCATGCGCCCCCTCTGCCTCCTTTGCTGGATCACACCCTCTCACCATAGGTGCTCCTTGTAGTTCTGGCCTCAACCATCTTCTCTTCTTCCTCTATATGACTTGGTTTGGTAATCTCAAAGCTCCCATGGAGTTCACTCCCATTGCCCCTACTTCCCACCTTCTCTTTTACTTTGGAGAATGCCTTTCTCCCAGTCCTTAGGCTCCCAAATGAGGAGTCAGCCTGTATTCCTCATTCTCTCTCACCCTCCAGATCTAGTCTATTGCCAAAACAATTTCACCTTGGCAACATCTCTCCAATATCCCCCCACCCCACCTTCTCTCTTCTGCCATTTCCACCACTCTGGTAGACTCTCATCCTCTCCCTCCTGGATTATTGCCATAGCCTGCTGGTGGTGGGTCTGTCTGCCTCAATCCATCCTCCTTTCAGCCACTAAAGTGGCTGCCAAAGCACAGATCAACCTTATCATGCCCCCTTCTCAATTAACTCCAATGTTTTATTGATAAGTATTAAATTTTGTAATTTTGTAAATTAAATTTTTATTTAGTGTTCATTTATTTTTATTTAAAATAAAAATATTATTCATTAATGTTTTTAATTTTAATAAAATATTTTAAAAATTAAATTGATAATAAATCCATTTATCAAAATGAAAATGCTCCACTTGTCATTCAAAGTCCTGCCTAACCTTCCCACCTTCCAGTTGTGCAGTTGGAAAATTTGCCACACCTGAGCTATATTTCTCCCCTGTTTAAATATTAAAAAAATGAGAGAAAAAACTCCAAGCAAAACAAAGTTGTGGGTCTCAGCCAAATTTATCTTCTAAGCCTCCTTACGTAAAAAAATTAAAAGGATGCTGGAATTTAGCTCAGGTGTGGCAAATTTTCCACCTGCACATAGTCCACTCTTTGATCCCCTGAGACTGGCTTCTTGACTGTTTCATAAACAAGACACTCCATCTCTCAGGCATTTTCTTTCTCCCAAGCCCAGAAGCTCTCTCTCCCTCTGTCCCAATGCTGACCTCCTTGGCTTCTTCTAAATCCCAGCTAAAATCCCTTCTTTACTGGAACCTCTCAATGTCAATGTCTTCTGTGTATTACTGATCTCCTAATTATCTTGTATATTCCTTGCTTTGTGTATATTTGTTTGTGTGTTGTCTCCCCCATTAGAATGTAAGCCTCTTGAAGGCAGGGACTCTCTTTTGCCTTTTTTTGTATCCAAAGTGCTTAGCACAGTGCCTGACTCACAGCAGGTGCTTAACAAATGCTTATTAATTTGTTGCAGCATTGGGGCAAATGACATAGTCCAGGGGTCCAATGGCAGGTCAGGTGGCAATACCTATGGGTCCAGAGGACATCAAGCCTAATATGAAGAATCATAGGTTTACTTCTGGATGTTTAGAGAGCCTATCGTCCAGGTGTGTTTTTACACTAACAATACCTACAACAAAGTATGGCATAGTCTTCTTGTGCTCTGATTTCATAAGACCATATTTGGAATGCTTTACCAGTTTTAAGCAGGAAATTGCTAAAATGAAGAATGTCAGAGAAAGCCAACCAGAAAGGATGGAGAGGGGGCCCTTCTGTCCCAGCCCAACTGCTCTTCATGTCCCCTTGATTCCATTTTCTCCAGCAAAATGTCCCCAGAATCATCTCCTCTTCTCCTTTGCTTTTTCCATTAGTTTTTTCTGTTTACTACAAACACATTCATGTTTCCTCCATTGTTAAGCCTTGTTCAGCATCTAATGGCTGAAAGAATTCTCTATTATAACATACCTGACAAGTAGTTATCCAGCCTTGACTTGAAAACTTCCCATGAGAAGCCATAATCTTTTGGTGTAATCTATTCCATTTTTGGATAGTCTAATTATCAACAAGTTTTTCTTGATATTTTACTTCTGCAGCTGCCTGGTACTGCTCCTGGTTCTTCCTTCTGAAGCCAAAGAGAACAAATCTAATCTCTCTTCTACCTGATGTGAATCTTAAAAACTGCTCAGACTCTACCTTGGAACATTTGGTTAAGCTATTCCCCATTTAAACAATGGAGGTACTTGATCAGGAATGTATTGGGAATTTAACATTACTCCACCCATACTTAGGCATACTTTAGGGGAAGATAAAGTTGTAAAACTCCTTACTGAACAATGAAAAAGTCCCTAACTCATACTTATAGTGAGGCCAAAACCTTAAGCAAGGTGGTCTATTTTTAGATCTAATACAAAAGGGTGCTAAGAACCTATAAAGGTTAAATTAATCACTAAGCGACTTACAAAGGGTAAGCTTAGCAAGAGGTGTGAAGTTTTAGTCTACTCAGAGAAGGTGATAACAAAGGAGGTCAGGAGCTCAGAGCTGGGGCCTCTGAACTTAGTTGAGTTTGGAAGCTGAATTGGAGGGTCTCTCTGAACACTGGAGTTTTGCTTGGAAGACCTTATAGTGAGTGATTAAAGACTTAGTTTTCTCTCTTAAAGAGAAAGACCTAGGCCATTTGGCCTAGGCCTTAGCCTTTTCCTACTATTTCCTCTTACTCAGTCTCTCTCCCTTCCCTTAATTCCATCATTTGTATTAATTAAACTCTCCATAAAACCCAGCTGACTTGGGTATTTTTCATATTTGGGAATTTTTCCCATGGCGACCACTTATTTTTGATAAAAATCAAGACACTAAAATTATCTTTACAGTTTTGGCAATTCACAGTCTTGAAACCATATTTTCACGGTCACACTGAGAGCTGGTCAAATGTCTGAAAACTGTTATTTTCCACCTTCTCCCCTCCTCCTGTTTCCTTCTCCAAGCTAAATATTCCCAGTTATTTCAACATGTTTGTGTGGCCTAGCCTCAAATCCTTTCATGATCCTGGTTGCCTTCTGGATAGTCTCCATCCTTTTAATATTGGGAATTAAACAGTGCTCAAGATGGTGTCTAACCAAGGCGGTATCAAAGGAACTATCGCCTTAATTCTGGAAGCTATGTCTCAAAGTTGCCTAAGATGGCATTGGGTTCTTTTGGCTACCGCTTCATGCTGCTGACTCATTGGGTTTGCAATTCACTAAAATTCCCATATTTTTTCTAAACTACCTAAGTATGCCTCTCATCCTATATTTGAAAAGATGATTACAGCCAGGATTCTCTACTTTTGAAACAGAAACCAAGGTAAATGAATTGTAAGAATTAAAATTAAAGAGACTGCTGTAGAGTAATAATTTTATTAAATTAAAAGTAGTAGAAAGAAAAAAGTAGGTACTTAGCTGGCTCATCTGTGGCCACCATTTTGGGACTCCTTGCTACACTCACCACTGAGTTCAGTCAGTATCATCAATACACGCTCCAAGACCCCACTTCCTCCTCACCTCACCTTTATAAAGTCTTCTCTGCCCACTAACTCTCACCTGTCACATCTCAGGAGCCAACCATAGTTTTCTAATTTGCCTGGGCCGCCTTGGGAATTTTGCTCTGCTGTCTTAAGATATTCTTGGCTGCCTTGCTCCATTTTTCTGGCTGTTGTTCTGCCCTTATGACTAAATTTATCCAATGATTTTCCTCACATAGTTTTTGCTTTTGGCCCAAGTTCAAACTGATGCCAGGTACCCGTAGTCAAAAAGGGGAAAAGGATAAATTCCCTTTTCACAAAGTGGAAGTGACAATGTAGCTTTCAATTGGATTCCCCCATCGCTAGAGGTATTTAAACATGGTGGGATATTTTGAAAGATTTATTTATAATCACTTTTCGGCCTTTTGGCTAAGATCAAGTGAAAGATTATTTATAAAAGAAAATTTAATCTAGCTCTGAGTTCTAGCATCATACTAAGCTCCTTTAAAGGACAAGTAAAGGATGTAACAAAGGTAGAAACAAAGGCATTGTTCATTAACTGGATATTTGTAGAGGCTTAGTGCAAAGCCTGGGGGCTGTACAAAAAAAAACAATCAACATTTTTACTCTAGGAAGTTATGATGGAAATTAAATACTATAGATATAGTCATCTGTAGTAAAAAAATATGCTGAAAGTTGCATAATTCTGTAGAGAAAGCCTGGGTGTACTTCTCAATTGTGTGTCCATTGTGAAAGAAGACCTGAAGGGATTTGTTTTCAGTATACAAACTTAAGACCTTCCATAACCTCTGCCCAGAGAGGGAAATAATCTTAATTTTTTAAATTACTAAATTGTTTTTCCTCTTTCCTTCCTGAAAAATGAAAAACAAAACCTTTATTTCAACGACGCATAGACAAGAAAAATACATTTCTACAATGGCCACGTCCAAAAAACATGTTTCATTTGAACGCTGAGTGTATCACCATTGTCAGGAGGAAAACCATTGCATAGTTCATCTGTAATTGTTCTCTTGAGCTGTAAGAAGGAAAATTATAAGACTGGCTGTACACTAATAATTTTATTAATCAAAAGTAAAAGGGGGAAAAGATGGAAAAAATAAGGGAGATATAAAGGATATTTACCCTATTGCTCCACTAAGCTTGCTATTCTGTGGTGGCCATTAGGGCCCCCTAGCCATGCTCACTGGGAAATCCAGTCAGCAACAAGTTTGGAAGAGAAGAGCCCAAAATCCACTTTTATCTCAGTTTATCAAACCTTTTCGCCACCCATTAACTCTCATGCATCAGATCTCCAGAACCAATCTGTCTCAGGATCTCTCTACTCTACTGCTGCCCTTTTCCAGCTGCCATTCTATTCTCATGACTCAATTTACCCAATGATTCCCTTCACACAACAGAGTTCAGGCTCACTGCAGTTAGTCAACAAGAGTTGATGATACTTGTGTGTGTAGGGGGAGGGGGCAGTGAAAATCTTTGCACAGAACATTGAGTTGATCAGCATTCTTGGAAAATGTTTTTTTAATGTCACTTGGAACTAGGATTTGAAGTTTCCCCCAAACAACCTGTTGGAAATTATCCGGCTATTTCTTGATTATACATTTAGGGTTCTCTAGCAAGTGAGCCTACTGAATGACAATAGCCCAGGCTTGTTCTGATTGATGGACCATTTTATTGAAGGAAAATTATGTACATTTTTTTAAAAATACAGAATGGAAAAATCTTTTACAGTAAAAAAAATAAGCACTCTTTTATCAAACAGTAAAAATTTCTTGCTATACAGAAATTAATATGTAATATGCTCTATACTACATATTTAACCAAAAATAAATGAAATGTTCAACTGAAAACGAGTATGGTCCACAAGTAAAATAATTTCATAATATACATATATTAATTTACATTTACTATCACTAGATCTTAAATCTATATCAATTAATAAAAAAGATAAGCATTTCATGTTTGTTTCTCTTAAGGATATAGAAGTTCATTGTTCAATAAGACAAACAAGATATCAGAATAAATATGCAGCTTAGTGATGCCTTCAAATGTAATGCAAATCAAGTAAATTTTCTTTTAACTCATTCCTCAGACTGAAATGGATAGATGGATATAAAATTCTGTATGGGGATGAAATGGAACAGCTCTGTATTTTATTTAGGAGAAAGGGGCCTGAGTGGGGTTGGTAGCACAATTTTGGTTAATTATAAAGTATTGCTTTTATGTTTTAAGATTCAGCTTCTTCATCCTCACTCTCATCATCTTCTTCATCCTCCTCTTCTTCCTCTTCCTCATCTTCTTCTCCTTCCCCCTTCTCTTCCTTAAGCATTTTCAGGTATTTGCTGGCTAAAATCTTCTTTGGTAATATATCTTGAAACAAAAATTATTGTATCAGCAAACTGTTGTAGACAACCACAAACATATTTCCAAGACTACCAACTCCTGCTAGAAATGCCCGTTTCTATCACCTTGTAAAGAATGAAAGAATTTAGGACAGGCTTTTGGACAACATCAGAAAAACAAATGATAAAAGATATGCCTGTCACTGATTACAGACTAAACTGAATCGCCAGACAGGCTCCTCTCACTGCATTTAAAATTGACAAGATATGAACTACCTTTGGACAACTGTAACAGTGGGCAAAAACTAAAATATTTTCCGTTGTGATGCTATCCCATAACAGGCAAAAGCTTTGCTTTTTCTAGAGCTGCAAAGACTAGTTTTGATCTTTGTCTTCAGGGTAGGGGCTGAATCCCCTGATCTGATGAAATCCCTGTTATTCTTGCCAAACCTGCCAAGCATTCATCTACCTGCATACATACTATATTTAGAAACCTGAGGCAATTTCAATCAGGGAGGGTTTTTATTTTCATGACTGCAATATGAAACCCAAACTATAAACTACCAGGCATGTTTACAGGCTGCTTGAAAAGCTAAGTACCTGCAAGAAATTGAAAGGTTTCCGACTCTTCTGCAGTATTTGATAAATCACTGTAAATAAGTGCTTTCTTCTCCTTTCCACTGCCATGTTTATAGGAATAGGTGGCTAGATATTGAACAAAGAGTTCCTAAAACAAGATGGAAAAAGATGAAAATTCAGGAAACATTCTGGTACTTTGTTTAATTTAGATTCATACCAAGTTTGGATAACTTCAAGTTTAAATTGCATCATAGGCTTTAAGATCACTCCAGGAGGAATAATGACAACATTACATTGTAGTTATCAGTTTATTGTTGAGGGAAGGGTAGCAAATGGTCATTCTACAAAAATTTATTTTAGATTTACTACTATTTATTATTAAGGATTGGTACGGCAATGAATCAGAAACTCAGCCAATGATCAATTACCTACAGTAAAGGAGGATAAAAGTAATGTAGATTATTAAAAAAAAAATCACATTTGGCTCTAGAGATGCAATTTTTTTACCTTCCATTTGAATATGGGTATATCTGAAGTTCTGGTAATTCACACCACTGCAAATCAGATAATGAAGCCAATGAGTTGGGAGTTGTAAAGCTGGCCAGACTTCTTGCTCCCAGCTCAACTCCTCCATGCTGAGGATAGACAAAAATATCTCTTAAACTGATGCAAAGCACCAGACTGGACTGTGTTGCACTCCCCAAAGTTTGGCTTGTCTAGTTCACACTTTCTCAGTCAAGGAGGTAATTGTTTTCCAGTTGCTGCTGGATTGGAGGATACTTCCAGGGATGAGGTGATATCAGCAAAGGAGTTGGAAAAAGTCTCTAGCCCAAACTTACTGATGAGGCCTTAAAAAATAACACAAGTAAACCCTATGACCATCTTGAGAAATAGCAAAGTTAAACAAAAGTCCATTGGCAATGATGAGCTCCAATGAGCTCCAACTAAGAAGACCATTATGTCTAATTCAGAAATACTTCAGTTAAAAAAAAAAGTATAACCAAGCATAAAACACTGTGAAATTTACTTTATTCAACCCTAGGCAAGCACTTTGTGTTTAGTTTTGAAACCCATTAAAGGAAAGAGTTCAGAAGAGAAAAAGTGCTCTTTGGCTGAGGTACATTTTAAAGAAGATTAAAATTATGACAAGCCAGAAGGTTTAAAGCAACCACTATAAACGAAATTATTCCTGTAAACTCAAAATAGAATTACATCAAGAGGGATTTGGAGACTGTAGAATCATCTGAAATGTAAAGATTGTAGCCACTGACATTGGTTAGGAAGGGACCTTGCAAAGCATAATGGGATTGTAAGGTAAATCTGGGAGTAAAGCTCTGAAGTCTGAAGGATAACTATAAGGACAGAGCTGCCAATAAGAATTTTAATTTCAAATATAGATTGCTTACTAGCTCTGTGACTGGACAAGTCACAATTTCTCTGTGCCTCAGGTTCCTCATTTGTAAAATGGGGATAACAACAGAACCTATCTCTTAGGGTTGTTGTGAGAACAAAATTAGATATTTGTAAAGCACCTGCAAATAAATCTTAAGGCACTTTTTAAATGCTAGTCGCCTTGCTATGTCTACTAGATGATCTCTGCTTTTTTTACAACTGCCTTCAGGCCCAGTCTCTATCCAAAATCACAGAAAAAGCACATTCCTTCTCTCAACTCTACAGTGCAGATTTGTTCTCTAGATTGATTCCGGTCTTGGAATAGAATTTGCAAGGAAGACATAACACAGCTGCAATGTCTCATATTGCATTTGGCCGGGAGAGTCAAGGGCACTTCCAACCAGTGCTGGGGAAGAACAGAACCTTAGTAAAGGTCACTCACCCCCCAATCTCCAAAAACACCCACACAAAACAAAAATATCCCAAGGACTGAAAAATGCGGGATGGATTTTTGGGAAAGCTTTTACTTTTAAAATACTATTATCCTCTTCAATTTCCTTTATCAATATATGTCAGTATCTTCCTAACAGCCTTTATGTTTAAAAAATCCCTCCCGCTGTAATTAAGTTAATCATTTCTGAAGTACTAGACAGGGGTGGAAGGAGAATCAATCATATAACTTTGTACAGAATGGTTTCCATCCGACGTCCAGAACTTCCTTCTGCCTAGCCTGGCTGTCACGCTTCCTTTGCGTTTTGTCTCGCCGGGATAGGGGCTTTTAGGGTTGTTCTGCGCTAGTCAATTCCCCCTGGGACCCACAATTCTGCACCCACGAGGAGTACCACGCGGGATCAGTCTCCGCCTAGAGTGCGCCCTCTGCGAGTCCCACTGGACGTCTTTTTTTTTTTCTTGAAGCGCGTTCCTTCCGGAGGCTTCTCAAGACGGCGGCCAGAAGGCCAGCGACGCGGACTCGTGCTCGCGCCAGGCTAGGCAGCGCGTGCGTGTGGTGCACAGCGGCTCCCAGGGGGCGGCGCGCGGGACGCGGTCGTTGGGGGAAACTTGAACACCTCCTCTTCTCCCCCTCCCCCCTTATTTCCCCTCCCTCTGTCCTCTTCCCCTCTCAGCTCCGCCGACTCACCGTGGCCTTGGCCGTGAGCACCAGCGCCTCTTGATTGATGCTGGACACCTCGGGGGAGCTTTTCATGATCACACGGATGCGAGACAAGGGCAGCGAGACCAACCTCTGGTCGCTGCATTTCTCTTTGCCGCCAAACCCGTCCGCCATCTTGCCGCCCCCACCCCGGCAGCGGCAGAAATTGCGCGGCCGCCACTATTAAAGCTCCAGCCGCCGCCGCGGCCCCCGCGGCCCCCGCCCTCTCTGATCTGTCCTCAAGGCAGTTTGACGAATAAAGTTAATTAAAAGGGAACCTCTTTGATCCGCTGCCTCACGGGAAGCGTAGTTCCCTAGAGGTGGGGCCACTGGCCCTAGTGGAGGGCGGGTCTGAAGGAGGTGACTACAAGTCCCATCATGCTCCACGCCGCCGCTCTCGTGGCTGGGTTGAAGGAAAAAGACCCTCTGAACCGCGTGGATAGTTCGGTTTCTAAATCCACGTTTCTCTTGGTCCCGCCTCCAAGGGCCGGTGTACGAATTTACGTTTTACCTTAGGCTCCGGACGTACTCAACCTGCAGGTCTGAGAGGTGGTCATCTTCGTCTTTGATTTACCCCTAACCCCAGCGCCTATAAGGTGTACCGACCTCGATGACGGTATACATCAAATCCTAAAACTCCTACCTTGGAAAGGATTGTAGAAACGAGCCATCGCTTAATTAACCCCATAAAAGAGCAGAACTAAGCAAACAAAGCACCAGACTCATTTTTCTATCCATTTTATCTCCAGAGAAGATTTTGTAAAAATTTATCAACATGTTCATATATAGTCCAGTCCTCTAGTTTTACAGGTGGGGAACAATTCCCACCCGCCAAAAGAAATTATTAACCCAAGTTATCAAAAACCTTCAAAGAAACTAATATCTCCTTCCTTTTGTGGCTAAACTTGAGAAGCAGGCAGTCCACAAAAGGTTCCCCTGCTTCGTTTAATCTCTGGTTTTCAACTTCAACATTCAATTGAAATTGCTTTCTCCGAAGTTACTAATGATCTCTTAATTGCCAAGTCTTCTGGCTTTTTCTCTTTCCCCTCGGTTTTTTTTCTCTGCAGCCTGTGATATTGCCTGTCGTTATCTTCACCATACAGTTTTCTCTCCAGGTTAGCTTCTACCTATCTGACAGTTCCTTCTCTGTCTCCTTTTCTGGTTCTTCACACAGTTAAGGATCTACTGACAACTGGACTCTTGGGCCTTCTTCCTCTTTATACTATTTCACTTGGTGACCTTAGCAACATTCAAGGGTTTGATTATCTTAGCTATGTGGAGGATTTTCAAATCCATTTACCTTTGTTTACCTCCAGTATCTCATTTCTAACTGCCTACTGGACATTTGGAACTGGGTGCTGAGTAGCCATTTTAAACTCCCTAAAATTGAAGTCATTCTCCAAAAAAAAAATCTCCCCTCTTCCAAACTTCCCTATTAATGGTTCAGGGTAGCAGCATTGTCCCAAGTCACCCACTGAAATCCAGTAGCAGGAAAAAAGTCAAGAAGATTGGTGATGACCCAGGCTGAAGTGTATGACCATGGGATCTTTGATGTCTACAGCACTTGCTTCAGCCTCCTTCATGGCCATTGGAACAAATTGTTTTCATCCACCCATTTCACTAGGGAAGTCAAATACTTATAGAAATTACACTTGATAGATAAATAATAATAACCTACACTTATAATAATGCATCACTTTTTAAGTACTTTATTTTACAATACTGTACCAGGTCTCTAAGCTTCTAAGTCTGCTGTTTTTTCATTTAAGTTTCCATTAGGTTACATTGTTAGGGGTAAGAATAACAACATGAAAGGGGTGCTATGTGAAGGAGGAAAGACATACAATAATTGGGTGCTTAGAGTCAATAGTTGTTTTTTAAAAGAACCCATAAGACCAATAGGAATTCCTGCCATCCCCAGAAGTCATCATTCATTCTCTACTTGACTTTTTCTTCTATTAAAGAAAGAAAAATCCCTTGTAGACCAAAGAGAATCAAAAACTATAATCTATGATTCTAAAACTCAACTAGTTTCACATAGTACTCACTATGTGCAGATTCAGAAGAAATAGATTACACAGTTCTTCTCTTTGATAAGTTTACAATCTAGTGACAAAGTCAAGATAAAATTATAAAATAGAACACCATTAAAAATGAAACATCATACACAAAGGCAATAATAACACCCATTAATAAAGGCAATAATAACACATAGATTATATAGTTACATACACACACACATATATATAGTATTTTAAGATTTCAAAGACCTTTAAGTTATAGCTCTCATTAAAAAAAAAACATAAAAAACCCTTATCTTCTATCTAAGAATCAATAACAAGTATTGATTCTAAGGCAGAAGAGTGGTAAGGACTAAGCAGTGGAGACTAAATAACTTGTCCAGAGTCCAGCTAGGAAATTTCTGAGGGCAGATTTGAATCCAGGACCTGTTATTTAATCCTCACAACAACCTTAAGAGGCACGTACTATCATTATCCTCATTCTACAGATTAATATCCGAGTCTGTCGTCATCACTTGGTTGTTTCAGTCCTCTCTGACTCTTTGTGATTCCATTGGGGCTTTCTTGGCAAAGATCCTGGAGTAATTTGCCATTTCCTTTTCCAGATCATTTTACATAGAGGAAATAGAGGCAAGCAGGGTTAACTGACTTGCCCAGGAACATATAGCTAGTGAGTACCAGACCAAATTTGAACTCAGGTCTTCTTGACTCCAGGCAGGTGTTTTATCCACTGTGCTACCTCTTAGTCTAAAAGGGGTTTAAATGACTTGCCCAGAGTCATAGAGTTAGTAAGAGTCTGAGGCATGATTCAAAATCAGCTCTTCCTAATTCCAATTCCAATGTTCTATGAGCTGCTACCCACTAGTCTGGTTCGAAAGAAGAAAAAAAGTTCTGAGCAGGGTCATAACTTGATAGTTGCAAAGTCATGTGGATTCTTAGACCTTCAGACCAAGTACTGTTCAATTTAAAGCCTTCTGAAAGCTGCCCCAGGTGCAAACTATGCTTTGGTTCAGTCTTACCCAAAACCATAGCTCAGGAGCTGCCACTATCAGGCCAACCAGAAGCCATATTAGTTGAAAGCAAAAGATATTTAACAAAACAACAGAATAGGTAAGGCAAATTTCTCACATAGACTGAAATATACACCTTCCCACAGATTTCCACAACAGTCTCCCCATGTTTCTTTTTCCTTTCTTTCTTTGATTTTATTTTTTACCAATTACACATCATTAATTTCCACATAAATTTTCTGAAGTGATATGATCCAAATGATCTCCCTCTCTCCTTCCTTCCCCTGTCCTGGGGCTGGTAAGCAATTTGATCTGCTTCCCCATTTTTCTATTGTCAATCCAGCCTCTATCACCCTTGTTTGCCTCCGCACTGTGAGAAAGGGACCTAGAGAGTGTCCTCGTGGTATCAATTCCCTAATAGCCCTTCTTCTACCAGCCCTGTGTGAAGGAGGAGGGAACTTGGGCATTCATGGAAGATTATAGGAAACCTTTCTTTTGGCAGCTCTAGGAGTACTCTGGAAATCTCGGAATTAGAAAAGCTTTAAGCCGGAATGGAAACTTCTCTGGATAGGCATCCCGAATGAGGAGACAAGCATGCTATTGCTGCTTTTACCAGGTCTGGACCACACTGACAGAGTCCCGCAACTTCAGGAACAACTTTCTGGAAAGGTAACCTAGTGCTAAATCTTGCCACCAGATCTGCAAGAATGAAACACATTCACCACAATCTTTCTGTTCTCCTTGTTTCGGCTTTCCAGCTCTCCTCTTCTGAAAACCACCCACACTCAGACAGCTCCCTAGTTCTTCAAACTCAGGAACCTCTCTAGATCAGCAAAGCTCTTTGGGCCCCAAAGCATTATGGGGGGCAAATAGTCCAGAGAAAACATGGAGTCTGCCTACCCAGCATCATTCCAGGATATCTCTCGCATCCTTCACCTTCTCTCCATTCACAGTCGCTCCCCTATTCAAGAGGCAGGGAGACCATTTAAGAGGCCAATTCAGTGGTTCAAGCAATATGTTATCTCATATTATTTGAGGAGATTTCTCTGCCTCTTGCCTCCCTGCCTCTACTCAAGCTGCCAACAGAATCTTCCTTAGATTATAGAACTGATCATGTCACTCTCATGACATGGTTTCAGGTTCTGAAAGAATCTGATTTAAGGCCAAAATTATTTAAAATATATATATTTTTTAAACCCTTACCTTCTGTTTTGGAATTACTACTGTGTATTGGTTCCAAGGCAGAAGAGCAGTAAGGGCTGGGCAATGGGGGTTAAGTGACTTGCCCAGGGTCACCCAGCTAGGAAGTGTCTGAGGTCAAATTTGAATCCAGGACCTTTCATCTCTAGGCCTGGCTCTCAATCCACTGAGCCACCCAGTTGCCCCCTAAAATATTTTTTATTAGTGATTTTAAAGAGACATTGAACATGAAGTTTTCCTGTGAAACCAACTCAAGTAGGCTTTTCATACATATTTCAAAACTTTACAGAAAGCAGCTCAGCGACTGTGCCAAGGGCTATTCCAAACCTCCATGCAGTATATTTGCCAGAGCAGATGTTACAAACCAAGCCAAAGGTTTGGGGGGACCCCAAACAGCTTCAGGGAGCAGGCAGCTGGGCCTGTGCAGCCTAAAAGAGGCAGCCAGAGTGGAGCGAGGGAAAAGGTGGCCTCTTCAGAGAAAGCTCAAAAGACCTGAGGCTCTCATTTAATGACTCCCCTCTTGTTCTCTCTCCATTGCTCCCTCCTCCGCTTCCTCCCCCTCCCACCCCATCACCAAGGCAACTTGGGCAGGCCTGAATGGGTTTGGCTGTCTATCAAGAACTCTCCTTTCCTACCTTTCACAGACCTGTCAGGCTGCATTTTCAACAAATAATTTACGGAATCAAACACTGGAAGGGACCACAGAGGCCTTCTAGTCCAAACCATATTGGATCAAGCATCCCTCCTACAATACCATCCTGCCCGACCAACCAAAAAGAAAAAGATGGGCGTCTAGCCTGCGCTTGAAGACCTTCAAAGAGGAGAAAACAAGCTCCCTCCTGGGGCAGCCCATGCCACTTGGGGACAGCCCTTAATTACTAGGAAGTTTTCCCTTCATCAAGCCTAAATCTGCCTTGCTGAGACTTCAACCCATTGTTTCCAGCTATACCTTCCAGAACAAAATAGAACAAACGGGATTCCTCTTCTATAAGAGAGTCCATTGAAAACTTGAAGATTGTGACCTTGTCCCCTCTGTCTTCTCTTTTTCAAGCCAAACATTCCCAGGTCCTTCAGTCAATCCTGATAGGATGAGCTTTGCCTTGTTTGGTTTGGTTTTGGTCCTCTTGCCTAGAGCCTTCCTAAAATGTGGCACCCAACAACAGAATGCTACTCCACATTCTCATCAGATCAGAACGTGGCGGGATGCTCACTTCCCTCATTCTGGATACCACGCTTTTAAAAAAAAATTAATTAATTAATTTAGACTATTTTCCTGTGGTTACATGATTCATATTCTTGCCCTCCCCTCCTTCCATCAGCCCCTGTAAGCAATGAGCAGTTCCCTGGCTTTTACATGTGTCATGGATCGATACCTCTTTCCATATTATTGATATTTGCACCAGGGTGATCATTTAGAGTCTGTGGATACCACACTTTGAATGCATCCCGGGACGGTATTTTGGGGGGGCTCCCATGTTATGCTGTTGACTCATGTTGACTTTGCAATCCACTAAGAGCGTCAGATCTTCTCACACAACTTTTTCCTAGCCATTTCTCTAAGCTTCTCTACTTGTGGAATTGGTTTTTGGAGGCCAAGAGTAGAACTTTACATTCATCCCGATTACATTTCATCTCATTCATTGTGAGCCATCACTGTAGACTGTCAATATCTTTTTTGGATCCGTACTTCTCTTCTTATATGTTAGCTCTCCCTTCTAGCTTTGTGTCATATTTAAATCTCATAAGCACATCATTTATAGCCTCATCTAAGACTCTGATTAAAAAACACTGCACAGGCATAGCTAAGTGGCTCAGCAGACAGAGAGGCAGGCCTGGAGACAGGAGGTCCTGGATTCAAATTTGACCTCAGTCACTCCCTAGTTGTGTGACCCTGGGCGAAGCCATTTATCCCCAGTTGCCTAACTATGACAGTCCTTCTGCCTTGGAACCACTACTTAGTATTGATTCTAAGACAAAAGATAAAGGCTTTTAAAAAATTGCACAATGACAATTATCAATAATATGGAAATAGGTCTTGATCAATGACGCAAGTAAAACCCAGTGGAATTGTATGTCGGCTATGGGGGATGATGGAGGAGGGGAAAGGAAAGGACATGAATCATGGAACCATGGAAAAATCTTCTTAATTAATTAATTAATTAAAAATTTTCAATTAAAAAAATTTTTTTAACCCAGTGGAACTGTGTGTCTGTTATGGGAATGGGTGGGGAGAAGGGAGGGAGGAAAAGAATATGATTCTTGTAACCAAGGAATAATGTTCTAAATTGACTAAATAAAATTTTCAAAAAAAATTTTTAATTAAAAAAATAAATAATTGTGAAAAATTGCACAATGAGGAGAAAAAACAGATCACTCTCTGGGGTTACTCTGCCGAAGACGTCCTTCCAAGAGCTAGCCATTAATGACTACTTTTTGGGTCTGGTCCTTCATACAGTTCCACACCTACCTAACTATACTTATCATCTAGCCTCTCCATTTCGATCTGATCCACAAGGACAACATGAGAAACTTTGTCACATGCTTTTCTGGAATCTATGCATATTGTGTTTGTAGCATTCTCCCATCTACCCCCTCTCTAATTAGCCTGTTAAAAGTTTTTCCTAAAACCTTTTCCTAAAGGTTCCTATGCCATGCTTTTAACAATGACTTCTAGAATGTTAGCAGAAATAACAGTCAAGCTCATAGAATCACAAAATCATTTTTTTAAAGTTGGAAGAAACCTAGGAAAATATCTAAACCCAAATTATCTTTAGAGCACAACAAATGTCCATCTATTTTCTTTATGAAACCCTTTAGTAAGGAGAAAACAATTCCCTTCAAGGTGGCTGATTATACTTTTGTGTAGCTTTAATATTATGAATTTTTATGAAGAGACCTAAACTTATCTCTCTTGCAGTTTCCACATATTTCTCCTTTTTCTATCCTTAGAACCAAACAGAAGAAGCCAAAATGTTCTTTAGATGACAACATGTATAAACAGTGACCCTATTTCCTTGGTCTTTTCTTTCCTCATTTCTTCAATTAATCATCATATGGCATGATCTTGAGTACTTTTACTATTCTGGTCACTCACCTTGTAACTCATCAATGTCTTCCCTAAGATGTGGAATTGTATAGTTAGAAATTCTTGAACCCCTAAACAAAACTACATTACCCAAAGTTCTTTTCTGTATTGCTAGAATCCTTTTTCCTTTTCCTGTATCCCCACATTTTTTGCATGATTGTATTTAAGTGGCTGTAACTCCTCCCTCTTCCTCTTTTGAACCTTCCCCCGGGGCTGAAGTCAGGCAGTTCTTTTGCTTTAGTTATTATTAATAAAACTTTATAAAATATACTACTTAGTTATTAATTATTAATTTTAAAACCCACAGAATTTAGAAATGAATATAATGGTTATCCATGAATGAGTCTGAAAGGATCATTATATCTTAATCCTAGATAATATATATCTATATCTATCTATCTATCTATCTATCTATCTATCTATCTATCTATCTATCTATCTATCTATCTATCTAGGGCTTGCCAAACCCTTTCTGGGGCTGCTCATCCATCTTTGGTATCTACCCTTCACTCAACTCTCACCTTTAGCGCCATGACGGTGTGGCAGGAACACCTTGATAAAAATATCTTGGTAGCTGGGCTAAACAAGATAGAGGGCAACTAACAGCTTGGTTAGACTTGCTTTGGCAGAATGGGAAGATGAGAACAATTTGTTCCAAAGCCCAGGAAGGAGGCTGAAGCAGGCACTGTGGAGTGCTTATGGGTTGGTCAAACATCAAAGATGGCTGCATCCTGGGCCATTTATTACCAGTCACCCTGACTTCTGTCTTGCCACTGGACTTAGGTGATTTTGGGAGAGTGAAGCAGAGGTCTTTCCAATTCATCCTCCAGTGAAGACATTATCATTTTTGATCCTCTTTGAAAATCAAGGACAAACAAAAATGGCTCTCTATAAGGGAGTTTGGTTTAAGGAACAGGTCAGGTTTGGTATGAAATAGAGAAGATTTAGAGGAAATGTGATAGCTTGTCTTGGAGGATTTTAAGGTTTGTTATGCAAGAGGGGAAAGGGACCCCAAAGGGAAGAACTAGGAATAATAATGGGTAGAAGTTGCAAAGGGACAAATTTATGCTTAAGGTAAGGAAAACATTTTCTCAGAATTAGACCTATAAATTGATAAAGAAACATATCTTCCTCTTTTCAGGAGAGAAGTGGAGCCTACAAATACTGAATAAGGTTTGCACTGCCAGGTACAGTGACTCTGTAAGTTAGTTTTATGTAAATGAATCTGTTATTATTACTAGGAATGATTCAATATTACTATTTGAAGAGTGGGTTTAAGAAGAAATGACTGTGATGTAAAAACAAAGAGCAACAATAAAAGTATTAAAGGAGTTGAGAAAAAACCAACAGAATTAAGAGCTATACAAAAGTGAAAAGACCACCTTAGAAGGTGGTGGGTTACCCTTCTTTAGAGGGCTTCAAGCAAAAGCTGAATGACCTGTCAAGAATGTTGTCATGGGGATTTTTTGTTTGGGCATGGGATGGACAACAGGTCCCTTCCAATTCAGATTCTGTGCTTGTTTCTAGAACTATATCTTGAAATCCTTTGCTTATTTGAATAATTCTGTTTTTTTAATTAATAGGTAATATTTTGCTAATATATATGCATTCCTTTTTAATGCAGTTTAGTTTTAAAAGAAATTTTATTGATAGATTTTTATTTTATATCATTAATTTTTCTCTTGAATCTTTCCCCCTTTCTCCTCCCAGAGAGCCATTCCACTTAACAATGCCTTTTTTTTAAAGAAGAGAAAAAAATCAGAAAATTGATCAATACATTGAAAAAGCCTAAAACCACATATGCACTGTTCCATCTAGGGTACAATTCTAACTCAGTAGGAAGGTCCTGAACTATTGTGACTAATCTTCTTAATCCTTTTATGAGAATCACTCATGAAATGGGAGTCCAGTAATCTGTGACTGCCACCTTTAGAATCCATATGCAGAGAAAACATTTACTCCTGAGTAATTGTAGAGACCTTTCCCTCCCCACTCCCCCTCGTCCATAAACCTACCTTCACAAGGAAGATAAAAACTTTTGGGCTTGAGTATTTGGGCCTGTGTCACTTTTCCTAGCCTATAATCACTTATACACTGCAATTTTCCACTTTTACCCTCTTCTCCTTTTTAAAATTAATTAAAAAGCATTTATTATGTGCCAGGCACTATGCCTAAAAAGGCAAAAATGAAATTAAATATCTTCAAAGACCTTACAAAGTATTGTTTCTAAGGGGAATATAAATACATATAGAAGAGATTAAAAATGTATGTAAATGTAAAACCCAGTGGAATTGCTCGTTGGCTACTGGAGGGGGGTGGGCAGAAGGGAGGGAAAGAACATCAATCATGTAACCATGGAAAAATATTCTAAATCAATTAATTAAATAAAATTTCAATTAAAAAATGTATGTACAGTGAACACAAAATAACTTTGAGGGATTTCTTTAGTCTGAAGATATCTTTCATTTTTTAAAAAAATCTTTCCAAGAGAACTTGGAGAAGTTCAGCAGTAGGAGCACCTAGGACCTCAGTCTTTCAGCACCATATGTCCAAGATGCCCAAGCCTGGTAACTTGCAATCATTAAAGGCAGTCATATGTTATGATCTCCTCACTTATCTTGTGTTTCCAATTTCTGCTCACCATTTTTGTTGTGTTCTTCCTAGGCCAAAGATCATCCTAGTAAAAGAAAAGAGTAGCAAAAGGAAAGTTCTTATCCATTATCATCATCATATTCACTTGTCCTAACCTTTCCTTATTTGCTTCCATCCCCATCATAGCTTAAAAACAACAACAAACACAACAACTCTTTGCTATCCTTAGCATTCATGCCCAACTTTACTCAGGGCTCTAGAACTTCTGACACTATTCTTTTCTTATGGGATTATTCTTCTCTTTTGAATTCATCTTCAACTTATTTGCCCTTGCTTCACACACACACACACACACACACACACACACACACACACACAAACACACACAAACACACAAATAATAAATAAATAAATACCTATTAAGAAATTTACTTGGATTATCAGTTCCCTATGCATCCATTGGTCCCTTTGGACAGCTCCCATTTTTTCCCTCTGCTTATAAAATCTTCAGAATTTCACTCTAGAGATCTTTCCATCCTTCTTGTGGCAATTTCCCCTGAATCCTAATTGTCTTTCACTGAGCCCTTTGAAATCTGCTCTTTAATATCTAAGGTATATCTATCATAATCATGATTTATATCATAAAGCCACAAAGTGGTCATTTGGAATATTCACTTGAACCCAAGATTCTTTTTTTTTTTTTTAACTATTTAAGCAGTCAGTTTTTCTTCACTGTCTGAATAAGATCCAGAGTAGCATTACCTTGTGCTATTTCTTCTACTTCTTGAAGAATAAAATGATTAGCAAAGCAAGACACTCATTTATCAGCTACCCTACTTTGGTAGAGGGTTCCAACTAACATCCAGATAACTGAAGCCCCCTATTATTATAATATAATGCCTCCATTTGAGTTTTATCCTATAGTTTCCCCAACTTCCCACACATTGACTCAATCACATCTCTTTTCTGTACTTGGCTTTCTAAATTTCCTTACTTGAACCTATCTTCTAAGTATACAAGTCTATTTCATTGTCCATTTTACCATTACTCTTTTGAATGATTTCTATGATCCAGAGAAAATGTTCTAGATGGGATATGAAGTACAAAGAGTGCAAGATTAGGATCTGAAAGTTCAAATCTTTCCTCAATTACTTACTAGCTAGTAACTAACTAAGCAAGTACCTTAACCATTTTCAGCTCCAATTTCATTAGCTTTAAAAAATATATATTGATAGCATATACATCCTGAGGTTGTTGGGAAGACCAGATGAAATAACATAAGCAAAACATTTTGAAAACTTTAAAGCACTTTACAATATTTATTATCATGTCCTCTGAAGGACTGATCCTTTCCCTCTATATTTTTTCTTTGAAACCTCTATTCTCTTTTTCCATTGTCTCTCATGATCTGGAAAGCAAGGATGCACTCCTCTAGTCCTTTTACTATTTCCTTTAGGTCAAATACCAACTTACTCTTTGACGTTACTTTGTACTGGTAGAAATATAAACACAGCATAGTCTCTGCTGATCATTATAAAATTTTCCTTGCCATTCATACTTCTTTCAAACAGACCCATAGTCACTTGTCTATTTGGGGGTAATTCTCTTGGATAACTTGTAGCTAAGTGCCAAAATACAGTGCCCATTTGCCAGTCCCGTCTAGAGTGTCAAGAACTCATTCTTCTGAGGTAATTCAACTAATCTGAACTTCATCCATATGTGTATTCTCTTTATTAGGGCAGATTATAAGCCATTCATATCTTCTCTTCTTGTTTTTTCTTTTACTTCTTAATCCTAAGACATTTTTTTTTGCCTTTCTTCCCTTTGCCTACCTTTACATTGAAGCCATGAAATCTATCTCTCCCTCCCTCTCTCTCTCTCTCTCTCTCTCTCTCTCTCTCTCTCTCTCTCTCTCTCTCTCTCTCTCTCTCTCTGTATATATATATATATATATATATATATATATATATATGCATATACGTGGGTGGGTGTGTAAACATGTTGACAGACTCAAGATCTTATTGCATTATGTTGGGAATTTCTCTTTTTTTCATGATCTGCAGCAGAAATTGTTAGATAAACTGTCATCTTCATGGTGATCCTTTGCTTTGGCTCATTGTGAGCACTGAGCTCTAGAGGAAATGACTACATATGTCAAAAAAGATACCTTTCATTGCCTTTGAGCAAACAATGAATCCAATCTTTGTTCACCTCTCAGAAGAGAATAAATCCATTGTCCTTCCACTTAGCTGCTATTCCTTAATGCCTTCTGATGTCACATATTTTGAAATAGGTTCTTGCTTCTGATACGTACTACCTGTGTGGCCTTGGCTAAGTCATCTAACCCTCTCCAGGCCACAGTTTAAAGAAGGGGTTAGATTGGAAGATTTCTGAGATCTCTTTCAAATCTTGGGACTGATGATTCATTGAATTCATTCAGTAGTATTTTAATTCACTGGGCAAAGATCTCACATTTAGAGTAGCAATAATTAAACCTATCTTTTTGTACCACCTAAAAATGATGGGATTCTTAGCACTCTTTCTTGCTCAGCACTCAGCACTCCATATGTGGAATGCACTTGCACAGGATGGAACTGTATTGTTCATTTTTCTTTATTTCTTGGATGGCCACGGTCAAATAATTCGCCATTAGGCCAGCCTGCTTTTGGTTAGTCTCTTAGTTTATGGTGGGTTGTGCTGGCACTGTGCTTAAAGGCTTGAACCTTGTAGATCTCCTAACAGTACCTTTGAGAAATACCAGTCAATTATATGCCATGATAAGACACCAAAAGGTCAGTCATATGAAGAGGAACAACAAATTTAAAATGCATCTATTAAGTGCTTGCTGTGTGCAGAACATTGTTCTAAGCAATGAGAGAAAAAAAATTAGGTAATATGTGGTACCTCCTGGCATATATATATGTGTATATATATATATAATATATATATAATGGGATAAGGCATAAACACAGATAACTAAATATGCAATGTGTGATACCTGTATAAGAGAACCACAAGGCTGGATGCTCAGTAGATTGAGAGCCAGGTCTAAAGATGGAAGGTCCTGGGTTCAAATATGACCTCAGACACATTCTAGCTGTGTGACCCTGGGTAAGTCTCTTAACCATCCTCATTGCCTAGCCCTTACTGCTCTTCTGCCTTGGAACCAACACATAGTATTGATTCTGTGGTGGAAGGTATATATATATATATATATACATATATATATATACATCTCATAATGTGGTTCTCACAAGCAAAATGCTATATGAGATATGAAAGAAAGGACATAACAGGGGGCAGCTGGGTAGCTCAGTGGATTGTAAACCTTAAAATTTCTTAGACTTATAAATTACTTGCCCAGGATCACACAGCTGGGAAATATCTGACGCCATATTTGAACCCAGGACCTTCCATCTCTAGAACTGACTCTTAATATTGTAAACCTTAAAATTTCTTAGACTTGTAAATGTTTCACCATTTAAAATTTCACCATTTATAAGTCTAAGAAATTTTAAGGTTTACAGGATTAAGAGTCAGTTCTAGAGATGGAAGGTCCTGGGTTCAAATATGGCGTCAGATATTTCCCAGCTGTGTGATCCTGGGCAAGTCACTTAACTCCCATTGTCTAGCCCTTACTGCTCTTCTGTCTTGGAACCAATACACAGTATTGATTCCAAGATGGAAGGTAAGGGTTTAAAAGAAAAAAAAAGAGAAAGAACATTACCACCTGGAGGAACTAAGGTTAGGCTACCTGGGGACAGTGGGATTTGAATTGGGCTTTAAGGAATAAATAGGAATTCAAAGTATGAAGGGAAATGGAAGGACATTTAGAAAACAGAAAGATCCTAGGAAGGCACAGACAAGTAGGACGGGACAAATGTTTAGAGCTAATGTTTTAAAATTCGCTGTATTTAGAAAAATGAGCTATCTGTGTAAGAGTGGAGCTGGTTAATAAAATCAACCCATCCCAAACAAAGAAACTGACTAGATGCTAGCTTAGTTACCTTAAACATGTGAGAATACCTCCACTGAGGCAATCAATCAAGAGGTATTAAGTAAGTGAGAATAAACTCTAATTCCCAATTGAACTGATTAATCAAAGGTTCTAAAAGTCCTTGTTCAATTAAAATGTTTATTAGAGTTCTTGAGGAGGAATCTCTTGGAGAGTCAAAATGCTTTGACTGGCCCAAGAACCCTTGATCAGAGATCAAACTTGTGACCTTTAGAGGGTCAGAGGATTTGGGATGTTTCTTCAGCATTCTAGAGTGCTTCCTAGAGCATCAGTGCCTGGGAACACAATGCAGGAAAGTAGCTACAAGTCCCTACAAAGAGCCCAACACAAAAGCTACAGTTACCAAGGAAAAATTCATGAATAGTCCACAAAAGGGAGAAAAGAACCTCCAGCAACCAAAAGCTATCAGCTACATTTTGCTATATCAGTTTTCTAAGCTTAGAGTAGGGGTTAGGAGAGAAAAGCCTATCCTGGTTTCATATACAATATAGGATATTATTTTGTTTTTAGTATGTTTGTCAAGTTCAGAATAAACATTAAAAATGTTTTTCTTAAAAACAGTGTGAGGGAAAGGGGAATATAATGAACAAAAGTTATGAAGACAAAAAATATCTTGGGTCCTCTATGGGGAATACTATGTTACCATTTGGATATTTTTTCTTTTTTTCATCAAATCAATCCTGTATTTCCTATACATTTTAACCTGATTAATTCTGTTAAAAATAAACATTAAGAGAAATCAAAATTTAAAAAATTATTTCCCAAGCCTGAATTCAAAGATGCATGGTCCTATAATATTTATTAATCATTAATAAATGGAAGTTTCATCATGCCCCCTGCAAAGTTAAGCATATATCAGGGACATGTTAACCTACTGAGGTTAAGAGTTATAATAAAATCATATGGCTGAAATATAGCTTTTAGACCAAAACCTTCCCTGATGGATGAATCTCTTTCACAACATCCCTTGGAAGTTACCATCTAGCTCCTATTTAAATACTTCTGGTGATATTAAGGTCAACTCATTGTAAGGATAATTTTAGGGTTGTGACCTAATCTAAATTAATTTTTGGTTGCCAGGGAATATCCCAAATAAAATACCCAAGTCAATTTGGAAATTTATGGTGGTTTAATTAATATAGAGGGAAGGAGTTAAGAAGAGAGAGGGAAAGGATGTAGGATTTCTCCCACCTGGCCTGTGCCAGGGGGAGTTCAAAGTCCTCCGCCACAAGGTCTCTGAAGAAGGTTAGTGACTTCCCAAGAGGAGAGTGTTTGGAAGGTATAGGAGAAAGAATCAGCCTAAATTCCAAGAGGGCTCAGTAAAGATGCCTCACCTGAACTAGGCTACTCAGCTTCCTCCAGTATAGTATCAAGGAAAACTCACTGCTAAACCTGGACAATAGCAGCCGCCACCCAAGATAGCGAAATGCTCAGCCACCTCTCCGCCGCCAAAAAGACTGGAGAAAGGAAGTGGTGCAAAATATATAGACGATTTTTATATCACTTTCCTGCATTTCACATGTACCAATGGTAGTTTAAGCTTGACTTAGGACAGTCCAGGGGTCTGTCAATTGTTTCTGATTTGTCATTTGCTAGCACATGTCTGTCATAGGCCATCCTCCTAAATACTTAATCCTTAAGTATGGGTGTAGACATTCCTGTTTTTGTTAGACTAAGTAGGGTGGAGTAATCCAATCTTCATCTCCCCTGATGATCATTGGGAGACTAATCTCCCCATTGATCATTTAACATAATCATCTTGTAGTCCTAAAGCACTTCTAATTACAGATGTATACAATATTCAATTTCTAAGAGGAAATAACAATAATTAGATAGAAGAAAATAGAATAAAGACAGACAGCAAAACCAATATTTGCTGGGTACATTGACAAAAACCAATTAGGGGGCAGTCCCCTTTTAGCATAAGAGTATACATTCAAATAAATGTTCAATCAACCACACCCAAAGTTCATTCTGGATCTTTTTGATGTAGTATAGGTTTTCTGGTATCTTTCTGCAACAGTTCATCCTCTGGATTTAGGAGTTAGCAATCTTCTGTCCTTGAAGATCTTTTCTTGAACAAAAATTCAAAATCTTGGATTTTTACTAAAATACATCATGAAGCAGTTAGTGTAGGCGTCTTTGTTTTATAAATTGTCTTTTATTTTTTACTCAGTTATTTCAATGCTGATTAAAACAATTCTTAGAGCAGTAACAGTTAATCAAAAATAAACAACATTTGGAATAATCTATACCTGTAATCCGCCAACTCTAACTGGTAGGAATTTCTTCCATATTTGGAACTAAACTCTGCCTTCTTCAAGCTGGAATTAGGAAGGAAATGGTAAAGATCTAAGAACATTTTATCAATATCTTTCATAGTGGGAAGTATTCAATAATGATAAGAATAAGGATCAGTTAGTGAGATAGAATGTAATTAAATACATTTATGAGACCATAATTATACAAGTTGACTTAGAATCAGTTTTAATAATGTATAAACAAGTCATCTCCACAGCTATCATATGTGTGAATGATAATTCACTTAACCTTTGAAGCACAGGAAGACAAGAGGTTGGGAGAGAAAAAAGGAAAATCTCTCTCTCTCTCTCTCTCTCTCTCTCTCTCTCTCTCTCTCTCTCTCTCTCTCTGTCCTTCTCCCTTTCCCTCTTCCTCTTCCTCTCCCTCTCCTGCTCTCCCTCTCTCCCTCTCTTCCTCTTCCTTTCTCCCTCTCCCTCTCCTCTCCCTCTCTCCCTCTTTTTCTCCCTCTCCCCCCCCTCACACACATACACATACACACACACAAATACTCTTTACTTGATCCCATCTTTGATTTTTACTAATTGTGTTATAGTCAGATCACTCAGATCAATTTTTTCATCTGTAAAACAGGAATAATAATATTGGATTACCTGCTTCACAGAATTGTTGTGAGTAAATGGCTTTGCAAAAATCTTAAGGCCCTCGATGAATGTGAGTTGTTATGGCTATAATCACAGTTTGTAATTTATAAAGGATAAGGGAGGCTTTTATGAAATGCTTACACTGTGGCCCTAAATTTCAGCTGGTGCCACTCACATCTTAGTGCTCTTGTGATCATGCAAGAACAAGCCAAGAATTGCCAAAGAAGCTAGAAATATGGTCTCTGAATACCTAAAAACAACAGGATGCTAGATAGAGAAAATCTTCTGCTTTGACCCTCTGATTTTATAGGGAAAAGGGAAAAAATGAGAAATTGAGTTCCAAAGAGAAGAACTAATAGCTCCACAGGTATTTTTAGTTGAGAGATCATCCAGTAATGACCAGAAAAAGGAAAGGAAGTGGTGGATACTCCCTTTTTGTCATTCAGTTGTTTTCAGCTGTGCCCATCTCTTTGAGACTCCATTTGAGGTTCTTTTGGCAAAGAAACTGAAGTGGTTTGCCATTTCTTTCTCCATCTCATTTTACAGGTAAGGAGACAAATAGGGTTAAATGACTTACTCAAGGTCTCATGGCTAGAAAGTATTTGAGGCCAGATTTAAACTAGAAGATGAATCTTCCTGACTCCAGGTCCAATGCCCTATCCACTGTGCTTCCTAGCTGCCCATCCTCTCTTTTAGGGGGTACCAAAGTGTCTATTTGTGAATTTGATTATATCCCAGGATACATTTCTAAGGCACTATAGGGAATATATCATTTTGAGGTGCTTCCTACATTTTTAAAAGTGCCTAAGTCAAGCCTGCTTGGGACTTTAGCTGAACAGGTATCTCTTCCCTCTCCCCCCACCATTCTGCTTTTCAGCCTTCTTTTATGTACTATCTTCTCCCATTAGAAAGAAAACTCCCTGAGCGTTTCTCTCTCCTTTCTTTCTACTCATATTTGTATTCTCACTGCTTAGCACAGTGCCTAAAACATAGTTATGACTTAACAAATGCTTGTTGAGGGGCAGTTAGGTGGCTTAGGGGAGTTGAGCCAGTTAGAACCAGGTCTGGAGATGGAAGATCCTGGGTTCAAATCTGGTCTCAGATATTTCCTAGGTGTGCGCCCTTGAGAAAGTTATTTGGCTCCAATTGCCTGACCCGTCCTGCTTTTCTGTCTGGAATTCAGCAGTAGATATCGGTTCTAAAACAGAAGGTAAGGGGTTTTTTTTTTTTTAAAGAAAAAGAAATGCTTGTTGTCTTGTTGAGTTCCAAGATTTTTCAGAAGAGATGACTACTGCCTATGTCTGATGATTCAAGCACTGCCAGAGATGTGAAGCTTGAGCCAGACAGTGAAGACCACAGGACCCAGGTGGTGTTTTCATCATTGTTGCCCATTAAAGGCAAGGGAGGCCAAAAATAAAAGCAGATTTAAGAAAAGAGTGTCAGGCATATATGAAATGCCAGTGAGCAGAAACAGGAGAGCAATTTACACAATAATAACAATATTGGGAAGACAAACAACTTGGAAAGACTTGAAAACTATGATTAACAAAATGACAATCAAATTCCAGAGGACTCATAATAAATTATTCTACCAACCTCCAGACAGATTGGCTCAGAGTACAGAGTGAGGACTGTGCGTGTATGTGTGTGTGTGTGTGTGTGTGTGTGTTTGGAAATGGCCAGTGGGGGAATTTGTTTTGCTTGATTATATATGTTGTAAAGAGTTTTTTCCCCCCCACTTAAGTCAATTTGCTAGAGGGGAGGGAAGGGTGGGTGAAGGAAAGAGAAAGTAGGAGGGAAAGAATGTGAATCTGAAAATTAAATAAAAATTGAATTTTTAAAAAGTAAAGGGTAGGGGGGCAGCTAGGGGGCTCGATAGCTAGAGATGGACCTGGGTTCAAGTCTGGCCTCAGACATGTCCTAGCTCTATGACCCTGAACAAGTCACTTAACCCTCAGTTCCTAGCCCTTATTACTCTTCTGCTTTGGAACTAATACACAGCATTCATTCTAAGATGGAAGGTAAGGGTTTAAAAAAAGAAAAAAAAGGTATCTGAGAACAAGAACTGGATTTCTAGTCCAAAATTGTAAGAATGACAGCCTTTAGGCCTGGGATTGAGTACAGCTAAAAAGGTACAGTAAGAATATATTTTTGTTTTTGATTGGTTGATAAAGGGAGTTACCTGATCAGCTTGATGACCTTCCTGGGAGGTGAATCTTTCTCTAGAACCTTTGATATTTCTTCTCCTCCAGAACAGGACATGCTCATTAATACCTTCTGGACAGAAAAAGACAAATTTTGATTGAGTCTCACTCAGTCAAGGACTATTTATTAAATACTTATTATGTGACTGGCTCTGAACTTACAAAGAAAGGGGGGGAAAGCCACAAAACAGTGTTTCTGCCCTTAAGGAACTCACATTCTAATGACAGAAACAACATGAAACTATGTATAAACAAGATATATATACAGAGTAGAAAGATGGTGTTGTTCATCCTTCATTTTTTCCAGGAGTACCAAAGACACCATGGGGGTGATTCTGGACTCCAGGGTGAATTGGATTGAAATGAGGCAGAGTTGCGCAAAGTCCTCTGCCTCACTTTCTCTTTGAGAGTCATTGAAGTCCAGTGGCAGGACAAAAGTCAGAATGATTGGTGATGACCCAGGATGTAGACATCTTTGATGTCTGATCAGGCTGTAAGCCCTCCACAGTGCCTGCTTCAGCCTCCTTCCTGGGCTTTGGAACAAATTGTTCTCATCTCCCCATTCTGCCGAGGCGAAGTTTTTATATGGTTGAGGTAAACATCCCCCTAACTCACTGATGGGTTTGAGGCCCATTGGTTACCCTCAATTTGGTTTAGCCTGTATGCCAAGATAGTTTCTACCACAATGTGGCCTCTGAGGCATGGCACAGCTTCTTGGAGGGTTGAATGAAAAAGCTGGACACCAAAAGTGGATACGCAGCCCTCAAAAGGACAAGAGGAAAAGAGAAGTCTCTTGCAGAAAATGGCATCTGCTGAATTCTGAAAGAAATCAGAGGGGGAAGCTGGGTGGCTCAGTAGATTAAGAATCAGGCCTAGAGATGGGAGGTCCTGGGTTCAAATCTGGCCTCTGATATTTTCTTTCCATGTGACCCTGTGGACAAGTCACTTATCCCTCACTGCCTTGCCCTTACCACTTTTCTGCGTTGGAACCAATACATAGTATTGATTCTAAGACAGAAGGTAAGGGTTTAAAAAAAAAATAGAAAGAAACCAGAGAAACTAAGAGACAGAGGTGAGGGAACAGAGTCATAGGGGACAACCAGATCAAAGGCAAGGAGTCAGGAGTTGGAGTGTTCTGTGTGAGAAACAAGAAGTAGGCTAATGAAGGTAGATGTTGAAGCAGTTAGATATCTAGTCTTGGAATCATGAAATTTTGTTCAGTTGTTTCAGTCATACCTGACTGTGATCTCATTTGGGGTTTTCTTGGCAAAAATGCTAGTGGTTTGCAATTTACTTCTATAGCTCATTTTAAGGATGAGGGAATTGAGGCAAGCAGGGTGACTTGCCCAGGATCACATAGCCAGTCAATGTTTGAGGTTAGATTTGAACTCAGATCTTTTTGACTCCATTTCTGGCACTCTATCTATTGAGTCATCCAGCTGTTTCTCAAGAAGACCAGCATTCAAATTCATTTTTAAGCACTTAATATTCATGTGACTGTGAGCAACTCATTTACTCTCTGTCTAAATCAGTTTTCCCATTTGTTAAAAAAAGGGGGGGAGGAAAGACCCACACAAACTAATGTGGACTGAAATGAGCAGAACCAGGAGAACATTATGCACAGTAACTGAAACTTTGAGGGACAATCAAATGTAATGGATTTCTCTACTAGAAATAATGCAATGATCCAGGACAATTCAGAGGGACTTATGAGAAAGAACACTACCCACATCCAGAGAAAGAACCGTGGGAGTAGAGGAAAAGCAGATGATTTATCACTTGTTTATATGAGTATACGATTTGAGGTTTTGGTTTTCAAAGATCACCTTGTTACCAAAATGAATAATATGGAAATAAGTTTTGAGTGACAAAACATGTGAAATTGCTTGTCAGCTCCAGGATAGGGGAGGGAAGAAGGGAGGAAGAGAACCATGAATCATGTAACCATGGAAAAATATTTTTAAAAATAAAGTTTTTTTAAGAGAAATAATAATAATAATAGCAACTACCTCCCAGGGCTGTTGTGAGGAACAAATGAGATAATAATTTTAAAGTGCTTAGCACAGTGCCTGATAAGTGTGCTATATGAATATTAGTTATTATTAAAACATAATACGTGTAAGAGAATAAAGCTTAATGAGTTTGAAAATGGAGGAAAGGATTGGATTGTGAAGCATTCTAAATTCAAAACAGTAGATTTTATGTTTGATCCTGGAGGTATTAGAAAACCATTGGAGTTTAGTGAGTACAGAGGGGATAGTGGGTGGCATGTTCAGACTTGTGGTTTAAGAAAATGACTTTGGAGGATGGATTAGAGTGGGGAGAGATTTGAAGCAGGGATTCCAATTAGAAAGCTCTTGCAATAGTCTAGCTGAGAGGTGATGAGGGCTTGAAGTAAAGTAGAAGCTGTGTGAGTAAAGAGAAAGGACCATCTATGTGAAGTTATGAAAGTAGAAAAGACAAGATTTGGCAATGGGTTAGATATTTAGAGTAACTGTGAATGAAGACTCAAGGGTTACACCAAGATTATGAGCATGAGTAACTAGGAGGATGGTAATATCCTTGAAAGTAACAGACATTAAGAAATAGGGAGAGTTTTGGGCAAAAGATATTGAGTTCCCTTTTTAACATACTGAGTTCCAAATATCCCCAAGATATCCAGTTTGAGATGTGTAAAAGGCTGTTGGTGATGGGAAACTAGAATTTAGGAGAAAAACTAGGACTAGATATATAGATCTAGAATTTAGGAGAAAAACTAGGACTAGATATATAGATCTAGATCTACCTACATAGAAGTGATCATTGAACTATGAAGTTCATAAAGTCAATTGATATAATATAGAACAGTTATGGTGAACCTATGGCACAGGTGCCAAAGATGGTATGCAGAATGCTCTCTTTGGGCACTTGGTCACCTTCCCTCCCCAACCTCCACCCCCAGAATTCATTACTAGAAAGACAGAAGGACTCTGGAAGAGCTGCTTCCTTCTCCCTCTCCACTGTGTCTGATAACATTTTTTCACTTCACTCACTCCTCTGCCAAGCATCCCAATGGGAGCACATGGGGGTAAAGTGAATGGCTCACAGATGGCAGAGATGGAGGGGAGCAGAGTGCTCAGACCACTTCCCTCCCCCTCTTTACACTTGCTGAGAACATTCCTCACTTATCCCACCCCTCTATCTAGCAGCCCAAAGGCAGCACTTTCTTCCTTCCCTGTGAGGGTAAGGGAAGGTCAGAGTATACCCAGTATATGGGGGGGAGGGGCACAGCACTAGGTCTGGAGGGTGGGGCCAAGCATTCCATCTCTAAAGGTTCACCATCACTGGCATGGAGAGAGAAGAGAAGACCCAGGAAATAGCCTTGAGGGATGGCTTATAGTTAGTGGACATGATTTAAATAAAGTTCTAGGAAAGAAGACATTTGGAAAAGACAGGAAAGTAAGAGGAAAACCAAGGTAGAACATTATTGTAAAGGGTTTACAGAGAGGAGAGACTATCAAGAAGGAGAGCATATTGCACCACATCAAAGATTGCAGAAGGATGAGAACTGAGAAAAAGCCATTAGATTTGGCAATTAAGAGATCGTAGGTAAGGGAGAAAGTGGTTTTAATGGAATGATGTGTTCAAAAGCCACATTTCAAAGGCTTTAGAAGTGAGAGTAGAGGAAGGGGAGGGTAGCTAGTGTGATCACCCTTTATCAGCGTTGAGCTGAGGAGAGGAGAGATGTATGGTAGGACCAAGGAAGGGATTTTTAGGAATAAAAGAGGCATGAATGTGTTTGTAAAAACCAGTGGATAGGGAAAGATTGAAGATAAGATAGAAAATGAGGATGACAGTGGGAACAATCTATTGGAGAAGATGGGAGGAAGTGGGATCAAAGGCGTATTTAAAGGTATTGGCCTTGGCAAGGAGAAGGGCTACGTCTTTATTAGAAACAAGACTGAAAAACAAAAAGGGTGGGGGAGTTGTTTGAATGATATAAGATTAGGAAGAGGGGAGAAGAGGGTGCTTTAAGTATTTAATAACCTCTTTTTAAAAATGTATTTAATTAATTTAGAATATTTTTCCAAGGTTACAAGATTCATGTTCTTTCCCTCTCCTCCCCTTCCCATAGCTAACATGCAATTCCACTGGGTTTTACATGTGTCATTGATTAAGACCTCTTTCCATTTTATTAATATTTGTACTAGGGTGATCATTTAGAGTCTACATTCCCAATCATATCCCCATCATCCCATGTGATCAAGCAGTAAGTATTTAATAACCTCTTTTGTTGAGATGAAGTCCTCAACTAAAAAGGTGAGGTAGTAGGTACAATGAGAAGCTTGATGAGGAAGGAAAAAATCTGAAATAGGCATCATGATAAGAACAAATTAATTAGGGAGGTACAAAGTTATTGTCCTGTTGCAGCGACAGGCAGGGTATAATTACATAGCATAAATTGGTTTAATCAAAAGGGTTTTGTGGCTTTTCATGGCTTTGTATCAAGGTATGTATATTGGAGTAAAAACAGCAGATGATGGGAGTAAGGCATGTTTGAAGTCTGACAAGTTGTGATGAGAAAGGGGAGGACAAAGGATTGCAGTGGGGATGATAATATAGAGGAGAACTGGTTAATCAAGGATCAAGATAGAAACAAGAGGCTAATGTATCCAATATAAGGGCAATGATCTGGGGAAGAACTTAGGGTTGGAGGGATTGAAAGTGAGGACAAAGAATAGGATCAGGAGCCACAAAGGAAGAGGAAAAAATGGAATTATATATGATCATGATTAAAGAGAGGAATTTTGGAATCCATGAAAATGGAAAACGAACTGTTGAGGATTGTGGAAATATAAAGGGTATGACCATCTCTCTGTGAAAATAGAGTAGAGAAGTAGAACTTGGGAACAGATAAACTTGAAGAATTGGGGCTTTAGAGTATTTGAGGAAGCATCAGTGTATATGCTGAAGTACTCTATTAGGAGGGAATGAGTTAGAGTAGAGAGGAAAACTGTAAGAACTCACTGAAAAAGAAAGAAGAATGTGCCAAGAGTTTAACAGCTAACAGAATTCTGAGCAGATAATAAAATTGGATTGAATGAAATGCAGAAGAGAAGAAATTGCTGGATGATATCAGTAGAGGGAGAGTCTGGAAGTGAGAGTGGGAAGCAAAGAATATACCAAACATGACCAGAGACTTGAGGTTGAGTAAAATGCAACCAGTGCTGGAAAGAATGGCCAGGGATGCAGCAGCATCAGGAGGGAGCTAGTTATTGATCAGTGCCAGAAGATAGAAGGAGTGAGAAAGAAAAAGTTTAGGTTAAAAGAAAGTGTGTTCATTAGGAAACTTGCGTTCTAGAGACCACAGTGGAAGGAGCAGGGTGGGAGTTGAATTGAGGAAACTGGGAATAAGTGAGTAAGCCACATTCAAGTAGTCCGGAAAATGGTGTCTAGAAACTAAGAAGTGCTTTCTTATATTGAGCCAAACTTTGCTTGTTTCAAGATGGAATTATAAAGGAGATTTAAAAGATCTGGGATTCTCCTTTAATTTCTTGCAGCTAGGCAGTATGCTGAGGGTTAAAGCTCTAGTCCTAGGGTCAGGAAAATGTGAGTTCAAATCCAGCCTCAGATCCTTCCTAACTGTGTGACCCTGGGCTAGTCACTTAGTTGCCTCAGTTTCATTATCTATAAAAATGGAAATAATAATAGCACATACCTCTCAGGGTTGTTGTGAGACTCGATAGTAAACGGAATATAAATGTTATCTATTAATATATTTATCTTTATCTGCATCACAAAGTAAGCCATTAAAAATGTCTACTTAGAGAACGGATGTCATATAACTCAGGCTTGTGCTGTTCCCCATAAGTACTTAGATGAAGATACTTAATCTGTGATGCTACCTTAGATCCTAAGTGTATGGGGATGGCTTGGCTGGTCTAATTAAGAAAGGAAAGTCTGTAGTGATCAGATCTCAGATCATAATACACTAGAAACAGGAGGTGGGTCACATGAATCAAAAGGGTCAGATAACTAGAATAATAAACATGAGTTACAAAACAAATAGGAACCCAAGACAAGAGGCATGTTCAGGGGCCATATACTATGTAAAGTATTTGGAATATTAAAAAAAAAAAGGAAGTCCATGAATTTAAGGAGCCCACCTTTTATTATTATTTTTAACCCTTATCTTCCATCTTGGAATCAATACTGTTTATTAGTTCCAAGGCAGAAGAGTGGTAAGGGCTAGGCAACGGGGTCAAGTGACTTGCCCAGGGTCACACAGTTGGGAAGTGTTTGAGGTCAAATTTGAACCTAGGACCTCCCGTCTCTAGGTTTGGCTCTCAATCCATTGAGATACCCAGCTGCCAGGAGTCCACCTTTTAACAGAGGAACACAATCTAAAGAAAAGGAGCAGAAATGAGGCAAGAAAAGGTATCCACCTGGAGTCCCATTGGAGACAAACATGATTGGTGTGGATACTTCCTCAAGTGAAGGGTATGCAATGAAATTCCAGAAATATCATCCAATCTAGTAAATATTAAGTATATATTGTGTGCAGAACTGGGTGTTAGAGAAGATACAAAATTTAGATAAGGCATAGTTCCTGCACTGATGGTACTCAGAGTTTAGTAGGCAATATAACTCATACAGAAAGAACTTATAATGCAGAATGAGTCAATCAAAGAGGCTCAAAACAAAATGTGTCGAGATCCAAGAGGGAAATGGACCTTTTTTTTTTTAATATTTTATTTGATCATTTCCAAGCATTGTTCATTAAAGACATAGATCATTTTCTTTTCCTACCCCCCACCCCCCATAGCCGATGCGTAAATCCACTGGGCATTACATGTCTTCTTGATTTCAACCCATTGCTATGTTGATAATATTTGCATTAGAGCGTTCATTTAGAGTCTCTCCTCTGTCATGTCCCCTCAACCGCTGTATTCAGGCAGTTGCTTTTCCTCGGTGTTTCCACTCCCATAGTTTATCCTTTGCTTATGAATAGTGTTTTTTTCTCCTAGATCCCTGCAAATTGTTCAGGGACATTACATCGCCACTAATGGAGAAGTCCATTACGTTCTATTATACCACAGTGTATTAGTCTCTGTGTACAATGTTCTCCTGGTTCTGCTCCTCTCACTCTGCATCACTTCCTGGAGGTTGTTCCAGTCTCCATGGAATTCCTCCACTTTATTATTCCTTTTAGCACAATAGTATTCCATCACCAACACATACCACAATTTGCTCAGCCATTCCCCAATTGATGGGCATCCCCTCGTTTTCCAGTTTTTGGCCACCACAAAGAGCGCAGCTATGAATATTTTTGTACAAGTCTTTTTGTCCATTATCTCTTTGGGGTACAGACCCAGCAGTGCTATGGCTGGATCAAAGGGTAGATATTCTCTTGTCGCCCTTTGGGCATAGTTCCAAATTGCCCTCCAGAATGGTTGGATCAGTTCACAACTCCACCAGCAATGAATTAATGTCCCTATTTTGCCACATCCCCTCCAGCATTCATTACTTTCCTTTGCTGTTATGTTAGCCAATCTGCTTGGTGTGAGGTGATACCTCAGAGTTGTTTTGATTTGCATCTCTCTGATTATAAGAGATTTAGAACACTTCTTCATGTGCTTATTAATAGTTTTGATTTCTTTATCTGAAAACTACCTATCCATGTCCCTTGCCCATTTATCAATTGGAGAATGGCTTGATTTTTTGTACAGTTGATTTAGCTCTTTATAAATTTGAGTAATTAAACCTTTGTCAGAGGTTTCTATGAAGATTTTTTCCCAGTTTGTTGTTTCCCTTCTGATTTTAGTTACATTGGTTTTGTTTGTGCAAAAGCTTTTTAATTTGATGTAGTCAAAATTATTTATTTTACATTTTGTGATTCTTTCCATGTCTTACTTGGTTTTAAAGCCTTTCCCCTCCCAAAGGTCTGACATGTATACTATTCTGTGTTTACCCAATTTACTTATGGTTTCCTTCTTTATGTTTAAGTCACTCACCCATTTTGAATTTATCTTGGTGTAGGTGAGGTGTGAGGTGTTGACCTATTCCTAGTCTCTCCCACACTGTCTTCCAATTTTCCCAGCAGTTTTTATCGAATAGTGGATTTTTGTCCCAAAAGCTGGGATCTTTGGGTTTATCGTATACTGTCTTGCTGAGATCGCTTTCCCCCAGTCTATTCCACTGATCTTCCTTTCTGTTTCTTAGCCAGTACCAAATTGTTTTGATGACTGCTGCTTTGTAATATAGTTTAAGGTCAGGGACTGCAAGGCCCCCATCATATGTGTTTTTTTTTTCATTATTTCCCTGGATATCCTTGATCTTTTGTTCTTCCAAATGAACTTTGTTATGGTTTTTTCTAAATCAGTGAAGAAGTATTTTGGTAGTTCAATGGGTATGGCACTAAATAGATAAATAAGTTTGGGTAGGATGGTCATTTTTATTATATTGGCTCATCCTATCCATGAGCAGTTAATGTTTTTCCAATTGCTCAAGTCTAGTTTTAGTTGTGTGGAGAGTGTTTTGTAGTTGTGTTCATATAGTTCCTGTCTTTGTCTCGGGAGGTAGATTCCTAGGTATTTTATATTGTCTAAGGTGATTTTGAATGGGATTTCTCTTTCTAGTTCTTGCTGCTGAGCTGTGTTGGAGATATATAGAAAAGCTGATGATTTATGTGGGTTTATTTTGTATCCTGCAACTTTGTTAAAGTTGTTGATTATTTCAATTAGCTTTTTGGTTGAATCTCTAGGATTCTTTAAGTAGACCATCATGTCATCTGCAAAGAGTGATAACTTGGTCTCCTCCTTGCCTATTTTGATGCCTTCAATTTCTTTTTCTTCTCTAATTGCTACTGCTAGTGTTTCTAGTACAATGTCAAATAGTAGAGGTGATAATGGGCATCCTTGTTTCACTCCTGATCTTATTGGGAATGCGTCTAGTTTATCCCCATTGCAGATGATATTAGCTGATGGTTTTAGATATATACTGTTTATTATTTTTAGGAATGACCCTTCTATTCCTATGCTTTCTAGTGTTTTTAATAGGAATGGGTGTTGTATTTTATCAAATGCTTTTTCTATTGAGATAATCATGTGGTTCTTGCTGGTTTGCTTGTTGATGTGGTCAATTATGTGGATGGTTTTCCTAATATTGAACCAGCCCTGCATCCCTGGTATGAATCCTACTTGATCATGGTGAATGATCCTTCTGATCACTTGCTGGAGTCTTTTTGCTAGTATCCTATTTAAGATTTTTGCATCTTTATTCATTAGGGAGATTGGCCTATAGTTTTCTTTCTCTGTTTTTGACCTGCCTGGTTTTGGAATCAGTACCATGTTTGTGTCGTAAAAGGAGTTTGGTGGAACTCCCTCTTTGCTTATTATGTCAAATAGTTTGTATAGTATTGGGATTAACTGTTCTCTGAATGTTTGATAGAATTCACTGGTGAATCCATCAGGCCCTGGGGATTTTTTCTTAGGAAGTTCTTTGATGGCTTGTTGGATTTCATTTTCTGATATGGGATTATTTAAGAATTCTATTTCCTCTTCTGTTAATCTAGGCAGTTTGTATTTTTGTATATATTCATCCATATCCCCTAAATTGGTGTATTTATTGCCATATAATTGGGCAAAGTAATTTCTAATGACTGCCTTAATTTCCTCTTCGTCGGAGGTGCTGTTCCCCTTTTCATCTTTGATGCTGTTAATTTGCTTTTCTTCCTTCCTTTTTTTAATTAGATTGACTAGTACTTTGTCTATTTTGTTTGTTTTTTCAAAGTACCAGCTTCTTGTCTTATTTATTAAATCAATAGTTCTATCACTTTCGATTTTATTAATTTCTCCCTTAATTTTTGATTTCTAGTTTGGTTTTCTGCTGGGGGGTTTTAATTTGATCGCTTTCGAGTTTTTTCATTTGCATTTCCAATTGATTGATCTCTGCTCACCCTAGTTTGTTAATATAAGCATTCAGGGATATGAATTTACCTCTGATTACCGCTTTGGCTGCATCCCAAAAGGTTTGAAAGGATGTCTCGCCATTGTCATTTTCCTCGATGAAATTATTAATTGTTTCTATGATTTCTTCTTTAACTAAACGATTTTGGAGTATCATATTGTTTAATTTCCAATTGGTTTTAGATTTGGTTTTCCATGTACCACTACTAATCATTATTTTTATTGCCTTGTGATCTGAGAAGGCTGCATTCATTATTTCTTCTTTTCTGCATTTGTGTGCTATGTTTCTGTGACCTAATGTATGGTCAATTTTTGTGAATGTGCCATGTGGTGCTGAGAAGAAGGTGTATTCCTTTTTATCCCTATTTATTTTTCTCTATATGTCTATTAATTCTAATTTTTCTAAAATTTAATTCACTTCTTTTACCTCTTTCTTATTTATTTTTTGATTTGATTTATCTAAATTTGATAATGGTTGGTTCAAGTCTCCCACTTGATTTGATTTATCTAAATTTGATAATGGTTGGTTTAAGTCTCCCACTAATATGGTTTTACTGTCTATTTCTTCCTTCAATTCTCCTAGTTTCTCCATTAGAAATTTGGGTGCTATATTATTTGGTGCATACATGTTGATTAATGATATTTCCTCATTGTCTAGAGTCCCTTTTAACAAAATATAATTACCTTCCCTATCCCTTTTGATCAGGTCTATTTGTGCTTTGGCTTTATCAGATATCATGATTACCACTCCTGCCTTCTTTCTGTCAGTTGAAGCCCAGAAGGTCTTACTCCATCCTTTAATTCTGACCTTGTGGGTGTCAACCCGCCTCATGTGTGTTTCTTGAAGACAACATATGGTAGGGTTTTGGATTCTAATCCATTCTGCTATTTGTCTATGTTTTATGGGTGAGTTCATCCCATTCACGTTCAAAGTTATGACTGTCATTTGTGGACTTCCTGGCATTTTGATATCCTTCTCTAATTCTAACCTTTTCTTCTTCGGCTCTACCTTTTAGTCCAGTGATTTACTTTGAATCAGTCCCCCTTGTCCCCTCCCTTGATGTTTCCCTTTTTAGTCCCTCCCTTTTTGTTCCCTCCCCCTCCCCCCTCTCTTTCCCTCCCTTTTTGTTCTCCCTCTCCCCCTCCCCCCCTTGGTTTTCCCTTCTCCCTACACTTGTTGGGTAAGATTGAATTCAAGATCCCAATGGATCTGGATGTTTTTCCCTCTCAAAGTTGATTTCCCTGAGATTAAGGTTTAAGTAAAAAACCCTCTCTTCCTCTCCTTCTTATAGGAGTTTTCTTCCCCTCCCCTTCCCATGTGAATCTTTGTGTGAGAAAGATTATTCTATTTGGTCTTTCTTTACCCCCCTATTTATACATTACATTTTCCCCACATGTTAGTATACATAGATTGATAGAAATGTAGTCCTTATAGAAGAGAGTTTGAGTAAAAGAAGAAGATAACATTTTCTCCTTTCCCCTTTCTTTAATATTTACCTTTTCAGGTATTCCTTGCTCTTTGTTTTTCGGTATCAAACTTTCCACAGAGCTCTGGTCTTTTCTTTGCAAAAAGTTGGAAGTCTTCTATTTTGTTGAATGCCCATACTTTTCCTTGGAAGTATATAGTCAGTTTTGCTGGGTAGCTGATTCTTGGTTGAATACCCAGCTCTCTTGCCTTTCTGAAGATCATGTTCCATGCCTTATGATCATTCAGAGTAGAACTCGCAAGGTCTTGTGTGACCCTGATTGGCATTCCTTTATATCTAAATTGTCTTTTTCTGGCTTCCTGTAGGATTTTTTCTTTTGTTTGAGAGCTTTGGAATTTGGCAATTACATTCCTGGGAGTTGTCTTTTGGGGGTTTAGTGTAGAAGGTGTTCTGTGAGCTCTGTCAGTGGCTGTATTACCCCCTTGTTCTAGAATCTCTGGGCAATTTTCTTTGATTATATCTTGTATCACGATGTCGAGTTTGGTGTTTATTTCTGGCTTTTCTGGAAGTCCAATTATTCTTAAATTTTCTCTTCTCCCTCTATTTTCCAGATCTGTCACCTTGTCAGTGAGATATTTTATGTTCTCTTCTAATTTCTTGGTATTTTGGCTTTGCTTTATTAATTCTTGCTCTTTTACACGATAGTTGTCTTCCAGTTGCCTGATTCTGGCCTTTAAAGCCTGGTTTTCCTTTTCAGTTTGGTCACACCGGTTTTGTAGATGCGTGAATTTCTTTTGCATTATTTCCCACTTTTCCTCCCAGAAGGCTTCCATCTTTTTGGTCATTTCTGATTCAAATTCTTCATGGGTTTGTGGAGAGTTTCCATTTCCTTTGGAAGGTTTTGGAGCATTTTCTTGTGTATCATCTTCTATCTCCTCTGTATTTTGTATTTTGGCTCCATAGAATGTGTCCAAAGTCGCCCCTTTCTTCTTATTTTTCTTGGGATTTGGGGGCTTCTGTGCTTCTGTGGAGTTTGCCATCTCCGAATGGGGAGGATTAGCTTTTCTTGTCGCTGTCTGGTGTTCAGAGGCTTTAGTCCTGGGCAGATTGTCCGTTCTATGACCTTTCCCTAGGTTAAACTGAGTATGCCTTAAGGCAATGACTTTCAATGGAACTGAAATGGAAGGGTCGGACCAGGGGGCCACACTCTCCCCCAGCTCTCTCTGTTTCCCTGCTGCTAAGGTGTCCCCTCGACTGGACTGGGTCGGGTTACTTTCCGGAAGTTGCCTTCAGAATAGCTGGCTGTGAGGCTGTTTTGTCGGCCCTGAGGGTTGCTGTTGTTTCATAGGACCCTGCTCTCTGAGGGGGGCGGGGCTGCGGCTTCCCGGAGCCTTGGACTCTGAGCTCCTACCCCTTAGGTCCGAGTGATCTTGCTTTCTGGCTTTTGAGGGGGGCCATACCTTTTGATCCAGGTCCAGGTCCAGGAGGAGGATTCCCAGGGTCTATGCTGTTGATTGTTTTGAATTTCGGCGCCTTAGGAGCTTATAGTTTGAGATCGGTTGGGAAGGGTTTTCTGGAGATCTGAACTTTAGGTTTCTCTAAGCCGCCATCTTGACCAGAAGTGGAAATGGACCTTTTTAACTGAGAAGGATCACATGAAAGATGGACCTTTGAGATGGATTTTAAACAGTATAGGAATTTACCCAGTAAGAGTAGAGATGGAAGACACTTTAGGCATAAGGTGTACCTTGTCTGAATGAAGTTATAGAGATGAGAATTTGCAGGGATTGTTCCAGGGACAGATGGTAGCCTAGATAACTTAAGGGGTAGAATATACGAAGGGAAAGAGTATGATAAAAGGTGATAAAGCTAGGATGGTGCCAGATTGTGGAGGATTTGGGATGCCACACAAAGTCATTCAAACTTAATTGGTTGGGCCTTAGGGAGCCACTAAAGAGCAATGCATTAAGCATTGCCAAAGAGTAATGATTAATGGATCAATGTCAGTTTGAAGGGAAGTCTCTCACAGAGTGGCCTAGGAATCATTACTTGGTCCTCCTCTGCTTATCCATATTTGTATTTATGATTTGAATGAAGGCATGGATGACATGTTTGTCAAGGTTATGGATAGCTCACAGATGGGAGAGCTAATTAACATGTTGGATGACATAGGATGAGCTCAATATGAATGAACAAAGTCAAGAAAACTAAGGCCATCTTAAGCAGTTGAAAATCATATACAGTGTAAGAGTTAAAATAGGGATTTTGACAAAAAGAGAGCTGCTTTTAATAATTTAAGTTTTAGTGAGAGTATTAATATTATCCCTTTAAGCCAGAGAAAAGAAAACTTCTAGCAGCTTTTAACAATTTAGTTTAATTAAAATAGAGCTGGTAAAATGAATATACTAAAGGAGAGAAATATAGGACAGAGTTAGAGAAAGAAAATTTCCTAATGTTTATACTAGTTATCCTAAACTATCCAAAACTACTACCTAAAATTGCGTGAGTTTTAAATAATCAATAGCTAAATATTATATTTTAAAAGTTTTATTATTAATAACTAAAACAAAAGAACTGCCTGACTTCAGCCTGGTCTAAGAAAGGAAGAGGGATGAGTTACTGCCACTTAAATACAATCATGCAAACACAGGGATGCAGAAAAAGGAAAAAGGGGATTGTGGGAAATATTAAGGGACTTCTGGGAGAAGTCTAAAGACTCAAAATCTCCATTTATACATATCTCCCCTGTGATCCTATTGGGAAACCAGTTTCCCCAAAAGGTTCATGGAAACATAATCAACTTTAAAATTGCAATAATTTGTGGATAAAAGGAAAAAAGAACAAAATCAATGAATACTAGGTTGACAAAAAGCCAATTTGGGGACAGTTCCCTTTGGCATAAAGAGTATACATTCAAAACAAAGGCATTTCAACCCCCCATATTTCAATTCACATCCCAAAGTTCACTCTGGATCTTCTGGTGCAGCATGTGGACTCTGCAGGCACCTATCTTCATGGGGCATTCTGGATTCTGGGAGGTAGCAAGTTTTTTATCCTAAAATTGCTCAAATTTATATAAAAGTTTACAACAATAACTTGGCCCCCTGAGGTGAATAGTAACAAACATGAGGATCACTCAGGGATTCATGGCTGAGTTACGAGGTAACAAAAGAAAATCAAAAACATGAAAAAAATCCAAATAAAAGAGAAACACAACTTGTGGATATAATACAAAATGTAAAAGTCTTATGTCTAAAAATAAATCTAAGTAAAGGAAAAACAAATCTATAAGGTCCTCGAATCAGGGTCCAATTAAAATGATTTAAGCAATTATGCATTTACCCAATCAGTAGCCAGGATTATAGAAAGTTTGCCACACTATAAAAGACAGAAAAGGGACTAGACTTCAGCAGCAAATGGGAGCCAGGATGGCAGCAAAAAGTAGGCACTTGATAGAATGTGGTTCAGAGGAAGTCCAGCTTCTGACATATGTCAAAACAGCCGCAACCTCAAACCCCAAACAAGTTCAAGTCCTCTTGTCTTGGTTCAAAATTACATCAATCCCACTGGGATCTGGTCTCTTTGACCTTGTGCTCCATAGGCACTATGCAGGTGCTCTGTGCTTTTTAAGTACTGTACAGTGGCTCTTTTGTATATTCCCTTCTTCTGGAATCAGAGAATCATGAAGCAAAGTCCCATAATTCTTTTAAACAATCAATGGCATCATTTTTATAGTCTAAAGCTTTTGGGGAATGCATTAATATTAGAACAAATGTATTTTAAACTTATATTACTGCAAAATTAAAAAATTAAAGAAAAATCTTCTCAATACTGTTGACATATGCTTCAAATAAGTTACTAAAATTATTTCTGAAGACCCCTTAGAATTGCCATTTAAATTCTTAGCTCATTAAATTCTCCAAAGGTTGCACACAATTTAACCAGTTTTGTTGAAATCCATCCATCATCATTTATGTGACAATTAACAAAGGCAACATGTGATCTTCAATGGATCTAGTGACAAGGGTTTTAGGCAAGATGTTTATGGGCTTATATAGTGATGTTTTGTTCTTCAGCAAGAGGTAAAAGCATAATAAAAGATCAATATAGGTAAAACATAGTAGCTTAAAATGATTCAGTATAACAGAAAGATATTGATTAAATTAAAATAGATAAACCAAAACAATTTTTAAACCTTAAAGCAATCAGTAAATACAATAATATAAAACAATGAGAAGGTGCAGACAGACACTGCAGTCAAAATCCTTTTCACCAATCCCAATAGACTTGTTCACCATTATAGGAGAATAAACTCAAAATAGTTAGCAATAAGCTTCCAGATCTCTTTTAAAGTTTCCTTCCCCTCCCCCCATATTTATTATCCATTTAGATTTCATTTGTCAGAGGTTTGAATTTTTTCATAGAAGCACAGGGGAGAAACTCCACTCTGCATGTTGAGAGCATTTAAAACTTTTAGAACTTTGTCAAAATATTTCAGGTTGGTTTGTAGCATAAGCATGCTAGCTTGTGGCATATTTTTGAGGAGAAGGAAATAAAGTGGGAAATCTCCAATGAAAATAAAAAGTCCCAGGATAAGAATTAAGCAGATCCAAACTGCATTTTTTTTGCTCTACCAACTCAAACTGTTGTTTCAGAGTTTCAAGCATGCTTTGCAATAGCATTTTTCCTGAAAGACATTGAATGGGGTTTGTTTAAAGAGTAAACAGAAAGAAGCAAATCTTTGAGGGAAAACAAGAGCATATTTGCATATGAGAGAAAAAAATACTTCTCCTTGGTGTTTTGGGTCAAGAGAAAGAAGAAAAAAAAATCAGGCTTATTCCCCAAAATTGAATTTAAATCTACTGATTTGGAACTAACTGCCTTCCCTGTGAAAAACCTTTAGTAACAGCTTTCTAAACTAGAAGTCCAGAATCAGCATTAAAAAAAAATCTACTTGAAAATTAGGTGTGCGGTTCTTTTCTTCACGCTGAAAAATGGCTATGGCAGGCTAGAAACACATATATGGAGTGAAAAGATTTTTATACATTACCCTCTGTGGAAAAAAATGGCTGGGATTGGCAGGCTCTTGTGGTAAGTCTGGTCTCTGCAAGAGGAGGCTCCAAACTGGGTGGAGAGTGGTGAGGAATACTGGCCAAGCAGATGGACAGGAGAAACAGCAGGCAGTGGCAGGCATCAGGAGAGCAGGCACACACCGCCACTGGACTTCATGGTGGGCAGTGACTTACTATCTTTACTGTAAGGCTATCTGTTCAAAAATTTTTGAGACTTTGTAATCACTTCATGGTAAGCCAAAATGTGAGTTTTAAAATTAATAATCAATGGCTAAATATATTTTAAAAGTTTTATTATTAATAACTAAAATAAAAGAACTGCCTGACTTCAGCCTAGTCGAAGGTCCAAGAGAGGAAGAGGGAGGAGTTACTGCCACTACAATCACACAAACACAGGGATACAGAAAAAGGAAAAGGGAATTGTGGGAAATATTAAGGGACTTCTGGGGGATGAAGTCCAAAGACTCAAAATCTCCATTTATACATTGCCTATATCTACCTATAACTGCCTATAACTAACACTATTAACAACCACTCCACAAAGTTCCAACCCAACCCATCCAATCAAAACCAACCCAATCAATGTTTAATCCAACCCTAATTAGGTCTGTCAATGAAGACCATCCACCTTCCAAAAAGTTCAAGGAAGGGAAAAAAATCCTAATAGCCCAAACAAAAAATCCCCAAACCCAAAAGGCAAAAAGCCCTTTAAAGGCTAAAGCCAAAAGCCCTTTCAGTAAGCTCAGGCCTGCCTTTATATTCCATCAACTAAAAGCCAACCATCAACTAATCACCAATCCATGCCACCAGCAATCAACCCCCAATGACCAACTCACGCCTAGCAGCCAACTTCCCAGCAACTGCCAGCCCTACCTGTCAGCAACTGACAAGCTGACCAACTGACATTGAGTCCTTTTTATATCCTTCTAATCTCACTTCCTGTCTCTATGGTTCCTCCTTCCTGTCTCTATAGTTTCTACTTCCTGTCACTGTGGGCTGGTTAATCCCTATGCATCTCTATGGTAAGAGGACCTCCAGATCCTCATGAAATTAAAAACAGGATTAAAGAATTCCTTTTTACAATAGGTATTGGCCAGAATGAAGGAGGTGAGAGGCCCATCTGATCAAATCATGTTAGGGTACTAAATAGCACAAATAGAAAATTAATAAATGCTTTTTCAGATTGGATTCTCAGAATGATTTTTTTTAATTAAAAAAAAGACAAGATGTGAAGAATAAAATTGAAGGAACTGGCTATGGTAATCCTGGAGAAAAGAGGAATTCGGTGAGATGAATATGTATGGTTTGAACTAAATCAAGAGTTCTTGAACTTTTGGGGGTCATGGAGCCTATTGGCAATTTGGTGAAATCTATGGACTCTTTTATGTTGTTGCCTACATGCATAATTGAAGGAAATGCTAAATTTTAGTTGAATGTTAGTGAAAATAATTGTGTAATATTTTTTCCCATGAAAGTTATGGTCCCTTGGATTTGATGGATACCAAGTTTTCTTTGAAGAAAGAAAAACAAAACTGAAAAATCTGAAATTTGGTGATTGTGTGAAATAAGTTATCTTTAGTTAGCTGAATGATTATCATTGAAGAAGTGTAGATAGATTTGTTTTATTCCGTGCATAACTGAGCCATGAGGGGAGGTTGTAGGGATATATATTTTAGGGGAACTTTTCTAATAGAGATGTCCCAAAGCAAAAATATCCTCTCTCAGTAAGGAGTGAGTTACTGGAAGGCTTAGAGCAGAAACTGGATAATCAGTTGCCTCATGTTAGGGTGGAGGAAGAAAAGTAGGTCAGAGAGTCAGGAGCTGAGCAAGATTAGAGATGAACATATCTACTTTGGCTACTTTCTCAGATGGAGGTTCCTAAGAGGAGCTCATGAATTGGAGGAAAAAGCTACAGGAGTAGAGATATCTCCAGTGTGAGGAACCAGCTGGAGGGAGAGATTAAGTTGCTGTGCCTGGTTAGAGGTAAGCATTTAATAGTGCCAGTTACTTTAGGGAGGAAAAGGAGAATGAAATCTGAGAAAAGGCCATTGGGTTTTACAATTAGGCTAATATCTTTTGAAGAAGCAAATTAGTAAAGTAGGTAGGGTGGTAAAAAACCAGATTTCAAAGAGTTAGAGAACATAGTGGTGAAGAATTGAAATCATAAGTTACAATGATTTCTAGAAGCTTTACAATGAAGAGATATTTATATATACATTCACACATACATATTTATATAAATAAATATACTTTTCTGTCTTAGCATCTCAAACAGGGTTAAGTGACTTGCCCAGGGTCACACAACTGGGAAGTGTATGAAGCCACATTTGAACCCAGGTCCTACTGACAATAGGCCTGATACTCTATCCACTGTAGCATCTAGCTGCCCCTAGGAACTGATATTGATGTATAGTTGGATTGAATTCAGGGGTCAAGTGAAAGTTGTTTTTTATGTCTTCTGGGTTTACTCTCCCATTCTCTCAATTTTACTGAAAATCTGGGGCCCCAGGGAGCAATTGACTACCTCTCCCCTCAGGGTTCTGTCATCAGGTTTCTAATACTATTGCTCACAAGCCTTCATCCAATGTGCTCCCTCCAATATTAATTAACCAGTTGATATAAATTAGCTTTAAAAAATGCAAGGTTTATACATGAATGCAAAAACACACACATACTCTCTCATTCTCTGCCTCCCTCCCTCTCTCTCTCTCTCTCTCTCTCTCTCTCTCTCTCTCTCTCTCTCTCTCTCTCTCTCTCTCTCTCTCTCTCCTCTCTCTCTCTCTCTCTCTCTCTCTCTCTCTCTCCCCTTTCTCTCCTCTCACTCCCCTCTCTCCCTTACCCCCCTCTCTCTCTCTCTCTGTCTCTCTCTGTTTCTCTCTGTCTCTCTTTCTCTCTCTCTGTTTCTCTCACCCCCCTCTCACTGTCTCTCTCTGTCTCTCTCCCTTCCTCCCTCTTTTTCTCTCTCTGTCTCTCTCTGTCTCTGTCTCTCTCTGTCTCTGTCTCTCTCTGTCTCTCTCTCTGTCTCTCTCTCTCTCTGTCTCTCTCTGTCTCTCTCTCTCTCTGTCTCTCTCTCTCTCTCTGTCTCTCTCTCTCTCTCTGTCTCTCTCTCTCTCTGTGTCTCTCTCTCTCTGTCTCTCTCTCTCTCTGTGTCTCTCTCTCTGTGTCTCTCTCTCTGTGTCTCTCTCTCTGTCTCTCTCTCTGTCTCTCTCTCTCTCTCTCTCTCTCTGTCTCTCTCTCTCTCTCTCTCTCTGTCTCTCTCTCTCTCTCTCTCTCTCTCTGTCTCTCTCTCTCTCTCTGTCTCTCTCTCTCTCTGTCTCTCTCTCTCTCTGTCTCTCTCTCTCTCTGTCTCTCTGTCTCTCTCTCTCTCTCTCTCTCTCTCTCTCTCTCTCTCTCTCTCTCAGTCTCTGTCTCTCTCTGTCTCTTAAGAAGATATAGCAAGGACAAAAGTTACACTTTGGCAGAGTGGGCTCAAGATTAGCGTGTGATACAAAACACCCTCTCCCATGCCTGGGGGTAGGGAAGGCTGTACTCCTCCTGCATACACACATGGTCCTTCAGGAGAGTAGGCTCACACTTAGAACTCAAAGGGCCTAGGGGAGGGCAGAGTCAAGATGGCAGAATAGTAGGAAAAAGTATAGCAAACTCTCCCCCTGAAATGCCTCCAAATAGCTAGAAAGTACCAGGCTGAATCCTAATTGGAAAATTAAGAAAAAAGTCGCAAGAAGTCATTTTGCTAGCCCAGGTTGGCATAGGATATAGGTAAAGTGATCTGTGCACGCCAAAGATGAGGCTTGGCCAGAAGCATACACTTTGGAACACTCTAGCCCAGAGAGAAGTTATGCTCCAGGTCAAGAGGAGCTCCAAACCCCAGAAGTGAACACCACAACCTTGGACAAGCTGTCGAAACAGGTGGCACCTGGCAAGTTTATTGCTCACTAACCAGTTCTAAGTCACAGATCCAGGGCAGTCTGAGGAGAACACCGGAGTGGTAACAGGTCCTTGGCTGGGTACCAATAGAAGTGTCAGTTCAGAACAGAGCGGAGATGTCGCCTAAACCCTGGTGGCAGAACACGTTCCCAGGTCTAGCCTCCAGTCCATTCTAAAGTCTTCAGAAGAATAAGTAGGGGGAAGTCCTAGCTTAGAGAAGTTGTCAGTGAGCCACAGATAGGGATAGTCTACTTTTATCAAACTTTAATGCTTGTTAAATACTTTTCATTCAAGTCTTCCAAAATCCCACGACAGACGTGCCATGGGTATTATTATCTTCTTTTTACAGGCAAGGAAGCTGAAGCTCTAAAGTTTCAAGTGACCTGCCTAGTTCCACAGCTAGCAAGTGCTGGAAGCATGATTTGAATCCAGATCTTCCTGAATCTAGGGAAGTCAAAAATTCTATGTACTATGGCATACATGGTCGGCAAGGTTAGTGCTAAATTTGGAGAAAGGAATAGAGCTTGAAGACCAGCTGACCTGCTGGCATAACTAATACAACATGGGGATGGGAATTAATCATGGCTTTAAGTAGAGGATGTTACCAGTTATCAGTGGATTTCATTAAGTTTTTAGGCCTTTAGACAATTTTTATTGTTTATAGAGCAAGTCTAAAACCCTGGTGGGTGTTCAGGGCTTTGGAAAGTTGCCAATGCATTAGCTGGTTTTCCGAAGAAGAAAAGTTAAGAACTGAAATAAAGGGAACGAAACCATCTAATTGGAATACAAACCTGAATTAAAGAAAAGGATTTTAAAAATTAACAATCTAAAAAGAAAGAAAAAAACAAATCAGAAAAATTAAGACTATAAAAGACACTAAAAAACAAACAAAAAAATGGGGCAGCTGTATTAAGAGTCAGACCAAGAGACAGGAGGTCCTGGGTCCAAACTTGTCTCAGACACTTCCTAGGTGTATAACCCTGGACAAGTCACTTAACCCCCTTTGCCTAGTTCTTACTGCTCTTCTGCCTTGGAACTAATACACAGTAATTTTTATTTATAATATGAAAAACAAAAACAATAAAACAATATTGGCACTATGTGGAGTAACAGGTATCTCTATGCATTACTTGTAGAACTGCACTGTTATGACCAATTTAATAAAACAAATTGAGAACCCCAAGGAAAATGTTAAAAATAAGTCACACCTCTTGACTCAATTATTATATATTATATAACCAAGGAAATCTATCAAAAAGAAAAAAAGAAGGTTCTAGCTTTTTGAAGGTATTTATAGCACTTTTATTTGCATCACAATAAATTCTGCAAACTTAAGTGTCTGACCGTAGAAGAATAGTTAAATAAATTGTGATATATTCATACAATGCTACTAAGATTGACAAGGAGGAGGAAAAGGGATTTGGAAAGTCCATTATTAAATAATACAAGGTGAAAAAAAAATGCAGGACCAGAAGAACACATGAACTGAGGTCACTTTTAAAAAAATGAGCAAGACAGAATGGACAAGCCACAAAAACTGAAGATTCAAATTATTTTGACTAGTCCAGTTTGATGCGTGTTAAGCAGATGAAAAGTTCACTTTGACATGAAGGATCTTCAAAAGATCAGGGAATTGTCCAACACTGCCGTGGCTTTGGGGGGCAGCTGGGTGGCTCAGTGGTTTGAGAGCCAAGTCAAGAGATGGGAGGTCCTGGGTCCAAATTTGACCATTTAGTATGACCTTAGTAATTAAAATTGCAGTTACTCATATTTTGGCAAATGAATTTTAACACATGAGATATCTATAAATGACCAATGATAATAATTTTTAAAAAAATCAACAGTAAGGAGTTGTGATGAGAGCAGGATCAGAGATCAGCACTGATTGAGTTGGTGGGCCTCCCTCATTGTATTTGCTTCATCTTCCCAGTTGCATGTCCTCTCTTTTCATAATAGAGAATGAGGCACTAGCTGGGTTTCCCCATCTAGCCAAAGTCACTATTTTTTTTTAAACCCTTACCTTCCATCTTAGAATCAATACTGTGTATTGGTTCCAAGGCAGAAGAGTGGTAAAGGCTAGGCAATGGGGGTCAAGTGACTTGCCCAGGGTCACACAGCTAGGAAGTGTCTGAGGCCAGATTTGAACCCAGGACCTCCCATCTCTAGGCCTGGCTATCAATCCATTAAGCCACCCAGCTATGCCCTAAAGCCACTATTTAAGGCAATGTTGGACAATTCCCTGATCTTTTGAAGATCCTCCATGTCAAAGTGAACTTTTCATCTGCTTAACACTCATCAAACTGAATGGACTAGCCATTCACACAAAGATTTTCTGCTACTCATTCTTGTCTTCCAGAAAATTGGGCATCCCCCTTGGGTATAGCAGCTTTCGTCTGCAATAGGGGAGGTATTTTGTTATAACTGGAGTTAAAAAACAAATAAACCACTGGATGATTCTGAGTCAGATGGCCTGGGTTCCATTACCAGTTTACCTATTTGATCTTAGGCTATTCACTAAACCTCCACGGGCCTCTTTTTCCTCATTTCTAAACCTGAAAAGATTGGATTAAATGTCCAAGTTCCCTGTTGGCTCTAAATCTTATAATTCTGGGTTTCCATACAGCAATATATTTCTTTGAGATCCCCAGTACTTCTGGCTTCCTGCTTAGAGATGGAAGATGGAAGAGGCCAAGCCCACTTTAGATTGCTAAAGGAAAAGGTTCTGGGAAGACATGAGAGAATCTGGCAGCCTCTATCATGTCTCTATCCCAGCTGGTTTTAGTTAAGACTTCGGGGAATTTCCCTTTGGGTGAAATCCAGGACTCTCTTTTGGTTGAGCTGAGTTACTTCCCTCCCAATGAGGTAAGAGCTCCTTCACCCTCAAATGCAGGTATTTATTGTCCTCAATAGAGATTCTCCGATTTCTGTTTTGCTACAATTTTGATAAATGGGTTTTCTTTGCTCAAAAAAAAAAATACTATTTCCCCCAAACCAGAATTCCTAGTAACATAAGTGACCAAAAACAGAGCTCCCATGTGAAGAGGACCCACATTTGGCAGGGCCTCCCCTGTCTGTAGCAGGAAACTCACCCAAAAGGAAACTCTCCAAAGTCTCTACTGTAGCTAGTTGGAATAGAGACATGACAGAAACTGCTAGCTCCACTCATGTTTTCCCGGGTCTTTTATTTAGTAATATGAAGCCACTTCCAACTTCCTTCTCTATTCTGGAAGCCAAAAATGTCTTGAAGTTCAAAGAATCCTGAAGAAAACTGGATGAGAATGAGCTCTCTCATTTTTGCCAGTTTACCAATAAAGAGAGAGTCTCATCGGACTTTGGTTTAGGATTTCTACAAGGTCACACAGCTAATAAATATATTAGCATCAATAAATCTCAGAGCCTGTACTTGTCGTCCTACACTCATTCCACTACATGCCAGGGCCACATATGCTCATTTCCTGATGCTAGTGGAGAGCTTTGCCATTGTCTGTAATGTTGACACAATTGAGATGGAAAAAGTTGTCCCCGAGCCCAATAAAGGAAAGGGGGAATTAGTGTAAGCAGGCTCAACTTCATTTGCATGAGTCAGAGCATTGAAAAAATCAATCTTTAGGGGACAGCTGGGTGGCTCAATGGATTGAGAGTCAGGCTTAGAGATGGGAGGTCTTGGGTTCAAATCTGGACTCAGATACTTCCCAGCTGTGTGATCCTGGGCAAGTCACTTGACCCCCATTGCCTAATCCTTTACTGCTCTTCTGCCTTGGAACCAATACACAGTATTGAGTCCAAGATGGAAGGTAAGGGTTTAAAAAAACAAAACACAATCTTTACCAAAGAGGAAGGTCTTAGAGAAGTAGGTTTGGGTCCCCTGTTACAGTAGCTTACTGGAATAAAGAGTAACGTTGACACCTGTTTGGAGCTCCTACAGGAAATTATATACTAGCCAAGGTGTTGATTACATGTAAAGGATATAATGTGAGTTCTAGCTGTAAGGAACTACTGCCTCATCTGGCTAGCCTCCAGGGTAGGGCTGGGCATGTGGTTGGGTGAGAGCTGTGTTTGGGCAGGGCTCAGAGATTCAGGTCAAACCTGATTCTGTTTTAGGAGCAAGGATGGGAGAGTCATGAAATAGTTACAACAAAAGCAAAACTTGGATGAACAGAGCAACCTGCTGACATGAGGCAGTGAGAAGACAGGAAACTAGTAGAGGCAGAAGGTGGAGATTCCCAGCAAGATTTGAGGGGGATGGTAGGAGAGCAGGAAGTTTTAGGCTGCAAGAGTCAAGGGTGAGAAGGAATGTGAATGAAAAAATAATCACAGTCACTTGCATTGAAGGGCTACATGGAAGACCACTGGATTTGAAGCCAGAGAAACTGAGTTCCAAATCTAGCTCTTGTTTTATTAGCCTCCCTGGGTCTTGTTTTCCTCATTTGGCCAGGAGAGTGATAAGGACCTTTTCCTCTCTGACTCTGTGATCCTCAATAGTCCTTTAAAGTTTACAAAGTACTCTGCCTACCTGATCTCCTTTGAGTCTCACAACAACTCTGTGAGGCCACTGTAATCCTTATTTTACAGAGGAGGGAACTGAAGTTCAGACAAGTTAAGTGATTTTCCTGGGATCACACAGCTAAAAAGTGCCATAGCTTCCCATTTTAGCGAATTATTCTTGGTAACCAAATGTTCATCTCTACTGTTCAAGCCATTGTGGGACTACAAGGACTTCTAAATTTACTGTAATAGGGCAAAACCCTGTTGGGGCTGGTGCTATGGACTGGAGATTAGCAAGGTATAAACAGCAGAAGATAAAGAGGATAAATCATTCTAAGGGAGCAGGAACTCTAAACTCTTCCAGTTTCCATTAATACTGGCCTCACACACCTCATGATTATAGCTTCATATTCACCCAGTTTCTACCATCCAATTGTTTGTTCCATTTAACCTTGTAGACGCCTGTTTTATCTAATTTATTCTAGCTCTTCTGTGCTACTTCTCTCCTTCACTGGGGTCATGTTTAGGTTCAGCCAGGCAGTTAGCAGAGAGAAATACTATCTTTTTTCTAGAAACTTGCTCCTACCTCTTTCATTCATTTGGCATGTTCCACACTGTTGTAAGCACTGCTCCTGCTCTATCCTCTCATATCTCCCTAATTATTACTTGTCCAAGGGCCCAAGAGAACAATGGCAGTTTAAGAATGATAGCACTCGGCAGTAAATGAAGGTAGACAAAACCGGCATGTAGGCTTACTGGGTTGGATGTTTTCTTTTCCCCAGGTTGTCCTTGAGATTCCAACTCTTCCTAATTGGCCCCGGGGGAGAGAGGCGAGCTTGGCTCCTATCAGAGGAAGACAGAGTTGTTGAGTGTCCAAATGAAACCAGCAAACCAGCGATGGTGTCTGAGGATTCAGACAACTGGTCTGAGGTGAGTGCTATCATGGGGAAACAAGTCCATCCCAAAGCTAGTGGCGGCTGACTAATGGGACTAGGGTGGTAGGAGAGACAGGTCATTTCTGGGATTCCCAATAAACTGAGAAAGCAAGAAGAATAGCCCACCTCATTGTCATTCTCGGTTTCCTCTTTACTTAAAAGCTGGCCTCTTGGGCAGGCTCCAAGCATTGGACCCTTTCCGATAACTTGTATGGTGGTGGACCATGTGGAGGAGGATTCAGAAGCATCTTTCTGACATCCCAAGAGCAAAGCTGAGAGGAGTTTCTTGGGAGATTACTGGATGAAGCACTCTGCGGACAAAGGCTTCGGTGGTATTTTAAAAAGGGTGTCATGTGCTTCCTACCTCAGTAATTCCAGAGTTTGGGTTTCTTGATTGAAAAAGTCAATGAGATATAAACTAAGTGTAGAAGTGGGGCAGGAAATAGACAGGGACTTGGAATCTGAAGGATCTGTGTTGAATCTAGTCTCATACCCTTAGCAGCTATGGTACTTGTATTGGCGAGTCACTGAAACTCACTGAATCTGTAGCTTCTTCACCTGTAAAATGGGGATAACAATAGCCCTTGCCCTACAAGATTATTTCAATGATCCAACAAGTTAGCATAAAGCCTTTGAATCAATAACTTTAGTAATTGTACAATTATTATTATTATTCATAAGACATAAACATCTTCATGGCATTAACCAAAGGATATCAATGAGGTATAACAAATCTGCTTAATGATGTCATACAGGAAATGTGTTAGTATTATCTGGGGAGACACAGTCATGATCCTGTGGGTTTTGTATAGAATAGAAGATGAGTCGAGAACCCAGAGATGTAAAGGGAAGGAAGACCTCAAGAGCTGAGCCAGAAAAGAATCTGGCAGCACAGAGGCAGTAGGCAATAGGAGAAGGAGAAGGTGTTACTGAGCTGAGGCAGAAAAGGCAGAAAACGATCCAGGAGGTATATCAGACCAGAAACCTTCAATTATATTCATCTCCTCAAAGTCTGAGATAAATTCCAAGAAAATTTCCCTAATATCCACTCCCAGTGTTTGTCTATGAACAGACACTGTAACATTCTCTGCTCATTTCTTTACCACCACATTTCTGGTAACCTAAATATTGCCTCAACCACAAGGAGATCAACTAGGGATAAATATAAATTTAAATTAAAACAAAGAGCCAAACCTCTGCCTAAATATTAGGAATTTCCCTAACTTGACTGAGTGATTAAGGTTTATAATCCTATTTTTTTTTTTTTGGTAAGCCAGCAGAAGAGGGAATCAGGTGGACCTGAGGGGTCAATGTATTGTCACCAGCCTTAAAACAGGCTCATTATTGTAACAAGGTTGGTTAGTTTTGCTGAACTGTTTTTCTTTCTCCTAATTTTTATTTTTTGCAAGGCATGACTCTCTGGGCAAGGGAGAAGAGAAGGAAAACAGTAAGGAATAAAGGCAACATAAAAACAAATGATAGAAATATAAATTTAAAATGTAAAGGGAAAAATGCTCAATTGATTCAAAGAAATGTCTTTTTCTCCCCAGTTATACTTCAGTAATTATCACAGTGTCTGATACATAGTAGGTGCTAGATTAACATAGTTAATAAATACTAGTTGACTGACTAAAAAATGCTAGTTGTGGACAGCAAAAATTAAGTAGGGATGTAAATGATGCTGTTAAGAGGACACTTTCATTAAGTCATAGCATCTTAGATCAATAGAAATAGTATAATTCAGCTAATCTAATGCCCTTATTTAATTTAATTTATTTATGATTACTGTTTTTAAAATCCTTATCTTCCATCTTAGAATCAATACTATGTATTGGTTCCAAGGCAGAAGAGTGGGAAGGGCTAGGCAATAGGGATCAAGTGACTTGCCCAGCGTCACACAGCTGGGAAGTGTCTGAGACCAGATTTAAACCCAGGGTATCCCATCTCAGGGCCTGGCTCTCAATCCACTGAACCACCCACCCAGCTGCCCCCAATTCTCCTATTTTACAAAGATGGAAAATGAGATCCAAAGAGGCGGAAGGACTTGCCTAAGGCATTAGAACTATGAGTTCAGGTTTCAGTTCACATTGTCATTATAAAGCAAATGTCCTAAAGGATCTATAGTAAAATGGAATTTGATTTTAGCCAACATTTTTGTTATTGTCATAGTTCATGAATCAGATAGATAGATAGATGTTTATAATGTCGTGCCACAATTTGGGGACCCCTCTTTACCAGTGTCTCACAACTTTTTTTAAATTGCAAAATTATATTTAATTAATTAATTTAGAATATTTTTCCATGGTTACATGGTTCAGGTTCTTTCCCTCTCCTCTCTCACCCCCCCTCGCTGACACTCAATTCCATGGGTTTTACATGTGTCTTTGTCTCATAATTTCTAACTAGGTGAGCCAAAAGAAAAAAGAAAGGCTCACAAGTTTTCAAGGATGCAGCTATCATGGATCCATGCCACAAAATCGTTCATTGCCTACTCAGCCCATTGGTAGGTATATTCTGTATGGGAAAACTCAGCAGTTTATACCAAAGTCCAATGATCCATCCTTTCCTTAGGGACCCACCAGCAAATGGAACAAGAAGGGAAAGCCACCCACGTCATCATACCCCTCCTGATTATACTACCCTGCCATAAGGTCTTACCTTGCTCTCTTGCTTTCTCTCCTTCCAAAACAAACAAACAAAAAATTTACCAACCACAACAGCTTCAAACTGCACTGACTGTCGGAACAGCCTCTAGAACGGGATAGTCTAAGCATTGGCCCAAGACTCTCCAGGTCTTTAGGAGATGCCAACAAAAAGGCAAAAGTAGCTGCTGCTCTCCTTAGGGTAATTAGCAACAGCTGCTGCCTAGATGCCTCACCTGCCCTGCCTTTCTTATCACAGTGATCCAAAGATCCAAAGAATCATAGAATCTAAGAACTGAAAGGATTATCTTAGAGTAATCTTCACACACAGCATTAATAGGCAAGATGCCAGGTGGCAGGAGAGTAAAAGTCATGTGAATCCAAAGTAACTAGGGGATTCCAGTCTCTACTAAGCTGACATGAGCAGGTGAGCCAGCTTCATCCACTGGGCTTTGTGGCTTCCCTGGCTTCCTTCAGGTCTCAACTTCTGCAAGAAGCCATTCCTGGTCCTCTTTAATCTTAGTCCCTTCTCTCTGAAATTACTGCTAATTTATCTGGTTGGTACATAATTGTTTGCATGTTTTCTCCTCGATTAGACTGTAAAAGAAGGAAATTAAAATTATGTGGGTCTATTACTAGAGTCCCTGTGGGTCAACAATCTCCAGTGAGCTGACATGAGCGGGAGACAGTCATAGCTCAAAGTGGAAATGTGCTAAATAATAACAACAACAAACATTTATGAAACATTTTTTCATTAAGCTGCACCAGTTGTTGTCATATCTGACTCTTTGTAACCCCATTTGGGGGTTTTTGGTGAAGATACTAGAGTAGTTTATCATTTCCTTCTCTAGTTCATTTTACAGATGATAAACTGAGGCAAACAGAGATAAATGACTCATCCAGCTAGTAAGTGTATGAGATCAGATTTGAACTCAGGAAGATGAGTCTTCTTCTTGACTTCAGCTCTGGCACTCTATCCACCATACCAGCTAGGTGCTCCAGATACTGTGTTAAAATGCTGTACTTTAAAGACAAAATCTGATTTGATCCTTACAACAAACCAGGGAAGCAAGTGGTATTATTATTCTCACTTTAAACATTAGAAAACTAAGGCAGACTATGGTTAAGTGACTTGAGCAGGACCACACAGCTAGGAAGTCTCCAAGCTCACATTTGAGCACAGATCTTCCTGATTCCAAGTTCAGGGCTGCTTCATGCTGAAGACTATATAATAAGCCCAAAACAGGAAATGCAGGGTGTCAACACTGTCTGACCTCAAACTACACCATGAAAGCTCATAGCCTATGTAGTCCTCTATATCTTACAAAGCTTTTTATATGTGTTCTCATTTGACCCTCCTAATCAATGATCCTGAAAGATAGAACTAGTACTATTATGACTATTTTACAGAGGAGAAATTGAAGATCTTAGAAACATGCAGTGATTTCTCTAAGCTCACCTAGATTGAACCCCAAAACTCTGTCATCCTAATTCTAAATCCAATGCTTTCCTGTACACCACACTGCCATACAGTATCTATGACTCCTAATTTAGATTTGATATGGGAAAAACTGAACTCTGGGATTTTCCAACTGAAATTTTTTCCTATTTCCAATTTATTTCAGCATCACTAAAGATTGTTCTCAGGCCCTGAGTTTTGCTTCAAGCATATTATCATCTTAAAATTTTACTTTCCTAGACTTACATAAATTGATACAGAGTAAAATAAGTAGAACCAGGGGAACATCGTACACAGTAACAGCGCTATGATGGAATGATCAGCTGTGATCAGCAATACAATGATCCAGGACAATTCTGAAGGACTTACAACAAAGAATGCTATGTACCTCCAAAGAAAGAACTGTTGGAGTTGAAATGAAGATGAAAGCATGCATTTTTCACTGGTTTATTTGGGGGTTTTAGTTTTTTATGATTATTCACTTACAAAATTATTCATATGATTGTTCACTTACAAAAATGAACAGTATAGAAATAGGTTTTGCAAAATAATACATGTATAACCCAGACTGAATTACTTGCCATCTTTGAGAGGGGGAAGAGAAGGGAGGAAAGGAGACAATTTGGATTATATAACTTCAGAAAACATGTGGAAATTTATTATTACATGTAATTGGTAAATAAATAACTTTTTTTTAAAATTTCCTTTCCTTTCCTCTGCATCCTCCAGTATATAAAATAAAATACTGTCATTGAAAGCCCTTCATACCTCTTCCTGCCTTTCCACTGTTCTTACACCTTACTTTTTTCCACATACTCTGATCCGGTGGCACTGAACTCCTTGCTTTTCCTCATACGAAACATTGTGTTACTTGTCTTCATACTTCCTTACTGTCTGTTCTTTTTGCCTAGACCTCTCTGCTTCATCAACTCTGCCTTGGGGCTTCCATGACTTTCTTCAAGTCTCAACTAATTTCTGCAAGAAGCCATCCCTGACCCTCTTTAATCTTAGTTCCTTCCCTCTGAAATTATTTCTGCTTTATCCTGTTGTCATCTTGTTTGTGCAAAGTTGTTAGCATGTTGTCTCCTTTATTAGACTGTGAGCTCCTTGAGAGCAGGGACTCTGGTTTTAAAAAATTTTTCTTTATACTCCAAATGCTTAGCATAGTGCTTGAGACATAATTCTTTCTTTCTTTCTTTGTTTTTTTTTTAAACCCTTACCTTCCATCTTGGAGTCAATACCGTGTATTGGCTCCAAGGCAGAAGAGTGGTAAGGGCTAGGCAATGGGGGTCAAGTGACTTGCTCAGGGTCACACAGCTAGGAAGTGGCTGAGGTCAAATTTGAACCTAGGACCTCCCATCTCTAGGCCTGGTTCTCAATCCACTGAGTTACCCAGCTGCCCCCCATAATTCTTTCTTAATAAATGCTTGTTGGTTTTACTTTCATCAAGCTAGTGACAGTATCTTGAGTGAATTATAAGATTTAGATCAGAAAAGGAACTTTAGAGATTAATTAGTTGAACCTTCCTTTGATATCCAGAAGAGTGAGGCAAGTCCTGTTCTCTTCCTCTGTTTCCTGAACAAGGCATCAAATGTGAAGTTCCATAGATTAATCCAAACTTTAGATAAATTGGTCCATTTCAGTCCAGAGTTGTAGTTCTGGGCCACAGATTCCACACTGATAAGCCAATTTTATCAAAGGGGGTTTCATAACTTGCTCTAGCTTACACAGCCAATAGGTAGCCCAGACAGAATTTAGACCCGAGTCTTTTGACTCTAAATGCAGTGTTCTTTCCATTACTTCATGAACCTTCTGTCTTTTGTAAACCTTAAAATTTCTTAGACTTATGAATGTTGGAAATTTCCCCATTGGGAAATTTCATACTTGAAAAAATCTCCTACTGATAGTAAGAACTCTATTGGAATATGAAACTCCTTGGCATGGGAGGGTCCTTCTCCTCCCTACTTAAGACTACTTTAGGACAGAAACCTTTTGCTAAACAATGGAAAGGGCTTTGACCTATGCTTAAGCATAGAACAGGAAGTTCTTTGAGTCATGATTGATTTTAGAATTGATACAATAGAGATACTTGGAATGACAGAACCAGGTCTTGGAACTTACAATCTCCACCTTGCTCAGAGTAACAGGATTTAGGAAGGGCTGCAACAAAGATCAAGATTTAATTATTTGAGAATATGACCTTCAACAGACATGTGCAAAGGAAACAGACCTCTGGGTGGTCCTGGGTTAAGCTAGAGCCACCATTGGCACAAGGGAGACATCGACAGTGATTGGTAGATGTGAGAACTGAGGGGAGGGGACTTCATGGTTTGAAAAAAGATAGTGGGGCCTGAGGAGGAGGAGGAGGTTTTGCTCTGAGAGGTTTTGCTCTGAAGGAGGCTGGAGGTGGAGGCCCCTGAGACCGTTTCTCCATTTTGGTCACGTGAGTGATAGGGACTGATCTCTTTTCTTTGCCCCAGCTATCTAAGGGCTTGGGCCTTTGGCCCAGCCTAAGCAGAGGGGGTATTTAAGCCCTATTCCCTTCTCTCCCCTTTCTCTCTCTCTCTCTCTCTCTCTCTCTCTCTCTCTCTCTCTCTCTCTCTCTCACATACCTTTCTTCCTCCTGTTTGTAATTAAAAACTCCATAAAAAGTTGACTGCTGACTTGAGTTTTCATTTAGGAATTACATAGCTGAATTCCTTGGCGACCTTAAATTAATATATATCAGTCTTTTAAAGTGATTTCCATATCACACTTTTCAATGTCTCTTCTTCACTCTGAGTTTTGGTCATCTTCCACTCTATAATACTGACTAGTTCACTAGCCTCTCTGCCTCGAATCTTGCTTCTTCTACTTCAGTCAGCATGCTCTACCCTAAATGAGGAGTGTGGTAGAAATCAAATTACAAAGGGGGTCACTAAACCCATTCCTAAGGATCCCAGAGGACTACACATATTAACCTAAAAAATACAAATTAGCATTATCTAGGTTTATAGTATTTTTATTTATTTTGTTAAATATTTTTCTTTATTGCATTTTTTATTTTAATAATCAATTTCCACATAAGTTTCCCAAAGTCATGTGATCCATATTGGGTGCCTCCCTTCTTTCCTACCCTTTCCCAGAGCTGATCATTGATTCACTCTGGGCTATACATGTATTATCATGCAAAACATTGTTAAATATTTTTCAAATACATTTTAATACAATTCTGGTCAAACTCCAGAGTGTTGTGAGCCACTGGCTAATTAGGTATTTGTCTCTGTTTGAAACAGTATTCTTCCTGATGATAAGATTATGTTAGTCTCTTAGGGCAACTAAGTGACTCAGTGGGTAGAATGCCAGGCCTGGAGATGGGAGGTCCTGGGTTCAAATGTGACCTCAGACACTTCCTAGCTGTACAAATTTGGGGAAGTCACCTACCCTCAATTGCCTACCTCTTATTGCTCTTCAGCCTTGGAACCAAGACTTAGTATGGCTTTTAAGATATAAAGTAAAGGTTAAAAAAAAAAAGACTACATTAGTCCTTCCTCTCCCTAGATCCTTTCTCCTATATAGTATTCTGGGTTTTTTTAAATTCACTTTCCTTTTGTAGCTCAAAAGATGATGTCCTAGAGTTAATATGAAAGGCTCATCTTTTCATCATATCTTTTGCCTGAATTTGTACAGGAACCTTAAGAACTCAATGAAGGGTTTCCTGGGCTTTGTTCTTTTGCCTAAAGCCTTTCTAAAGGAGCACGTTTTTGTTGGTTTTTTTCAATGAAGTGATGTGGTAGATGAAATTTATTACTCACATTGCTCGACTCCCAAATCTTTAGAGGTACAATCGTCTCAAGTACAGACTGTTCTGAGAACTGACATCATCCAATTCAATTGGAAGCAGAAATCTTCAACAACGGGAACCAAAGTTCCAGCGATTTAATAGTCTGCTGTTTGTATTTCGGTTTAAGTGCTCTAAAAGGAGTAGAAAACTTTTTAGAATAAAGCAACAACAACCCACAGAAAGCCCCAGGTACAATAAGTAAAAGAAATAGGAGTTTTAGAGGTTAAAATTCCCCCAAAGTATGAACAGCTAAACAATCACCAACAAAGGGTAAATAAATCACAACTGCTTTGCCCCCAGTTCTCCATTCTTTTTGTATAACCTCTGGCAGGCCAAGAAAGGAATACCATATGGCATGGTTTAGAGTGGTTAGAAGATAACCACATAACCCTGGCATGTAACGAACTGGGAGAGCCAGAAGCCAGCCCTCAGTAAGAAGTGTGGTTACTTCACAGCAACCAAATACCCAGGGATGCGTTCTCGTGTTCCACAAGCCTCTCTGGGCCCCAGCTCTCAAGCCTTGTTGATGCACTAGGAATTCAGTAGAGAGGATTTCAGCATCTGGCCACCTGTGGTCCAGGGCTGAAATGTTCTAACGTGTGCTGATTGCACGGTCAAGATAGCCTAGGGAGAGAGGTGGGAATGTGATCATGATCTGTGGTTCTGGAACGTGTTTCTGATGTGGGATGGCATTAACCATCATTCCCAAATCAGAGCAAGTTCCACGGCAGAGCCATACAGTATTTCCTTTGTTTTTGACCCAAGTCTCCTGACATTTCTATGTTTCTATTGACATAACATTTAACAGGCAGCAATTTTAGAGTCAGCTTCCTAAGGTATTTTTTTGAAGTGGAGTTGGTTTAAGTGAACATTTTTATGTTTTAAGTTCATGTGAAGTTATTTCTGAAGAGTTCCTTTCTTTTATTCCTTATCTATAAAGTGAGGGAGTTAGACTAGATGATTTCTGAAGTCCCTTTTACCTCTAACATTTTTCGCCCTGTGAATCTAGCAACCCATGATTAAAGGTCCCTTTCTGATCTGAAATTAAAGGATTCTGTTTCTAAATTGCACTCTTACTCCTTTTGTAGCAGCACTTTTGCTCCCAAGAAACAAGAATTAAGCCAAAAAACACAAAGTTGTACAAGTGTTGCCACCTATAGGGAGAAAATGTATTGCATTTGCCTAATAAAAACAAAAAGAAAACAGATATTAATTTCCAAACATAACCTATCATATTTATTTATAATTAGTATTATAATTGTTAAAAATTTTGACACAAGTGGCATGAATTTTATTACTAATGACTTTTTTTTAAACTTTACTTTCTGTTCTAGTATCATTTTTAAGGCAAAAGAGGGGCAAGGGCATGATAATAGGGTATAGTGACTTGCCCAGGGTTACACAGCTAGGAAGTGTCCAAGGTTAAATTTGAACCCAGGTCTTCCTGATTTCAGGCCTGGCATTCTATCCACTGGGCTCTCTAGCTGCCCCCAATGATTTTTTTAAATAAAAAGTTTATTTTTCCAAGCAAAAATATTATTTCTCTCCCTTCTACCTCTCTCATTGCATCATGGAGAAAGTAAGAAAAACAAAACATATGTATATTCAAGCAAAATAAATTCCAGAATTATCCATGTTAAAAAAAGTCTCTGTCTCTGTCTTCACTCTTAAGTGCATTCCCTCTCTATTAGGAGATGAAAGCAGTGTCTTATCAGGAGTCCTCTGGAACTGTGCTTGAGTATTATATTAACTAGTATTTTCTATGTCTTGTTTTGACCGAAATTCTTCCCTTCTCCATAGTCCACCTGACAGGAAGCTATTTTGGTCACACACACACCCCCAATTTGTTTATTGTATCATCCTTTATTTCTAAATCATATATCCATTTTGAGTTTACCTTGGTATGAAGTATGGGTCTATGCATAATTTCTGCCATACTGTTTTCCAGTTTTCCCAGTAGCTTTTTTTTAATTAAATAGGGAATTCTTCAGTTGAGTCTTTGGGTTTGTCAAACACTAGTTTACTATGATAATTTGCCATTGTGTGTTGAATGCCTAATCTATTCTATTAGTTCTCTGTCTATTCCTTAGCCAGTAACAGATTGTTTTGATGGTTGTCACTTTATAATATCATTTGAGATCTGGTACAACTAAGCCACTTCCTTCATTAATTCCCTTGATATTCTAGGTCTTTTGTTCTTCCAGATTAATTTTATTATTTTTTCTAGTGTAAAGATGGGATTAATTCTCCCCTTGTCTATTTTTAGCTAAACAAATGAAGAATTTAAAGTACCCCTACTTGACACTAAGTATGAGAGTTCATGAGTCACTAGAGTAAGCTCACACCTCCAAAGGCTACTGCCCCCATCCCATCCCCTGGCAGTGGTAGACAAATTGAAAGACTGTGATTGGTTCCCCCAAAAGTGAGGGAGCAACAGAAAATGACCTTGAGAAAAAAGCTTTAAAAGGCCAGCTCAAGGATTCAGTCATTCTTTCTGCGTTGGTGAGTGGAACTGGAGGAGGAGATCTTTTCCCTGGATCCTGTTGGCTTTCAATGGTGAGTGTAGTGATTCCTTCCTTGGTTCTTTGGTGAGGAGACCCTCTCTGCTCCTTGGTGCTTTGATGGGACACTCCCTTCAGTGTGAGTTCTGGTGAGATTCTTGGCAGTCTTAGCTTCCTGTGCACTGAAGGTTCTCTACATATTCTTCAGTATCTCCTGGCTCTCTGGATTTCAACTTCCTAATTAAGATTTTGGATTCTGATGAGATTCACTTTCAGATTTGCATTTGAGGTGTGGAGACATTAGGATTAAATTTAGGGTATTTGCAGTTAGGCAGTACTTTCTGTCTCTTTATCTACATTTTTCCACTTTCACTCTTTCCACCTCTTTGTAAATAAAGCTGCTAAAAGTCATTTTGACCTAAGCTATAATATTTTTAAATTGGTGACCACAATAATACTTTAAATCTTTCATATTAGCATAGAAACCCAAATTTAAATGTTTACAATAACTCTATTGGTAATTTTTTTGAGTAGTTTGATTGTATGGCACTTAATAAACAAATTAGAAAAAATTGTCATTTTTATTATATTGGTTCAGTCTATCCATGAGCCATTAATTTTTTCCCAGTTATTTAGAGCTTATTTTATTTGTGTTAATGTCATTTTCTTTTTAAAAAATTTAAAAATTAAATTTGGAAATCTAATGGGTATGAGGTGGAACCTCAGAGCTTTAAAAATTTATATTTGGAGCATTTTTTAATGTGGCTATTGATAGCTTATATTTCTTTCTCCAAAAGCTGACTTTCCATATTCATTGACCATTTATAAACTGAGGGAATGCTTTTATTCTTATAAATTTTAATCTGTTTTCTGTATATTTTAAAAGTGAGATCTTTATCAAATACAAAAATTATCGCTCTCTCTTGCTTCTCTTTTAATTTTAGTTGCATTGATTTTTTTTAAACCTTACCTTCTGTCTTAGAACTAATACTGGGTATTGGTTCTGAGGTAGAAGATCAATAAAGGCTAGGCAATGGAGGTTAAGTGACTTGCCCACACAGCTGGAAAGTGTCTGAGCACAGATTTGAACCCAGGACATCCCATCTCTGGGCCTGGTTCTCAATCCACTGAGCCACTCAGTTGCCCCTTGCATTGCTTTTATTTGTGCAAGAACTTTTAAATTTTATGCAATCAAATTTGTCCATTCTACTTTTCTCGATCCTCCCCATTGTAAGAGTTAAATTTTGTTTGGCCAAATATAAGAGTTTTTAAAAGTTGTGGTCACCGTTTATAAAAATTAAACTATGAGTATGCAAGTATCTTCATTATAGCAGGGAAGAGATAGTAAAGAGGGAGATGTAGGAAGGAGGTAGAAAATATTGCCTAACTAAATACCCTATAATTGCCAATATGAAGAAATCCAGCTCACACTTTTTAAAGCAGTTTTCTCCATATCACTTCCTGTCTCTCTGGTTCCTCCTTCCTTTCACTGTGGGCTGGTCTATCACATTTCATGAACCAATCAAAGTCTCACAATTTGCCTAGCATTGCCCAGGAGGCAGTGTCTGTGGGATCTACCTCCTGTCCTCTGAGAGTGTGAACTTTTATCAAAAAGATTCACAGGTTCCTGACTGATTAAATTAAAAGGGTAGAGAACTCCAAGTACTTTATTAAGTTAAGATAAAAAAAAATTCCCTTTCACACTATCCTTTCTTTAACCCTATCCATAGATCTAATATGTAATTTCTTCCTTCTTCATTTTTGATGGAAAATTGGGTTTTTTTTCTTCTTTTTAAAAATAAAGTTAGCTAATAAATAATATATCTATTTTATTGGCATTCTCTCCCCCAAAAAAGAGAAAGGGAAAGGTAAAAAAAAAAAGAGAGAAAATGTGCCTACTATGTGCCTGGCATTGTGCTGTAAGGATAATTTATAGTTGTGACTTAAAAATCTAAATTAATTGGTCGCCAGGGAAAATCCCAAATAATAAAATTCCCAAGTCAGCTGGAAAATATGGTGATTTTAATTAATAGAGAGAGAAGGAATTAAGGAGGAGAGAGAGAGAGAGAGAGAGAGAGAGAGAGAGAGAGAGAGAGAGAGAGAGAGAGAGAGAGAGAGAAAGAGAGAGAGAGAGAGAGAGAGAGAGAGGAAGGAGTTAATTTAAACTGTTCCGGCTCAGTGGTGAGCCAGCCAGGAGTTAAAGGCCTTGGCCAAAGTGGCCTCTTTGAGTGAAGGGAAAGGAAGCCAGTCTTCCAAGTCACCACAAGACTGTCTCAAGGAAGTAGTCTGAGGGAGCTCCTCCAGGCTGAGTTCCACACCTGAACTGAACTCCAGGCTGCTCATATAGACCTTTTCACCCTTGTGGTTCCTCCTCTAAATTTTCATATCTACCAATCACATCAAAGGCTTTCTCCAGGACTGGCCATACTTCTAGTTCTCACCTTTGATTTGATTATATATTTAGAGCTACTTCACACTTCTTTGTTAAGTTCATCTTTTGTTAGTTACTTGACCTTTTTGTGATTAATTTAACCTTTATAGGTACTTAACAAAAAAAATAGAATTAGCTTAAACTTCTAGCTTCACTATAAGGTAAGAACTAAGCACCTTCATTGTTCAATTAGGAGATTACAACTTTATCTTCCCCTAAAGTACTGTCTAAGTAGGGTGGAGTAATTTTAAAGTTCACAGTGCTAAGAATTCTTTACAAATATTCATAACAATTAGCCTCATTTTATAGTTGGGGAACTCAGCCAAACAGGGGTTCAATGACCTGCTAGGTCTAATAGTGTCTGGGGCCAAATTTCAACTTAAATGTTCCTGATTCCAGGTCTAAAACTCTATCCCCCTGACCAATACCTACTTCCTTATTTTATTTTTTTAATTCAATGGGATCTTTTTTGCTTTCAATTTTGTTCATCTATTCTTTTATTTTCAGGATTTACATTTTGGTATTTAATAGGGAGGGTAATTTTTTAGTTAGTTTTTTAGTTTTAGGCCCAACTTATTCATCTGATATCTCTCCCTCTTATTGATGAAAAAATAATTAGAGTTATGAAATTTCCCCTGATTGCTTTGACTGCATCTCAGATATTTTGATATGATGTGCTATTGTCATTATCTTTATTAAAATTACAGATTGTTTCTAGGATTTGTTTTTTGCTCCCTCATTTAAAAATATTATTTGGACTCCAATAAATTTTAATTATTTCTTTAATAGCCTTTTATTGAATACAATTTATTGTGCATTGTTATCTGAAATATTTATGAGGTATTTGTGCCCTAATACATCATCATTCTTTGTAAAGGTGTCATGCAATGCTGGGAAATATGCATACTTCCTTTTATTTCTGGTAAATTGCCTCCAGAGGTCTATCTTATCTAATTTTTCTAAAATTTTATTCAGATCTTTACTGATTTTTGTTTAGATTTATCAACGTCTGAGAGGAATAAGTGCAAATCCCTGGGAATTATAGTTCTACTGCCTATTTTTCACTTTTCTATTCAGCAAAATATACTTCTCTGTTTATCTTTTTAAATTAAGTAATTTTTTTGCTATAAGCTTTGTCTGAGATTATAATTTCTACTACTGCTTTTTTTTTTTAACTTCAACTAAAGCATTATAGGTTTTTCTCTAGTCCCTTATCTTAACTCTAGGGACATATTTCCACTTAAAACATATTTTCATAAATGACATCTTGTAGAATTGTTTACCTGGTAGATCTATGAAGAAAGGAAGAATTTATGACAAAACAAGAGATAAAGTGCATTATAATATGTAAAATGAATGATTTTGATTATATTCACTTAAAAAGCTTTTATACAAACAAAACCAATGTAAGCAAGATTAGAAGGGAAACAACAAACTATGAATAATTTTATAATTAATTTCTCTAATAAAGGTCTAATTTCTCAAATGTATAAAGAACTCAGTCAAATTTATAGGAATACATGTCTTTCCCCAGCTGGCAAATGGTCAAAGGATTTGAACAAGCAATTTTCAGATGAAGAAATCAAAGCTATCAAAAATCATTTGTAAAAAATGTTCCAAATCACTCTTGATTAGAGAAATGCAAATAAAAACAATTCTGAGGTACCACCTCATACCTATTAGCTTAACCAATAAAGTAAAGGAACGTGATAAATATTGGAGGGGATGTGGTAAAATTGAAATGTTGGTGGAGTTGTGAACTAATCCAACCATTCTGGAGTGCCATTTGAAACTATCCCCAAAGGGTTATAAAACTACACATACCTTTTGATCCTGTAATATCATTACTGGGTCTGTTTACCAAAGAGATCATAAAAAAGGGGAAAGGATCTACTTGTACAAAAATATTTGTAGCAGCTCTTTTTTTAGTGACAAAGAATTAGAAATTGAGGAGATGCCCATCAATTAGGGAATGGCTGAACAAATTGTGGTATATGTTGATGATGAAATACCACTGTGCTATATAAGAAATAATAAGCAGGATGATTTCAGAAAAAGCTGAAAAGATCTACATGAACTGATGCAGAATGAAATAAGCATAACTGGGAAAACACTGTACACAGTAACAGCAATACTGCATGATGATCAACTGTGAAAGCCTTAGCCACTCTCAGTAATACAATGATCCAGGACAGTTCTGAAGGATTTATGACAAAGAATGCTATCTACCTCCAGAGAAAGAACTATTGGTGTCAGATACTGATCAAAGAATACTATCTTTCACATTTGTCGTTCGATATGAGTATTCTCTTACAACAATAACCAATATGAAAACATGTTTTGCATGATAATACATGTATAATCCAGGTCAAATTGCTTACCATATTTGAGAGTGGGGAGGGAAGGAGGCAATTTGGATCTGATAATTTTGGAAATTTTTATGCTGAAAAGTATTATTTCATATAATTGGGAAAATGAAATAACTTTGAAAAAAATGTTGTTGGATTCTGCTTTATAATCCATTCTACTTTCTTATTCTGTTTTATGGGCAAGTTCATCCCATTCACTTTCTTTTTCTTTCAAAACCCTTACCTTCCATCAATATTGCCTATTGGTTCCAAGGGAGAAAAGTGGTAAGGGTTGGGCAGTGGGGGTTAATGATTTGCCCTGGGTCACAGAACTAGGAAGTATCTGAAACCATATTTGAATCCAGGACCTCCTGTCTCTAGGCCTGGCTCTCAATCCACTGAGCCACTTAAGTTTGTCCTCTGCCCATTCTTTATCTTTATAAAGAGTTTTGAAAAATGAATGAGCTCAACATCAGTATTCTAGGTTTTATCTAATCTGCTTTCACTTCCCTCTTGGCTCTGCTCTCATTTAGAGTTCAATAACAGTTCTCATTTCTTTCTTTTCTTTTAATCTGCTCTTTGAAATCCAATCTTCAGTTAGTGTTTATTATGCTTAAGACTAATCTCTCCTCTTATTCACCCTCCCTGCATTCTCTCTTTCCCTCCTTCCCATTCCATCCTGTCTACCTATTAAGTGAAATGTATCCTGTACCCAATTGGGTATGTTTATTATTCCTCCCTGGGACCAGTTCAAATCAGAGTGAGGCCTGTTTGTATAGATTTTTATACATATACTTCAAGTGTGGCATCATTTTCCTAGTTTTTTCCCTTAACTACTGTATTCTTCTGCCCTTCCCTTTCTATTCTTTTTTTTAAGATCATTACAACACACTAGAACAACTTCCAAGCCCTCAAGCTACTTTTATGTTCAATTCAACTGAGTTCAGTTCAACAGACTCTATTAAGTACTTTCTATGTTCTGGGTATTATGTTAGATTCTAGGAATACAAAAGCAAAAATAACAGCTCCTACTGTCTACAAGTTGATGTTCTCCAAGGGGGAAATAACATGTGGAGAAGTAAGTAAAGACAAAATATATAGAAAGTAAATTTAAAATAATACTGAAATATAGAATGTAAACAACAAGGAACATTAGGAATATCCTCACGTATGTGGACAAAGTCTTAAAAAACCCATGGGTTTCAGGAGGCAGAAGTGAGGAGAAAGAACAACCAGGACAACCTTTATAATTGCATTGAAGAGGGAGATAAAATACTGTGTGAAGAATGGCAAGGAAGACAGTTTTAGTGTAATACAAAGTGTGACAGACATTGAGGTGGCAGAATCAAAAGAAGTGGTAATTGATTGGAAGGTAAGAGAAAAGGAAGAGTTTACTCATGAGATTAAACATGCATAACTGGAAGAATGATGGTATTCTTAAGTGAAATAGAGAACTTAAGGAATAGGAGTGGATTTGAGGGGAAAGATAATGATTTCTTTTTTTAAACCTATTAAGTTTGAGATACCAATGAAGCATCCATGTGAATATGTCTAGGAAAATGGCACTGTAGGACTGAGACTAAGGAGAGGGATGATGTCCTCATGGAAGCTGACAAAATCACGAAGAGAGTAAAAAAGGTTACCCAATGTCAGAACATCCAGACAAAGTTATGTGTATAATAATACGGGAAAGGAGACAAAGAAGTAATTCAAAAGGTGTGAGAACAAGGAGAGAGCAGTATCATGAAAGTCTAGTAGAATAAAAGTATCCAGGTAGAGTGACAGATCAATTGTATCCAAAGGTGTGTGGAAGTTAAGAAGCAGGAAGACTATGGAGAAGCCTTGATTTAACAATTAAGGAATTATTGAGAACTTTGAAGAAAACAGTTTTGGCTGAGTGGTGGCATGAGAAACCAGACAGAGGGTGAGAAGTCAGTGATATGTGAAGAAGAAGAGACGTCTTTTTCTAAGAAATAAAAGGTAGACTTCTGACAAAGGTGGCTGCTTCAATGGAAAGTAGGTTGCCCAACAAAACCTCAGAGTTCACACCAGATCAAGAAATCCAGTGAGAAAGTACAATAGTGACCTCTCTCCCCAAGAATCATATGAAAAGTCAGCCAGAAGCAGGGACAATAGGAAATAAAGTCCTTTAGCTATGAAAGTCCAGTATGACCAGGCATAGTACATGTGTGACCAACAAGGTTATGGGCCCATAGGCATCAAGAGCAGGTCATTCCTCTGAGAAATCCTCAAAGTATTTAGAAAATCCAGGGTAAGGATCCTGGAAATCCTGAAAAGCAATAGCAGGCAGTGGCTGACTAATGTGATATTGTAGGTTCTAGACAGGGAGGGTCCACTGAGGTTCCTAACACTGTTTTGAGACATCCAAGAAGATTCTGAAGATTCATTAGTTTGAACCTTAATGACTGCAGGGTAGCAGTTGGGAGGGAACATCAGAAGGTTATGTTAGCTCAAGAACTTATTCAAGTCAATAGCAAAAACAAATCAGAGGAAAAAAAAATATATATATATATAAGGGTTGGTTTCTTCCATGTTTTCTCTCAAAATTGGAAGCCAGAAATATCCAAAGAGACTCAAGCAACAAGAAGAGTCTGAAACTCTCCTCTCTTCCATTCTCACCAATTCCACCCTGTCCCTTATTCAGGTTATTGATCTTCTTAATGAAGAGAGGGTCTAATGCTAATGCATTTTGGGATGTGGGTTACATATATAAACTGATTAACTATATATTGCAATAAGCTGCTGGAGGGTTTGCCAACCTCAATTCTCTCCTCTCCCCGATCCATCCTCTGTTCAGCTACCAAAGTGATTTTCCTAAAACACAGGTCCCATTATGGCACATGCTACTGAATATACTACAGTGACTTCCTATTGCTTCCAGGATGAAATACAAAATCCTCTATTTGGTATTTAAAGTCTTTTTTTGCCTTGCTCCCACCTTCATTTCCAATTTAAAAAAAACTCACAATCTATTTTAGAAGTTCCAAGGCAGAAGAGCAATAAGGGATAGGCAACTGGTATTAAGTGACTTACTCAGAATCACATAGCTAGGAAGTATCTGAGGCAATATTTGAACCCTGGGTCCTCCTGACTCCAGGTCTAGTGCTCTATCCACTGTGTTACTTAGTTGTTACCCTTTCCAGTCTTCACACACCTTATTCCCTGCCACAAACTTCTCAGTTCAGTGATGCTGACTTCCTTACTGTTCCAGATGCTCTATCACTTGGCTCTGGGGATTTTCTCTAACTGTCCCCCATATCTGAAATATTCACTTCTGACTACTGATCTCCGTGGTTTTGAGTCCCAATTAAAATCCCAACTGCCTTTCCTAAACCCTTTTAATTCTAATGTCTTTCTGCTTTTATTTATTTCTTATTTATAGGGTATTTAGCTTGCTTGTACATTTGTTTACTTTTTTCTCCCCCAAGAGACTGTAGGCCCCAAACAGGGATAGTCTAGGCCCAAGTTGCCCCTTGAGAACAAAGACGATCTTTTGCCTCTTTTTTGTGTCTCCAATTCATAGCACAGTGCCCGGCACATAGTATGTTCTTAATGTTTATCAAATGATGAATTAATTATAGTCTCAAGCTTTCAAAAGAAGGAAGTGTAAGGCCAGAGAAGGGGCACTGGGTTAGGAAAGCAGAGAAGTATGGAATAATTGTAGGTTAAAATGAGGTAGAATAGGTTTTGAGGGATGAGAAACAGGTAAAGATAAATGGTCAGGAAATATGGGCAAGTCTGAGGAATTTCAGAGTCCTGGATTGTGCAGCTGAATCTCTTCTGGGTTATAACAACCATTCCTTTGTATAGCTGAGCCATAGTGAAGCTACTAGTCATGGAAACTGAGGAGGTTTGTAAATTAAGAAACCAGGCTCTTTGAAAGGACACCAATGTTTATTGAATGCTCACATAGGAGGGCAGAGGTTAAGGAGAAGAAGAGAACTACGAGCAAGGTACTGAGCACCTTGGAAAAGGAGGGGAAACAACCTGGGGGCAAACAGAACTGTCACAAGGATCTGGATAGAAGGATCTCTGATTGAAGTGAACCTCAAAGGAGAAAAGGTTGCTAAGTGATGGCACCAGGGGGAGTGTCTGGAAGTGTCAGTGAAGAGCAAGCGGTATGTCTACTCCTCCTTCTGGTCCAGTGTGTGTGGGGATTGACTGGAAAGGGTATCCATGGATTCAGTGTCTTCTGGGGGAGGCTGGTTTCCATGACTACAAGACTAGGAGCATGAAAGGAAGAATTCTAATAGAAAGGACAGTTCATTAACAATCATAATACCACCTTTTATAGCCTCTTCCACAGAAAATATAGACACTGCTATTATATCTTTAAAAAGCAGTGGGATCTTAAAGAGTGATAGTTTGATGGTTATTCTTCTGTAAGGACATGGAGAGTTTTAATTGTCATCCCTAAAAAGAGTGAGCTTTAATGGTCATCTGTGAAGAGTTTGTCATTTTGTGTTGAATCTGTGCAGAGACTGTTTAACTGTAGTTGTGGAGAGTTACCTATCAAAGCTAGAAAAAGGCTAGAAGATGAAAAGAAACAAGTTATCCTCTGAGAAAAATGAGTTTAACCCTCATATTATGAAAAAATAAGGACATTCTTAAGAGACCCTGGCTGATGTCCTTAAGAGCTAAGTGGTAGGACCATGTTCCAGAAATCAGAAGTCAAGAATCAAGTAATTTAGGTTAGAGGTGACTCCAGCCATGATCTTTCTCACAACTAAAATATAAATAACTATGTTATTGTTTTATGTTATACCATTAATCAATTGCCTAGCCAGTAATTCTGAAGTTTATCTGAGCCTAGGAGATTAGGGTTTTTGATATGAGAGAGATGAGCAACTACTGCTTATGGGAAAAGATATTTCTCTAGTTTATTAAAAGGAATAATATTTAATGAACTAGGGAAAGGGACCAAACATAACTGATTAACAATAGAAGTTACAGTTTGGGTAATTAGTGTGGAAATATTCAAACATGTCCCTGGATTACCTTAGAATTTGAGTTGGTGAGGACTAATATAGTATTGAGTCAAGAAGCAGTCTGAAATATATGTGGATTATGTACAACAGTTGGTAACAATAAAATCTAATTAGGGGCACAATAGAACCCAGTTTTCAGAGGACACAAAGGAAGGGGAGGACAGATTGGGATAGGTGCAAGGCAGAGGTAGAGCTGAATAGGATAAATGTGAGGAATTGGGGAATTGAAAAGATATAGACATGAGTAAAGATAGTTCAAGGTGAATGTGATAAGGGCAAAGGAGAAGTCTAAAAATATTGTAAGAAATTTGAGAAGACTCCATGTAGGAGCTAACACTTGGTGATAGGATCATAAACTTACAGCTGAAAAGGAATTTAGAGGTCACTTACTCTAATTCTAGTGTTTAAGTAAATAGTAGCTGACCTGGGATTTGAACCTAGGATCTCTAACATGAAGTATAGTGCTCTTTCCATTATATATACTAGAACTTGAAGGAAGGAAAAGATTTCAATAAACTTATATGTGGAAAGAGTGCAATCCAACGATATGGCTAGACTATAGAAATGGATGGGGCAATAGGGAAAGATGAGATGAATAGATAAACAGTGGATAAATAGAATGTAGAATAAATGGGAATAGAATAAAATAAGGCTAAAAAGGTCCAAAACTAGATCAAGAAAGTCCTTAAAGATCATTTTGTATTTGACCATATAGGAAATAGCCAGCAAAGTTTTTTGAGTAGGGAAAATGACATACTCATACCTGTGCATTAGGAAGATAATTTGGACAGATCTGTGAAGGATTGATTAGAGAAAGGAGGGAACAAGAATTTATATAGTGCCCACTGTGTTCCAGAATCTGTGCTAAGAACTTTTATTTTTTATTTGAAATTTTTTATTTAATTAGTTAATTTAGAATATTTTCCCCTGGTTATATGATTCATGTTCTTTCCCTCCCCATCCTCCCAGTTCCCTCCTGTAGCCAATGAGCAATTCCACTGGGTTTTACATGTGTCATTGATCAAGACCTATTTCCATATTATTCATATTTGCATTAGGGTGATTACTTAGAATCTGCATCCCCAATCACATCCCCATCGACCCATGTGATCAAGAAGTTGTTTTTCTTCTGTATTTCTACTCCCACAGTCCTTTCTCTGGATGTGGATACTGTTCTTTCTCTTAAGTCCCTCAGAATTGTCCTGGATCATTGCTTTGCTGCTAGTAGAGAAGTCCATTACATACAACTGTGTCACAGTGTATCAGTTTCTGTGTAAAAGGTTCTTCTGGTTCTGTTCCTTTCACTCTGCATCCTGGAGGTTGTTCCAATTCCCATATAATCCCTCCAGTTTGTTATTCCTTTGAGCACAATAGTATTCCATCACCAACATATACCACAATTTGTTCAGCCATTCCCCAATTGAAGGGCATCCCCTCATGTTCCAATTTTTGGCCACCACAAAGAGTGCAGCTATAAATATTTTTGTACAAGTCTTTTTCCTTATTATGTGCTAAATTTTTTTTAATATTATCTCATTGGTTCTCTCAACAATCCTGGGAGAGGATATCATCCACTAGCTTAATGGAAATATGAGCTTCGAGTTGGTCTTTTTTTAAATAGTCAAGGGGTAGACAATATACAGTTCTACTATTTGTTCTTCAGTTTCCCCATTGCCCATTCAGCAGCTCCTGGGCAGGGGTAGCAGGCAATTCTATTTGCCTACTCATTACCTCTTGGAAGAGGGGAGTTGACAGCCAAAGGTTGGGTGCCCCTTTCAGTTCTCTTGTCTTCCTCTCTTTATGATGGGTAACAGGAAGAATGGCTGCTTTTTCCAATTTCCAGCTTCTTTCTCTCAGAAGTCAACCAAACTACAGTCCCAGAAGGTTATATTCAAAGTTATCAACACCTGGTGAACACTGGGATAGCATATGTTTGAGTCTCTTGTCTCTATAGCAGCTTTCACAATGCAAGTGTTACAATCCTCCCTGGGGTCAGAAATTTTGCAGTCCTTTGCAAAAATTGGCCAGGGTATACTTAAAATATGTAATTACACAGCACAAGTATAAAAATAAGTATCAAGACCTTGCAATAACTAGGTTACTTATCTTCATGTTCTAGGTAATTATCCCACATTACTGTTGAAAAGAAATATACATTAAGAATACATACAGTAGACATAGCATTACAAAAACATCATTTGGCAGTATTCTAGTGCCTAAATGTTTATATTATATACCGTATATAGTACATATCATCAGAATAATTCATATCCATAGCCCACAAGTAAATAATCATAAATGGTAAAATAAGGTTTATAAAGTATAATATTATTGTCAGACCTATAAAAAATGAAGGGATAATCATTGGTATATAAGCAAAGAGATGAGGAAAATAGTATATAGGTCTTAATATGCCATAAACAATATAAGCAAAGAAACATGCTACAAAATAATAAAATAGAAGCAGAATTTAATCACAGGAGTAACCTGTGCATGAAAAAAAGTGCACTTATATGCAAGGTACATTTCACATGAGCAGTCTCTCAGACGGTCACATGTCAGTGGATTGTAGGCAGTTCACGTTCAGAATTTTGCTCCCCACACGCAGGCTTTGAACTTTCCAGGCGTAGAGCCTACTTCAAAGCCAAGGACTCCAGCATGTGGGAGGGGCACAGAGTGTCACTGTCAGTCAGACTTCTGCTGGCAAATGTACTTTGTTACAAGTGACCATCGCTTCCTTAGGATAGGGCAGCTCCCATGCCTTCTAGGCACGCATCTACATGCAGGACCAAAGGCTTGCTTGGATCTGCACAGACCAGTGCTGATGTGTGTAGAAAGCCATTGACGAAGTCTTTGAACACATGTTTATGTGACTTTGTGGCTTTCAAGACAACTTCACATTTCTTGCCCTTCTCCTCCTGGGTGTCTTTAATCATATATGCACAAATGAGGTCATTTGATGGTTTAGCAATTTCAGCATAGTTCTTTTTTTTTTTTTAACCCTTACCTTCCGTCTTGGAGTCAATACCGTGTATTGGCTCCAAGGCAGAAGAGTGGTAAGGGCTAGGAAATGGGGGTCAAGTGACTTGCCCAGGGTCACACAGCTGAGAAGTGTCTGAGGTCAGATTTGAACCCAGGACCTCCCATCTCTGGGCCTGACTCTCAATCCACTGAGCTACCCAGCTGCCCCCTCAACATAGTTCTTAATAAATCTGCAACCCAACCTTTCCCCTTCCTCTTGTCATAGATGAGGAAACTGAAACCCATAAGTATTTGAAATCAAGTGGCTTGCGAAAAGGTCACCAAAGTGCTATAAGCCTCTGCTCCTGCCTCCAAAAAGATTCTGTAGGAGCCTTGAGTCAAACACCTGAGTTCAAATGTGACCTCAATCACTTATAAGTTATGTGACCCTGGGCAAGTCACTTAACCTCTGCCTCAGTTTCCTCAACCATAAAATGGAGATAATAATAAAACCTACCTTCTAAGATTCTTGTAAGGATAAAATAAGTTAATATTTGTAAAGTGCTTGGCACATCATAGGTACTGTATAAATTCTTCCTTTTTACCTTCTTTTTTCCTCCCTCCTTTTGTCTTTCACTCCTTCCTTCCTTTCTTCTTTTCTTCTTATTGTCCTACACCAGTTTTCAAGTAAAGACTCAGTGGCTACATATTCCATATGTTATCAAGTTAGGCAAATATGATAATTTTGCAATTTTAAATAGTTGTTAGTGCTATATTTTGTTTTACATCACCTAAATTTCCCCCATATGCTTCCAGAGTATGCAGTGGTTTCTTCTGATACATTTCTTCATACATTCCTCAGATACATTCTTTTCCTTTCTTTCTTATAAGAATCATTTGTGACTGTTACCAGAATTTTATTCTTGAGGGCCTCCTAGTCATAGACTTTCCTTCATAAACTCTTTAAGCTGTGGTGGTTTATTGGAAAGAACACAGGTCTTGGTTTTAGAAACCCAAGTTTAAGTCCTGGATCTAATAATTTTATCTATTTTACTGTGGGCCAGCCATTAACATCCTTTCTCCTCTCTAAAATAAGGATTCTAATACTTGTAGCATCTACTTGTCAGGGTTGTTGGGAAGAAATTGCTTTGTGAATCTGTTTCATTGACATCCTCCCTCTGAACTCTGAAATTCATTCTCATAAAATCTAGAGTATAGTTTAGACCATGCCTAGGGATGAATCTCCTTTCCTCTTCCTTTGAAACAAGGTTACTAGACTGATATGAGAGGCAGATAATCTTATGTAATGGATAGAGAGCTCACCTCAAAGCCACGGGGACCTGTGTGTAAGTTCTGCCTCTGAAATATACTGCCTGTGTGACACTGGGCAAGTCCCTTAACTTCTCTGTGCTCAAGGCAACTCTAAGACTATAAGAAGCAGAAAAGGTACTGACCTGCATTGGTAGAAGAATTTTCCTCAACTGGGAGTTCCCCATACCAGTGAAATTAAAGGTGTATGCCTATCCCCCTAGACTGGCAGATCAAGAGAAGGTTGAAGAAATACAGTCTATTTGGCCTTTGGTATTTGACAAAGTCTTTCTAGATATCAAAGGCAAAATGGAGAGTTAAAGGTTTTATGATGTTGGTATGGTTAGGTGGATTAAAAAAAATGCCTAGACCCAGTAGTTGGGAGACCTTGGACAAGTCACTTAATCTCTGTTAGCCTGAGTTTTCTCACCTATAAAAATGGGAATAATAAGAGCACCTAGTTTCTATATTGGTTGTGCGGATTAAATGATATTTTAAAAAATAATCCTTAAATTCTATCTTACTTTTAATTCTAAGACAGAAGAGCAGCAAAGGCTAGGCAATTGGGGTTAAGTAATTTGCCCAGGGTCATACAGCTAGAAAATATTTGAGACCACATTTGAATTCAGGTCTTCCTGGCTCCAGGACTGGTGCTCCATTCATTGTGCTACCTAGTTGCCCCCATAATAAGATATTCGTAAAGCACTTAGCACAGTGCCTGGCACATTGGAGGTATTCTATAAATGTTGGCTTTTATAATAATCATTATTATATAATATTACATGGATGAGTTGTTAATCCTCATTGGTGGATGTAGTTCCATGTGACCTTAGATTGCATTTAATAGAAACATTAGAATGGGAGCTTCTTGTGAGTGGGGACTGTTTTATTTTTCTTTTTGTAGCCCCTGAACCTGAGCACAGTGCTTTGTATACAGTAAGCACTTTTAAAAATGCTTTGCTTATTCACAGTGTTCAGAAAAAGGCATATGACGATCCTTCTGTCCTATGTCCTAGTCAGATCAAATGAAGAATATTTTCATCAGTTCTGGGTGTCACATTTTAAGAAGAACATTAAAAAACCTGGCAAATTCCTAAAGGAGAGTAATGACCAAAATGGGGAGAAAAATGAAAACCACACATATAGAACTAGTTGAGAGAAATGGGGATATTTAGTTCAAAGAAGGGAAGACTTAAAGGAGAAATTTTTTTCCAATTAAGTTTTTCCAGATAACCTGTTCGTACAATTTTCAATAATCATTTTGTGACATTTTGTGATTCATGTTCTTTCCTTTCTTCCCACGCTTTCTCCTCCCTTCCTCCCTCCTCAAGATTGCAGGTAATATGATATAGTTTATATGTGAGTTATTGTACAATACTCATTTCCATATTCAGTGTAAGCAATGACACATAACACTTACACTAGAGAAAAATTCATGAAGGACTTTTTTCCTACTTAATAATTTTCTATTTTTATTTTTCCAGATTACATGTCAGTACAATTTTCAATAATTGTTTTCTGACATTTTGCAATCCATATTCTCTTAAAGGAGACATTACAATTGTCTTCAAGCACTTAAAGGATATGGAAGAAGGATTATATTCGTTTTGTCAATCAATTAATCAAACAGAATTTATTAAGTGTCCTCTATATTCTGGGGATGCAAAGACTGAAATGAAATAGTCCCTAACCTCAAAGAACTTATATTCTCTCAGGGGCAACAGCGGGTCTGACATATATGTGTATGTATGTATATACACACATATGTACACTAATATAGCAATGTGTATACATATATATTTATACTTAAATATCTACATATATAATCTGAATACATATAGAAATATCTAGTATGAGTTTAAATTTCAGTTTTATGCTAAATATGATAGTTATAAAGTAATATTGTGGTCACCAAATTTAAAATATCATAGCTTAAGTCAAAATGACTTTTAGCGACTTTGTTTACAAAGAGGTGGAAAGAGTAAAAGTGGAAAAATGTAGCTAAATAGACAGATTTTTTACAAGCATACCATCCCTTCTCTGGTGAAGTGAGACTCAGCCCCGCAGGGGCTTCCCCATGTCCTTTGTCCCTACATGGATTTTCCACTAACCCTCAGCCAGAAGTCCCAGTGGTGTCTTCAGTCAGAGTTCCACTCACCTAGCAAGCCCATGCAGGATCCAGGGAAAAGGTCTCCTCCAAGCTAAGGCAGGGATCTCTGGAACCAATCTCTCCAAATGCCAGGAAGGGAATGACTGCTAGACCATGCTGATCTCTTTTTATACCTCCTTTTCACATATATCCACACATATAATCTACATACAGAGAGACATCTACATATATAAGTATAGATCTATATATGTATATATATAGACTTACACATATGTATATATCTATATACATATATAAGCATATACTAAAATAATAGTTGGTGAGGAAAACCTTAAAAGACTTCATGTCAAAGGTGATGCTTGAGTTGAATCTTGAAGGAAATGGAGAAGTCTTAGAAGCAGAGATGAAAAGGGGGTACATTCTAGGCACATCGAGGGGATAGCCAGATCAAAGGCACAGGTCTGAGATAGCAAGGAACATCAAAAAGATCAGTTTGCTAACTGCAACATGTGTAAGAAAAAGTAATATGTTATAAGGCTGGAAAGGTAGTTTGTGGCAAGATTATGAAAGGCTTTAAATGGCAAAGCAAAGAGTTTTGTCCTTTATTCTATTGTCAATAAAGACCCACTGAAGTTATTCAGGACTGTGACATGACCAAACCTCTGTTTAAGGAAAAACATTTAATGGTTGTATGGAGGATAGATTGGAGTGGGAGAGATCAATCAGGCATATATTGCTATCCAGTGGTCATATGAAAGAGATGTTTTGTAGGTAGATTCAACAAGAGTTGGCAAGTAATTGACTATGTGGAGTGAGCGAGACTGAGTTGAAAAAGACTGAAGTTGCAAATCTCAATAACTGGAATGATGCTAGTTTTGTCAAAAGAAATAAGGACCTTCTGAGCTTCAGGGGGCAGAAGTAGGAGTAATAAATGGAAGTTGCTGATAATCAAATTTTGGCTTGATATAAGAATAAACTTTCTAATAATTAGTTATCCAAGAAGTGAATAGTTGACTTCAGAAGATTGTGATTCCACATTCATTTGTAATCTAACTTTTCAGAGATTCCTAAACCAGTGTGGATTGAGCTAAAGGTCTTCTGAAGTCCCATTCACCTTTAAAGGACATTCTATGACAATCTATCATGAAGTTTTCACTTCACCAACAAGGTTTTTACTCAAGATAATAAGCCTTACTATTCCTACTCCTAGAGTGACCCTTTCAGAAGATGGCTATATATTTATAAATGAGCAGTTAAGCACTGAAGACACAAACACAAAAGAGAGACAGTTCTTGTCCTAAAGGAGCTTACATTCTAGTAGGAGTAAATAGATGTAGGGGAATGATAGATGTCCAAGAAAGAGTGAAGTCACACAGATGGTCAGTGGAACCATAGGATAAATGAATTATGTACCATTTCTAGATATTTGATTATTATTTTTATTTATTATGAGCAAAGGGTAGAAAAGGTGTATATATGTGGTGGTAGGAAGATGGCAAGTGGCTGGAACTGGTTAGATATAAGGAACACTCACCAAACATTCAGAGAACCAGGACAAGAGCTAACGATCTAGTTAGGAGGTTATATGGGCAAAAGTGATAACTCTGAGTGGCATGGCAGAAAGTATGGTGTAGGAACTAGACTTATAATTTTCTTGATATAGGGCAGTCTTGAATAAGAAAACTCCCTCTCCTAATGCAAGTTGACATCTTTTTCTGCAATTTATAGTTGCTTTGGTTGCTTAAAGTACTAAAAAGTAGGGGGCAGCTGGGTAGCTCAGTGGATTGAGAGCCAGGCCTAGAGATGGGAGGTCCTAGGTTCAAATCTGGCCTCAGACACTTCCTAGCTGTGTGACCCTGGGCAAGTCACTTGACCCCCATTGCCTAGCCCTTACCACTCTTCCGCCTTGGAGTCAATACACAGTATTGACTCCAAGACGGAAGGTAAGGGTTTAAAAAAAAAAGTACTAAAAAGTAAAATGATTACCCAAGATCATATAGCCAGTATGTCAGAAGGAAACTTGAAGTCAGGTCCTCCTGGCTTTGAGGCTAATGCTCTATCTCTTATGCCATGTTCTTTTTCTGGAGTCAGAAGACCTGGATTCATCCCCAACATCTAAGCAGTTACTACCTCTATGACCCTGGACAACATCACCTTCTTAAACCTTGTTTCCTCTATAGCCTTTTATATTGTTGATCACTCTTTCCTACTAGATACTCTTCTCTGTTTTCATGACACTTTTCTTTTATAGTTCTACTTAAGAGTTTCACCATTCCTTCTTAGTCTCTTTTTGGGTATTTGTCTATACCACACCCACTAACTCTAGGTGCTTCCCAAGCTTCTATCCTGAACCTTTTTCTCTCCCTTCCCTTCCCTCCCCTCCCCTCCATTCTACTCCTCTCTTCTCTGTCTAAATCCTCTCACTTGGTTATCTCATCAACTTTTTTTTAAACCCTTACCTTCCATCTTGGAGTTAATACTGTGTATTGGTGGTAAGAGTGGTAAAGGCTAGGCAATGAGGGTCAAGTGACTTGCCCAGGGTCACACAGCTGAGAAGTGTCTGAGACCAGATTTGAACCTAGGACCTCCCATCTCTAGGCCTGGCTCTCAATCCACTGATCTACCCAGCTGGCCCCATCTCATCAACTTCTAAAGGTTCAGTGATCATCTCTAGGTATATGATTCTCGGGTCTATCTAGTTTACCACCTGAGTTCCAGTTTTACATAACCATCACAAACTAGATATGTGGCATACTCATCTAAAATTCAGCATGTCTAAAACAGAACTCATTATTTTTTTTTCCTGAGGCAGCTAAATGGCACAGTGGATAGAGTGTTAGCCCTGGAGTTGGAAATTTTTTGTCTTTCCCTACTTCCTCTGTTCCTTAGACAGAGGATAAAACAAATTTGCTTCCACTGGTCCTCTCAGACCAACAACAGACAGATTCTTCCCCAACTTCAAGGTCTACTGTAGACCTAGACTGGCCACCATCCATTTTTTCTTTTTCATATATATATTAAACCCTTACCTTCCATCTTAGAATCAATACTGGGTATTGGTTCCAAGGCAGAAGAGTGGTAAGGGCTAGGCAATGGGGGTTAAGTGACTTGTCCAGGGTTACACACACAGCTGGGAAGTGTCAGAGGCCAGATTTGAACCCAGGACCTCCTATCTCTAGGTCTGGCTCTCAATCCACTGAGCCACCCAGCTTCCCCCTCTTCCTATATATATATATATATATTTTTTTTGTTGTTGTTGTTGGTAGAAAATAGTTCAGAGCTCATTTGATTGAGAAAAGAATGCTATCACTATTTCCTTCCTGGGCTTATATAAGAACAAAACCTCTCTACCTGGCCTTTACCTAAGTAAACTGTTACCCTAGGGCTTTGCTCATCCAGCATGTGAAGATTGCTTCAGCGGAACAGGCGGAAGAAACCAACAAGAAGGTTCAACGGCTGAGATGGCGATGCAGCAAGGCACTGTGGAGTGCTTAGGACGTGATGGAGCACAAAAGACAACATGGCCATCCAATGCAGCTGAGGAAGTCTCCAGGTGTAATGACTTTTCGTGCCAATGGACCCAGGCTTCCAACGCCGAGAGAGTGGGACTGTCTCTGTGCATCGACTTTTCCACTTAAATCTTCATGCACAGGTATCTTTGTGCACAAAAATGCACAAAGACAATCGTCATCCTCGGTTCGAGAGACAACCAACAACAACAAACTGTTACCTTTTTGCTACATTAGTTACTATCCAGCAAAGAATTCAAAACTGAGGGGTTATCCATCAATCGCGAAATGGCTGTACAAATTGTGATGAAGTACTATTGTGCTATAAGAAATTATTTCAGCAAAATCTAGAAAGATTTACATGAACTGATGCAAAGGGAAGGGAGCAGCAACAAAACATTATAAATAGTGACAGCAATATTTTTTTGACAAACAACTATGAATGACCTAGTTATTCTTAGCCAGTGATTCAAGACAACACCTCATGATGAAAAATACCATCTATCCTTTGTGGAATAACTTGTCAAGTCAGAATATGAACTGAAACATACTATATTTCACTTTTTGTTTCTTTTTTTTGTTTTCATTTGCAATCTTTTCTATAAAATGACTAATACGGAAAGATGTTTTGCATGCTTGCACATGTGAAATATATCAGACTGCTTGCCATCTTATGGGTGGAAGAAGGGGTGGGAGAGGGAAGGAGGGTGGAAAAGAGTGAAAGAATTTGGAGCTCAAAACTTTTTTAAATGTTTAAAAATTGCTTTTACATGTAATTCAGGGAAAATAAAATATTATTTAAAAAAAAAAACAGTTGCTACCCAACAAGTTCAGAGTAGAATATTTTAGGTAATCATAATCAGTTATGGTTCAAGCCCCCAAACCCGTGCACTCTAACAGAATATAATTAATTTAAATAGCAAAACTTTTAGTTAAGACAGAATAATATAGAAAGTCACAAAAGAAAGACTCTTCAGACCCACAGGAGCACAATCTTTCATAGATTCCTGCCACAGATGGGAGAGAGGACATGACCCAGACAACTTACCATCATAGCTACTGGACAATGTGCATTGTGGCTCCACTCAGCGTCTGCAACTTCCATTCCTCTATGCCTCTAAAGCTACCTTTTGTTGCTTTCTTTGAAGAACACAGCTATAATCTGCCCTGTTTCTGAGTCATTCTCTTTACTGGATTTCTTCTCTGCTATGCTGCTACTACCTGCCAAGGCTGCTTTTGGCAGGAGGTTTTGTGAGAATGCCTATATCTAGGCCTATATCAATTTGTTTTTTTAATTTGTTTTCCTTTGCTTTTTGTTTTTTTTAAGTTAGGCTCACAGCCTCATTTTACCTGCAGAGAAAAAAGAAGTCTCTGAGGGAAAGACCTTCATAGTGGTAAGCAACCACTATGTGCAAATCACTGTGCTAGGTTCTTAAGATACAAAGAAAAAAACAAACCTGGCTTCACCCTTAAGAAGTTTACATTCTCCTGCAAGGATGAGTAAATATAAAATATATACACAGTAAGATATGGTAACATCAAGAGGGAAAAAAACTAATAATTGTGGATTAGGGAAGGCCTCAGGCAAGAGTTAGCCATCTGAGTTATTCTTGAAATGAGACTAAGAATCATGGTAGATTATCACCTTCCCAAAAGAGAAGAGGCAGATTATCTTTCTTTTTTTTTTTGATAACCAGCATTTATTTTATTTTCTTCCTCTACCTCTCCCCAAGAAGAAAAACAAAACTCTTTTAACAAATATGCATAGTCAAGCAAAACAAATTCCCACACTGACTATGTCTAAAAATGAGTGTAAATTCTATAATATCTCTCCCAGGAGGTGAGTAGCATGCTTCATCTTCAGCCCTTATGGTTAGTCACAGCAGTGATAAGAGTTCTTAAGTCTTTCAGAGTTGTTTATTTTTACAATATATTGTTATATTATAAATTGTTCTCCTGGTCCTTTCACTTTACTCTCCTTTGGCTCATTTGATAACAATAAAAATATGATACTTCACAAGTTTTACCAAAACCACCTCTTTCTTCTCTTCTTACAGAATAATATAATATTAAGTACATTTGGGGGGGGGGGGTTTAGCCATCCTCCCCAATGATGAGCACCTCTTTAGTTTCTACTTCTTTACTAGGACAAAAAGAGTTTCTATAAATACTTTTGTATATATGGATCTTTTCTTTCTTCTTTTGATATTCCTTTTCTAAACAATCCCCATTTTCTGCCTAGTGACTGCTCTGGTAAGAGAGAAAAAAATGATGTAAGAGAGAAGCCTCAGGCCTTCCCCATCAAAGCCAATGCATGGTTTATGAATCCAGACCTCTGTTCTTTGCTTTTTTCATTTGTTCTGTCCTGCTTTTTGATGAATATTAGAAATTGCTTGGACTTGATGAATTTTAAAAGGTCAGAATGGTGAGCTACCAAAGGACCAAGAACTAGAATCCATGCCACTTTTTGGGACTAGCCAGCCCAGCAGTTAGACCCTGGAGAACCTGAGGAACCTGGTCCTTCCATGATGAAAAGAGGTGTGTGTGTGTGTGTGTGTGTGGGCTCTTCCAGGGAGCATGCTACATTTGGAAGTAAACCTATTTGGTAAATACTATTTAGAAATTGAATTGAATCTGAGTCTCTTTTCTCCATGAATCAAGATAGGGAAAAATATGCCCCCAGTTGCTGGAGGGGAGAAATATATATGCCCCTGTACTTGTAACATCTATCACTTTACAAAAACCAACTGATTGGTTAAATCAACTGGGAAGGGAGAATAAACATTTATTAAGTGCCTACTATGTGCCAGGCACAATGCTAAGTGCTTTACAAATATCTTATCTAATTCTCAAAACAACTCTGAGAGGTAGGTACTATTTTTAATCCTCATTTTACAGAGGAGGAAACTGAGGCAGACAGAGGTAAAATAACTTGGTCAGGGTCACACAGCTAGTAACTGTCTGGCTTTGGTTTTGAACTCAGGTCTACTCTCAGTCCAGCATTCTGTCTAATGCACCATGTAGCTGCCTCTGAACTGAAGTGGTAATCACTGGGGATAGTGTGGAGGGGGAACACATCAGAATGGGGGCTCAGGCAATTTGAGAAGAATCATTCCTTTAACTCCTCAGGGATACCTTAAAATTCTGAGGGATATATGTAGCCAGGCTTGTATTGGGACAGTGAGTCCAGAGAAATCACTATATAAAGATGAAGAAACTGAGAGTTTAAATACCATGTTCAAGGGATTCAATTCAAATCCAAATCATCTGACACTAAATTCATTACTGTTTTCATGATTCCTTTCTGCTTCCTTCTATTAAAGGAAGGGTAGGTTTAAGGGCATATTTTGTGTGGAGAAATCCTTTAATCAATTACATTTATTTCATGTATTTAAATGTGATATATATAAATATATATATTTTCTCTGGAGTTGGGAGTTGACACTACTTATTTTCATGTGAAAGGAAAAAAAGTGGGGTGACAATCCTTTTCCTGAGGCAAAGTAGTTTTAACAGAATTCCGAAGTTGTCTGTGCCAAAGAGGAAAGGTATAAAAAGGCTAGCCATATAGTTGGGCACTAGCTTAAAGCACCCTGAGGCTATCTCAATAGTCAAAGCCAAAGGAATACTCAGAATCCTAGAATGCAAAATGTTAGAACTGAAAGAGCCATTAGTGAACATCTCAGCTACCTTCTCATTTTACAGATGAGGAAACAGCCAGTGACTTTTTGAGAAATATAAATAAGTAGGATATTTTCCATGCTGTATTTATTTGCTTCATAATGAAATGTCAAAATTCAAAGGGAAAAAGCAAGTGTAATGGAAGGAACTGGAATAAAACCCAATTGACTGGAGGTAAAGGGTGAGATTAGATAAGCAAAATGCATGGAACAAATTTTTCAACTTTACAACCTGTCATCAAGAGATAGGAAATTGATCTGAGCACTGGAGCTGTAAGACCTTCAAACTCAGGAAGTCACGGAAGTGGTCAGAATTTCATTTTAAGGGTCAACAACTGAGTACCGTTATTTTCTACTGCCCAAGATTTTAAAAACGGTTGATTCATAATTTCAATAAATCAGGTTTAAAAAAAAAACAATCTAAATTATCCACCAACTTTGGACAAACCCTCCCCAAATAAAGATTTATCCTTGTCTAGAATTTGTTGCGGGAAATGGGGCACTAAATGGATTAGTTATCAGTAAAACAGTGAAATGAAGGATAAAGGCAATTATCTGAGTAATTCGGTATAGTAAATATAGAATCTATTAACTTGTTATGGCATCTGGTGGTGATGTCTGGTATTACAGTCCCTTTCTATCAACCATTTTCTTTTTCACATTTTGGATTCGTTTTTACTTATGTAGAGGGACATGAATCTTTGAGTAACTACATTTTGAGACAAGACTCCTGTGGGCTGTGCGGAATGTTTGGAGCCTGTCTGTCTGAGTTTCTGGGAGATGTAGCATTTAATGTAAAAAGTAGGATCACTGATTTATTCATCAAATCATTCCACTTAACCTAAGTGAAAAGCTCAATCAATCAATATATCTCCTTCATAGGCTTTAGACTAAGTGTAAAAAGTCTTTGAAAGAAATTGACTGAAGCAAAATGACACCAGATGGGAAGTTTGTTCCAACTGGCTGAGGGATTTTGTCACCCTTGGCTTCCAGCACACCCCTGAACAACAGCCTTGGGAAAGGAGAGGGCTTGGGTTTCTACCACCTCCTTTCCCACCCCAAGCCAGAGGAATAAATACCTTCAGAGCCTTGAAGGGTCTGTGGAATCATGGGCTTCCCATCTTCCCATGGTCTTAGCAACATCCTGGATCAATCAGTCAATCAATAAACATTTATTAAAAACCAAGTACATTTTAGATAATAAGCAAATGCTGGGGACACAAAGAAAGGCAGAACATAGTCCCTGCTCTCAAGATGCTCACAGTCTAACAGGGGAACAATATGCCAACAACTAAGTACAAATAATATGTGCACAATAATAACATTTGTATAGTACTTACCCTGTGCCAAATACTGTGCTAAGTGCTTTACAATTATTATCTTCTTTTATTCTCACAACAATCCTGAGAGCTTGACTTATTTCTTGGTGATTTATGCTTTCTGAGGTTAAGCCCAATTTTCCCTAGATTCCATATTTACTTCAGGGAAGCGGTTTCAGGCTTTTGGAGGATGTTTGTAGTAACTCTTCTGACTTTACCACCTTAGTAAATACCCCTAACCACTTCTTATGTCTGACTAACTAAAATGATTCTCAGTTGACAATTTTAAGGGTGTGGTATAGGGACAGAAGCACATTGGTGGGGGCTTGAGCCAATGGCATTAGTGAATCACTCTTGACTCCTTAGAGATATCTCTAAAAGCCTGATGGAGAGATGTGATCTTTCTCTAGGACCTAAACCTTACAGGCTTTACTAAAAAAAAAAAAAAATTTCCCTGCCCTTTAAAGCTTTGTTTACACCTTCCATTTTAATCAGGACCAAAGCTGGATTTCTCTTTATAAAAAATATGATCTATTCTAACTGTTTTTGGATTCATATATATCCTTAATTGTGAGGGCAGTATTTTAAGGAGAAAACACCTTGGAATTAGTATATATAGAGGAAATAAAAAGCTCTGTCTCCAATGCCAGGTTGGGAGTGTGGGTGGAGGTGAGAAGCTCCTAGCTAGAGATTTCAAACTAAAAATGAGAGAGAATTTTATTGGCTTGATTATTTATAATTTTATAAACTTCCCAAAATGTAGGCTAAACTGGATCTGGGGGGTTTTCAACCCTCAAGTAAAAATGAGTCAAACACCTTTTTTTCTCTCTCAGCTTAGACTGGTCTAGGGTCAAGTTGCCTCATTTACTCCTGTCTTATTCTCCTTTCCATAGCCCTAAAGAAAGTTTTCTTCAGTAGTACAGTCCATGGAGGTTGACTAAGGAGTAGGCATAAGAAGATGTTTTCAGCTTCACCCCCCAGTCTATACCCCCTCCCCCTCCCAGACAGTCAAAGAAGGCTGCATTTACCTTTTCCTCTGAAGCAGAGTAACTCTTAGCTTCACCTTTCTAATGCTTCTTCAAGTTAACCCTGGGCTAATTTGAATCCCTGGCCCAATTGCTGCCATATTGCTTTCCAGTTTCCTGGCAGTTTTTGCTGAGTAGTGATTGAGCTCTTCTTCCAAAAGCTTGGGATCTTTGGGTTTGTCAAACACTAAGTTACCACAACCATTTATTACTATGTGTTGAGTGCCTATCTATTACATTGGTCCACTCCTCTGTTTCTTAGCCAATACTAGATTGTTTTGATGGTTTTATTTGATGATGTTAAAATAGTTTGAGAACTGATAAAGCTAGGCTACCTTTCTTCATTTTTTTTTTAATCCTGTCAGCTTCCTGGAATAAGATGGGAGGAGAAAGACAAAAAGAAATAGTTCCTTTTTGAGCCCCAGGAAAACTCTTTGGAGAGAAAGAGGCAGATTCCCTAGGCACAGCCAAAAGGTGGGGATTCATCCTACATTGACCAGAAGTGAGAAAGAGAGATTCAGTAGAATTGGGTGAATAGAAGGCAGGTTCCCATAGCCACCTGGCAGTTGGAGCTGTGGGATCTAGGTGAAAAGAGAGAAGGCTAAAAAAATATATTGACCTCTGACCTGCTTCCTCAAACTCCTAGGAATAAGAGTGACCTCAAGAAGGACCATAACATTGAGCATTAAGAGTCCCATTCCTGATTTCCCTGCCTACCTGGAAGAGCCTCCACTAGGAAAGTACTGTCAGAGATCTGGTTCAGGTCTCTGGGGATTTCAATATGAGTTTTTTATCTGCCTCTTGATGTATAAATAAAACTATTTCTATGTGCGAGCCATTGTGAACCTAAATAATTATAAGTAAGAGCTGATTTCTACCTTTGAAGGACCATGTCAGATACTTAGATGGGAGAAAATGAGTCACAGAAATTTAGAAATTCCTTTTATGTCAGAAGAAAGGCTCTGATATAACAATAAAATTCAAATTACAATTTTAAAATGTTTTGATACATTTAGATATGGCAACATATCATTTCATTTAAAATAAACAAGCATCAATTAAACATTTATGTTAAATACCTGTGTGATCTTGGGTGAGTTTTTCAATGTCCCTGTGGCAACAGTTTCCACATTTGTAAAATGTGAGTAATGGACTAGATGATGGTCTCTGAGGTCCCCTCCAGCTCTCTACCTGTGCTAGGTACTTGGGGAGATATAAAATTAGAGAAAGCGTGGTCACTGCCCTCATAGAGGTTACTCTTTGTTAATGCGATGTCTATCTAGATGTTATAACAGAAATAAAATAAATAATAACGTATGACAAATGCATTGGAATGGTAATATCAAAGTGGATTTTTAGGGAGGAAAGGTCATTATTGATTGGAGGGATCAGGAAATTCTTCAGAATGAAGGAGGTGGCATTTAAATAGGGCTTATATGTAGGGGAGTATTCAATTAAGTTGACAATATCAAGCACAAGGAATAACATGGTGAAGGTACAGCATTGGGAAAATACGTGTTATATTTGGGGGACACAGAGTAGTCTAGTTTTCCTGAAGTAGTGCTTACATGGAGGATAAGAGTATGAGAAAAAATAAATTGGTAGGATGATACCAGGTTATGGAGGATCCTGAATGCCAGACAAAAGGAGTTTGAACCTCATAGATAATGGGGAGCTACTTAAGAATTCTGAGATAAGTGGCAGGAGGAGATCTATGCTGCTTTAAGGATTTATTTTTTACTTCTTTATCTTTGTGGACACTCCCTTTATCCGTGAATACTGTAACCCCTCTTCAAATTAGTACATGGCCTTTGTACATCTGAAGCTTGGTTATGAGTGTATTAGGACCAGCCAGAGCTTGCATTCTACTTTCATCAAGAACCCAGGGTCAGGGCAGCTAAGTGGCTCAGAGGATTGAGAGCCAAGTCCAGAGATGGGAGGTCCTGGGTTCAAATCTGACCTCAGACACTTCCTAGCTGTGTGACCCTGGGCAAGTCACTTAATTCCATTGGCTAGCCCTTATCACTCTTCTCCCTTAGGATGGAAAAAAAAGAACACAGGGTCACCTCTGTACCATGCTAAGAATTTGGAGTGATATTTTAGTGACTTAGATCTATGCATACAGATGAGATAAGACCTACTAGGAGACTATTGCTATATTCTAAGTAGAGTAGGAAGGACCTATACCAAGGTAGTAGCACTAGGAATACAGAAAGGGACAGATGTTAGAGCAGTTTTAGAGGACTTTGTAACAAATGGATATTACATATGAAAGAGAAGGAAGAATCAAAGATAAGGGCAGGGTTTAAAATTTGGGAGACTAAGTGAATCATATAGTAGCATTACCATTGAGAATAAATTTTTTTTTTAAACCCTTACCTTCCATCTTGGAATCAATACTGTGTATTGGTTCCAAGGCAGAAGAGTGGTAAGGGATAAGCAATTGGGGGCCAAGTGACTTGCCCAGGGTCACACAGCTAGGAAGTAGCTGAGGCCAGATTGTAACCTAGAACCACCTATCTCTAGGCCTGGCTCTCAATCCACTGAGCTACCCAGCTGCCCCTGAGAGTAAATTTTTTTAAATTTCCTAGGCAATCACATTTCTTTAATATAGTTTCTTAGAAGTAAATGAGGTGTGACACTTGTCCAAACATTTTGCTCCCTGATAAGTCCTTTTCCAATGCCTCATTGAAGCTCAGAGGTGATTTTACTTCTTGAAGGTGATGTTAACCAAAGCCAACCTGAGGTAGACCCAGCTAAGTTGAAAAGGCTTAAAAAATTGACTGCTGTACATCATGTCTTTTTGAGTCCCAGTCCAGTCCCAGATCAAGTAGGCTCATTGCTAGGTGAACTAAAGGAGAAAGAAAAAAAAAATTTTTTTGGCTAGAGTTTTTTGAGTTCTTGAAAACCATTATTTTCCAGAAGAGAAAATCACAGGTCTTTGGAGCATCATCAGTAATAAATGGTGTATCTTCTATTATGAGTATTCTCAATAATCACAACAATTACTAATAATGATAATCACATTTTTATATGTTACAGCATGCTCACACCTACTTGCCTCTCCATTGTGCTAAATGGTACTCACTTTTAATTCTTTGTACATCATAGTATTCCATGATTAATAGTCATTGATGAGGACAAGTAGGACATATTTGTGTTTGATCTGAATCTGAAGAAACTCCCTCAGGCAAGGGAGACCAGCATTATTCATATTTAAAAAGACAGGCCTTCCTTTCCTGGGGGGAATACTGGAGTCATTGACTCAGTCAATTAACAAGTATTTATTAAATGCCTAGTCTGTGGTAGTACGGAAAGAGAACCTCTTCCTCTCAAGGTAAACTTTCTTCTCATCCAATCCATCTGATTAGCATGGCAGGAACTCTCCAAACAGATGTCACAGGTTAAGAGCCCTAGGAACAAGAGCTGGAAATTATGAGTCCGGGTAAGAGAGACTTTGATTGGTTCCTGAGATGTGATAGATAGCTTGGAGAGACACGAAGGGACGTGGGGAAAAGGGCTATAAAAGATGAGATGGTAGAAGAGATGGAGGGCTTTGTCATGAGTTTTCTGGGATTGATTCTTCTACTCATCGTCATTGTTGGTGACTCAGGTGGAAGATACCCTTGTGGGTGACTATTGCTCTGAAGAGACTACTGAACTTCCATGTAGAGATTAGAACCTTGTCAGGGAGTGAGCTGAAATTCTACAGATCAGACTTTAGAGTGGTAGGCTAGGAAAAAATTTTCTACTTCCTTCTTTCCTTCTCTCTTTCTTATACTATATTTTATATTAAATTAAATTATTAAAAGCTACTATCATCCTTGTGACTTAAGAGTTAATTTTATAAATGGCAACCACAACAATTTTTTTACTAATATTACTTAATAAAACCAATTTCTAAATAGTACATGTAGCATTTTAATTATTACATATTACATTTATTTTCATTATTATAGTAGACATATGCTATGCCCAGATGATAAAGAAAGAAAAATGAGCCTATTCCTTCCCTTAAGAGGTTTATAAACTATTGTGTAGAAATAACTCATGCACATAAACTAAAAATATAAAAAATAAATATGAAATAATTTTTGAGGAGGGTATATAATTAGGAAAGACATTATATAGGAAATATACAAAACCTGTGTGCTATGTCTGCAGGGTTGTGTAAATAAAGTCTATTTTAATTCCATCTTAAAGGGAGGCCTCCACTATCTTGGATCTCAGGTCCTACCTACATTATAAGGAAACACCCTTATTTTGAACAGATCAGTTCTTAAACTACACCAAATTTACTTGAAAAGTAAGATAATTAAGGGGTAAAGTAGGTAAAGTGCTGGTCTTTGAATCAAATAGACCCTTCTTCTTAAGATCAAACCCCGCCCCTCCCCCCTCAAGACACTAGCTCTGTGACCCTGGGCAATTTACTTAAACCCCCTTAGCCTCAGTTTCCTCATCTATAAAATGAGATGGAGAAGGAAATGACAAAGTACTCCTGTATCTTTGCCAAGACCAACCCCCAACAAAACCCAAATGGGGTCATGAGGAATCATATGGTATTGAAAAAGACATTTTCCTCCACCCCAGATTACCTGACACCTATCCAATTTAACTAACTTCCCAAATAAGGAAAGTAGGAAAGTAGCTAAACAGCCTCACTTGATAGGCTACTATGTGAAAACTCACACACACACACAGGAATGTATGTAATACCCTCTGTCTGCAAAATTGCTACCCCCCTGGCAAACTTACCTATCTGCTAATGCTATTAAATTTTGTATTTCTGAGTCTTGCCTCTTGATTTATTGACCTCCAGCCAAATAGACCAGGGTGAGAGGAATTACTTTCTAAGAGGATCCAATCGCCTTGGTACTTGGGTTTTGAGATGACAATAGGAATTCTAAGATATGGTGGTGAACAGGAACTATGTTCCAGGGGTGAGGGCCAGTCTATGCAAAGCATTGAGACAAGATATGGGATATTATGTCACAAGACAACATCCTACTTTGGCCACAATGTAGGGAGTCTAAAGGGGAATTATGTATCATAAACCTGGAAAGATATAGGCTGGAGTTAATCTATGAAGACCTTTAAATATCAGAGAGGAGACTGTTTCATTATATAGGCAATAGGAAGCCACTGCCTTCTTGAGACAAGTGATTGAAATGTTCAAACTGATGCTTTAAGACTTGCAGCTGGGAGGAAGGATGCATTGAAGAACAGAAGAGATTAAAGGCAGGGACACCCATCAGGATCATCAGTTTCCAAGCAAAGAAAAACTGATAGCTAACTGCATGCTTCCTTGATATAGTCTTATTGTCAAGTGGAAGAAAAGAAAGCTTTCAGAATGTTGGGCAGACCCCCAGGGAATCTTGTGAGGTGATACATGTAAAGAAAAAGACTGGGCCCAAATCTTCTTAGTCTAACTTTATTGTGAGTGTACAAATCACAAAGTCAGAGGTCAGTCATACACAAATTGATGTGGCACAGGATGGGCTATAATTTTGCATAGTTCAATGAAATGCCCATATCAATTAATCACAGACCAATTTGAGTATGAATCCTATCAACTAGTACCAGTTTCAACCAATTAAAAAACACCAATCAAGCACAGTAGATGGTCACACAGGCTCCCAACCCAGGAACTTTGCTAGGTGTTACAGAGACAAAATTGAATTCTTCCCTGGCCTCAAGAAGTTTTCATTCAGACTGTATCTTCAATCCATTGCTACAGCAAATATTCTCTATTGATGCAGGTTGGCATCTTCTCTGTAACTTTAGTCTTAGAGGAAAACTCTTATCCTTGTGTCATGTACCCCTTCGGCAGTGGAGTAAATTTCATGTACCACTTCTCAGAATGTTTTTTAAATGAATAAAATAAAATGCACAAGATTACAAAGGCAACCAATTGTTTTGAAATATTTATCACAATATTAAAAAAGAAAACAACTTTACAGAACCCAGCTTAATTCTCTCTTTGGATATTTCCAAGACATTGTAACTTAAATAATTTTCCAGGGTCACAAAGCCTGAATGTGTTAGAAAACAAACTTGAACCCAGGTCTTCCTGACTCCAGGATTGGTTCTTTATTCACTATACCAAGATACTTTTTATAACACATTTTACACATAAACACAGAGATAGAGACACATATAATGACAAGACAAGTTGATTCCTGAGGCAGAAGTTGGGATAATTGGGAAGAAAAGGCCTCATGAAGAAGGTGGCCCTTGAGATAAATGCATGTCTTCTCTAGGTAGATGATTCTCAGATCTACTTCTCCAGTTCCTAACCTCTTTTATGACCTTCAATCTTGCATTTTCAGCTTCCTATTGGACATTTCAAAGTGGGTATCTCATAGACATCCACAACTAAACATAAACAGGACTCATTTCCCCCCCAAAACCATCCCTTCTCCCTAAAATCTCTATTACTGTTAAGAGGGTACCCAGACTCCCAACCTACGTCTCATCCTCAACTCAACTCTCTCACAATTAACTGCCAAGTCCTGTGGATTCTATCTTCATAAATCTCTCTATGTTCTCTTTTCTCCTCTGGCAGTGCCACCACTCTAGACCATCATCACATTTCCTCCTGCTGGTTTCCCTCCATCAAGTCTCTCCCCACTCCAACTCATCCTCCATTTAGTTGTCAAATTGATCTTTCTAAAACTAAGGTCTGACCATATCATAGAATCCAATTACTTCCAGGACCTAAAATTAAAACCATGTTTAGTTTTCATAGTCCTTCACAACCTGGTTCCTTCCTATCTGGAATTGAGTCTTCTTACAATCTAGTTCCCCACCCCCACCCCCGCCATTCTGTGATCAATGTCACTTTACTTCTTGCTGTTTCTCAAACAGAGCATTTTCACTGCCTGTTCCCCCTGTTGTCTCCCTCCTCTATCTCCTGGTCTCTCTGACTTTCTTCAGGTTCTGGGTAAAATCCTGTTGTCTACAAGAACCATTCCTCTCCATCCAAGATGATCTACAAGTCTCATATATCAAGATGGATATCTTGCTTTGCATTGTTGTCTGCATGCATGTGGTTTCCCTTCATTAGACTCTAAGCAGAACTGCTTTCCTTCCCCTCCTCTTACTCCCCCCCACCTCCCATCCCCACCCCCGCCTTTCTATGATGAATAATATGTTATTTAATAAGCCTTGAAAGGATGCAGTAAGTTGGAACTGGACGGTGAAGGGCTTTAAGCAACAAACAAGGAAGTTGGTAGCTAATCGTAAAGGGAACACTTGGAGCCCTTTCCTCCCATCCCCTCAGGTGCTCCTTAGTTCGTCTGTAAAAAGGGGATGACATATATATTTATATAGAATGCGAGTTTTGCAAAACGCCTTACGTGTCATCTCATTAACCCTATGAAGTAGATGCTATTATCTCGAGGATTTTATAAACAGACGAGGAAACGGAGGCTGAAAGAAATCTAGTAAATTGCCCAGGGACAAACATAGTAAAGCCTCTGAAGTGAATTTGAACTCAGGTCCAGCACTAGCCATCCAGTAGCGACTCTAAAGGTAAGAGCTGGATAAACCATCATTGCTGGGTCCTCGTCCGTGTGGACCACAATAAGACATCTCTCTGGGTCAAGGACGCCTCCCTGCCACGGTCTCACGGATCCTAACAATAGCCTTGGCTTGGTGGAGGCTGGGGAGCCTGAGACCAGTCACAACACCGAGGCCACCAGGGCCAGAGCAATCGAATGACGCACACCATACGCAGGCCAGCCGAATCGTCTCCCAGGCAACGCGACCTGTTTTTTTCCCCTGCCCCCACCGTCACCTCAGTCGTGCGTCACTTCCTGCCGTTTCCCCCCACTCTCCCTCGCTCTGCAGACCAGTCTGCTTGACCCCCTAAGGTTCCGGCTGAGAACTTCACTTTCTCTCTTACCCCGCGGGACATTGCCTAGGGCGGGTGGAGTAAGGAGACAATTCAGATTAAGGTCCATCCCGCTGGGTGGGGTGGCGGGAGGGTGTACACTAGGGGTGGAGTTTTACTTTCTGATCACGCCCCGGCGGTAGCTTTCGAATTCGAACTCCCTTTAAGAGCTGAGGGGAGAGGTGGGGGGTAGAAAAATCTTCAACGCAGCTGTTCTTGGGCATGCGCAGTACTTAGAGTTCGGGCCATCTGGATTATGCCGCTCCGGGTTTTCGCAGCGGCCCGACCGGGGGAGCTGAGAAGGCTCCGCCCTTGAGCTGGAACCCAAGACTGCTGGTGTGGGTGGGCTGAGGCTGGGAAGAAAGCGGGTAATTCCTGGTCTTTGTACTTCTCTTTAGTCTTGAAACTGCAGCTTGGGGCTCTAGTTTTCTGTTGAATATCCGTCCTCTTAGTGAACATACTTGAAGGGGATGTTTGATTTCATTTAATCAAAGTTTCTTATTTTATGAATGAGAAAACGAAGTCCCAGAATGTTTCCATCCATCCATCCATTTATGTCGGATTCATAGTATTTGAGAGCTGTAAATCAATAATAATAAATGTTTATTAAGTGCCTACTATGTTCCAGGCACAAAAAGAGACGAAAGGCGGTCCCTGCCTGCAAGGACTTCACAAGGATCTGAGTGGCATCTAGGTCTCACCGAATCCCCACAGTAACCCATTCAACGTTTGACAAGCCTCTACTTAAACAAAAAGGAAGCCCTACCATCTCTTGAGCCAACTCAAATGGAATCCCTTTTAGATGGTTCCACTAGTTAGGACGTCTCTTCCCGAACTCAAGCCTAAATATGCCTTTTTTTTGCAATTTCTATCCATTCATTGCTCTTGATTTCTGCCTTCTCCATCAGACAGAAAAAAACACAATTCCTTCTCTACCAGACACCCATTCAAATGCTGGACGATAGCTAGTGTGTTTCCTTGAGTCTTCTTTTCTCCAGGATAAATATCAATCAATAAGTATTTATTAAGCATCTCCAATATGTCAGATATTTGAACTCTGAAGTGAGAATACAAATTAGAGGGAGAAGTTCCTATTTGAAAGGAGCTTACAAGTATCTATCAAAGCATATAGAATAAAAATATAAAGAGAAGAAATTTAAAATAAATATTTTTGAAAAGTTACTTTGAAAGGTAGGGCATTTTACATTTCATGTAAAAAGTTGGTCCCTGAGCTGTCTCTTGAGGAGAGTGTCTATGAAGCAGAGGTTAAGGAGGGAGTACATTCCAGGCAAAGAGATTAGTCCTATTGAAATGGTACAGAGATAGGAGATGTAGTGTCCTCTGTGAGGATCAGATAAAAAAAAACCAGTTTGGTTGGGCTACAGAATGCAAGAGAGGGAGTAATATCACAAAGATTTTGGAAAGATAGGTGAGGAAAAGTTGTGACAGATTTTTTTTAAAAGCATTTCCCCATAGTAAATCTTTAAAAAGTTAATTTTAATTATGAAATTTCTTCCATCCCCCTTCCCCATTGAGAAGGCAAGAAATATGATACTCAAACATAGGAAATCATGCAAAACATTTGCGCATTAGCCACCCATGGGGTAGGGGTTGGGGAAAGCAGAAAAAAAAAGGAAAAAATATGCTTCACTGTACTCAGAGAGTATTAGATCTCTCTGGAGATGAATAGCATTTTTCATAATGAGTTCTTTGAAATTGTGACAGAGTTAATTCCAATGAAGGGATTATATTTTATTCTAGAGGCCATGGAAAACCACCAGAGTTTGTGGAGAAGAATGACTGGGCCAAATTTATGCTTTAGGTGTCAGTAGAATGAAAGATTAATTGAAATGGGGAGAGACTTAAGGATTGGTGAGATTAGGAGGTCATTGCAACAATAATTGAGGTGAGAGGTGATAGGCCTGAATTAAAGTGGTGTGAGTAGATAGAAGGGATGAATGTAAAAGGTGTTTGGGGGTCAGGGAAGGGGAGGTAGGTACAGCAAGATTTGGCAATAGAAATGGGGAAATTTGGAAGAGGAGTGGGTTTTGATGGGAAGGGTAATGAATTCTGTTGAGGTTGAGATTTCTCTGAGATAATCAGTTTGAAATATCCAATAGGTAATTGATGATGTAGGATGGAAGCTTAGGAGACAGACTAGGGATGAATATATAGATCAGTGTCAGACATGATAAAATTGAATTCATGAGAACTGATTAGGTGTAGAAAGAGAGGATTAGAGGGCCTGGGACAAAGCCCTGGAAAATATCCACAGTTAGAGGGAATGATTTGGATGATGAAACTGCAAAGAAGAATTGAGATAAGGAGGTTAGATGGGTAGGAGGAAATGCAGAATATGGGGGTAGTGTCAGGAGACTCCAAAGAAGAGAGAGTATTCAAGAGAGGATGGTCATTAGTGTCAAATATAGTAGATAAGTTGAGAAAGATAAAGACATAAGAAAATTATCTGATTTGACAATTAAGAAATCATTTGCAACTTTCTATAGAGTGGTTTTATTTGAGTAATTGAGTGAAAGTCATATTGCAAAGGATAGAAAAATGAGAGGAGAGGAAGTAGAGGCAGTAAAAATAATTACCTTTTCAAAGAATTTGACAGATAATTGATAAGAGCATCTAGTGTAATTATTTTGAAGGTTAAATGAGGAAGATGGGCATATTTGAAAGCAGTAGAGAGGAGGCAGCTGGGTGGCTAAGTGGATTGAGAGCCAGGCCTAGAGACAGGAGGTCCTAGGTTCCAATCTGGCCTCAAATACTTTCTAGCTGTGTGACCCTGGGCAAGTCACTTAACCCCCATTTCCTAGCCCTTACCACTCTTCTGCCTTGGAACCAATACACAGAATTGATTCTAAGATGGAAGGTAAGGGTTAGAAAAAGAAGAAGAAGAAAGTAATAGAGAAAGAGTCAATGGTTAGGGGAATTTGAAGATTTAAAGGGGGAACAATCTGCTGAAGAAGATGGAAGGGTCTGGGACCAGATGCATGTGAAGAGTTACTTTATTGTCAGAGATTAAAGAAAAGAAGGAGAGAGCTCAATTTTCAACTCTATGGGACACCTAAGGTTAAAGGGCATGACCTAGATGGGAATCCTGTAACGGAGACTGAGAGGGGCAACTAGGTAGCAGGGAGGATAGAGCACCAGGCCTAGAGTATGTGTGGTAAACCTGCCTTCAAATCTGGCCTCAGATACTTCTTAGCCATGTGACCCTGAGAATTGCCTAGCCCTTACTTCTATTTGTACCTTGGAACCAAAACTTAGTATCAATTCTAAGATGGAAGGTTAGGAATTAAAAAAAATTAAAAGGACATGAGAAGTATCCTTTGTGGGTATCAATGACTCAAGCTTCTTCATCCTAGTTGCCCTCCTATGAATATTCTCTAGTTTTTCAATGTTCTTTTTATTTTATTATTTATTTACTTAAATTTTAAAGCTCTTACCTTTTGTCTTAGTATCAATTCTAAGACTGATGAGTGGCAAGGGTTAGGCAACAAGGATTGTAAAAAAGAATTCTTTAATTTATTTAACGGGGGACCTGGAGGTCCTCTTACGCATAGAGATGTGTAGGGATTAACCAGCCCAGAGTAACAGGAAGTAGACACCATAGAGACAGGAAGGAGGAACCCTAGAGACGGAAAGGGAGGTAGGAAAAGTTGTTGACAGTTGGGAGTCAGTTACTGACAATTGGGGCTAGCAGTTTCAGGGAAGTTGGCCTCTGGGAATGTGTTGGGTTGGTGGTTGGCATTTAATTGCTGGAATATAAAGGCAGGCCTGAGTCTACTGAGAGGGCTTTTTGGCTTTAGCCTTTAGAGGTTTTTTTCTTTCTTGAACTTTTTGGAAGGTGGCTAGTCTTTGTTGATAGACCTAATTGGGGCAGGATTAAACACTGATTGGGTGGGTTTTGATTGGGCTGAATTGGGTTGGAACTTTGTGATGGCTGTTATTAGCAGTAGTTATAGACAGTTATAGTTAAATATAGGTTTAGGTAGTAATTATAGGTAGTTATAGGGTAATTTGTGTAGACATTAGGAAATTTTCGTTCTCTACCTCCTTCCTATATTTTTCTTCTTTACTATATCCATTTTATTATATTGTTTTACTATCTCTATTTTAATTAAACTAAATTGTTAATTGTTAAGAGCTGCTAGAAGTTTTCTTTTCTCTGGCATAAAAGGATAATACTAATTTACTCCTTTACTTTATTTTCATTAAAAGTAGAATTGTTAAAAGCTGTTTGCTTATTTTGTCAAAACTCCCAATTTAACCCTTTCAGGATTAAGCAATTTGCCAAGGATCACACATCTAGGAAATGTTTGAGGTACATTTGAACTCAGAACCTCCTGACTCCAGGTCTGGTGCTGTATCTATTGTGCTATCTATCTAGCTGCCCCCTCAATGTTCTTTTAAAATTGTGGTTTCAAGGGAGGAGTTGTAAGGGGTAAAATTAGTGGTTATTGACTGAATATATTATACTAGTGGTCGCCAGGGATTAATTCAATCCCAATAAAACACTCAAGTCAGTTTTGGATTTTTATGATGGTTTAATTATAATAGAGGGAAGAAGAGGAAGAAGAGAGAGAAAGGGGTATAAGTTTTCTCCGGCCTAGCTTAAACCAAGGGAAGTTCAGAGAACTCAGCCATGAGGCCTCCTCAGAAGATTAAAACTAGCTTGGCTTCTAGCCACAAGGTCTACTCCAAGATGAGGGGCCTCCTAAGAGGATAGTGCTTTAGGAGGTAAAGGAAAGGAGGAAAGGAGGAATCACTCACCAAGGTCCTCAGGGAAGATGCCTCAGCTTACCCATGCTACAGAGCTTCTCCCAGTCACCTCACTGGCAAGCTGCAAACCCCAAACCGCAAAGACGCCCAGCATGCTGCCATGAGCAACATGAGCCAGAGAGAGAGAGAGCCACATCTCTATGAGAGAGCCCTGAGAGAGGAAGTGATGTGAAATATATAGACTGCTCTTTACATCACTTCCTGTGTCTCACATGTACCAATGGTAGCTTAAGCTTGATTTAGGACAGCTCAGGGGGTCTGTCAGTTGTTTCTGATTTGTCACTTGCTAGCACATGTCTGTCATAGGCCATCTTCCTCAACACTTAATCCTTAAGGATGGATGTATACATTCCTGGTTGCTAGTATTTAAAAGACTTATCAGGATAGAGAAAATCTAAAATTCACAATCCCCCTGATGATGATTGGGGGACTAGTCTCCCCAACTGATCACTAAGCATAATCATTCTGCACTTCTATATTTTCTAACTGCAGGTGCACACAAAATTTTCCCTTCTAAGAGGAAACGACAATAGTTAGAGAGAAGAGGGGAATAAAAAAGAGAAAAACAGCAAAACCAGTTTGCTGGGCCCATTGACAAAAACCAATTAGGAGGGAAGTTCCCTTTTGGCATAAGAGTAAGCATTTAAATAAAATGTTCAATCAACCTTCAGTTTAAACTACCACACCCAAAGTTCATTCTGTATCTTCTTGATGTAGTGTAGGTTTTCTGGCATCTTGCTGCAACAGTTCATTCTCTGGATTTAGGAGTTAGCAAGCTCCTTTCCTTGAAGATCTTTCTTGAACAAAATTTTAAATTTTAGATTTTTTATTAAAATACAATCCCCCACCCCTTGAAGTGCGTGTTAGGAAACCCCAGTTCAGCTCAGGATACATGGTTGAGTTATGGGGGTGTATGAGTCAATTATTAAAAGAAGAGAAAAAAATAAAGAAAAAATGGAAGGAAGTTAAACTTTTGGGAGAAAGGAAAAAAATTCAAAATCAGAATCAAAATATCAATATATACATATGTATATATATAAAATGTTGAGTAAACAAGAATAAATTCATAATAGGCCATTGTATTAGGTCCAATAAATTTCTAAAGGCCCTTGTATTAGGGTCCAATTAAAGTAATTTCTATCCCACAACTCTGTAGGACAGAATGCAATAATATTTCACTTACCCATTAGTAGCCAAGACTACAGGAAGTTGCCATACTATAAAAGAGAAAAAGTACTAGATTTTTTGTGCATGATATGGAAGTGTCATTTCCTGCTTTGATTTTACATTCATTCTCAGGGATAGGGGAACCAGGATGATAGCCAAACTTTGTTACACGTCTGGGAGTATTTCACAAAGAGTATGGATACAAGGAAGTCCTACGTCTTAACATATGTCAAGTGTCGCAACCTTGAGTCTTACACTAGGTTGAAGTCCTTTTGTAATGGCTTAGAAGTGCATCAATCCTACCTGGATTGGTTTCTTCCTTTTTGACCTGTGTGCTCTTTTTGTCATTATTCTGTTTAAGTCTGTGCTTCTATGACACTGTATTAGATGAAGTCTGAGCTCCTTTTTGATCCCATTTCCTAGAATCAGACACAAACATTAATCACAGTCCCATAACATTTTACAAATAAATGGCAGGTTCCCACAGTCTAAAGCTTTTGGGTGTGCATTAATATTATAGCATGTATATATATATATATATATATATATATATACACGTATATATAATATAAAACTTCTATTACTGCTGAATAAAAAAATTGATTGTATATACTTTAAGTTCAAGAAATGAGAAAATGGAAAAAATCAAATATTCTAATTAAAATAAAAGAAAAACAATAATAAAATCAGAATTCAAAAATTCAATGTATTCCAAAAAAACAGTATCCACTTGTCTATGGATTATTATCTCCAATGCATGTGATAGGATACAGTCAATCAGTCTCAATAGAAGATGCTCTTTGAAGATTGGATTTAGCTATTTCCTGATTGTAACAATGAAGATACTTAATCTAACAAGGTCAGGAATGTCTGCACCCATACTTAAGGATTAAGTATTTAGGAGGATGGCCTTTGATAGGCATGTGCAGAAACAGCTGACAGACCCCTGGGCTGTCCTAAGTCAAGCTAAGCTACCATTGGTACAGATAAGATGCAGGAAAGTGACGTAAAACCATCTATATAGGGTGCATCACTTCCTCTCTTTGCTCTCTTTCCCCAGAGAGGTGGACAGGCTGGTGACTTCCTGTGAGCAGGCCTGGGTGTCAGTTCAATCCTGGAACTCAGCCTGGAGGAGCTCCCTCAGACAGCTTCCTTGAGAGGGTCTCGTGGTGAGTGATAAGACTGACTCCCTTTTCCCTTGACACTCAGGGGAGGTCCCTTGGCCAAGGCCTTTAACTTCTGCCTGGCTAAGCCTGAGCTGGAGCAGTTTAAATTAACTCTTTCCTCTCTCTATCTCTCTTCTCCTTAATTCATTCTCTCTATATTAATTAAAATCACCATATTTTCCAGCTGACTTGGGTATTTTATTATTCGGGATCCCATGGTGACCAATAATTAATTTAGATTTTAAGTCACAACCCTAAAATTATCTTTACAGTCTGGCTAATCCATGAAGGTTGTGACCAGGACTCTCAAATTTCTGTGAAATCTCTTTTCTTTCTTTCTTTCTTTCTTTCTTTCTTTCTTTCTTTCTTTCTTTCTTTCTTTCTTTCTTTCTTTCTTTCTTTCTTTCTTTCTTTCTTTCTTTCTTTCTTTCTTTCTTTCTTTCTTTCTTTCTTTCTTTCTTTCTTTCTTTCTTACTCAAGACAGCCTTTTAAACAGTTTGAAACACAGCTGTGAGAGCAGGTGAGTATAAAACATTTTTATTTCTCTCATTTCTCCTTAATTTGAATTGAACACAGCAGTTTTGTTTTTTTTAACACCAAAAAGTGGCAGGACTGGGGAAGCTGTTTTCCTTTCCCTCAGGGAACACTAGGCAACCTTCACTAACAATACTGCCTAGATTACTCTTAATTAGGAGTGAGGGAGATGTTGTCTTTCTCCCTACATGTTTTGTGAAGCTGGCTAGGAAAATAATTACAAATATATACCTAAATACATACATACATACATACATACATACATACATACATATATTCATATATATATATATATAAATGAATATTATATTCTTCAACATTTATATGGCGGTTGAAGAATTAGGGACATTGAGGAATTCAGGATACCTCCAATTGTTTATGTTATTAGGTAATGTCATTTTTTTACTCCTCAGTATTGTGCTAAGAGATGCTAAAATACAAAAAATCATGCAAAAATCTGAAGATAAAACACAGGAAAACATAGAAAAATTTGAGGCTAAAATACAGGAGAATGTGCAAGCCCAATTGGAAAATTTAAAATGCTTCTTACAGGATCAACTGGAAAACATCCACCCCACCAAAAACAGGTCTGAACCTGACAGACATGTTTCTGAACCTCTAAATGAGGAAATTCCCTTCCCCAAAATTGAGATGGAAAATACCCTTCCTAAAGCTCAGTTAACAGACTTATTCTCTCATGATCTACAAATCTTGGCTGAACTTAATCCCCAAGACCCTTCTCCTGAAATCCCAGTTTTTTCTGTTACTTCTCCTACCCCAAAACCAATTCCAGCCCCAAGGAAATCTTGTCCTTCTAAAGAAACGTGTATTAGTCAAACTGACCAACAGGTATCAAATTAAATTAGAGGCCTGTTTCCTCTAAGAGAAGTACCTGAAATAGGATGGAACAGGCATGTGGTGACTTTAAGGCACAATATACCATTTACTCCCCAAGAAATAAATGAATTTATACAAAATATTACCACATATTAACAAAATCCCTTTCTAGTAACAAAAAAGATGACAGACATATTTTTCAATATAATCCATTTTACGAGTCTGAGAACTTGTTACAGGCTTTTTTAACTGAATGTGAGAAAAATAAAATAATTGCTCATGTCAACAAAAAAAAATGCAGCACACTGGCCATCTCAGGATCCCAAATGGGACTATAACAACTCTGAGGATTATTTACAGCTATACCGTTGTAGAGAGGCCATCTTAACAGCAATGAGAGAGTGTGCAGATAGTACAGATAAGTGGACAGAATTTGAAAGAATTAAACAAAATGAGGAAGAGACACCCTCCAGATTCATTGACAGAAAAGTTGAGTTTGGGGGTAGATACTGGATTTTGACCTATCTAAAGAAAATTGAATAAGTTAGAAGACTCTTTGTCAATAACTCTTGCAAAGTGATTAGAGAATATTTTAGAACACATTGCCCAAAATGGCTGGAGATGGATGTTGAAGAGTTGCAAAAAAAAAAAGCTCTATATGTTTCAAAGGGAAACAAAAAGGGAGAAGAAAATAATAATCTCATGGAGGAAATGAAGAAAGAATTGAGAGATTTAAAAGATATGATTACTAAACTGAACAGTGGGCATGATATTCAACCAATGGACTTGCCCCTCTCCAGGAATCTAATTATCAATCCATTACCTGCCAATTCTGTGAGAAGAAGGGCCACAGAATGGTCGAGTATAGAACTTTACTCGAGGCACTCAGAAGGAATCTGCAGTTTAATAACAACTACAGAAGTGATAATTATAGAAATAACTATAATAATGATAATAGAAACCACAACTTTAGGAATTATAACTATAGGAATAGATATTGGGGAAATGATAACTCAAACCAAATGACTACACAACAATATAATTTAAGTGGTGCTCATACAAAAAATACTCAAGGTGCTTATGACCCTCAGGGGGGTGCCCTTCAGGGAGGTGCCCAAGGAACTTCCCAAATACAATGAAGGTGTCGGGGTGGGGGGAGGGAGGCTGGGGCACAGGAATCAGAGGATACAACCATTAATTTTCTGGACCCTGATGTCCTACTACCCATTGTCCCTATCTACTGCCCCCCCATACTGATGAGCCCCATGTTACCTTAAAGGTGGGTAACACCTGTTATGATTGTCTTTTAGACACTGGAGCTTCCAAGTCTGTATTAAAGAGTACACCCGATTTACTATTGTTATTCCATTGGCTCAGAGAGTGAATGGGAGTGTCAGGAATACCCCAGAGTCAAAAAAAACTTTCCCCTAAAATGGTGTCTGTAGGATCCCTAGAAGTACAACATTCCATCCTCTTGATGCCTGACTCCCCTTTAAATTTTCTGGGGAGTGACCTTCTATGCAAACTCAGAGCCACAATAACTTGATCCCCAGATGGTTCCTTATCATTGCAAGTACCTGAGGAATATTTAAATTTACTCCCTGTAATTCTCTCAGAGTGTCAGGAGGAGAAAGAGCAGCCCACTTTTGTAATACCTGCAGATATACTGGAGTCTCTTTGGGCCACATCTTCTTCCAATATAGGTTTTCTTAAGTCGGCTATTCCTGTGCAGATAAAAGCTAAATCTAGCCCACCTCCTTCCATTCCTCAGTATGCCCTCTCAAAAGAGGCAATTGAGGGTATTTCCCCAGTAATATACTCATTAATGGGGTGTACGGGGTGCTCAGGGAAGGGTAGTATCTCTGGTATGGAGGGCTTGTCGTGCCCTCCTAGGGCAGCTCTCTAGCCTCTGACCCCCTACCTGACACCCAGCTCTCACTTGTGGCTCCCAGTAGCTGCTAGCATGTGGCAGCGGCCACACCCCGGGCAACAGCTTCGACAGGCCGGCTAAACCTTATGAGGGTAGCCATTGGGTCGTCGTGGACCACTGGTGAACTAGGGCTTTGCTCACCCAGCATGTGAAGACTGTTTTGGCCGGACAGATGGAAGAAACCAACAAGAAGGTTCAACGACTGAGATGGCGAGGCAGCAAGGCACTGTGGAGTGCTTAGGGTGTGTTGGAGCACAAAAGACAACACGGCCATCCAATGGAGCTGAGGAAGTCTCCAGGTGTAACGACTTTTTGTGCCAATGGACCCAGGCTTCCAACGCCGAGAGAGTGGGACTGTCTCTGTGCATTGACTTTTCCACTTAAATCTTCACACACAAGTGTCTTTGTGCACAAAAACACACAAAGACAATCGTCATCCTCAGTTACCGAGAGACGACGACGACGACGACTACTACTACTACTACTACTACTACTACTACTACTACTACTACTACTACTATACTCATTAATTGACCAGGGAATAATAATCCCTTGTAAATCTGAATACAACATGCCCATACTGCCCATTAAAAAAACCAAAAAGGGGGCCCAATGGCAAGCACCTCCATAGATTTGTACAGGATCTGAGGGCTGTGAATAAACACGTTATAAAGAGACACTATAGTTTCCAACATACATACGATTATTTCTTCTATTCCTAGCACAGGTAAATACTTTACAGTAATAGACTTGTGCTCAGTTTTCTTTTCCATACCCACACATGAGAACTCCAGGCATATCTTTGCTTTCACCTGGAAGGGCTCACATATTACATGGATTTTGTCTGCCACAAGGGTTCATGGAAAGCCTGAGTTTATTTGCACAAATTTTGAACCAAGACACAGATAATATAACATTTAAAAATAGCATATTAATCAAATACGTAGATGATCTACTTTTGGCTTCAACAGAAGCAGAAGCATGTCAGGAAGATATTAAACAACTTCTTTTGGAATTGCATAAAAGAGGACATAAGATCTCAAAGGATAAAGTTCAGTGGTGTCTCCCTAAAGTAGAATATTTAGGATTCATCCTGACTGTGGGTGCCCACTCTATTTCTCCAAAATGAATTGAAAATATTCAAGATTTACATGCTTCTACCACTAAGAAACAGTTGAGAGCAATTTTAGGAGCAATAGGGTTTTGTAGACACTGGATTCCTTGCTATGGGGAAATTAGTAAACCCCTTATAGCACTAACAAGGGATTCGGTCCCTAAACCCCTCAAATTAGAGCCAGAACACTTGTCAACTCTATCAGATCTAAAACAGGCTATTCTGTCTGCCCCTGCTCTAGGCATCCCAGATTACAACAAGTCATTTACTTTGTATGTACATGAGCAAAGAGGGGTAGCTTCAGGTGTTTTAACTCAGACTTTGGGACCTTCTCAGAGTCCAATTGCTTATTATTCTGCCCAACTGGACCCAGTAGAATCAGGAGCATCACCATCTCTTAGAGGCGTAGCTGCTACAGCCTTACTAGTGACAAAAACTGTTGATCTAGTATTGGGATGCCCATTAAAATTATGTGCCCACTTGAGGTACAAGCATTGTTGCTAAGGCATAGAACACAGGCATTCTTGGATCAGCAAATTACAAGGTATGAAATAACCTTATTAACTAGTGAAAACATTACCTTGAAATGCTGTTCAACCCTTAACCCTGCCACCTTGATTCCAGATTTACCAACTTCAGGAGAATCATTACATAGTTGTAAAACACTAGTGTCCATGGCAGAAAAGCCTCGAGATAATCTCTTGGACACTCACTTAGACAATCCAGATCTGCTCTTATTTATTAATGGTTCCTCTTTTGTGAGAGATGGCATACACTAAACTGGAGCTGCTGTGGTCACAGAATTTGCCACTGGGTGGTCAGCTTCACTGCCCTCTTATATTAGTGTTCAAGGTGCAGATCATAGCTCTGAAACATGCCTGTATAATTGCCAAGGATAAAAAGGCAACAATTTATATAAATTCTAGATATGCTTTTGGCATTTGTCACTCAGTCAGAATGCTATGGCTCCAGAGAGGATTTTTAACCTCAGCTGGAAAATCTATAGCTAATGCAGAAATTATTAAGGAAGTTATTTCTGCTCTCCAGCTGCCTGAAGCCCTAGCTGTAGTTCATTGCTCTGCCTATACAGGTGGCACTGACCTTGTCTCTAGGGGAAATGATTGAGTAGATGCTGCTGCAAAGCTAGCAGCCATAGAAGGGACTGAATTAATTTTAACATTAACAACCACTGATGACTTAAATTTATCACTTTCCTATAATGAAAAGGAAGTGGAAAAATGGGAGCAAAATTTTAAAGCAAAACAGATTAATGGAGTATGGGTGTCAAAAATGGTCACTGGGACACCTAGGGCATCATGGACTCTATTAAGAGAGTATGGATAGCCCCTGGTATAACTACTATAGCCTCTAAAGTGTGTATAGCCTGCTCTAAATGCCAAGCAAAAAACGAACATGCCTTTCATGGCAAAGCCTTTGGTGGGCATCCTCTGGCTTACATACCTTTTGAGCACCTACAGATAGATTTCATTACAATGCCAAAGGCTGGACATTATAAATTTTGTCTAATCATAGTAGATCAACTGACCAGATGGCCGGAAGCATTTCCTGCAACCCGAGCCACAGCAGCTTTTGTTGCTAAGGTGCTTTTAAAAGAAATTATTCCTTGCTTTGGCCTGCCAGCATGTATTGATTCAGATAGGGGGAGTCATTTTATTGATTCTGTTCTAAATCAGTTATATTCTTGCTTGGGGATATCTCCCAAATTCCATGTTCCTTATCATCCCCAAAGCTCTGGACAAGTTGAAAGAATGAACAAAGAACTTAAAAGTATAATTGGCAAATTATGCACTGAGACACATTTAAAATGATCTGAAATTCTCCCTCTGGCCCTATTTTATCTTAGAAGCAGGCCCAGAGGAGACCTACACATCTCACCATTTGAGATGCTTTTTGGACATCCACCTATACAGGCTAAACCTTTCTCCCCTGCATATACATCACTATCAGGGGGAGATATTACTATTGCTGCCTATATACAGGAATTATAGCACAAACTGCATGAACTCCATGAATCTGGAGTTGCAGTACAAGCTGGACCACTAGACTTTTTACTTCATGACCTGAACCCAGGAGACAAGGTGTATATTAAGAACTTCCAGCATACTAGAGCAACTCAGCCTTCCTGGGAAGGGCCATTCCAAATATTGTTAACTACTCCAACATCTATAAAGATGGAGAGAAGGCCTCTTGAATTCATTGCTCACATGTAAATAGAGCATCTTCTGTTGAGGCTGATTGACTGTATCCTATCACATGCATTTGAGATAATAATCTATTGTCAAGTGGATGCTATTTTTTTTTCAAGAATACATTGAGTTAATGATTTTTTTCTGTCCCCCTTATTTTTTTATTGCTTTTCTTTTCTTTTGATTAGAATATTTGATTTCCCCCCCTTTTTTCTCATTTCCTGTACTAAAGGTACATACAATTAATATTATTTTTCTACAGTATTATAAGTTTAACATATATGCATATGTGTATATATACACACCTGCTATAATATCAATGCATACCAAAAAAGCTTTAAACTGTGGGAACCTGCCATTTATTGATAAAATGTTATGGGACTGTGATTAATGTTTGTGTCTGATTCTAGAAATGGGATAAAAAACAAGGAGCACAGACTTAACATGAATAGTGCCAAAAAGAGCACACAGGAAAAACTAGTGTGCGACTCAAGGTTGTGATGCTTGACATATGTTAAGTCATATGACTTCTTTGTATCTACACTCTTTGTGAAATACTCAGACAAGTACCAAAGTTGGACTATCATCCTGGCTCCCTATATCCCTGAGAATGACAAAAATCACACTAGGGAATGACATGTCCCTATCAAAATAAAATTATAGTTCTTTTTCTTCTTATAGTATGACAACTTCTTGTAGTCTTAGCTGCAAATAGGTAAATAAAATATTATTGCATTCTGTCCTACAGACTTGTGGGATAGAAATTTATTGAACCCTAATACAAGGGCCAATTATGAAATTATTCTTGCTTACTCAACATTTTATATACATAGATTTTGGTATTTTTATTCTGATTTTAAATTTTTTTCTTTCTCCCAAAAGTTTAACTTTCTTCCATTTTTTCTTTATATTTTTAGTTGTTTGTTTGTTTGTTTGTTTTTGTTTTTGTTTTTGTTTTGTTTTGTTTTGTTTTGTTTTTCTCTTCTTTTGATAATTGTCTCATACAACCCCATAACTCAACATTGCATTCTAGCAGAACTGGATGTTTTTTAACACCCACTTCAGAGGGGGATTGTATTTTAATGAAAATCCAAGATATTGAAATTTTTTGTTCAAGAAAAGATCTTCAAGGAAGAAGCTTGCTAACTCCTAATCCAGAGAATGAACTGTTGCAGAAATATTCCAGAAAACCTACACTATATCAAGAAGATCCAGAATGAACTTTGGGTGTGGTTGATTGAACTGAAGTTTGATTGAACATTTATTTGAATGTATACTCTTATGCCAAAAGGGGACTGCCCCCTAATTGGTTTTTGTCAATGAGCTCAGCAAACATTGGTTTTGCTGTCTGTCTTTCTTCTATTTCCCTCTTCATCTAACTATTGTTATTCCCTCTTAGAAAATGAATATTGTATACATCTGTAGTTAGAAGTGCTTTAGGACTACAAGATGATTATTTTAAATGATCAATGGGGAGACTTGTCTCCCAAAGATCATCAAGGGGGATTGTGAAAATTGGATTTAGCTATTTCCTGATTGTAACAATGAAGATACTTAGTCTAACAAGGTCAGGAATGTCTTCATCCATACTTAAGGATTAAGTAACTAAGAGGATGGCCTTTGACAGACATGTGCAGAAAAAGCTGACAGACCCCTAGGCTGTCTTAAGTCAAGCTAAGCTACCATTGGTACAGATAAGATGCAGGAAAGTGACGTAAAACTGTCTATATAGGGTGTGCCACTTCCTCTCTTTGCTCTCTTTTCCTGGAGAGGTGGATCAGGCTGGTGACTTCCTGTGAGCAGGCCTGGGTGCCAGTTCAATCCTGGAACTCAGCCTGGAGGAACTCCCTTAGACAACTTCCTTGAGACGGTCTCATGGTGAGTGATAAGACTGACTCCCTTTTCCCTTGACACTCAGGGGAGGACCCTTGGCCAAGGCCTTTAACTCCTGCCTGGCTTAGACAGAGCCAGAGCAGTTTAAACTAACTCTTTCCTCTCCCTCTCTCTTCTCCTTAATTCATTCTCTCTATATTAATTAAAATCACCATATTTTCCAGCTGACTTGGGTATTTTATTATTTGGGATCCCATGGTGACCAATAATTAATTTAGACTTTAAGCACAATCCTAAAATTATCTTTACAGCTCTCTTTACATGTGAGCAATGAATCCAAGAGGCCTTCTCTCCATCTTTATAGATGTTGGAGTAGTTAACAATATTTGGAATTGCCCTTCCCAGGAAGGCTGAGTTGCTCTAGTATGCTGGAAGTTCTTTATATACATCTCCTGGGTTCAGGTCATGAAGTGAAAAGTCTAGTGGTTTGGCTTATACTGTAGCTCTGGATTCATGGAGCTCACACAGTTTGTGCTGTAATTCCTGTATATAGTCAACAATAGTAGTATCTCTCCCTAATAGTGATATATATGCAGGGGAGAAAGGTTTAGCCTGTATAGGTGGATGTCCAAAAAGCATCTCAAATGGTGAGATGTGTAGGTCTCCTCTGAGCCTGCTTCTAAGATAAAATAGGGCCAGAGGGAGAATTTCAGATCATTTTAAATGTGTCTCAGTGCATAATTTGCCAATTATACTTTTAAGTTCTTTGTTCATTCTTTCAACTTGTCCAGAGCTTTGGGGATGATAAGGAACATGGAATTTGGGAGATATCCCCAAGCAAGATTATATCTGATTTATAACAGAAGCAGTAAAATGACTCCCCCTATCTGAATCAATACATGCTGGCAGGCCAAAGCAAGGAATAATCTCTTTTAAAAGCACTTTAGCAACAAAAGTCGCTGTGGCTTGTGCTGTAGGAAATGCTTCTGGCCATCTGGTCAGTTGATCTACTATGACTAGACAAAATTTAAAACGTACAGCCTTTGGCATCATTATGAAATCTATCTGCAGGTACTCAAAAGGTGTGTAAGCCAGAGGACACCCACCAAAGGTTTTGCCATAAAAGGCGTGTTGGTTATATGCTTGGCAGGTATATCAGGCTATACACACTTTAGAGGCTATAGTAGTTATACTAGGGGCTATCCATACTCTCTTAACAGAGTCCATGATGCCCTGGGTTCTGTGAAATTTAGATTAATCCACCCTACTTAGTCTAATAAAAACAGGAATGTCTACACCCATACTTATGTATTAAGTATTTAGGAGGATGGCCTATGACAGACATGTGCTAGCAAATGACAAATCAGAAACAATTGACAGACCCCTGGGCTGTTCTAAGTCAAGTTTAGGCTACCATTTGTACATGTGTAATGCAGGAAATTGGTGTAAAAATTGTCTATATATTTCATGTCACGTCCTCTCTCCGGTCTCTTTCTGTGGAGAGGTGGTTCTGGCAGCAGCTTGCTGAGCATTTTGGCATCTTGATGTGGTGGCAGCTCTTATCTGGGTTTGGCGGTGATTTTTCCTTGATACATACTGGGAGAAACTTAATAGCCTAGTTCAGGTGAGGCATCTTCACTGAGCTCTCTCAGAGTTTAGGCTAATTCTTTTCTCCTTTACCTTCCAAACACTATCCTCTTAGGAAATACTCTAATCTTCTTCAAAGACCTTGTGTCAGAGTTCTTTGAACTCCCCCTGGCAAAGGCCAGGCTTAATTCCATCTTCTTCTTAATTCTTCTTCTTAAGAATTCTCCTTAATTCTGTCCCTATATATTAATTAAAATCACCATAAATTTCCAAACTGACTTGGGTATTATACTTGGGATTTTCTCTAGTGACCAAATTAATTTAGATTAAGTCACAACACTAAAATTACCCTTAAAGTACCAACATGACCATTTTTATGAACAGATTGGCAAATTTGGTGATAGAAACTTCTAGGGAGCATGGGTTTTCCTTCGGATGGTATCCATACTTCATTAATCTGTTTTGCTTTACATTTTTCCTTCCATTTTTTCCACTTCCTTTTCATTATAGGAATGTGATAAATTTAAGTCATCAGTGGTTGTTAATGTTAAAATTAATTCAGGCCCTTCAATGGCTGCTAGCTTTGCAACAGTATTTTCTTGGTTATTTCCCCTAGAGACAGGGTCAATGCCACCTGTATGGGCAAAGCAATGAATCTGGGTAAATATGAAAGCAAGGTGACAGGGTTAAGGGTTTCACAGCATTTCAAGGTAATGTTTTTGCTATTTTACAAGGTTATTTCATACCTTGTAATTCATTGATCTGAGAATTCCTGTTCTTTGCCTTAGCAACAATGCTTGTACCTCAAGTGGGCACATAATTTTAATGGGCATCCCAATACTAGATCAACCATTTTTGTCACTAGTAAGGCTGTAGCAGTTACGTCTTTAAGAGATGGTGATGCTCCTGATTCTACTGGGTCCAGTTGGGCAGAATAATAAGCAATTGAGCACTGAGAAGGTCCTAAAGTCTGAGTTAAAACACCTGAAGCTACCCCTCTTCACCCATGTACATACAAAGTAAATGACTTGTTGTAATCTGGGATGCCTAGAGCAGGGGCAGACAGAATAGCCTGTTTTAGATCTGATAGAGTTGACAAGTGTTCTGGCTCTAATTTGAGGGGTTCAGGGACTGAATCCCTTGTTAGTGCTATAAGTCCCGGTCTGGCCTCAGCCTCAGGCCAACAACTCTACTCCTGATTTCTGGCCTCTGACCCAGATTGCTCACCTGGTTCTGGTCCCAGGCCCAGCCCCAGGCCCAGCCCCAGGACCCAGGCTGCTGGTAGCTGCCCCTGTGTCTTCGGAATCACAAACCAACTGGTAAAAACTGGGGTGTTCTTTCCTTAGGAAACAATTAGCCTCCACATGGCAGGGGACCTCAGTGAGGAGAATGAGGAGAAGGAAGAGACTTTTCCCAAATATGAAGCTGATTACAAGCATGGCCTATTTCAAAGGATATTTTTTGAGTGCACCGATCCTTTTACTTATCTTACCTGAAATTCAGGGGAGAATTCATCTCCCTGCATCTCTTTGCCATTTGGGCCTGCCCAATTTGGGATTTCTAAAACCCATATTCTTCCTCAATATGGGGAATTTCACAGTACTGACAAAAGGAATCTCAATGGATAAAAAAAGAAAAACAATGAACTTTAAGGAGACTGGAGGTTATATTTTTAAGACTTTTTAGATTGCAATGTTTTATAAAAATCTCTGTATTTTATTGAATTTTGCTGATTGTTTTGTTTAAGATTTAATTTTTTGGTTTTAAGTTCATATATTAATGTATTCAATAGTATTCTGTTACACTGAGTCATTTTAATGTACTGGATTTTAACTACTGTTATATTCTGTTTCTTTTCCCCTATAACTATACTGAACAAATATTGAATATGCCCATATTAAAAAAATAGCCTTTTCCCCATTTTGACTTTGTAAATTGTCACATAGAGAATGGATTGACTTCATCAAAACTGGTTATAATTGTATAATGACCTTTTGAAAATTTAATGAGCTAAATATCTCAAATTGGTTTTTAGGAGTTTTTAGACATGATTTTAGGTTTTTTTCTTTTCAACAACTGATCATTTTGCCTGCCTCTAATAGGAGGTAAGGTCCATTTTAGTAGCTGAAGTGAAATACAATTATAATCCCCACCTCCCACATTTATAAACATGTGAATAAATGGGACATCACAGTGTCATACTAAAGGAGCTGGGAAGTTAATCCCAGGGCATGGTACCCCTGGATAGCTCCTCAAAGGGGCGCATCTCTTGTTTATAACTCTTCAGCTCACTTTACTCTTTCACCAAAATGATACCTATATTACTTGATGATATTCCAAACCTAAATAAGTTTTACTTTGTTTAAAAATATATTTGCCAAGGTTGAAACATTGCTACACCTGAAAAATTTGTGACAAGAATCCATTTATTTAAATGTCATATAGCAACTCATGTGAAATATGGTAGTAGGTTTGTTTGCTATTGTAATTAACTGGGCTATTGTGAATTTTGGGGATTTTGATACTTTTTGAATGTGCATTACCTGTTGTACTACTGTTCCTTATAAAAAACTGTTACTTTGTGAAATTCATTTGTTTGTACTCACAGTGGATCATGGCCAGGTATGAAGAGGAAATGGAACTCATATTTGGTGAGAAACCTTTGTATTATATATTTTCTTAGCTGACATCATGTGCCAATGATTATAAGCTATATATTTTTTATTTTTAAAACTCTTTTGTTATTGTTTTTGCTTGCATGTGCAATAAACTACTTCAGTTTTCATTTTTTCTCTCCTTTTTGTATTTGAAGCACATGTCACCAGTATTGAGAAGATTTTTCTTTAATTGTTTTGATTTTGCAGTAATATAAGTTTAAAATACATTTGCTATAATGACAATACATATCCAAAAAGCTTGAGACTATAAAAATGATGCCACTAACTGTTTAAAAAAATTTATGGGACTTTGCTTAATGATTCTGTCTGATTCCAGGACAAGAGAATACAAAAAGAGTCAAAGAAGCAGAAAGCTAAACTGCACAGTGCCAATTGAGCACAAGGTCAAAGAGACCAACGAATCCCAATGGGGTTGTTGAAAATTTTGAGCCATGGCAAGAAGACTTGAACATGTTTGGGGTTCGAGGTTGAGGCTGTTTTACATGTGTTAAAGGCAGGTCTTCCTTTTCCCACATTCTACCAAGTATCTCAAATTTGGCTCCTACCTGGCTCCTATAATCTAGTCCCTATTCTGTCTTTCATAATGTGGCAACTTTCTGTAGTCCTGGCTACTGACTGGGTAAATGCTTAATTGCTTATATCATTTAATTGGGCCCTGATTCAAGGACCTGTTAAAGATTTATTTTTCCTTTACTTAGAATTTTTACACATAAGACTTTGATAGTCTATATTTCATCCAGAAATTATCTTTTTTTATTTGGATTTTTTTGAAGTTTTTGATTTCTCTTGCCAATTGATTCATATACTTCATAACTCAGCCATGCATCCCTGAGTGATCACTGTGTTTTTCAATCACCCTCTTCAGGGGGGAATGTATAATTATTATTATTTTAAATTGCAAAGTTTAAATTCCTTTTGAGAGTAATTTTAGGTTAAGAAACATGCTACCTCTCTGAATCCAGAAAGTGAACTCCTTGGAGAAGACACTATGAAGATGCCTCCACAGACAACACCCTGCACCAGAAGATCCAGAGTGAACTTTGGGATCTGGTGATGTGAACTGTGTGGGTTTGAATGCATTTGTTTTGTATGTATACTCTTATGCCAAAGGAGACTGCCCCCTAACTGGCTTTTTGTCAATGCGCCTAGCAATTATTGGTTTTGTTCTCTTTTCCTCTTATCCTCAAATTATTGTAATTTCATAGCTGGTATCTTTACAAGACCCTTTGGAGAGTAGTCTTCCTCGGGCCTCAGGGGGGTATGTAAAAATGGACATTTTGAACCCTAGACTTCAATCCCCAGAAGTCCTTGGTATTTTCCAGAATTCCCTATAATCTCACCTGAGTCCTCATACTGGTGAGATCACAATTGGTATTTAACTGGCAGTGATACCTCCCATGTTCTCTCTTCCATTGCAATGATGTAGCAAGTATAGTGGTAAGTTAAGAGTGGGGATTTTGAATGGGCTAATCAGCCATGGGCACGTGGTTTTTATTTTATATGGTTGATTTCTAATAATCCTTAACAAACCTCATGAAATATAATATTTTTATTATTAGAGATATAATTTAATTTTTACAGGTTTAGTAATTTCCCCATAGCAAGGAATCCATTGTCTACAAAATCCGATTGCTCCTAAAATTGCTCTTAACTGTTTCTTAGCAGTAGGAGCACTTAATTTTTGAATATTTTCAATTCATTTGGGAGAAATAGTACAAGCACCTGTAGTCAGGATAAACCACAAATATTCTACTTTGAGGAGACACCACTGAATTTTATTCTTCAAGATCTTATGCCTTCTTTCATACAGTGACAAAAGAAGGTGTTTACTATCTTCCTGACATGCTTCTGTGTCTGTTGAAGCCAAGAGTAGATCATCTATTTATTTGATTATTTCACTGCTTTTAAATGTTATATTATCTGTGTCTTGGCTCAAAATTTGTGCAAATAAACTCGGGCTTTTCATGTAAACCTGGGGCAAATGACTCCATGTGTTTGAGAGCCTTTCCAGGTGAAAGCAAAGATATGCCTGGAATCCTCATGAATGGGTATGGAAAAGAAGGCTGAGCAGAAGTCCACTACTGTAAAGTATGTAGCTGTGCTAGGAATAGAAGAAATGATCTTATTTATGTTGGAAACTATGGAATGTCTCTTTATAACGTGATTGTTCACAGCCCTCAAATCCTGTACAAATCTATAGAGTGTGTAAGGGGTAAATTTAGGGGTTTTTGACTAATATATTATCTTTATGGTCGCCAGGGATTAATTCAAATGCCAGTCAAAATACTCATCAGTTTGGGAATTTTATGGTGGTTGAATTAATATAGAGGGAAGGAATTAAGAAGGAGAGAGAGGGAAAAGGGTATAAGACTTTTCTGACCTAGCCTGAGCCAAGGGGAGTTCATAGACCTTCCAGCCACATGGTCTCCTCCAAGATGAGGGGGCCTCCTAGTAGGATGGTGGTTTTTAGGAAAGGTAAAGGAAATAAAGGAATCAACCTAAACTTTGAGAGAGCTCAGGGAAGACACCTCACCTGAACCACACTACTAAGCTTCTCCCAGGACTGTATTTCATGTGAATTCAATTATTTCTTGGGGAGTAAATGGTATATTGTGCCTTAGAGTCACCACATCCCCACTGAGTCCTAGTTCAGGTACTTTTCTTAGAAGAAAAATGCCTCTAGTTGAATTTGGTACCTGTGAGTCAGTTTGATTAGAAAGAGTTTCTTTAGAAGGTAGAAGGATGAGATTTCCTTGGGGCTAGAATTGGTTTTTGGGTGGGAGAAGGAACAGGAGAATCTGGGATTTCAGAAGTTTGAATTTTAAGACAAGGGTGTTGGTAAGTAAATTCAGCCAAGATTTGCAGACCATTAGAGAAGCAGTCCAGCAGCTGAGCTATAGGAAAGGTGTTTGCCATCTCCACTTTGCGGTAAGGAATTTCTTCATTTAGAGGTTCAGAGGTGGTCAGACATGGCTTGGGTGGGGTCAGTATTTTCCATTTAACCCTGTGAAGTATTCATCCAATTGGTTTTGTATTTTTTTTTTTTGAATTTTAGTTTTCCTTCAAAATTTTACAAGGTAGCATTTCTCATCACATTATTTAGGAGTATAAAAATTAAATGACCTAAGAACATAAGAAATGGAAGGTATTCTGAAATCTTTAATGTCCCTAATTTTTCAAATGCCACAAAAATTTCATAGAATATAATATTCATGTATATATGTATATATAATTATTTATAATTTTGGTTTTAGTCAGTAGATGTAGCTACTGGCTAGTGGTTAAAGTCAGGGAGTGAAAACAAAAGATCTGGGTGTAGTGTACTTTTTAAAGAGCCTTTTAATCCAATCAAGTCCTCCAGGCCAAAAGGAGACAGAAAACAAAGCCTTTTACCTGAGGCAAAGGTTGAGTTTTTGTTTGATTTGGAAGAGGTCACAAACCTCCTCTCCTTCCCCTTCAGGGTAAAACTGTTTCTCTCTTTGAGCAAAGCCTCTGCTTTTCCTAGCTGGCCTCACCAGGTTTTTTATTTATCACTTAATTTTAAAATTAGAGACACCTGGGGGCTTGGAAAAAAAAGAAAGTAGATTTTCAGGAGAAGGACTTTCTCCAAGTCTTTCTCACCACTAACTAAGAGTAATCTAGCCATCTAGTATTGTCAGTGAGGGTTGTCTAATTGGGTTGTTTGTTCCCTAAGGGAAGGGAGATTCAGAAACAGCTTCCCCGACTAAGACTTCAGGGTCCTGCCACTTAAGGTTAAAAAAAATGGCTATGTTCAATTCAAATTAAGGAGAAAAGAGCAAAAAAAAAAAGGTTTTATACTCACTTGATCTTGCAGCTGTGTTTTGAACTGCTGAGTTAGATGCTGAAAAGACTGATTTGAGGAGGTAATAAAGAGAGAAAGAGGAAAGAAAAGTTTCACAGAAATTTGAGGGTACTGATCACAACTTTTGTGGATTAGCCAGACTAAAGTAAAATTAGGGGTTATTGATTGAATATATTATACTTGTGGTTGCCACGGATTAATTCAATCCCAATAAAATGCTTGAGTCAGTTTTGGATTTTTATGGTGGTTTAATTACAATAGAGGGATGGTATTAAGAAGAAGAGAGAAAGAGAAAAGGGTATAAGTTTTCTCCGGCCCAGTCTAAGCCAAGGGAAGTTCAGAGAACTTAGACTAGTACCCTTCTTTGAGGAAGTAGTTAGCTTGCTTTCTTATCAGTCACTTTGAATCATGGTTGATCATCACTATTAGTAGAGTTCTTAAAGTCTTTCAAAGTTGTTTGTCTCAATAGTGGTGTATTGAAACATATACTCCGACTCCATTCTCTTGGTGCTAGACCTGCTAGATTTGCCTTTCAGGTTTCTAAGGTACTTTTATGGATTTATGCTGGGTCAATTCTCTATTGCCACTGACTTGATACCATACTGGCAGTATTCTTCCTGTTTTACAGGACCAATGACTAGCACTCTAGTTCCATTTTACTACTTAACATCAATTGGCTTTTACACAGGAATATTTATTTCAAGGATATAGCAAGAACAAATATATAAACATTTTCCCCAAATCTTTAAGTGGTTAAGACCCTTTATACCACCTTGGTCTTTTGTGGGGATGGGTGAAGCTCAAATCTCTGCTCAGTTCCTACATAGCACTGCTTCCATCAAGTTCATTATTCAAAGAAATCTTTCTATTGGGCTGGGGCAATGGTCACTCCCAAAAATTGTTCCTTGTTCTTTGGGGTATCAATGCAACATTTGGCCTGGATTCTAACTCCTGGCTCTTAGGGTAGGAGGTGGCCTCAGTGGGGAGTAAGAAGGAGCTGAAGGTCTCTCGCCAGACACTGAGTGAAGGAATCACATTTTCCTCCCGCCCCGAGACTGCAACTGAAACCAATAGTTCTGGCTACAAAGCCAATTGAAAAAAAATCTGGAATGTTACAGAAAGTCCAATCTCTCCTTAGCATCTTCCATTTTTTAGACACTAGCTCACGTGGTCTGGGCATGTACAAGAACTGTTCCCTTTCAAATTAGGATGTGAATTTTTCTTCTTATTCTGTTCATTTCATGGGAGTCTTTTCAAATTTCCCTGAAACCACCCTATTATTCTTTTGGTGTAATAATATTCTAACACATTTGCATGCTAAAATTTATTAAAAATAATTCCCCAACTGATGGGTATCTTCTTAGTTTCCAGTTCTTTGCTGTAACAAAAAGAGAGGCTATGAATATTTTCGTACATACTGGTATTTTTTCTCTTTACTTTTGTTCTATTAGTATCATTTGGTTAAGGGGTAATGTATAGCTTTTGGGGCTTTCTAGAATGCTTGGACCAATTCACAGCCCTATTAATAGATACCAGTGTATAAATAAGGTGCCTGTTTTGCAACATCAGCCCTTGTAATATTTTCGTTGTCATAGTGTTGAAGTTTGACTGTATGCTAAAGTTTTCCTTGTGTTTGTTCATGAATTATTTCTACCTGAATTTTTTTGGGCCAATTTGGCCAAGAAGAAATTTCCTTTAACAATTTCCTGAAATATGGAGTCCAAGTTCTTTTCTTTAAATTATCTGAGATGGCTATTTTAAAATCTATTTTTCAGGTCTGTCACTTGTCACATTTTCAAAATGTCTAGGTAATTCAGTTATCTTTGATCCCGTTTTTCCAGCCCCTGTGCATTGCATACAGTTTTTGAACTGGTCATGTCCTCCATTACTCTCTTGTTCTTTTTCTATGTAATTTAGTACTTGTTCAATTTCATTATCTTTCTACTTTCTTCAACCTCTTTTAAAATTTAGCTTTGTGTTTATCTTAGCATTTCCAATTTGGGATTAATTTCTTTAACCACCTGTAAATATCTTTTTCAAGATATCTTATGTGGTATCTTTTTTTTTTTTTTTTTAAAGATTGCTTCTGAAATCTTCTAGCTGATTTCACTGCTCAGTGTTCTCCACGCCTGGTATCTTCTTGCCTAAACTTCTCGTCTGTGCCCAGCGGGCAATTCTTTTATTTCCCCAATGAATTGAAGTCCCATTTTCCAGGGAAGCTCCAAGGTCCTTGATCCTCAGCGAGATGTAGTGCTTTCCCTCCTGGGTCATCACAGGACATCAAAGCTGGAAGAAACTTGGGGCACAAAGGAGGAAACCTGAAGCCCCGAGAGGTCCAGATCCTAGACCCAGGTTACGTAGCCAGGGAAGAGTTGAGCTGGGTTGGCGTTCTGGTGTTCTGACTCCCCTGCCCACCAGGTCCAGGGCTCTTTCCCCTACCTTCAACCCGCACTCCAACAGGGTGCCAGGCCAACAAGAATTTACTCTCTCGATCTGCCTCTGGGGGGCGACAATCCTATCTCTTCCTATTTTGAGTCAAATGAACAGGATTCTAACTTTGCCAGGAGGAGCAAGGCCCAGCTGTTCCCCTGCTCCACAGTCCAGGGTCCCCATAGCAACAGACCTACCAAGAGACTAACGGTTGGGGTCTTCTCTCTGGGAAACCAACAGCCCTGTTGCTCTTCTGTGCGCCTTGATTGCTAGTATTTTAAAGACTTATCAGGGTGGAGAAAAATCTAGAATTCACAGGGTGGATTTAAGATGGCCACTTAGAAGCAGCAAAAGTTGAGGCCTCTGTGAAAATCCTCCCACACCAATCAAAAACAAAGTGTTTCAAGGGGACAGAAAACCAAATCTAACAACAGGATGGTGGAGGGGGACTCTTGCTCTATTCAACTTACAAGGTACACAGAGAAGGCTGAATTTTTGGATTTAAGGAAAAGAAAGAAGGAAGGTCCCAGGACCCCACCACCTACTGTGCTGAGACTCCAGCAGCAGTTGCTAGGATCTCAGGGCAAGGACTCTAGGCTTGAGGAGTGCCTTGCTGGCACAGCTGTTTGAGGCTCTGGACTTTGACCACAGCTGGCAGGGAGACAGCTGGAGGAGGGGCGAAGCCTAGTTGCAGCCTTCAACCACCACTCTCCATCTTGGGCCTCTGCTTTTTGAGGCTTTGACCAGCTCAGCAGATCAACTTAATCCAGTCTATCAATAGGGAAGCTCAATCTCCAACACCACTCCCCCACTGACTGTGCTGAGAGCTGCAAGAACTGGCTGACTAAGGTCCCAGGGCAAAAGCTGCAACCAAAATGGAGTACCTAGGTACCATGGTGGAAGGTCCAGGGCTCTGACTGGGCAACTGGCAGGGAGGCAACAGGCAGAAAGGAAGAGAGGAGGATGAGGGTAACTACTTTCAGCCTCCACACTTGGACCCACACCTTCAACTTCTGCTGGCAGCTGGGGAAGATCTGGTCTCAGGGTTCATTAATACAACAAGTCAGCCTAATCTAGACAATCAGCAGAGCAGAGAAGAAGCTCCTTCAGGATAGAATAGCCCAAACCTACAGATCCAAGAAATAAACAGGAGCAAGATTATAGCCAATGATGGGGATAAAAAAGAAGAAAAAAATATGAGTAAACAACAGAAAAAGAAAAAAGAAATTACAATTGAGAGCTTCTATTCAGAGAACAAAGAACAAATGGAACAGAGGAGGATCAAGGAACACCAGGAAAAGACACAGAAACTCCAGCAAATTGGACACAGGCTTGGAAGAACTCAAAACACAATTCAAAAAACAAGAGATTCTGAAGATAATAGAGAAAAGAACTTAGAATGCAAAATAAGTCATCCGGAAACAGAGGCACATGAACTACAACAAGAAAATAGTGTCTTGAAAGCCAGAATTGACCAGCTTGAAAATGAGGCAAAGAAAGTGAAAGATGACCTACAATGAAAAACATAGCAGAAGGAGGATGACCAAAAAGCCAGGGATGAAATCCAGTCTTTAAAAATTAGAATCCAACAACTAGAAGCAAATGACTTCACAAGGCAACAAGTCTATTAAAAAAAATCAAAAGAATGAAAACATTGAGGAAAATATGAAACACCTCACCGATAAAACAACAGACTTGGAGAATAGATCCAGAAGAGACAATTTAAGAATTATTGAAATCCTGGAAAATCATGATAAAAGAAAAGGCCTGGACATCATTCTACAGGAAATTATTCAAGAAAACTGCCCCAACATTCTTGAACGAGGGAAAAGTGGAGATTGAAAGAATTCATGGATTATTTCCTGTATTTAATCCCCAATTGACAACACCCAGGAATGTTATAGCCAAGTTCAAGAACTAAAATTGTGTTTTCAAGAACATAATACAATATTCTAAATGAGGTTGAACCAGGGACCCAACACACAATTATTGCCTTGCTACTTCTGGAAGCTACGTCTTCCTTTAATAATTTTGACTGACACATCACCCTGTGCGAGTCATAGGGAGCTTGACGTCCACTACTTCAGATTTTTCCAGAATCCCTGCTATCTATCTATGTCTCCCTATCAATTTGTCAATTTGATATTTTAAACCCACATACAAGGCTTTGTATTTATCCCTATTAAGTTTTATCACATTTATTTCAGTGATTTAGGCTAGAGGTCAGCAAACTTTTTCTGTAAATATTCAGATAAATAGCGTGGAACAATAGGCAAAATTGACGATAATACATAGGTATTTATACAACAAGAAAGAAAAAAATTTTTCATAAGTTTTTTTAATGAAATTCAAAACACAATAATAATTGAGTACTACACCTTTTTTTTGTAATACAGTTTCACTAAAGAGATGAATGGGATTGTGTTTTTGGTAATAATAATTCATTTAATTAGCATTCAAAGTTAGTATTCCCTATCATCAAAATTGGTTGCAAATGTTTATCTGTTAATACTGATTTGTAATTGATATTGCATGTATTTTACCTTTAAAAATGTCTTTTTACACATTGGTACAGCTAAATACTGATATTATTCATGAGTATGTGATTTTCCTTTACTATATTCATTGCTTGGAGAGCATTTGTAGAACTTTATCCTTTAGCTTCATCTCTTGATATTTTCTTTTTGGCAGGCCATTACATTGCAGTTTAACTATTTCCAGTTGAAGTTTAGGTGGAAGCTCCTCAATTGCATAGCTAACTGGATTTTGAAAGGTGAAAATTTCTTTTGTACTTGTATTGAGATCTGAAAAATATTTGGAACTATAGTTTGAACTTAGAAAATATGTCTACTGCAAATTTATGTGGGAATGGAGATCTCCATTCTTGTTTTAAGCTTTAAAAAAATATTTTTTCAATAATATTTTCTTCCTATTACCTATAAAAACAATTCTTTTGAGTTTTGAGTTTCAAATTCTATCTTTCTGACATTACCTTCCTCTTTATACTTCCTTCTCCATGAGATGGTAAGCAATCTGATATAAATTGTACATGTGCAGTCATGTAAAACATTTTTCCATATTAGTCATATTTGCAGAAGAGATCTGAAATGAAAAAAGAAAGAAAATAAAATCAGTCTGTATTTAGACTATCAGTTCTTTCTTCAAGGGCAGTTGGTATTTTTCATTGTGAATTTCTAGGATTGTCTTGGATCATTACATTGCTGAAAATAAATAGGATGTTCACAATTGTTCAAGGAATATTGCTGTCACTGTGTACAACATTCTTCTGGTTCTACTCACTTTATTTTGCATCATTCACCTAAGTCTTTCCAGACTTTTCTGAAATCATCCTGCTTGCCATTTCTTATAGAACAATAATATTTCATCACTATCATATACTACAATTTGTCCAGTTATTTCCCAATTGATGGAATTTCTAATTCTTTGCTACCACAAAAAGCTGCAATAAATATTTTTGTACAAATAGGTTCTCTCCCCTACCCCCTTTTTAAAAATCTCTTTGGGATACAGTCCTAGTAATGGTATTGATGTATCAAAGGTTATACCCAGTTTTAAAGTCCTTTGAGCATAGTTCCAAATTACTCTACAGAATGGTTGGATAAGATTGAAATTCTACCACTTATTTTGGCTTTTGACAATATGGGAAGAATATAAAGTAGCTTGACATTACCTGTGATTCAAACACATTTAGTTGTTATCAAATTGACTTGACTGAAATTCATTTCACGTATAAGCACTTTTTTGTCTTATAATTTTGGTTTGAATTAATTTAGAAGTATTATCAAATTTGTAGCAAAAGCTAATTTCCAAAGCTATTCAGTACTTGACAATAATTAATTTGGGGAGTTCCTTTCATTTGGAAAAAATTTTGTTCTTGGTCTTAATCCCAAAAATCATAATGAGGCCTCCTCCTCCTCCCCCCATTTCTTTTCTTGTTTTCACATGATGGGTATTCATTGGTAATAGAAAACAGGTCATAATATGTAACACCCATGGTAGTCTTAAGGCCATCTAGTTATAACTATGTCACTGTGATTTGTAGTACCCTGAGCAGCAGTTTGAAGTCGTGAGAGCATCACATATGGTCTGTTGCAACTACTCAACTCTGCTTTTTGTAGTGCAAAAGCAGTCATAAATGATAGCTAAATTGAATGAACATGGTTGTGTCCCAATAAGACTATTTAATGACACTGAAATTTGAATTTGGCACAATTTTCACATGTCAATTTGAAAACATAAAAATCATTCTTAGCTTCTTGGCCATACAAAAATACATAGCAGGTCAGATATGGATCATGAACTGTAGTTAATCAATCCCTGCTCTAGCGTGTCTAGATACATTTGGACCCTGACTATCATCCAGCATGTTAGTTGTCAACTGCTGGCTCTGGGTCATTTGCAAATTTGATGAGCATGCCATCTGTGTTTTTATCTAAGTCATTGGTAAAAAAGATTACAATGAGATCCACAATGATGTCACCAAAATTTACAATCTAAGTGTTCTATATTTCTCATTGTCTCTTCACTGCCACATCCAATCAATGGTCAAGTCCTGTTTTTCTATCTTTGTAACATTTCTCCCATATGCTCCCTTGTCTCCTCTGATAATGTCTTATCACCTCACACTTGACTATTGAAATAGCCTTCTGTTTGGTCTCTTTGTCTTGTCTCTTTCCCATTCTAGCCCATCCTGCACTCCTCTGTCAAATTGATCTTCCTAGGATATGTGAATTTTAAAACTATTCCACCCTAATCAGACTGTACTTTAGAAGATCTGATTTAGCTATTTCCTGATCAGTAACAATGGAGATACTTGGAATAACAGAATCAGGTCTTGGAAACTCTACATTTCTCCATCCTTCTTAGTTTAACAAGATTAGGAAGGTCTGCATCAAACTCAAGATTTAATTATCTGAGGAAATGGCCTTCAACAGACATGTGCAGAAAAATGCACAGACCCCTGGGCTGTCCTAAGTCAAGCTAAGCAATCATTGGTACAGATGAGACACAGGAAAGTGATGTAAAACCGTCTATATAAGGCATGTCACTTCTGCTCTCCTGATCTTTTTCCCTGGAGAGGCGACTCTGGCTGGAAATGTCTTAGGCATTCTGACATCTTGGGGTGGTGGCGGTTTTTTGTCTGGGTTTGGCATTGAGTTTTGCCTTTGAGCTGATTCAGGTTCGGGCATCTTAGCTGAACCCCTTTGGAGGTCAGGCTGATTCTTTCCTCCTTCACACTCAAAACCTTACTTTCTAGATCTCCTAATCTTCCTGTCCAGTACTAGCCCCTTCCTTCTCCCTTCTTCTCAATCTCCTCCACTATATCAATTAAATCACTATAAAATTTCCAGCTGAGTTTGGGTGTTTCATTAGGATTTTATAAATAAAATCTTTGGTGACCAAATATAATTATTATGTTCAGTCTTTTTTTTTATTTTTTATAATTTAATTTTAACCTTTACAGTTTAAAGTCTGATAAGTCTCACCCCCCCTTTTTTTGATAAAACTCCAGTGGCATCCTGTTACTTCCAGGATTAAATATAAAACCCTCTTTTTGTCTTTTAAGATCTGATCTTTCTGGTTTCTTTTATACCTTACTTGCCAACAAGTACTCTTATCATCCAGTGACACTGGACTCCGTAGTCTTCATTTTGTAAGGAGAAAAAGGGGTGTATATATAAAAAAGTTGGGCTGGATTATTCAAAATTAGGGTCACCAGGAATTTAATTTATTCCCAAAAGATTTATTTATAATTTATTTGAAAAATATAGAAAGAGTGAAGTAAGCAAATCAGAGAGAGGATAGGGTAAGATATATAGCTTAAGCACTAAGTAATTTACTCTGACTCCTGGCTCAAAAACAGGCAGGGGAGTTTAATCCTTAACCCTAGAAGCTTCTGGCCTTATAGTCAAGGACCTGGGGATACAGGGAGCCTCTCTCAAGAGGATAGGTCTCTCCTGAGGCTAGTCTCTTCAGAAAAATCCAGGAAAGGAGTGAGCCTTTTTCACTCATCACATGTCAGTCCAAAGGAAGAGATTTAAGAGCAGTTTCACCAGGAACAGGGTCTCAGGTTGTAAAGATTAAAATTTAGGGGAGAGGGGGAGACTGAGGCAGGTAGAAATTAGTTACTCTCTGCAAGGAGTACTATATTTTTTAGAGGTTTATTAAAGGTTAAAGATTAAGAATATACAAGTAAGAAACATGTGCCTAGGCCAGAGGCCTAGACAAAATAACCTCACATCATGGAAGAGACGCCTGTGCTCCAAACGGAAGTCCAAAGGGCCAAGCCCTTCAAAAGCCTTTGCTTAAATATCTTCTCGATCTCGGCCCAGGTGAGATTACAAGGCATTCTGGGGAAGTGGAGCAAAGGCTCATGGGGATTGTAGTCCTGTATTCGAGTCTATTTTTTACATCCCCCCGTGTGATCATTTGTGGAAAAATTAATTTTTCCCCAAAAGGATCATAAAAACATAATAAACTTAAAAGATTACAATAGTGTGAGGATAAGAGAAAAAAGAATAAAACCAATAATTTCTGAACACATTGACAAAAAGCCGTTAGGGGGCAGTCCCCTTTGGCATAAAAGTATACATACAAATAAATGTTCAATCAACCACACCCAAAGTTCAATTTTGTGCAACTTGTGGTCTGGAGGCTTCTTCATGGTGGCTTCTCCAACAGTTCAGTTCTGGATTCAGAGAGGTAGCATCTTCTTCACCTAAAATTCTTCTCAAAAGGAATTTAAACTTTGCAATTTAAATAATGATATTTTTTACATTCCCCCGTGTTGTGGGTGATTGATCAAAATCCCCAAAATTCTCAATAGCCCAATTAATTACAATAGCAAACACACTTTCATATTTCACATAAGTTGCTGTGTGACATTTTTAAAACCTATGAATTGATGGACATTTGTCACAATTTTTACAAACATAGCAATCCTTCAACCTTGGTATTTAAACATATTTTTTAAAACAAAGTAAAACTCATCTTGGGTTTAGAACATAATCAAGAAATCTATATATCATCCTGGTAGAAGTAAAATAGTGAGCTGAAGAGTATAAATAAAGGGTGCTCCTTTTGGAGGCTTTTCCCAAGGGTACAAATGCCCTGAAATTAACTGCCCAACTTCCATTCACATGTGGGAAGGTTGGGGGTTATAAAATACATTTCACTTCAGCTACTAGAATGGGCCTTACCTCGTGGTAGGGGCAGGCAAAAATAACCAGACTGTTAAAAAAAAATTCCAAAAATCATATTTAAAAAACCCTTAAAATCAAATCATTTGAGGTATTTAGCACATTAAATTTTCCAAAGGTTGTTAATACAATTATAACCAGTTCTGAAGTCCATCTATCCTGAGCAAAATAGAAAAAAGCTGTTTTTTTCATATATGGGCTTATTCACAACAATATTTGTTCAACAGTTATAGGGGAAAAACAACAGAATTTCAAAACTCAGTACATTCAAAATAAATTCAATCAACCTTCAGTTCACAGAATAATATTCAATCCAGTAATATATGAACTTAAAATCACAAAGTTAAACCATAACAAAAAATGCAATAGAATACAGAGATTTTTATAAATCATTGGAGTCTGAAATGCCTTAGAATGTAGCCTTTAGTTTCTTCAAAGTTCCTTGGGGTTTTTTTTTGTTTGTTTTTAATTATCCATTTAAATGTCTATTGTCCGAAGGTAGAGTAGTAAAGGCTAGGCTATGGGGTTCAAGGGATCCGTCCAGGGCCCCATAGCTGGGAAGCATCGGAGGCCAGATTTTAACTAGAGACCTCCCGTCTCTGGGCCTGGCTTCCAGTTCGTTGGGCCACCCATTTTCCTCCCCAAAGTTAAAGTTGAATCTTTGGGCTGAGTCTGCTCCCAGACAGGCAGGCAAAATCAATGAAATTGCCAGAAGAGTCAAAAATCCTTTTAAACAGCCCATTGCTTTTTAGGTTTCTGTTTGAAAAGTCTGTTTCTTCTCTCTAGTCTTTTCTCTCTCCCCTGCTCTGATCCCCCTGTGGCCAATACCCCATCCACGTGGAGGCTTAGCCTAAGGGAAAATTACCAGTTCTCCTTTCCCTCTGGTCTCTCCCCTCCGCCCACGTGGCCAATACTGTTACCAGCTGGTCGCAATGAGTCCTCAGCAATCTGCTCCAAGGATCTGGGTGATGAGCCGTCTGGGTCGCGCTTGTGGGTCTGGGGCTGGGGTGATGAGCTGTCTGGGTCGGAGGCCAGATGGGTGAGAGACAGATCGCCGGGGTGGGTCGGGCCGGGAGCCGGAGCGCAGCTCGGGCACCAGGTGAGAGGCCAGGAGCAGAAACAGGAGCCGATCAAGATGGTTTTCTAAAGAGTATCTTGGAGAATCGTGGCTTTAAAAAAATTCTCTAGGCTAAAAACATTTTTTGAGAAGTTCTCATCCCTTCGTGGTCGCCAAAAACTGTAAAGATTAAAATTTAGGGGAGAGGGGGAGACTGAGGCAGGTAGAAATTAGTTACTCTCTGCAAGGAGTACTATATTTTTTAGAGGTTTATTAAAGGTTAAAGATTAAGAATATACAAGTAAGAAACATGTGCCTAGGCCAGAGGCCTAGACAAAATAACCTCACATCATGGAAGAGACGCCTGTGCTCCAAACGGAAGTCCAAAGGGCCAAGCCCTTCAAAAGCCTTTGCTTAAATATCTTCTCGATCTCGGCCCAGGTGAGATTACAAGGCATTCTGGGGAAGTGGAGCAAAGGCTCATGGGGATTGTAGTCCTGTATTCGAGTCTATTTTTTATAAGGTCCAGTCAGCAGATTCTTCTCCAGTCTCAACTCCAAAGAATGAAGAATTGACTCTCAGAGGAAGTTGTAATTCCCTTTAAAGACGTTTTCTTTTGAGTCACTTCCTGTGCCTTCCTCTACTTTTTACATGGACAAATCATAGTCTAAAGCCTTGCTTAGGACTACCCAGGAGGCATTCAGTTGATTCTGATTCGTTACCCACTATTGTACATGTGGGTCACAGACCTCTCCCACTAAATGATTAAGTTGGATGTTAACACTTTTGGTGATTAAATCTAAAAAATGGGTAGGGGTTACAATTTAATCTTCACAATCAGGGGAGAGTTAATTTCATTTTCACAATCAATGGAGAGTTAAATTTAATCTTTACAATTTCCTGATACTGTGTATTTTTCAGTATGAATCTCCTGACTCAGTGCATTTCATTCCTCATGACTTCCTCCTGCATAGGGTCCCATCTTTTGCAAGGACCCTTTCCTAGTCCTTATAGTGTCTCCTTTGTGAGAGTACCCCCATTTTATCCTGAATATCTCTTGCTTGTACACAGTTGTGTGCATGTTGGCTCACATATAAGACTGTGAGGTCCTTGTAGCATACCAGGCATGTTAGCATCTGGGAAGTATGGTTTATGTATTGATATTGTATCCTGTATATGCATTTACCAAACACATGGTCAGACCTCTTAATGTTCATTGTATGGAAAGGGACAGTCCAAAGAACTAGCAAAGGACAAATTCGTGGGCTGGGCCTTTACAGCCACGCTGCCCTGGCTCAGAGTACATTCATTTGCAAAGCGCGGGTTGGATTAATCTCCACCTCTTTGATCTTGTCATTGTCAATTCAACCAATGTTAAAACCTCTATCACCTCACGTATTCATTAATCACCTCCCACTTGACATTCCTGAGGTCCCCAATAAAGGCTGGGGAATATGTGTGAGCTTCCTCTCTCTCTTCCCTTCTCTTCTCTTACACCTCTTACTCTCAGAGGGTTTGCCCTCCCTCTTGCCTCTTACAATCTTGATCTGGCTGTGGCCTATTATGTTCCTTGTGTCTGACTGACTTACGCAGAGCAGCTGCCCTGCACATCTCCCATTAATCTCTTGTCCGTGTGGCCCATGGGGGATGTCCCAGAGCTCTCAGCTCCATGCAGGTTCTCTTGGTCTTCATACTTATAATTTCTCCACTTGCTTTCTCTTTTTAGAGAGGTAGTGATGGAGCTCACTTGTCCCCAGGTGTTTTAACTTGTGGTGTCCGAATCTTTATTCCTGTGTCTCTTCCTCTGACTGCATTATCTATCTCACATCCATATTCCTCTAGCCTCCATTCTCCTTCTCAGGTCACCCACCCACAGATATATAATATAGGACTCCATGGAGGGTCACTATAGTCCTTGAGAATATAGCTTGTTTGTATTGTTGTATCCTCAATACCTGAGACATAGTAGGCACTTAATATATGCTATTTGACTGACTGACTTTCTGCACATTGACTCTGAACCATTAATAATTATTTTTTGAATTCTGTCATCCAACCAGTTCTGAAGCCTTCTGATTGTATTATTGTCTAATTAATTTCTCTCTTCTTCACAAGGATAATAGGAGATAGTTTGCTGGTCTAGGCAAATATCTATAGCATTGGCCTTATCTTTTGGTTTAGTCATTCTGTTAAAAATGGAAATGAGAATAATGTTTGGAAATGACCAAATAAAATAATGTTAAAAAATAAAATAAAAATAAAAAGTAAAAAAATGGAAATGAGACTGGTCTTGGCATAACTGTTCTTGATGAAGCCAGTCTGGTTCTTTGTAATAGCTACTTCCCTTATTGGGACTTTTTAATAATCTCTTCCAAAATTGTCTCATGAATTGAAATAAAATTCATTGAACTATAATCCATAGCCTCTATTCGCTTCCATTTTTATGGTGGTGGTGGTGGGAAAAACCAGGATAGCATTCACCATTTTCCAATCTTGTGCATTACTTCTTTCCAAGAACCTCTGGACTATATGGCTTTAGAGGTCCCTTCTAGCTTTAAATATATGATTCTGTAATCCTTAAAAGTGATGGTATCAGTTTTCTTTCATGCATCTCCAGTAGTAGCAAAGGATTCACCCAGAATAAATGTTTTTTTAAAGCTGAATTTAGTTGCTTCTGTAGTTGGTAATCCTCTCAAGTCAATTTTCATATTACCCATTAGCACTCCAGGGTCAGGTAAAGAGGGGATGTTCATTTTTGAAAACCCAGAGAACCCAGAGCCCTCCATAGTGTTCTGGCTCCATGGGTCTTCTTCCCCCAATTTGATATGTTCTCCCCTAATTAAGAAAGGGGGCTATATTGCCCCTCACTCCAGAAAAGCAATTTAATTACTGGTCACTTGATTCTTTATGAAAAGCAGGCAAATAGTTTCATCTTTAGGACAGTGCATCACTATTTCATAAACTACTGAAGGATAAAATAAGTGTTGGATATATAGCAGGTGCTCAATAAATACTTTATTAAAATTTATTAAGTTATTTATCTGCAACATGTGCACCATGGCAAAAGAGACAGATTTGTTTTTTCTCTGTTAGTGAACATTAAATTAAAAGTCCCAGGGCCTCAAATTAATTCATAGCCTGGTGAAGATGATACTTGGGACACCTTTGGATCTTGTTACTTTTGGGTTTAATCATATTAATAGCACCAACATATATACAAACATCGCTAGGCTAATAGGCAACAAGGATTGCTATAGAGATCAATGAACTGGGAATCAGGAAGACCTGTATTCAAATCCTGTCCCTGATGATTACTAGCTGTGCAATCATAGGCAAATTATTTAAACACTTGAGTCTCAGTTTCCTTGTTTGTAAAAAAAAGTATTAGTCTAGATAGCTTTTAAGGACCCTTTCAAACCTATGAACCTATGACAGGACTTCCATTATCTTTGTTAGTTTGAAAGTAAACTCATTTTCAGTTAAAGGAAGCTACCTAGAGTGAATTTTAGATTTATTCCACCCTGCTTAGTCTAGTAGTCAGGAATGTATACACCCCTACTTAAGAAGTGTTGAGAAGGATGGCCTAGGACAGATGCATGCTAGCAGTGACAAATCAGAAACAACTGATAGACCCCTGGGCTGTCCTAAGTCAAGCTTAAGCTACCATTGGAAATGTGAGACGCAGGAAGTGATGTAAAAATGGTCTATATATTCCACATCACTTCCTCTCTTGGATGTCTTTTTGTGGAGAGGTGTCTCTGGCGCTCTCTTGCATGGCGGAGATGTGGCTGGTGGCAGTGTGCTGGGCGTCTTGGCATCTTGGCATGCCTGCAGCTCTTGTTTGGCGGTGAGCATCCTTAGTGCAGTGACTGGGAGAAGCTCAAGATTGTGGGTTAGGTGAGGCGTCTTCCCTTAGCTCTCTCAAAGTTTTGGCTGATTTCTTTTTTTTTCTTTACCTTTCCTAAAACGCCATCCTCCTAGGAGGCCCTTTATCTTGGAGGAGGCCTTGTGACTGGAAGGTCTGTGAACTCCCCTTGGCTCAGGCCAGGCCGAAGAAATCTTATACCTTTTCCCCTCTCTCTTTTTCTTAATTCCTTCCTTTTATATTAGTTAAACCACCATAAATTTCCCAAATTGACTTGAGTATTTTTATTTGGATTTGAATTAATCCCTGGTGACCATAAGGATAACATAGTAATCACCCCCCCCCCCCAATTTACCCCTTACACTAGTTAAGGGTTTTATTCTTTAAAGTCACCTCAAATCAGATCATGGTATATTTGTGACAGTATCACAAATGCTATAGTAAAGCGGCTTAGTGTAAGTCTTGAAATCTCTCAGACTTGTGAATGTTAAAAATTTCTCCATTGGAACAAATTCCCTACTGGAAACATTCTCCATTTTGATGTGAGAACTCGCCAGGATCAGAAATGGGAGGACCTCTACTCCACCCGTACTTAAGACTGCTTTAGGAGAGAAAACTCCTTGCCAAACAATGAAAGTACTTGGACCCATGCTTATGATGAGGCAGGGAGTTCTTTGAGCCATGCCTGTTTTTAGAATTGATACAATTGGGATGCTAGGTACCTATAAAGGTCAGGCAGGTTTTCTCTTGATGGGATTAGTCGACTCAGCATATGTTTTCTCTGGTTCAGACTTCCTGAGGGGATTAGTCAACTTAGCTGGAATTCAGATGGGCTGTCTTTTAGAAAACATCTACAGTGATTGGTAGATGGAAGAACTTAGGGGAGGTAACATAGGAAAAACCCCCCTATATAAGAAAAGGAATCTCTTGAGCAAGGGATCCTTGGATCCTTGGAGATAGATCCTTTTGGAGGAGGCCCTTTGAAGATCTCTTGAGAAGAAGTCCCTTGGGAGGCTGACTCTGGTGGAACTCCCTCTGGGGAGACTCTGTTCCCCAGACATCCTTGCTTAAGACAAATCTTGTGGTGAGTGATAAAAAACTGACTGATTCTCTCTCTCTTAAGACTCAGGTCTAGGCCATGTTGGCTTAAGGCCCTTCATACTTATACCTTTTCTCTCTCTCTCTCTTTCTTTGATTCCTCATTGTATTATTAATTAAATTCTCTATAAAACCCAGTTGACTTGGGCATATTCATAATTTGGGAATATATTACCTGGCGACCACCTTATATTTGATTTAAAACCAAGACACTGTAGTGAAACATATTTTCTGTGGTAAAATTTACTCACCCTCTCTTATATCTATCACAATTTATATCTTCCACCATTTTAACTCACTACAGTTTACAAACATCAACTATTTTACTCACTATAGTTTATGACCCCAACTCTTTTAACTGCCACAGTTTATAACCACAACAATTTTAAATCTTACATTAGGAAAGTATAAACAGCCTTGGCTCTACCTACAGATTCAAATCTTTGGTCTATTCCCAGCTGTGCTAGCTGACAAGTCACTTTATTCTTTAGAGTTTCAGTTTCCTCATTTATAAAATGGTCATAAATAATGCTTATTTTTTTATCTCACAGTATAGGTAAAATGAGATTATATAGCAGGAAAGATTTGTTGTAAACCAAAAATCATAATTTCAGAACTATTATTATTTTATTTGCCAAGAAACTTTTTCTAAGGTCATGAAGAGTTGGACATGACTAAACAACACTTATTATTTGATAATAGGAATCTGGTGTGGTGTACTAGAGAAAGAGTTTTGAATATGGAGGGAGACTGAATTGCTTCAATTCATTTTAATTCCATTCAAACAACTACTACTTCCTAATACTTAGACACTGACATAGTGATTTCATTTTGGATCTTTCTGAGTACAAAGAACAACAACCAATCACTCAACTTCATGTTTTGGAGCCTCAGTTTCCTTATCTAGAAATAAGGAAGAGTAAAATCCAAGAAAGTAGACCCTTGCTTTGCCTCACTTAGTGGGCATTGATCTCTACCATTGTGGAGCAAGTCCCATCCCAATGTGCTTTTGGATTGGATTTCACATTCTTCTACAGATAGACAAAACATTTATTGTGTATCAAGTGCTTACAATATGACAGACCCGGTAGTTATTGGAAGAGATACAAACACAAATGAGCAGGCCAGTCCTTGCCTTAGGAGTTTACATCCCATTTGGAGAAAACAACCCTCAGCTAAGAATGGAGATGGTGGTGGTGGCGATGTGGGCTATAAGGTATGGGAGTGCATAGGTCTAGGGCAGTGATGGCGAACCTTTCAGAGACTGAGTGCCCAAACTGCAACCCTCAGTTCGAAGGTGAGTCTCTCCTGCCTTGCCCCAGATGGGAGGGAGGAAGTGCTCCCACTGGGTTGCTGGGCAGAGGGCAGGTGATGTGATAATTGTCCTCAGGTGCAGTGAAAAGGGGAGAGGGAGGAGCCCCCTTGGCATGCTCTGGAACACATGCCATAGGTTTGCCAACATGGGTATAGGATATAGACCTGTCAGAAAAATGAGTAGAGGCTTGGATCCAGGGTTAGTCAAGGTGAGAGTTCAAAGGGGTGGAGCCCAAGGTTCCAGTGGGAAAGGAGATGGAGATGATAGCTGGAGTAGGGATAGGATCATGTGAAGACTACTTTGTAAACAGTAAGTGCCATATGCAAAAATATTGGATTTGCAGTCAGAGGGCTAGAGTTCCAATTCCAGTTTTGCCACTTTCTATATGACCTTGAGCAAGTCATTTCACTTCTTTGGGTCTGAGTTTTCCCTCTCTGTAAAATAATAATAATGGTTGTCATATATAGCTATACATGTATATATTGTATGCAAGGCAATTTCCAGCTTGCCCAATTCCAGGGTCATTGAAGGAGAGGATGTATATTATTGGAAATGGTGCCAGAACTCATAATAGCCAAAGGCTTCATGGAGCTTGCTCCACTGGATTTCAGGAGCTCTTCCCAGCTTAAGGAAGGAAGCTCCCAACTCTAGGAAACACAATTCAGTAAATGCATTCACTTGATTCATTACCAAAAGTATGTAAACAAGTTACTGTCTTTAGTGTGTTACCATTCCATAAAATTAGATAAGGTTTTATTGTCATTTTTCAGTCATATCCAACTCTTCATGACCCCATTTGGGGTTTTCCTGGCAGAAATACTGGAGTGGTGTGCCATTTTCTTCTCCAGCTCATTTTACAGATGAGGCAAACAGGGTTAAAGTGACCTGAGTTCAAATTTAGCCTCAGACAAGTTAGCTGTGTGACCTTGGGAAAGTCACTTACTGTTTGTTGCAATCTATTGGAAAAGGAAGTGGCAAACCACCCTGATATCTTTGCAAAAGAAAAGCCCATACGAGGTCACAAAGCTTGGGACATAACTGAATAACAATAACAAATACTATAAACGATTGCATGTATTATATCTCCAAAGCATTTTTCATTATGGGAAAGCTTTGAATGTGGATTCGGAAGATTCAGAGAGATGGCTTCGGAGGTCCATTTCAGCTCCAGCTCTACACCTAAAGTCCAAACTCTGTTACTCTCTCTCCTACCTCTCTGGCTCCCTCTTTCTCCTCTCAGCTAGCTCTCCCTCTCCAGGTGTGAGACTCCAACTCCTCTAGCCTTGTGCTCCGCCCACTTAGAGGCTCCCTCCAAAACCAGGAGAAATGGATCGGAGGCGTCCGGGACTGGGTCCTGTGAGCCCAGCGGGTCTGCACTGAGCATGCTCAGAAGCTGGTCGGCTGGCGGGGGTTTGGGGCACAAGTAGGAAGCTCCGCGCGCGGCTCGCACGCCGGGACCGCCCGCCCCAGAGGAGGTTCCTGCTGCACTCCCAGTCAGCCCTGCTGGTCCTCCCGTCCCAGCCCAGGGCCACCGGCTGTGTAAGTGCATTCACGGGGCCCGAGCCTTTAGCCGGAGAGGAGGAGGAGAAGGAGCAGGGGCAGGAGTAGGAGGAGGGGAGGGTTCCAGGCTCTGCCCCCACCTGACTGCCCCTCGGACACCTGCCCTGCCCCTGCCCTCCTCCGGATTCTCCGGCCCTGCCCAGTCCCTCCCCGCACTGCGCCCTGCCAGCCCTGCATGCCGACCCCCCCCCCCCCCCCCCGCCCCTTCCCCAGCCTCCTCACCTCCTCCCCTCTCTCCGCCTGTCCCCTGCCCCCTCCTCAGCTGCTGTCGCTGACCGGCCGAGTTGTAAGGGACCTCCTTAGAGAAGCGAGTCCCAAGCCCCATTCTACAAATGGGGAGACTGAGGCCCAGAGAGGGAAGCGGCTTGTCCAGGACTGTCCACAGCCGACTGTTGACATTTCTGTGGTGCTGATGTCAAGTTTAAAAGTGCATTTCTCACAACAGCCCTTTGAGGTAGAAGAGTGCGAGTTGTAGATGGTAGTGGATCCTGGTTCTGCTATTTTTTCCCCCCTTCTAACTGTAGAATGACTTTGGATAATTACCACTTTATCAGCTTTAGAGCTGGAAGAGATCTTCCCAATCAACTTCTCTCCCTTACCCCTTCTTCCATTTAACAAATTGAGATTGAGGTGTAGAAAGGCCAAATGATTGAGACTCCACGTAGCCGATGACATTTCTATAGCCCTCAATGAGGCAGTCAGTCAGTCCTTAAACATTTGTTAAGTATCTGCTATGTGCTAGACCCTTTGCTAAGCGCTGGGGATACAGAGAAGGAGAGAAGATTGTGCTTGCTTTCAGTGACCTTATAAAGAGGGGTGTGTGTATGGGGAGACTGTAGGCAAGCAACTATGTACAAACTTGTATGCAGAATGAAACAGAAGAGAGAAAAAATAATAGAGGGAAGGCTGGAGCATTAAGGGAGAGGGGTGGGTCAGGAAAAGCTTCCTGTAGAAAGTGGAATCTTAGCTGGGACTTGAAAGAAGACATGGAAGGCAGAAAGAGGAGATTTAGGAGCAATCCAGGTTTTGGGGGACAGAAAATGCCTAGAATTGGAAGAAATGTCTTGTTTGAGGGAACTGCTCCAGGGATGTGAAGAGGAGTAAGGTAGGGAGAGGGGCCAGGTTATGTCTGGCAGTGAGGGGATGAGTTTACAAAGTGAATTCTTCACAGCAGCTCTTAGTCTTAGATAATACAAGTGATATTATTTATCCTGGTTCTGCTGCTATTTTGTACCTTTATGGGAACTTTGGGTAATTATCTCTTGTAAGATCACTGATTTAGAGCTGGAAGGGACTTCAGAGGTCAGCTATCTTAACCACCTCATTTTTTTTTTTAATTTTAAACCCTTACCTTCCATCTTGGAGTCAATATTATGTATTGGCTCCAAGGCAGAAGAGTGGCAAGGGCTAGGCAATGGGGGTCAAGTGACTTGCCCAGGGTTACACAGCTGGGAAGTGTCTGAGGCCACATTTGAACCCAGGACCTCCTGTCTCTAGGCCTGACTCTCAATCCACTGAGCCACCCAGCTGCCCTGTTAACCACCTCATTTTACAAATGAGGTTTCTGAGACCCAGGAGTAACTTCTGTGTGATTCACCCAAGGTCACCTAGGCATTAATAGACTTAGATCTGAACTGGGTCCTTTTAGAGCCTCAGTTTCTTTAATCATAAAATAAACAGGTTGGATTACACAATTTCTAAAGTCTATGACAACTCTCAATTCTATGATCCTTTGATCCTATATTTATTTTATATATCATAGAAACTTAGAGTTGACAGGGACCTTAGAGATCATATAGCTAGCATACAATCACAGCTGACACTTACATAGCACTTTAAAGTTTGCAAAGTGTTTTAGAGATATTCTCCCATTTCATCCTCACAACAACCCTATGAGGTGGGTGGAGGAAACAGGTTTGTAGAGTGTAAATGCCTTGCCAAGCTCATACAACTAGTAAGTGTCTGAGTCAGGATTTGAACTCAGGTCTTCTTGACTCCTAAATCATGCACTTGGACTAGGCAGTTATCTATCTGCTTCATTTAGACTAATCCTCTAGTTTTGCAGGTAGAATATTAAGGCCATGATAGAAGTGACTTTTCTAAAGTCACAGGTTGAAAGGGTAAATGGCAAATCTAAGATTTGACTGCAGGTCATCCAGCTCCAATAACAATTTTTTTTCCTATTATATGAAATGATTATGATCACTATCCATGGCCACTAAAGGTAGCAGATCCTAGTATTCAAACTTAAATCTTATTTGAAACACAATGGTTTCTCTATTTTATCATAGTTTTTACCATACTTCTTATTTTATTTTATCATATTTTACCATATTTTATCATATTTTACCAATATTTTAATCCTATTTTACCATACTTCTTATTTTTCAGATAAAGAATGTGAGGTTCAGAGAGGTACCTAGGTTCACCTAGTTGTTAAGATGTAGAGCCGGGAATCAAATGTAGTCTCTGTCTAACTTTCCAGTGTTCCACATTCTTTAGGTAGATCAACCTCAGGTTCTTCTTTGTCTAGACTTACCCCCTTTACCTTCTTGTTCTCTGCTTCTGTCACTCTCTCCAAAGCAATTCCATTTTCTTGGTAAACCAGTAAAAATGATCCCCATTTCACCAAGTGCTGGTAACTTCATAAGCCTTTCGATGAGACAAAAACTTTTGCTCATCAGTGACCTGCATTGCAGTGTTACACCCCTGTCTAAGAGGGGGCTTCTTTTTCTTACTCCTTTTACGGTATGCCTCGTCTGGCATTATCATACATTAATGCTTGATTAAAATGCTTTCAGTTTAGGGAGGCAGCCAACTTTGGTGGAAAGAGCACTGGATTTGGGTTCAGAAGTGGCTGCTTTGAATTCTTGACTCTTCCCTTTGCTTACTGTGTGATTTGGGGGAAGTCCCTAGATATTTTTGAACTTGAATTTCATGTGGATGGTAATTTTTACACTACTTTCCTCACAAGGTTTTGGGGAGGAATATGTATAGTATTCTCCCTCTGTTGATTATTGCCAGTTTATCCTATATATAGCTTGTCTGTACATAGTTATTTGCATGTTTATTGATTGGCAAGAAAGCACTTTGCAAGCCTAAAGTGCTATTCAATCAACAAGCATTTTTATATGTCTACTATGTTGCCAGGAATTGTGTGAGGTCCTGTGTTTATCAAAGGCAAAAACCAGTCCCTATTCTCAAGGAATTTACAATTTATCAGGGGAAACACAATCCCATGTAAGTAAATACACAAGTTGGGGTCTTCAGGAAGGGCCTCATGTGACATGAATGAATGACCTGAACTTCAGGGGTCATTGAACTTGGGGTGCATTGCACGCAAAGACATAAAATTAGGAGATGGAACAGCAAGTAGAACAGTTTGGCAGGAATACAGTCCATGACAGAGGAGGTAATGGATAATAACCTTGGAAAGGTAAGCTGAAGCCAGACTAAATGCCAAACAGAGGAGTTTGTATTTTATACTAGGGGCAATAGGAGCCATTGGAGCTTCAAACTGGGGAGTGGCATGGACAGACTTATGTAATAAGAATATAACTTTAGCACAGGTGTACAGAGTGTATTGGAGAGAGGAGAGTCTAAAGTCAGGAAGACTAATTAAGAGGCAATTACAAAAGTTTTGGTGTGAAGTGTGAGGGTCTGAAGTAAGCCAGGCCATGGATGATCTAGCAAAACATAGTGAGAACATGTAGGAAGAGAATCAAGAGAGCAATGTCACAGTCCTATAGAAGCAAGAATATCCAAGAAGAGGGAGTGATCACCAATTTTAAATAATGTAGTGAGGTCTAGAAAGATGAGAACTGAAAAAATGCCTTTGACTTTGGAAATTCAGAGTTCATTATTAACCCTGGAGAGTAGTTTTAGTTAAATGATGAGCTGACTTGTGATTTGAATGTATTATTATTATTTATCTTTATTTAAAAACCCTTGCCTTCCTTCTTAGAATCAATACTGTACATTGGTTCCAAGGCAGAAGAGTAGTAAGGATTAGACAATGGGGGTTAAGTGACTTGCCCAGAGTCACACATCTAGAAAGTGTCTGAGGCTAGATTTGAACCTAGGACTCTCAGTCCACTGAGCCACCCAGTTACCCCCTACAAATACTTTAAAATACATTTTAAGCACTGATTTTCTAGTGTAAGAACCAGGCCTTTAGTTCATTTTTTGTAACTTCTTAGAGAGGAAAGATTTATGATAGCAATTATTAAGCACTTTACTAAGTATTAGGCATGGTGCTTGGAGCTGATAAAACAAAAAACAAAGATGAAGTTTTCCTTGCACTTAAGGAACTTACCATGCTACTGAAAGTACTTTGGACTTAGGCTAAAATCCTGACTCTATTGTTTCATACCTGTGTGACCTTAGACAAGTAATTTAATATTTCAGGACCTCAGTTTCCTTCACTGTAAAATGAGGGTAATGGACTTGATTTTTTAAAGTCTCTTTAAATTCTGACATTCTGTGATCTTGTGAAATTCTAACTGGTGAAGGTTCAAATGAAAGGAGCCATTACTACTTATGAAGGAAGAAAGTGTGAGAGGTTACAGGTTTAGAAGGTGAAGGACTGCTGCTCTCCTGAGTACTAACTAGGAAGTTAGTTTTAGAAAGCTGTGGCAGACAGTTCTTATGTGTTTGGGATGAAAACTATTGGGGAAATAAAAAATGCAATTTTTTCCCAATTGCTGATTGGAGACACTAGTATTCTGTACTGATAGGGAGTTCTGTTTCATCATATTTTGAATAGGGGAAGTCAGCACTCTTCAGTTGCTTGAGTAATTATGGGAGAGGTGTTTCCTACTTTTGGGGCTTAGGCCAGAAGTAAACTAGCAGGTCAGTCAGTAATACCTGGGCAACTCCAGGGTTTCATTGCTTGCTGAAATTCTGGAGTGGATTTGACTTTATTTGCAATTCATTTTATAAGGTTGGAAAGATCCCAGAGAGATCATTTTGTCCTACTACCTTTTCTCTAGGTAGAGCTCCCCACATGCTTTCTATAAGTAGACATTTTAATAAATGCTTGTTCTTCTGAATGGTAAATATACTCAAAATATCCATGAAATTTGGTTTAATGTGTTTGTGTATGTGTGTTTGGTATCAATAGTCTCACAGAATAAAGGTGATAGAATCTCAGAATTTTAGAGCTTCTTAGGAAGAGACTTTAGAGATCATTTAATCTATCCTTGTTATATAGGGGGAAACTGAGGCTTAAAAAGGATTATCTAATGTCACACAGTTAAGGTATTAGCTCCAGAACCCAGGTCTCCTGACTCTGGTTGAATGCTTCTTTCCTTCGTCATATCATGTTGTCTCTCATTAAATTAAGTAATCTATTTGAGAGTTGAGAGTACATTTTTTTTTTGATGGCATAGAGTGCATTTCCTTGCTTTCAATTCTACTAATGCAGTTGGCATTTCTATCTTAGCTCTATGACTGATGCATATGAAGACAGCTAAGATCAATAAAAATAAATAATGTGTTAAAGTTGTATGTTGTAATTTCATTTATGTTTCAAAATTTTTCCTTTCCCACAACGTAATTTTGGAGTCTGGGACCTCAAATCTTAAAATTTTTATTTTAGTGTTAGAAGAGACTTTAGAGGTCATTTAGAGCCTGGACCCAAGATTTCATTAGTGTTTGGAACTTCCAAGTGGGGAAACTTCTTCTACCAGTGTAGACTGGCAACTTCTGTGCAACTTGTGGTCTTAAAGAATTGCTCAGAGGATTGAGAAATTAAGTGTTTTCTAGGGTCACATAGACATTATATATATTAGAGTTAGGATTTGACCCCAGGTCTTCCTGACCTTCAAGTCAGCAGCCTAGCCACAACACCAGCCTGTTTCTCCAGAGGTCACCCAGGCCAGCCTTATGCCTTTGTGGATCTAAAGATGGACAGTGAAGGGAGCCATAAAGTATTACATAGGAAAACTGTTGGGAAGATTTCCTTTAAGACTTCAAAGGATCTTAAATTGAGGGCCCAGGCTTTTTATTCTATGACTATGCGGTCCTTTTATCCATTTTCACTCTCCTCTACTTGTGTTATATTGGGGTGACTGGAAGTGGTAGGTGAGAACTGAAATCTATCAGTGTTACTACTACAGTCACTGGATGGAGTAGGGTACCTGATTACAAGTCCAAAAGATCCCTATCACCCCAAGTACATTCCTTACCATTCTTCCAGGGTGCCTGTTGCTTCCTCTGTTTGATTCACCATTGTCCTTTCAGAGACATAGGCATTTAAAAATTTTTTTAATTGTAAATTAAATTAAAATTTTAATTAAAATATTTTTTTTACATAGGCATTTTAACTGAATTATGTTGGGAGTGCTTTAACATATGTTCACTAATGCACACATCATCACCATCCATCATCATCTATTGCCATCTAGTAAACTGGGCTATGAGGGAAGGAACTGAGGCAGGTTAAGATTTTATGGAGGGAGAAGATGGTAAAGAAAAATACTGATTATAGTAGGGAGGGCAAGCCTAGATATACTGCTGTGAAATAGGACTTTAAGGAAGCACAAACAACATGAGAGTTTTCCTACTTCCACTTTCCTTATCCTACCTCCTCTACCCCTGGGGAAAATAAAAAGGGAAAAATACCCTTGTAACAAATCAAGCAGAACAAATTTCTATTTTAGTCATGTCTAAGAATATATATATATATGTATATGTATATTTTTCTGTATACTTAACTTGTCATATCTCTTTTAGGAATTGTGTTGCATTTTACATCATTGGTCCTTTGGAATCATAGTTGATCAGTTCTAAATTTTTTCAAAATTATTTTTATCATGTAATAATATAAATTGTTCTTCTTCTGCTCACTTAACTCTACATCAATTCATCAGCTTTCTTTGACTCCATCTCTTTCATCATTTCTTAATATTATATAACCATTACATTCCATTACATTAATATGTCATAATTTGACCAGCCATTTCCAATTGATGAGTACCCCCTCAGTTTCTAGTTCTTTACTCCTAAAAAAAAAAGCTGATTTAAATATTTTTTGTACATAGAGGACCCTTTCTTCTTTCTTTGATTCCTTTGGGGTATAAGCCAAATAGTAGTATTACTAGGTTAAAGAGCATACACATTTTAAGAGTTTTTTGGATGTAGTTCCAAATTGCTTTTCAGATGGCTGGATCAATTTACAGCTTCACCAGTGGTAGGTCAATGTGCCTATTTCCCTGAAGTCCCTTCAGCATGTTTTTGTTTTTTTTTGGGTCAGCTTTAGTAATCTGATTGGTGAGGTAGAATTTTAGAATTGTTTTAGTTTGCATTTCTCTAATTTCTAGTGATTTGCAGCATTTTTTTATGTGGCTATAGATAACTTGGATTTCTTTTGAAAACTGCCTGTTTTTTTTAAAGCAGATATTTATTTTTATTTTTTAAATATATAATAATATAACTTGTAACATAACAATATAATACATATGATTTGTTAATATGTAATAAATTATAATAAATATGTCTATCCAAGAGAACCAAGTTGCTTGTTCTTCTGATAGAACATTCTGATAGAAGAGCATTCAATCTGAATGCAGATTGAAACCCATTATATTTTACTTTCTTCATTTAAAAAAAATTTTGTTTGTATTCTCTTCCATAAATGAATACTATAAAAAATGTGTTTTTCATGGTTGCACATGTAGAATCTATATCAGATTGCTTACTGTTTAAGGGGGGGGGAAGAGGGAAGGAGAGAATTTGGAACTCAAAATTAAAAAAAAATTGTTTTTATCCTTTGTCCATTTATCAGTTGAAATTGGTCTCATAATTTTATAAATCTGAATCAATTACTTGAATATCTTGAAAATGAGATCTTTATCGGTTATTCTTTATTTTTGAATAGCACCCACTGGCTTCATTATGAGTGTTCCAGATTACATGCAGTGTGCTGAGGACCACCAAACTCTCCTTGTTGTGGTACAACCAGTAGGCATTGTCTCGGAGGAAAATTTCTTCAGGATTTATAAAAGAATTTCATCTGTGAGCCAGATAAATGTTCGAGATTCACAACGAGTATTGTACATACGCTACAGACATCATTATCCACCTGAAAACAATGAATGGGGAGATTTCCAAACCCACCGAAAAGTCGTAGGCCTCATCACAGTAACAGATTGCTTCTCTGCAAAAGATTGGCCACAAACCTTTGAGAAGTTCCATGTCCAGAAGGAAATTTATGGTTCCACACTCTACGATTCCCGATTGTTTGTTTTTGGGCTTCAGGGTGAAATTGCAGAGCAACCTCGGACAGATGTGGCATTTTATCCCAATTATGATGAGTGTGAATCTGTAGAGAAGAGAATTGAGGATTTCATTGAATCCCTTTTTATTGTGCTGGAATCCAAGCGTCTAGATAGAGCCACTGACAAGTCTGGAGATAAGATTCCTCTCCTGTGTGTACCTTTTGAAAAGAAGGACTTTGTTGGATTGGACACAGATAGCAGGTAAGTATATGTGTTTACCTAGAGGCAAAAATGGAGTTGGTAGCCTTCAGGCATAATTCTTTGGAACTTTCTCTAAAAAAAGGATAGTCATTGAATTTGAGAGCTTGAAGGATTATATACTGATAACATAGTCTAGCATTTCCCAAACTAATTTGGCCACAGAACATTTTAGAGTATGATATTATTGTAGGAACCCATAAATTCAGGACTAGAGAAACTGAGGGCATATTTGTGAGGCTAAAGATGAAACAGGGGATGGTATCAAGGGAAATTTGGTATAAGGACAGAGAAACATTTTATAACAAAAAAATTCTTATATAAGGGATTTAAAATTTACTCCTCTAAAATATGAAACCTAGATATTTCCCCTTAGAACTTTTATGTGGATCACTAGAACTATACACAATTTAATTTGGGAAATACTGATCAGAGTCAGTTCCCTCAATTTACAGATGAGGAAACTGAGGCCAGAGGAATTCAAATTTCTTGCCCAAGATCATACTATCAATTAATGACAGGACTATAGTTAAATTTAAATCTCTTTATTTTATCAGCTCTTCTTTCCATTACAATGCTCTGCCTCTTCTTTACTTTGTCTTAGTCTTCTTCTCAGTACTTGTGGGAAGGTGGTGAAAAAATTAAAACTAAATGTCAATAAATGTAATATTATATTTTAAGGGATTTATTAAATGATCATTAGAAATAGGGATGCAAAATAAAGACCACATGTCCATGGCTGATTATACCATTTTAAAATTCCCATGCTTAGCTTACCACTGCCACCACTTTTTTTTTTTTTGCTGTCCTCATGCCAAAGACATCTAAGAGACCCACCCACTTGCTAATATCCTCTGTCTACAGGAAATACATAAGGACAGGAAGTCAGCAGGCTCCCAGGAAATTTAGTTCTTAGGGTAACAGATTTTTCAGTTATACAGTGGTGATGATGCATGTCAGATATGTCAGTGTTTGGACCCTGAAGTGCTACTGTATGCTAATAGGATTTTTTTTTTTCCATCTTAAAGTTAGCTGTATGTTTCTATACTCATTGTACAAAGGGGTGTCTGATCTGTGGGAAAGGAAGGATTCAGACTTCCTGTTATAGTGATATCCTTGCTTCCTATTTGAAGAAGTTTCTTCCATCATCTGGCTTCCTCTCTCATTCATTGAAATCAGTTCTTGGCTTTATAGTGACAGGGGGTGAGTTACTGAGTGGAAGAAAGTAGATGATCCTTTTGATCTGACTCAAATGAGGCATTCTGGACTGTAGATAAATCCTGAGCTGAAAGTGTAAGCAGGAGAGAGACTGGGTTGAACACAGTACAATGAGTCAGATGTGAAGCAATCCAGGCCTCTCTCTCTCCTTGCTCTATTTTATTGTTTTAGGAAATCAGTAGAATGTAAGCTTCTTGAGAGTAAGAATGCTTTTCAGTTTCATCTTGTATCCCGAGGGCCTAGCATAGTATCTGGCTCCAATAGGAGCATCATAAATTAACGAATGATTTGCTGGGCTAAATTTTTATTTCCTCTTCTGGAAAAGATTAAATTTACTTTGACCTGCTTTAAGAAGTAGTTGTGAGGAACAAATCCCAACCTTTTTAAAGGGGCAGAACTCACAAAGCCATTTATGAATATTAAGTGTAGCAATATATCAAGTGAAATAGCTATTAATACCCTTTTGTTTGAAAAGCAGTTTTGCGGAAAGAGCATTGGAATCAGAGCTAAAAGATCTGAATTCAGAAGTCCAAGTTTCTATCATGTCCTTCCTTGGTGTGTGACCTTGGGCAAGTCACTGACCCTCTGAGCTTTGGCTTCCTGGTTTGCAAGAAGGGGCCACTACTGTTGATATAATCAACCTACTTCTTGCCTCACATGTTGTGTGAGGCTCATAGGAGATAGTTTGCATTCGAAGCCATGAAGTAGTATGAAAAGGGAAGCTATTATGATAATTACTTCTGAAGTAGTTGGGGGTAAGATACTGCTGTCCCTTTGCTTCTTGTATTAGCCGCTCTTCAACTTTCATCATCAAGCCTTCATAATTTGAAGAGGGTGATATAGTATTCATGAATCAACAAAGCAATTATATAATTTGGTACTTGGTAAACTTTTCCTTTTACTACCCTACCTGTTTCATTACCAAGTTTTATGACTTTAAAACATGATTTGAATGGGAACTCTGATTTCTAGCTCTTGCTGGTACCTTCCTTACAACATGGCATGATGGAAAGAATGGTGCATTTGGAGTCTGGACAAATCCCTGGCTTTGCCTCTTGTGTGACCTTGGGCAATCACTTATCTTCCCTAGTCCTCAGTTTTCTTATTTATAAATTGGGGATTGGACTATATAATCTTCCAGATATGCATCTGTGATCCTCTGAATAGATATTCAGCCTGAAATTATTCTAATTTCCTCCCTCAGCTCTCATCAAACTTTGCTTCCAGTGACTGCCCTCCAAATATATATACACACAAGCTGGTGGTAGATTGTTTGTGGTTTGGGTTGTGTTGTAGCTAGTAAAGTTTTTTGTTCTTGTATGTTTCTAATTTCTGCTTGTTCCTTTTTTCCTTTCTTTTTTTTTCTTTTCTTTCTATCATACTGCCCTGTGAGTATGTTGTTGGGTCTGAAAAGGTAGGCTGTGAATACAATGCATTTAAAACTTAGCTAGAGTTCTATATATGCTGCCTTCCCATGCTCTTTATTGCTTCTAAATATATATATGTATAAATATATATATATATGGACATGTGTGTGTATATATAACCAAAGCTTAATGCTGCCTAGACTTATATGTTAACGTAGTAACATTTTTTTGGCCTTCTTGCCTTTAGCCACTGCTGATGCTTCATGCATATTAAAATACTTGCTTTGGAGATCTTGCTTGGTCTTTACAATTTGCTAGCACCATGGATCTTTTTTCCCTTTTTAAAGGTGAGAAATGCTCATTCTGTTAGGTATATAAATGTTTTAGTGGGTCATAGTAGCTTAGGAAGGGTTAAGATCATTGAGCCTGGCTTCATTTGAATCCTTTAATTTTGTCTGTTAGGCATGTAATTCATGGCTGTCAATATGTTATGTGCATGATGTGGCTTAATAAATATACAGTTGATCACAGAGTATTTGTAAATGAAGGTTAGAAGTTGAGGCACCAGGTTGTGCACTGTCTTTACATTACCATGTCATTCAATCTCCCTTTGCTTCAGGTTTTCTTGTTAAAATAGGATTATAGCAGACACAGTGTTCATGGGTGGGGTGGAGGAGAAGAGGGAGACATGCATAGAATTTTAGACTTAGGTTGGAAGGGAGCCTTGGAGGTGATAGGGGATAGATCCACAGACTTGGAGTTAGGAACTCCTTCCTGGCTTTACTAGCTCTGTCCCCCAGAAAGTCACTCAGTTAGTCAGCATCATCTTAATTTCCTAATCTGTGAAATGGAGGCAGTTCAAGTAATAGCACAGACTCCAAAGGGTTATTCTAAGGATGAAACGAGATAATGTATGTAAAGAATTTTGGTTACCCTCAAGAGACTATTAAAAATAGCAAATACTATTAGGGAATGTCTGAGGTTCTCTGGTTCAGCTTTCTAAAGTTCTTCTTTTTTCAGATGAAAAAAGTGAAATCCAGAGAGGTTATGTCATTTGCTCAAGTTATACATTGAGAAAGTGGTCAAACCAGGATAATAATTTAGGTCTCCTGACTCTTGTGACTGATGCTTGAGCCTCTGTTCCTCCATGGAACCAGTATTGCAATCAAATACCACTTCTCCCACCTTCACCTTGTTTAAACATCCCTTTTGTTAGGTGAAAAGGAAGTAATTCCTTTGGGGTCATAGTGAGAATTTGAGGGTTGACCAACTTAATTTCTTTCTAAGAAAGCTTTAGAATCTTTCACACATTCCCTTTATCCTCTTGCCTGAGGGCTTGTGAATGAAAGTGGTAGAAAGGCTTAATGAAACATTGAACTTTTATGTTTCATTTTTGTGTGGGTTTATGTATTTTGTATCTGTTAAAAAAATTTCTTTGTGTGATGTTTGTTGAGCAGAATTTTCAGCATGGACAATTGAGTGAAATAGGCACTCTTGAATCAATGCAAAATAACAAAAAACAAAATAATGTACCTCAAATTGCCCCCAGGGTTTCCTCCTCTCTAACTGAACTACTTTGCCCATTTTTTGTGGCAAAACTAGTTGGGCACACTTTATCTCCCTTTCTTTAGTGAAATATGAACTGCTTTTAGCATGTTAAGACCATGCCCAAACCATTAAGATAATCTCATTCTATCCATTTTACTAAAATCATAGATTTAGAGCTGGAAGAGAGCTTAGAGGCCATCCTGCCCTTTCCACTGGGAGTTAGGAAAACTGGATTCTAGGCCTGTCTTTATCACTAACTAATATATATGATCATAATATATGATATATGATCATGGGACAATTCATCCTTTCTTTCTAGGCCTCAGTTTGTTCACCCATAAAAAGATGAGGAAACTGAGGTCTGGGAACCTTAAATAGCATTTAAGACTACATAGGTAATAAATTATGGAAAGAGTCTACTGAATAGTATTCTAGTATATAAATTAGAGGAGTTTCATATCATGTTGAGTTTTTAATATTCTTAACCCAGGAAGTAACACTTTGGAAGGGTCAGTATTGTTATGGATTGTCAGACCCAAAGTTAAATTTTGATTTAAATAAATCATAGTCAAGGGTATTATAGCTGGAGTATTAGAGATATAGTCCAACTTCTGAGTTTTATGGAGGAAGAAACCAAGGTCCAGAAATGAAAATGGAGCTGCCCATTGTTATACTAATTAATGACAGAGCCATGACTAGAACCCAGATTCCTTGTTTCTCTGGTGAGCCATATTGTGGCTAAATAAAATGTTGTAGGCCCAACTTTCCAAAATAAGTTAAGAATTCTTAATGTGATATAGACTAATAGCTCCTGTAGCACCATCCTGTCTTAGGTTGAGTCCCCAGAATGGCTAGGGGCCATAATTACTCCAAAAATGATAGTTCAAAAGCCCCCAATAATATATTTCTCTAGTCAGCCAGAGGGCACAATTTATTCAAAGTAGAAGTCATTTAATGAAAATGAAGAGTTAGATTTTTTAATAGAATATTCTTCCTATGAACTTGGTGTACACACTCCTAAAAATAACCATACCACTAGTGGTGAGAGTGGACATGTAAAGGGACGGTGCCTGAGGAGCTTACTTTTAGGGAATACATGTGGAGGGATAACTCATACTACTATATTACTGATGCTGCAGGACCATGATGCCTTCTGGTGATGCCATTTCCTCTGCTCTTATTAGATTGCTTCACTGGATTTACTGGCCCTGTTCTTGCCAGGTGCATATACTTACTGGGACTTTTTCTCACTGGGCCCAGATGTTTCTGCTGGACTTGGTCTTTGATATCCTCAACCTTTCTCTGTTCAGAATCATCCCTTCAAGGCTAGTTCAGTCATTTCAGCATCAGCCTGTTAGGGTATAGAGTTTCAAACCTTTCCCTGTTGAAAGCAAGTTTATAGTCCTTTTTAGTCTCAGCCACCAGAAACTGAAGACAGAATATCCTAGGCTAGAGATGTCTAAACCTCCTCATACTGACAATTGTGACTATCTGACACACTCCCCATGATCATCTCTGGCTTATGAATTTGGTCTGGAACAAAAGTTAGGCTAAGGAAATAAGATCGCCTTTTATACACCTACTCCAGATTTCTTTTTATTATGTGTATCTCAGCAGAAATCCCTAAATACATTAGTTCTGTGTTTTGCCCAGTAAAAACCTGCCTACCTCAAATTAGAAAAGAGAATGTTAACTACAGTAAGTTTTAAAAAAACATTATTTCCAAGGAATCTACCAAGAGTGTCAACCACATAATTTGAAAACAGTTTAAACAGTTCACCTTGAAGATAAAAGAGGGAAGCCAAAATTTAGAAATAAATTCTTAACAAACAGTAACAGTAAAGTGGATGTTAATTTATAATCCCATATGTGTATTAATTCACTTGCTTTTTGTTGTAGTGCTTGCCACCAGTCAGTATTAGTAGATTCAACTCAACACAAAAATATACATCAACTAAGTGCCTGCTTTTTGTGAGACCTTCTCTTCTCTCCCACTCTTCCCCCAATATTGGAGATGAAAAAGACGAAAATTTCCTCAGTCCTTGCTTTCCACTGGAGGAAGGGGAAATACTATAGCCACACAAATAAGAGAAATATACTAGGCTTAGGAAGGACCCCAAGTGCTCTAAGATTTCATAAAAGAATGACTATTGAGGTGCTAAAACTTCTGTTTTATAATATCATGGCTTGTTTAGTTATCAGGCTTTTATTTTCTTTAGTCCCCCTAGCACATCAAAATGAAATTTGGTGTTGCTGGCAAAGTAGTGGATAGGACTTGTGTTTATTATTTTTTAAGAAGCTTTTGGTGTGCCAACAGATCACATTGAAAAGGAAAAAAATTGTCATTGAAATATTTTGTTTTTACTTTTTCTAAATTTCTGAATATCTTCTTTCTTCTCTTCCTTGCCTTGGGGCCCCTCCCTTCTGTCAAAGAATAACAGAAAAAAAAAGCAGGCTTTTTAGTACAGCTAACCATGACATCATTGAATTCTTGACTGTGTAAAACATGCTCCACAACAATAGCCCCCTACATCTGCAGAGAAGGGAGGGAGGTTTATTTTCTTATATCTTCTTTGTGGATAGTCTTGTCATTATGCTACTCAGCTTTCAGTTTACTTTGGTGTTCTTTCCATTTACATCCTCAGTAGCCACATATTGATGTTTAAATAAAGTATTAGGCTGCGAATAAAAACCAATACTGGCAACCTCTAAAATTATTTATCATTTATGAACATGTATCCATTAGCTATTTAAAATATGATCAACTCCAAATGCTTCCTGAAATTGAAAAAGAGCATTGGCAAAAATGTGTTATTGAGCTGGACTTCATCTGGATCAAGGTTTCAGCACTCCCTCTTATAGTATCAGAATTGCTATAAACATTGGGGTGATGAGGGGAAAGGAGAGGTCCTGCTCAGCAAACTCCCTTTCTAGTGGTAGATTTGTGGGTTAGGTGTTTGTTATTATAAATGAAAATGAAGTGTGGGGCAGTGTTAAGAATAGGATGCCCCAATGAGAAGCTATACTATGTCACTGGCAGATTATAGCTTTAGAAATTAATGTTTAAATCTCTTTTGTCTCTTCAAGTGGAACTTCATAGGTTTGCAGGTTTTAGACTTGGAAGGGCCTTAGAGATCATCTGAGCCCCATAAATATAAAGTTTGCTTGTTCAGGCTTAATCAAGTAGTATTCCTCTCCAACTCCTGGAAAGGCAGGAATTCAGAGCTGGAAGGGACTTCATAGGTCATCTAGACCAACCAGTATCCAAGGAAGAATCTTCTCTATCACACTCCTTACAAGTTGCTTCCCTTGACTCTCTGCAACTGGATTTCTCCCTACCTTCACACAGTCTTCTTTTTCTTCTTCTTTTTTTTAAACTTCTGTCTTAGAATCAATATTGTTTGACTACAAGGCAAAAGAGTAGTAAGGGAAAGGTAATTGGGGTTAAGTGACTTACACAAGGTCACACAATTAGGAAGTGTCTGGAGCTAAATTTGGACCCAGGACCTTTCATCTCTTGGCCTGGCTCTCAAACCACTGAGCAACCTAAATGATATCCTGAATTGTGTTAACTTGGAAAAACACAGAACTGCTAAAGTAGTCAGAAAAACCAAATCTTTAATCAGGAAAGAGACAGATCCTTAATATTTAGCCACTACACAGAGCCCAGCACTAAATACTACAGAGTCAAAACTCTGGGGCTCTGAGGAAAGTGTCTTTTAGAGAATCACTGGGCTAGATGATTCTCCAAAGAATAATAGAACTTGGGGACTTATATACCTTATGGGGAATTATGTACAGTAAACACACACTGACAACTTACAAGCAGGCTTGGGAAAGAGGCTGTAGCTAGAGGCTCAGGTTACCAGGGGGTGGCCTCACAATGGGTACAAAAAGGATAGTTCCTGCCAAGTGTTGGTCTTCCTTTCCTAAGGATCTCTGATATAATGGGAGAAACTTCTAAGCAAAAAGGGTAATTGAGGATTTGAGCTTTCTATTATTCCTATTCAGTATACTTAATGGACTCTTGGAGATCCCTTGTTCAGTTTAAGACAGTCAGTTTGGGACTTCCCTTAAAGTCAAGTTCCCATGAGAAATGGACAAAACTTGGGACTTCCAGAATTCATGTTGACAATTGCTGTTACTAAGTGTTGATCAACATTTAACACCAGTATATAAAGGGGATATTGTGGAATGTTTGAATGGAATAAACTTTTTCAAATAAGTAATTGAATATAATTTGATCTTAGGAATATAGTTGATTGCTTTACATCTAGATAAATAAAAAGAAGTTTGATGTTATTTGGAAAATTCCTGTTTAAATGTCTATTGGCATTTAATTTCAGGGACTCAAGACCTTTTTAGTCGAGTTTATAGATTAGTCCCTTACTTTTTAGATCTATTTTATTCTACTTTTAAAGACTGGTTTTATTCTGTAAGGATTAAAAATTAAGGATCTTGGTCCTTAGGATTTTAATACAGTTTATTACATTTACTTGAATAGGTAAAGATCAGAATTCAATAAAAGGATAAAAATAAAATAGCCTAAACTAAACTACCACATTGGGTGATCTCAGTCTGGCCACGACAGCCTCCATTCCCTCAATGCACTCACCTGAGATAGAGAGAGTCTGCTTCCTTGTCTTGAACCTTTTAACCTCTCTCTCCCTTTTGGGTCAAATTAAATCATCTCTGGATCAAGAACATAGGCTACAGTCTTGTGACCCATGCTCAGTGACATGATGTAGCTCTGGGAGCACAGGGATGCAGATAGGACCCCATGTGTAATCCTGGGTGAGGGTTCCCTTCACACAATTCTTAAGGTTTAATGTAGAGTGGACTTGATGGGGAAGGCTTAGTTCCTTTGGAGGGATCTTATATGGCTTTGCATCTGGAGGAATTCCAGAGGACTGATATTATGCCAAGGCCACCAGAAACAGAACTAGACTCAGGCAAAACTGTAAAGCAGGTCCAGTTTACTTTTGGTAGGCTGCCTTCTGCTTTGCAGTCCCTTGTATACTAGAGATTTAGTGCTCTTATTTTAATCTCTCACTGCCCAGATTCTCTTATAGCATGCCATGTAGGACTCTAAGGCTCCTACTCTATGCTTTTTACAGAGCAAAATTATATATTTTCTGCCCTGTTCTGATCTGAGACATGTAAATAGTGTGGTGGATTAAAATACTGGATTTAGCCTCAAAAAAAGGCCTGAATTTGAATCCAGCTTTAGACAGTCATATAGTAACAAAGCATTTTTGTATATACAACCTCATTTGATCCTGATAATCCCAGAGGAAGGTAGTATAAATACTGTTTGTTATTTGAAGATAGAGAAACTGAGGTTTAGATTTTCCTGCTTGTTCACAGCCACAGAGTAGCAGATCTGAGAAGAGAACTCAGGTGCTTGGACTTTAATTCTAGTGTCCATTTCAATATGCTCTGTTGCCTTTATCTTTACAATGATTCTTAGGTAGAATAAGAAGTTGAATTATAATCTTTGTCAAAGAAACATCTACCCATGGTTAGCCCCTGATATTTAGTGAGCTTATTGGGAAAATCTATTAATTCTTTTAGAAAGAGTATTTCCAAAAACAGGCAGGATAGTATAGTAGAGAGAGGGATGGCTTCAGAACCATGAAAATCTGTATTGGGGTTCTGCTTCTAATATACCTGTGATGGTGAACCTATGGCACGCATGCCATAGATGACACTTAGAGACCTCTCTGTGGACATTCTAGCTGTTGCTGATGAGAGTTACTAGAAAGGCAGAGGGACTTGAGCAGAGCTGCTTCCTTCTCTCCTCTACTGTGCCTCCCTTTTCCTCTGCCCAGCAGCCCAGTGGCTTCCTCCCTCCCTCCCCTGAGTGGAGTACTCAGGCTACTCCCCTTTCTTTGTCCCTCCCCTGTCTGGGGTAAGGGGTAAGGTGTTGGCAGGGGCAGGGCATGGCACGAAGTTTGGGGAGGGAGTGGGGCCCTACACTTGGTTTCTAAAAGGTTCTGAAAGGTTTGCCATCACTGCATACCAATGAAAGTATAGTTCCTATTCTTATCCCTAGAAATGAATATCAGCAAGAAGACTTGAAACAGAGGGATTTTAAATTAATTCTTTGGTAATCAAGTGTTATGGCTTTAATAGGTGTCTTACCATATGTAGAAAATTGAACCCTGTGGGAGTATACTTATGATCTTTAGCTTTATAAGTTGCCTCCAAACAGCCGTTTTCAGGAAGAGGGTCAAGTAAGAAGGGACATGCTGAGGAGCTTGACTGAAGATAGGCACACATCTCTATACTCTTAAGGATATTAGCTTTTCACAAGTGAATGACATAGAATAGCTGCCTGAAACAAGTTTTCTTAGGGAAGCCTTGTTGTTCTTTCCTATGATCTTGGCCTGCATGAATTTCTCCAGCTTCTTTCTAAAGACAACTTTTTAGCCATCAGAAAGCAGTCATTAACTATCTGCTTGTACATGTTACCATGCCTAGCATATTAGATGTTGATGATTGTAGGCATTTATGATTTAAGACAGTGCTGCCACAAATAAACTTATCATCCTAAAGACCCCCATAGTCTTTTGGGATATCCCAGTTTTGATATAGATACTGGCAGAGAGGGAATCCCTGACAAACATCATAAGAAAGTTCACATTAAACAAGCAGTCTATTATTTTGTAAATGTTTTTCACTCATAGGAGAATTCTAAAAGCAGAACACAAGTAGTCCTTTGGGAACTATGCATGAGTTTTAAGGGAGCCCATTGGTAGTAGTTTGTGCTATTCTTTTTTGGTCTTCTGTGAGAGTGTTGGGGTAGGGATGAACACAGTGAGAAGAGGCATGGGTAGAGAGAGGGACAGACCTAGAGAAAAAGGTATGTTTAGGCATCAGCAGAAGAAGTAAAGGTAGAGCTAATATGAGTAGGTTCTGAAGTTTTAGTAAATTATCCTTCTCACATGCTATTTTTTTTGGGCTACAAAATATCTAGTATTTATGTAGTGCATTAGGGTTTGTAAAGCATTTTACGTATGTAAAGGATCATATTTGATATATACAATGACTCTGGGAGGTAGATACTATTATTATCCCCAATTAACAGAAGGTTGAGAGAAGTTAAATGATTTGCCCATGGTTATATAGCTTCAGAGTTTAAAAAAATCTTTATAAATGTCCTTTGAAAGAATTAGCCCCTTAGCCAAATTTCCAGCTCTACCTGTTCTTGATTCTCAGACCTTCAGCTCAGCTCTGAATGTAGCCATTAAGGAATTCATTAGGAATAATACAAGTAATATTGCATCATAATTGAGGTGAAATAAAATAAAATTAAGGGTTTGTTGTTTCCTTGTTCCTCAGCTGATTATTATTAAAAACAAAAATTTATGTTTGAATATAATCAAACTGTATTCGAAGGCCATTAGCTTTCAAGATAGTTGCAAAGGAATTTCTTGTCATTTTTAAACCAAGCTACAGAATGAAGTCTTGTAAGGGACCTGAAAGGATTATCTGGCCCAGGCTTCTATATTCAGATTCTGTTGATGAAGTGAAAGGACTTGGCCTGGGCAATGTAATTAGCAAAGGATGATATGGGGACTAGAACTGGTTTCTTACCTTTTATTGTGATGCTCTTTCCACCAACTGCAACTACTTTTAAAAGCTTTGCATTATTCAGTAGTCAGGATTCTTGTCAACTTTTAAAGTGCTATTGATGTTCCATTTTACCCATCTTCTTAAAGCATCATTAACACCCTATTGTGAAAAAAAAAGTAAGATATGTAATGAAGCTAAAAGAGAAATGAATCTTACCCCTTAAAAGAGAGATATTATCTAGCTATTATTTTAAATGGAGTTTAGTGTTAAGACAATTGATTCTAAGAAAAGAAAAAGATCAAATATCAATTTTTACCTGAGTTTCTGACTCTTGTCCGGAGATTTAAAAAAATTATTTAGTCTTTAGCTCTTTTCCTAAAAGCAGTTTCTCCCCTCTTCTCAGCATAATTAGTAGTAGTTGTTGCTGACTTTGAAAGCTAGGTGAGGAAGCATGGATGAGGCAGTGTGATGTAGTAGATCAAATTCTGGACCAGGAATTAGAAAGACCTGAGTTTGAATCCCACCCTAGATACTTTCTAGCTGTGTGACTCTGAGCAAGTCTTTTAACCCCTCTGGGCCTCAGTTTTCTTATCTGTAAAATGTAGAAGTTGGACTCAGTAACCTCCGTGGGCTTTTCTAGCCCTAAATCTGATGATTCTCTGAGAAGTTGAAATTTTCTTCTTAGCATTTTTTTTTCTGGAATGTAAGAGGAATAATGCTTAACTAATGTGTTTAAGAGATAAGAGATCTTGGATGAATAACTTTCCACCTGAATTGTACTTTCTTTTCTAGACACTATAAGAAGCGGTGTCAAGGACGGATGAGGAAACATGTTGGTGACTTATGCCTTCAGGCAGGGATGCTACAGGATTCCTTGGTTCATTACCACATGTCTGTGGAGCTTCTTCGGTCTGTGAATGACTTTTTATGGCTTGGAGGTAAGATTAAATGGTGAAAGTTTAGTGTGATGATAGCCTTTCTTTTGTTATTTGGAATTCTCTTGATTTCAGTAACACTAATGTCTGTTTTGAAAAATGACTGTTGGATGCTGTGAGATAATGAAGAACAACAAATTCAACAAATCTTATGCCTTCTTTCTGCTGAATATAGTGCTGGGCTCTCATAGATACAAGTTTAGATGAACAATTCCTTGATGTGTAGAGTTTCTGCTCTCTTAGAGAATGTGAAACAGATAATATAAGATATAGTGCATTGAGGATCTGTGGTTTAATTGGTACAAATACTACTTCCATCAGTATCATAATCCTGCTACTGTTGAGTAGAGGGATTTTGAGAGTTCTTATGGCCAAAAAATTCATTACCTTCTCATCAGCTTGGTGATGAGCTAGAGTCTCTAGACTTAGTTCTGCTGGTCCTTGGAAAAGAGAGAGAAAATCTCTCTCTAGGCTTATACTGAAATAAGCTCCCCAGGCTTACACGTTGCTAGCATAACCTTTGGAAATCAGGAGTCATTTCCATGTGACAATGAGGTATTAAAGGAAGACATCAAAAATCCAGTGGAGAAATGTAAAACAAAATACATTTTGAGATCTGAAGCAGGGTAAGGGCAGCAGGTAGAATGGGAAAGTTTATTATTGATTTGGGGAATAAGATTTAGAGAAATTAAAATATGAATAAAACATAGACCCTGCCCAGAAGGAGCTTAGCATCTGGTGGAGATCTCCTGTATTATACTGTGTTTTATCTTCTGTTATACTGTATTTTACATATTGTAATAGATTATATTTATGAGGTGCCCAGAACTGCCTGACTTGGGCAGGGTACAGAGGTACTATCACCTCCTTATCCCCAGAAGCTGTTTCTCTTAATGTTATGTTAGCTTTTTTATGGCTGTCCCTAACATGCTACTGATTCATTTTGAACTTGTAAACACAAAGCCCCTACATTTTTTTCAGACAAACTGCTATCTAACCATGCTCCCTCCAATTTTGTATTTGTGAAATTGAATTTTTTACCCAAGTGTAAGATTTTATGTTTATTCCTAATGCCCACTACTCTATCCTGCCAGGATCTTTTTGGACTTAGACTTTTCATGAGATGTGTTGGGCTTTACCCAAATTATTGGTAAAAGTGTTAGATAACCTATGGTCAAAGCCAAGATACCTGAAGTACTCCACTGGAGACCTCCTTCTGTATTAACATTGAACTATTTATCATTGCTTTTTAATCTGGCCAGTGATTTAGTTCTGAATTCACCGAATTGTTTTTCTGTTTTGTAATTCTATTTCATATCTATCCATCTTTTCCATAAAAATAGTATGAGATACTTTATCAAAAGCTTACTAAAATCTAGGTAAAGTATATCTGTAACATTCTTCTTCTTCTATTTTAAACCCTTACCTTCCACTTTAGAATCAATACTATGTATTGGTTCCAAGGCAGAAGAGTGGCAAGGTTAGGCAATGGGGGTTAAGTAACAGGGTCACACAGTTGGGAAGTGTCTGGGACAAGATTTGAACCCGGGACCACCTGTCTCTAGGTCTGGCTCTCAATTCACTGAGCTACCCAGCTGCCCCCTAACATTCTTCTTATCTGCCAGTTTAGTTACCCTTTAAAAACTGAAATAAGATTTTTCTGATGTGTCCTGTTCTTAATGAAGCCATGCTGGCTTTAAGTAATCATTGCTTCCCTCTCTAGATATTCAGCAACTCTGTCTTTAATGGTTTGTTCTAGAGCTTTTTTTTTTTTTTGGAAATAAAGTCAAGCTTACTGACCTATAATTGTGGTCTGTTCTCTTCCCTTTTTTGAAAATCGTGCTGTTTTTTCTTTTCTTATCTTGTGAAACTTCCCTTTTTTCCCCATCATCTTTCAAATATTACTAACAGGCTTAGCAATCCCTTCTTTCTCTTCTTTCAGAACCTCAGAGTATAGTTTGATTGGGCCACTATCGTTCACCTATAGCTTAAATGGGTCACATTTAAATTCAATAAAGGCAACTAAGTGTTCTCTTACTATTTTCTTACTTATCCTCAGTGTCAGCTTCATATTAGTCATTTTTATCATTTCCAAGGTAAAGGTAATTTTCTTTGCTAAAGGAGGAAAAAAGAAAGAAAATATCATTTGAGCACCTCTGCCTTCTCTTTGACAATTATTATTGTCCTCTCCACCCCAAAGATCATAGTCTTTCTTTGAAGCTCTTTCCTACCCCTCAAATATAGCTACGAGCCTTCTTTTCATCGTCTTTAACTTCCCCTTCCAGGCCCAGATCTTTTTGAGCTTTATCACTCTAGCTAGTATTTGGCCTCTCCCACACTACGTATTTCTCTCTGTCCTCACCTTTGCACTGAAGTCATTAACTCTCAAAATGCATGTTTATTGATTGTAAAAAGACTTGTCAAGTTCTTTTTAGAATTTTTTTCTATCATTTTATTCTCTGCATTTGTGTATAATCTGCAATCATTTCTTTGGACTTTTTGGGGGCAAATGTTAATTAGTATTGCAATAAGTGATTATCATATATCCCATGGAATAACGTTTTTTGTTACGGGAGTACAGTAAAACCTACTATCCTTGTTTCTCTAATAAGTGACTATAAGCTATTTTTCTTTTTATCTTCAACCTCCTTCTTCTGATTTCACTAAGTAATAACATCAAGATTGATATAATTCAATTCTTCCATCAATGTCCACTCACTGGATAAGGAGCTCACATGTAGTGTACAATAGTCACATTAAAGTTTATTGATGGTCTAAAAATGGTTATTCTTAGCAACCTCTGCCACCTGTCTAATCATTCTGCCACTGTCTCTGTAGAAGTAGGTCACACTTGAATGAAGATTGAAGATGGAGGGCCATTTAAAATTTTTATTTGTTTCATGGGTTTCCATGGTAAAAAAAAAAATCAATTACCAGGTGGACTAGTTCATTGGTGACATGCCTCTCTATATTTAGCTACTTAATTCTTCTGTGAACAGATTTGGTCTGTTACCAGAGCCATACTTGAAGCATTTTCATCCCATTAAAACCTGCCAGGGCCTACACTCTGCTGGCACAGCCTTCCAGAACTGGAAAAATGGAAAATGAACAATAGAAATGACATCAAAACCAATTACAACTTCATCCAGCAGTTAAACTGATATAAATTAATTTCCACAGAAAGGAGGCCAGAAGAGCTCAGAAAGAGCTTTAGTCAGCAAACTTCATATTTGTCAGAGAAAGATGGCTGTCAAAAGCAACATCAAGTAAGCCAGAAAAACATATTTGTCAAGTCATATGGAAAAAGATGATGGAAGATTAGAAGAAATGTCAGTTCACAAATATAAGAGAAATAGTGGAAGGTAAAATTAGTTTACAGAAAGTTCAACATAGTAATACAGTGCTATTCAAAAATGAAATAGAAGGAAGACTACAAACAGAAGAAAACTAGAAATATTTGCTAAAATTGTTTTCATGAAAATTTTTTTTCCATCAAGAACAGTGGAACCACTGCATTTGTGTCCTAACATGACATTTCTAGATGTGATTATAGAAGAAATAGGAATTAGAACTAAAAAGAAGAGAAAAAGCAGCTGGATTAGAGCAAGGGTGAATAAAGATGATCTGTTCTACAAGTGATTCAATTGTGAGAGTGTTGAGGGATCAGTATACAGGGTATATGAAGGAGGGAGATAGCATAGGACCTTATTAATACTAAAAAAAACTTCTAAGAGAACACCAATAATTAAAAGTTTATAAGCTTATTCTGCCTTCTCTAAAATATCAAATGGAAGTCGGTAAAGAAATATATGAATTGAGGGCTTCCTTTTTGAGAGTATTAGTAGGTAACAAGCAAACACTATAACAGTGAACCCCTTTTTTTTCATTTTCAGAGTTAACTGAAAGTTATAGAGAAAATAAGATCCTGCTGAACTTAAAAAAATCAACAACAACCCCCAAATAACCCATTCATTAAAGCAAAATATCTCTTTCAGAACCCACATGGATATACTGTGATCAATTCTAGGGAAGGAAACTCAGGAATCCGTGAGATCACAGATCCATTTCAGTATTTTCCTCTCCATTGACCTTTATTCAGTTGTTTTCCATCATACTTCCCCTATCTGGTTTTTGGATCTCCTTTCTTAAATATACTATTTTTTTTTAAAATATATTTTATTTGATCATTTCCAAGCATTATTCGTTAAAGACATAGATCATTTTCTTTTCCTCCCCCCCACCCCCCATAGCCGACGCGTAAGTCCACTGGGCATTAGATGTTTTCTTGATTTGAACCCATTGCTTTGTTGATAGTATTTGCATTAGAGTGTTCATTTAAAGTCTATCCTCTGTCATGTCCCCTCAACCTCTGTATTCAGGCAGTTGCTTTTTCTCGGTGTTTCCACTCCCATAGTTTATCCTTTGCTTATGAATGGTGTTTTTTTTCTCCTGGATCCCTGAAAGTTGTTCAGGGACATTACACCGCCCCTAATGGAGAAGTCCATTACGTTCGATTATACCACAGTGTATTAGTCTCTGTGTATAATGTTCTCCTGGTTCTGCTCCTCTCGCTCTGCATCACTTCCTGGAGGTTGTTCCAGTCTCCATGGAACTTCTCCACTTTATTATTCCTTTGAGCACAATAGTATTCCATCACCAACATATACCACAGTTTGTTCAGCCATTCCCCAATTGATGGGCATCCCCTCATTTTCCAGTTTTGGGCCACCACAAAGAGCGCAGCTATGAATATTTTTGTACAAGTCTTTGTGTCCATTATCTCTTTGGGATACAGACCCAGCAGTGCTATGGCTGGGTCAAAGGGTAGATATTCTTTTGTCGCCCTTTGGGCATAGTTCCAAATTGCCCTCCAGAATGGTTGGATCAGTTCACAACTCCACCAGCAATGAATTAATGTCCCTACTTTGCCACATCCCCTCCAGCATTCATTACTTTCCTTTGCTGTTATGTTAGCCAATCTGCTAGGTGTGAGGTGATACCTCAGAGTTGTTTTGATTTGCATCTCTCTGATTATAAGAGATGTAGAACACTTCTTCATGTGCTTGTTAATAGTTTTGATTTCTTTATCTGAGAACTGCCTATCTATTTCCCTTGCCCATTTATCAATTGGAGAATGGCTTGATTTTTTGTACAATTGATTTAGCTCATTATAAATATGAGTAATTAAACCTTTGTCAGAGGTTTCTATGAAGATTTTTTCCCAATTTGTTGTTTCCCTTCTGATTTTAGTTATATTGGTTTTGTTTGTACAAAAGCTTTTTAGTTTGATGTAGTCAAAATTATTTATTTTACATTTTGTGATTTTTTCTATATCTTGCTTGGTTTTAAAGCCTTTCCCCTCCCAAAGGTCTGACATGTATACTATTCTGTGTTTACCCAATTTACTTATGGTTTCCTTCTTTATGTTTAAGTCACTCACCCATTTTGAATTTATCTTGGTGTAGGGTGTGAGGTGTTGATCTATTCCTAGTCTCTCCCACACTGTCTTCCAATTTTCCCAGCAGTTTTTATTGAATAGTGGATTTTTGTCCCAAAAGCTGGGATCTTTGGGTTTATCATATACTGTCTTGCTGAGGTCGTTTTCCCCCAGTCTATTCCACTGATCTTCCTTTCTGTTTCTTAGCCAGTACCAAATTGTTTTGATGACTGCTGCTTTGTAATATAGTTTGAGGTCTGGGACTGCAAGGCCCCCATCATATGTGTTTTTTTTCATTATTTCCCTGGATATCCTTGATCTTTTGTTCTTCCAAATGAACTTTGTTATGGTTTTTTCTAAATCAGTGAAGAAGTATTTTGGTAGTTCAATGGGTATGGCACTAAATAGATATATAAGTTTGGGTAGGATGGTCATTTTTATTATATTGGCTCGTCCTATCCATGAGCAGTTAATGTTTTTCCAATTGTTCAAGTCTAGTTTTAGTTGTGTGGCGAGTGTTTTGTAGTTGTGTTCATATAGTTCCTGTGTTTGTCTTGGGAGATAGATTCCTAGGTATTTTATTTTGTCTAAGGTGATTTTGAATGGGATTTCTCTTTCTAGTTCTTGCTGCTGAGCTGTGTTGGAGATATATAGAAAAGCTGATGATTTATGTGGGTTTATTTTGTATCCTGCAACTTTGCTAAAGTTGTTGATTATTTCAATTAGCTTTTTGGTTGAATCTCTAGGATTCTTTAAGTAGACCATCATGTCATCCGCAAAGAGTGATAACTTGGTCTCCTCCTTGCCTATTCTGATGCCTTCAATTTCTTTATCTTCTCTAATTGCTACTGCTAGTGTTTCTAGTACAATGTCAAATAGTAGAGGTGATAATGGGCATCCTTGTTTCACTCCTGATCTTATTGGGAATGCATCTAGTTTATCCCCATTGCAGATGATATTAGCTGTTGGTTTTAGACATATACTGTTTATTATTTTTAGGAATGACCCTTCTATTCCTATGCTTTCTAGTGTTTTTAATAGGAATGGGTGTTGTATTTTATCAAAGGCTTTTTCTGCATCTATTGAGATAATCATGTGGTTCTTGCTAGTTTGCTTGTTGATGTGGTCAATTATGTGGATGGTTTTCCTAATGTTGAACCAGCCCTGCATCCCTGGTATGAATCCTACTTGATCATGGTGAATGATCCTTCTGATCACTTGCTGGAGTCTTTTTGCTAGTATCCTATTTAAAATTTTTGCATCTATATTCATTAGGGAGATTGGTCTATAGTTTTCTTTCTCTGTTTTTGACCTGCCTGGTTTTGGAATCAGTACCATGTTTGTGTCGTAAAAGGAGTTTGGTAGAACTCCCTCTTTGCTTATTATGTCAAATAGTTTGTATAGTATTGGGGTTAACTGTTCTCTGAATGTTTGATAGAATTCACAGGTGAATCCATCAGGCCCTGGGGATTTTTTCTTAGGAAGTTCTTTGATGGCTTGATGGATTTCAATTTCTGATATGGGATTATTTAAGAATTCTATTTCCTCTTCTGTTAGTCTAGGCAGTTTGTATTTTTGTATATATTCATCCATTTCTCCTAAATTGGTGTATTTATTGCCATATAATTGGGCAAAGTAATTTCTAATGATTGCCTTAATTTCCTCCTCATTGGAGGTGCTGTCCCCCTTTTCATCTTTAATGCTGTGAATTTGCTTTTCTTCCTTCCTTTTTTTAATTAGATTGACCAGTACTTTGTCTATTTTGTTTGTTTTTTCAAAGTACCAGCTTCTTGTCTTATTTATTAAATCAATAGTTCTATCACTTTCGATTTTATTAATTTCTCCCTTAATTTTTAGGATTTCTAATTTGGTTTTCTGCTGGGGGTTTTTAATTTGATCGCTTTCGAGTTTTTTCAATTGCATTTCCAATTGATTGATCTCTGCTCTCCCTTGTTTGTTAATATGAGCTTTCAGGGATATGAATTTGCCTCTGATTACCGCTTTGGCTGCATCCCAAAAGGTTTGAAAGGATGTTTCGCCATTGTCATTTTCCTTGATGAAATTATTAATTGTTTCTATGATTTCTTCTTTAGCTAAACGGTTTTGGAGTATCATATTGTTTAATTTCCAATTGGTTTTAGATTTGGTTTTCCATGTACCATTACTAATCATTATTTTTATTGCCTTGTGATCTGAGAAGGCTGCATTCATTATTTCTGCTTTTTTGCATTTGTGTGCTATGTTTCTGTGACCTAATGTATGGTCAATTTTTGTGAATGTGCCATGTGGTGCTGAGAAGAAGGTGTATTCCTTTTTATCCCTATTTATTTTTCTCCATATGTCTATTAATTCTAATTTTTCTAAGATTTCATTCACTTCTCTTACCTCTTTCTTATTTATTTTTTGATTTGATTTATCTAAATTTGATAATGGTTGGTTTAAGTCTCCCACTAGTATGGTTTTATTATCTATTTCTTCCTTCAATTCTCCTAGTTTCTCCATTAGAAATTTGGGTGCTATATTATTTGGTGCATACATGTTGATTAATGATATTTCCTCATTGTCTAGAGTCCCTTTTAACAAAATATAATTACCTTCCCTATCCCTTTTGATCAGGTCTATTTTTGCATTGGCTTTATCAGATATCATGATTACCACTCCTGCCTTCTTTCTATCAGTTGAGGCCCAGAAGGTCTTACTCCATCCTTTAATTCTGACCTTGTGGGTGTCAACCCGCCTCATGTGTGTTTCTTGAAGACAACATATGGTAGGGTTTTGGATTCTAATCCATTCTGCTATTCGTCTACGTTTTATGGGTGAGTTCATCCCATTCACGTTCAAAGTTATGATTGTCATTTGTGGACTCCCTGGCATTTTGATTGCCTTCCCTAATTCTAACCTTTTCTTCTTCGGCTCTACCTTTTAGTCCAGTGATTTACTTTGAATCAGTCCCCCTTGTCCCCTCCCTTGATGTTTCCCTTTTTAGTCCCTCCCTTTTTGTTCCCTCCCCCTCCCCCCTCTCTTTCCCTCCCTTTTTGTTCTCCCTCTCCCCCTCCCCCCCTTGGTTTTCCCTTCTCCTTACCCTTGTTGGGTAAGATAGAATTCAAGATCCCAATGGATCTGGATGTTTTTCCCTCTCAGAGTTGATTTCCCTGAGATTGAGGTTTAAGTAAACCCCCCCCCCCCCTCTTCCTCTCCTTCTTATAGGAGTTTTCTTCCCCTCCCCTTCCCCTGTGAATCTTTGTGTGAGAACCATTATTCTATTTGGTCTTTCTTTACCCCCTATTTATACATTACATTTTCCCCACATATTAGTATACATAGGTTGATATAAATGTAGTCCTTATAGAAGAGAGTTTGAGTAAAAGAAGATAACATTTTTCCCCTTTCCTTAATATTTACCTTTTCAGGTATTCCTTGCTCTTTGATTTTCGGTATCAAACTTTCCACAGAGCTCTGGTCTTTTCTTTGCAAAAAGTTGGAAGTCTTCTATTTTGTTGAATGCCCATACTTTCCCTTGGAAGTATATAGTCAGTTTTGCTGGGTAGCTGATTCTTGGTTGGAGACCCAGCTCTCTTGCCTTTCTGAAGATCATGTTCCATGCCTTACGATCATTCAGCGTAGAACTTGCAAGGTCTTGTGTGACCCTGATTGGCATTCCTTTATATCTAAATTGTCTTTTTCTGGCTTCCTGTAGGATTTTTTCTTTTGTTTGATAGCTTTGGAATTTGGCAATTACATTCCTGGGAGTTGTCTTTTGGGGGTTTAGTGTAGAAGGTGTTCTGTGAGCTCTGTCAGTGGCTGTATTGCCCCCTTGTTCTAGAATCTCTGGGCAATTTTCTTTGATTATATCTTGTATCACCATGTCCAGTTTGGTGTTTATTTCTGGCTTTTCTGGGAGTCCAATTATTCTTAAATTTTCTCTTCTCCCCCTGTTTTCCAGATCTATCACCTTGTCGGTGAGATATTTTATGTTCTCTTCTAATTTCTTGGTGTTTTGGCTTTGCTTTATTAGTTCTTGCTTTAAAGCCTGGTTTTCTTTTACAGTTTGGTCAAACTGGTTTTGTAGATGCGTGAATTTCTTTTGCATCATTTCCCACTTTTCCTCCCAGAGGGCTTCCATCTTTTTGGTCCTTTCTGATTCAAATTCTTCATGGGTTTGTGGAGAGTTTCTATTTCCTTTGGAAGATTTTGGAGAATTTTCTTGTATATCTTCTTCTATCTGCTCTGTATTTTGTATTTTGGCTCCATAGAATGTGTCCAGAGTCGCCCCTTTCTTCTTATTTTTCTTGGTATTTTGGGGCTTCTGTGCTTCTGTGGAGTTTGTCATCTCTGAACGTGGAGGATTGGCTTTTCTTGTCTTTGTCTGGTGATCAGAGGCTTTAGTCCTGGGCAGATGTTGGTTCTATGAGCGTTCCCTGGGTTAAACTGAATATGCCTCACTGGAACTGGAATGGAAGGGTCGGACCACGAGGCCACACTCTCCCCCTGGCTCGATTTCCGGAAATTGCCTTCAGAATCCCTGGCCGTGAGGCTGTTTCGTCGGCCTGCGGGGGGGATGGGCTGCCGCTTCCCCAAGCTCCGAGAGCACAGACTTTCACTGAGACTTGGATAGCAGGATCCAGCCCCTGAGGCTGTCTTGCCCGCCCTGAGGGTTGCTGTTGTTTTGACCAGCTCTCTGCAGCGGAGGCCCCAGGCAGTAACTTTCACCCGGACCGACCAGCTCTTTCCAGCGGAGGCCCCAGGCAGTAACTTTCACCCGGACCTACGGGCTCTCTGCAGCGGAAGCCCCAGGCAGTAACTTTCACCCGGACTGGGACTTGGGTAGAAGACCCTGAGGGTTGTTGTTCCTCAGACCCTGCTCTCTGAGCCCGGCGCGGCTGCCGCTTCCGGGAGCCTTGGACTCTGCGCTCCTACCCCTGAGGTCCGAGGGATCTCGGGTTCTGGCTTTTAAGGGGAGCCGTACCTTTTGAACCGGGTCCAGGTCCAGGAGGAGGGTTCCCAGGGTCTGTGCTGTTGGTCGTTTGAATTTCGGCGCCTTAGGAGCTTCTAGTTTGAGATCGGTCGGGAAGGGTTTTCCGGAGATCTGAACTTCAGCTTTCTCTAAGCCGCCATCTTAACCGGAAGTTCTTAAATATACTATTTTAATATGCAATGTAATCAACTGTTTTGATTATTTTGGAACTGTTTCAAAAAAATTTTTTTTAACTTTTACTATGTCTTAGAATCAATATTAAGTAATGGTTCCAAAAATAAAGAGTGGTAAGGATTAGGTAGTTGAATTTAGTGATCTGCTCAGAGTCACACATATAGGAAGTATCTGAGGTGAGGACAGTTTTGAAGCCAGGGCCTTCCATTTCTAGGCCTGATACTCTATCCCCTGAACCACCTACCTGCCCGTTAGTCATTGCTTTAAAAAAAATTTTTTTTAAAGAATAGGCAAGCTAGACAAACCATTAGCTGACTTGATTTATTTTGATTTATTTTTTATAAAAACCCTTACCTTCTACCTTAGAACCATTGGTTTTAAGGCAGAAGAGTGGTAAGGGCTAGGCAATGGGAATTAAGTGACTTGCCCAGGGTGACACAGCTAGGAAATGTCAGGCCAGATTTGAATCTAGGACCTTGTCTCTTGTCTTTAGACCTGGCTCTCAATCCACTGAGCCACCCAGTTGCCTCTGATTTTATTTTATTTTTTTAAAGAAAACCAAATGACCATTAAAAAAAAGAAAAATATGAATCACAACCAATGAAAAAAAGTATTAGTAATGAGGAAGTATTTTACCTGAATATATGCCCTAAAACTGACAATCTAAATAAAAATGGATGAATATTTAGAAAAATATAAAATGTCCAGATTAACCAAACAAGAAGTAGAAAACTAAGGTATAAGTAAGCTCCCAAATTTTAAGAAAACCTGTAGGACTAGATGTATTTACAAGCAAATTTTGTCAGATATTTTTAGAATTAATTCTGTATTATATAAACTGTTTGAATAAAATGGAAAAAGGATTTATAACCAAATTCCTCCTCTGATAGATACATGATCTTAATACCTAAACCAGAGACAGTCAAAACAGCAAAATAAAATTAGACTAATGTCTCTAATGAATTTTCTTTTTTTAAAAAATTAATTTATTTAGTCAACATTATTCCTTGGTTACAAGAGTTACATTATTTCTCTTCCTCCCCTCCACCCACCCTTCCCACAACCGACGCTCAATTTCATCGGGTTTTACATGTGTCCTTGATCAGAACCTGTTTCCATGTTGTTGGTGTTTGCATTAGGATGTTCATTTAGAGTCTACATCCCAGCCTTATCCCCATGTATTCAAGCAGTTGTTTTTCTTCTGTGTTTCTACTCCCAGTTTTTCCTCTGAATGTGGATAGTGTTCCCTCCAAGTTGTTCAGGATCACTGCATTGTCACTAATGGTGAAGTCGATTACATTCGATTGTACCACAGTGTATCAGTCTCTGTGTACAATGTTCTCCTGGTTCTGCTCCTTTCACTCTGCATCATTTCCTGTAGCTCGTCCCAGTTCCCATGGAATTCCTCCACTTTATTATTCCTTTGAGCACAATAGTATTCCATCAACAACAGTTAGCACAATTTGTTCAGCCATTCCCCAGTTGAAGGGCATCCCCTCATTTTCCAATTTTTGGCCACCACAAAGAGAGCAGCTATGAATATTCTTGTACAAGTCTTTTTCCTTATTATCTCTTTGGGGTACAAACCCAGTAGTGCTATGTCTGGATCAAAGGGCAGACTATGCCCTTTGGGCATAGTTCCAAATTGGCCTCCAGAATGGTTGGATTAATTCACAACTCCACCAGTAATGCATTAAAGTCCTGACTTTGCTGCATCCCCTCCAGTATTCATTACTTTCCATTGCTGTCATGTTAGCCAATCTGCTAGGTGTGAGGTGATACACAGAGTTGTTTTGATTTGCATCTCTCTGATTATAAGGGCTTTAGAACACTTTTTCATGTGCTTATTAATAGTTTTGATTTCTTTAACTGAAAATTGCCTATTCATGTCCCTTGCCCATTTATCAATTGGAGAATTGCTTGTTTTTTTGTACAATTGGTTTAGCTCTTTATAAATTGGAGTAATTAGACCTTTGTCAGAGGTTTTTGTTATGAATATTGTTTCCCAATTTGTTGCTTCCCTTCTAATTTTGGTTGCATTGGTTTTATTTGTACAAAAATGTTTTAATTTTATGTAATCAAAATTATTGATTTTACATTTTGTGATTTTTTTTCTATCTCTTGCTTGGTTTTAAAGTCTTTCCTTCCCAAAGATCTGACATGTGTACTATTTTGTGTTCACCCAATTTGCTTATAGTTTCCTTCTTTATATTCAAGTCATTCACCCATTCTGAGTTTATCTTGGTGTAGGGTGTGAGATGTTGATCCAAATCTAATCTCTCTCATATTGTCTTCCAATTTTCCCAGGAGTTTTCATCAAATAGTGGGTTTTGGTCCCAAAAGCTGGGATCTTTGGGTTTGTCATAGACTGTCTTGCTGAGGCCACTTACTCCAAGTCTATTCCACTGATCCTCCCTTCTGGCTTTTAGCCAGTACCAAATTGTTTTGATAAACACTGCTTTATAGTATAGTTTGGGATCTGGTACCTCCTTCCTTCGCATTTTTTTCATTATTTCCCTGCATATCCTTGATCTTTTGTTCTTCCAAATGAACTTTGTTATGTTTTTTTCTAATTCAGTAAAAAAGTTTTTTGGTAGTTCAATGGGTATGGCAATAAATAAGTAAATTAATTTGGGTAGAATTGTCATTTTTATTATGTTAGCTTGTCCTACCCATGAGCAGTCGATTTTTTTCAAATTGTTTAGATCTAGTTTTAATTGTGTGGAGAGTGTTTTGTAGTTGTGTTCATGGAGTTCCTGTGTTTGTCTCAGCAGATAGATTCCCAAGTATTTTATATTGTCTAGGGTGATTCTAAATGGAATTTCTCTTTCTAATTCTTGCTGCTGAGATATGTTAGAGATATATAGAAATGCTGATGACTTATGTGGTTTTATTTTATATCCTGTGACATTGCTAAAGTTGTTGATTATCTAGGATTCTTTAAGTAGACAGACCATCATATCATCTGCAGATAGTGATAGCTTGGTCTCCTCATTACCTTTTTTGATACCTTCAATTTCTTTTTCTTCTCTAATTGCTGCAACTAGTATTTCTAATACAAAGTTAAATAATAGAGGTGATAATCGGCATCCTTGCTTTACTCCTGATCTTATTGGAAAGACTTCTAGTGTATCCCCATTGCAGATGATATTAGCTGATGATTTTAGATATATACTGTTTATTATTTTTAGGAAAGGCCCTTTTATTCCTATGCTTTCTAGTGTTTTCTATAGGAATGAGTGTTGTATTTTGTCAAAAGTGTTTTCTACATCTATTGAGATCATGTGATTTTTGTTGGTTTGCTATCGTCAATTATGTGGATTTTTTTTTTAATATTGAACCATCCTTACATTTGTAAAGATTAAAATTTATGGAATATGGGGAGACTGAGGCAGGTAGAAATTAGTTTCTCTCTGCAAGGAGTATTATATTTTTTAGAGGTTTATTAAAGGCTAAAGATTAAAGAATATACAAGTAAGAAACATGTGCCTAGGCCAGAGGCCTAGACAAAATAACCTTACATCATGGAAGAGACGCCTCTGCTCCAAAACGGAAGTCCCCAAAAAAAGCCAAGACCCTTCAACAGCCTTTGAATCCGCTTAAATCCCTTCTCGATCTCGGCCCAGGTGAGATTACAAGGCATTCTGGGGAAGTGGAGCAAAGGCTCGTGGGGATTGTAGTCCTGTATTCGAGTCTATTTTTTACATTCCCCCCTATGATCATTTGCAAAAAAATTAATTTTTTTCCAAAGGATCATGAAAACATAATCAATTTAAAGATTACAATAATTGAGGATAAGAGAAAGAAAAGAATAAAACCAATAATTACTGGACGCGTTGACAGAAAGCCAGTTAGGGGGAAGTCCCCTTTGGCATGAAAGTATGCATGCAAATAAATGTTCATTAACCACACCCAAAGTTCATTTTGTGCAGTTCGTGGTCTGGAGGCTTCTTCATGATGGCTTCTCCAACAGTTCAGTTTCTGGATTCAGGGAAGTAGCATCTTCTTTACCTAAAATTCTTCTCAAAAGGAATTTAAATTTTGCAATTTAAATAATGATATTTTTTTTACATTCCCCCTGTTAAGAGGGTGATTTAAAAACTGGGATCACTTAGGGATGCATGGCTGAGGTATATGAATCAATTGGCAAGAGATATTAAAAAGGTATCAGAAAAATCAAAAAGAAAAGAAAAAATTCTGGATGAAAATATAGACTATCAAAGTCTTATGTGTAAAAATTCCAAGTAGAAGAAAAATAAATCTATAACAGGTCCTTCAATCAGGGCCCACTCAAAATGATCTAAGTAATGATGCATTTACCCAGTCAGTGCCAGGACTACAGAAAGGTACCACACTATGAGAGGCAGAAAAGGGGACCAGATTATAGAAGCCAAGTAGGAGCCAAGGTTTTGGGGATACTCATCTTTGAGTATCTTCAGAGTGAGTGTAGATACAAGGAAAGCCTATGTCTTAACACATGTTAAACATAGTAACCTTGAGTCTTCACACTAGGTTCAAGACCTTTGTATTGGCTTAGAAGTGCATCAAGCCATCCTAGATTGGCCTTTCTTTGGCCCTATGAAATGGCTCTTGTGTGTAGCTCTTGTCCTGGAATCAGACAGAATCATTAAGCAAAGTCCCATAATTTATTTAAATAATTAGTGGAATCATTTTCATAGTCACAAGCTTTTTAGGGCATGCATTAGAAAATGTATCTTAAACTTGTAGCACTGAAAATCAAAAGGTTAAAGAAAATCTTAATACTGGTGACATGTGCTTCAAATATAAAAAGGAGAGAAAAAATAATAAACTGAAAAAGTATATTGCACATGCAAGAAAAATATAATAATAAAAGAGCTTTAAAAAATTCAAAAATATAGCTTATAATCATTGACACTCTGTGTCAGCTAAGAAAATATAAAATACAAGGCTTTCTCACCAAAAAATGAGATCCATTTCCTCTTAATATCTGGCCATGATCACTGTGAGTAGAAGGCAAATGAATTGAACAAGGTTAACAATTTTTCATTTTTTAAAAATACAGTAGGTACAAATATGTAGATATCAAAATTCCCCAAATTCTCAATAGCCCAATTAATTACAATAGCAAACACACTTTCATATTTCACATAAGTTGCTGTATGACATTTTTAAAACCTATGAATTGATGGACATTTGTCACAATTTTTACAAACGTAGCAATCCTTCAACCTTGGTATTTAAACATATTTTTTAAAACAAAGTAAAACTCATCTTGGGTTTAGAACATAATCAAGAAATCTATATATCATTCTGGTAGAAGTAAAGTAGTGTGCTGAAGAGTATAAATAAAGGGGTGCTCCTTTTTCTTGGAGGCTTTTCCCAAGGGTACAAATGCCCTGAAATTAACTGCCCAACTTCCATTTACATGTGGGAAGGTTGGGGGTTTATAAAATACATTTCACTTCAGCTACTATAATGGGCCTTACCTCGTGGTAGGGGCAGGCAAAAATAACCAGATTGTTAAAAAAAATTCCAAAAATCATATTTAAAAACCCTTAAAATCAAATCATTTGAGATATTTAGCACATTAAAATTCCAAAGGTTGTTAATACAATTATAACCAGTTCTGAAGTCCATCTATCCTCAGCAAAATAAAAAAAAGCTGTTTTTTAATATATGGGCTCATTCACAATAATATTTGTTCAACACAGTTATAGGGGGAAAACAACAGAATTTTAAAACTCAGTACATTCAAAATAAATTCAATCAGCCTTCAGTTCAAGCAGAATAATATTGAATCCAGTAATATATGAACTTAAAATCACAAAGTTAAACCTTAAACAAAACAATGCAATGGAATACAGAGATTTTTTTTTTTTAATAAACCATTGGAGTCTGAAATGCCTTAGAATATAGCCTTTAGTCTCTTCAAAGTTCCTTGGTTTTTTTTTTTTTTTGGTTTGTTTGTTTGTTTTTAATTATCCATTTAAATGTCTATTGTCTGAAGGTAGAGTAGTAAAGGCTAGGCTATGGGGTTCAAGGTATCCGTCCAGGGCCCCATAGCTGGGAAACATCGGAGGCCAGATTTTAACTAGAGACCTCCCGTCTCTGGGCCTGGCTTCCAGTTCGCTGGGCCACCCATTTTCCTCCCCAAAGTTAAAGTTGAATCTTTGGGCTGAGTCTGCTCCCTGATAGGCAGGCAAAATCAATGAAATTGCCAGAAGAGTCAAAAATCCTTTTAAACAGCCCATTGCTTTTTAGGTTTCTGTTTGAAAAGTCTGTTTCTTCTCTCTAGTCTTTTCTGTCTTTCCCCTCTCTGATCCCCCTGTGGCCAATACCCCCAGCCACGTGGAGGCTTAGCCTAAGGGAAAATTGCCCTTTATCCTTTCCCTCTCGTCTCTCCCCTCCGCCCACGTGGCCAATACTGTTACCAGCTGGTCGCAATGAGTCCTGAGTGATCTGCTCCAAGGATCTGGGTGATGAGCCGGCTGGGGTCACGCTCGAGGGTCTGGGGCGCAGAAATAGGCAGGCAGCGGCCCGTGAGAGGCCAGGAGCAGGAGCGGCTGCGGGGGTGGGCAAGGCCGGGACCAGGTACCAGGTGAGGATGATCAGGGCTGCAGGCTGCAGGCAGGAAGCGGTGGGGCCGACCCAGGTGGGGTGGGCAGCAGGTCCCGAGCCTGTAGCAGCTTTGCGAGGGTAGAAAACCTTGGCCAGAGAGATATGGCTCAAAAAAAATTTTTTTTTTCTAGGTACTAGATATTAAAACTGAATTTAAGATCAGAAAAGAAATCAGAAGATTGAAAGTTCTTTTTTTCCATTAGGTCACCAACTGTAATGATTAAAATTTATGGAATATGGGGAGACTGAGGCAGGTAGAAATTAGTTTCTCTCTGCAAGGAGTATTATATTTTTTAGAGGTTTATTAAAGGCTAAAGATTAAAGAATATACAAGTAAGAAACATGTGCCTAGGCCAGAGGCCTAGACAAAATAACCTTACATCATGGAAGAGACGCCTCTGCTCCAAAACGGAAGTCCCCAAAAAAAGCCAAGACTCTTCAACAGCCTTTGAATCCGCTTAAATCCCTTCTCGATCTCGGCCCAGGTGAGATTACAAGGCATTCTGGGGAAGTGGAGCAAAGGCTCGTGGGGATTGTAGTCCTGTATTCGAGTCTATTTTTTACACATTCCTGGTATGAATCCAACCTCATCATAGTGAATAACCCTTGTGATGACTTGCTGGAGTCTTTTTTTTTTTTAAACCCTTACCTTCCGTCTTGGAGTCAATACTGTGTATTGGCTCCAAGGCAGAAGAGTGGTAAGGGCTAAGCAATGGGGGTCAAGTGACTTGCCCAGGGTCACACAGCTGGGAAGTGTCTGAGGCCAGATTTGAACCCAGGACCTCCCTTCTCTAGGCCTGGCTCTCAATCCACTGAGCCACCTAGCTGCCCTCTTTGCTGGAGTCTTTTTGCTAGTATCCTATTTAAGATTTTTGCATCTATATTCATTAAGTATATTGGTCTATAGTTTTCTTTCTCTGTTTTTGACCTGCCTGTCTTTGGAATCAGTACCATAGTTGTGACATAAAATGAATTTGGTAAAACTCCTTCTTTGCTTATTCTGTCAAATAGTTTGTATAATATTGTGATTAGTTGTCCTTTGAATGTTTGATAGAATTCATTTGTGAATCCATCTGGACCTGGGGATTTTTTCTTAGGGAGTTCTTTGATGGCTTGTTTAATTTCTTTTTCTGATATGTGGTTGTTTGGGTAGTCTATTTCTTCCTCTGTTAGTCTAGGCAATTTATATTTTTGTAAATATTCATCCATATTCACCTAGATTACCATATTTATTGCCATATAATTGGGCATAATAATTTTTAATGATTACCTTAATTTCCTCTTCATTAGGGGTTAGGTCTCCCTTTTCATCTTGGATACTGTCAAATTGGTTTTCTTCTTTCCTTTTTTAAATTAGATTGACCAGTACTGTGTCTATTTTATTTGTTTTTTTTCAAAGTACCAGCTTCTAGTCTTATTTATTAAATCAATAGTTCTTTGACTTTTAGTTTTATTTATTTCTCCTTTGATTTTTAGGATCTCTAATTTAGTCTTTATCTGAGTATTTTTAATTTGTTCACTTTCTGGTTTTTAATTTACATGCCCAATTCATTGACCTCTGTCCTCTCTAATTTTTAATATATGAACTCAAGGATATGAATTTCCCTCTGAGTACTGCTTTGGCTGCATCCCATAGATTTTGAAAGGATGTCTCATTATTGTCATTTTCTTCTATGAAGTTATTGTTTCTATAATTTGTTCATTAACTGATTTTGGAGAATCGTATTGTTTAATTTCCAACCAATTTTTGATTTGCCTCTCCATATACCCTTACTAATTATTATTTTCATTGCATTGTGATCTGAGAAGGTTGCATTTATTATTTCTTCTCGTTTGCACTTGTTTGCAATGTTTTTATGCCCTAATACATGGTTAATTTTTGTGAATATACCATGTGCTGCTGAAAAGAAGGTGTATTCCTTTTTGTCCCTATTTATTTTTCTCTACATATGTACTAACTAATTTTTCTAAGATTTCATTTACTTCTCTTACCTCTTTCTTACTTATTTTTTGGTTTGATTTATCTAGTTCTTAAAGAGGAAGGTTCAGATCTCCCAGTAGTATAGTTTTTCTATTTCATCCTTGAGCTCCACTAGTTTCTCCTTTAGAAATTTGGATGCTATACCATTTGGTGCATACATGTTGAGTACTGATATTTCCTCATTGTCTATACTGCCTTTTTTCAGGATGCAATTACCTTCTCTATCTCCTTTGACTAGATCTATTTTTACTTTAGCTTTGTCAGATATCATGATTGCAACTCCTGCCTTTTTTTTTTTTAATCAGTTGATGCCCAATAGATTTGGCTCCATCCTCTTATTTTTACCCTATGTGTGTCTACCTTGTTGATGTGTGTTTCTTGTAGACAGCATATGGTAGGGTTTTGGATTCTAATCCACTCTGTTATTTGCTTTCTTCTTATGGGTGAATTTATTCCATTGACATTCAGAGTTGTGATTACTAGCTGTGTATTTCCCAGTATTTTTATTTCTATTCCTAGTCCTGTCTTTTCTTTTTTCACTATTTCCTTCTATACCAGTGTTTTGTTTTTAATCAGTCTCCCTAATTCCCACTTTTGTTTTTTTTTCTTTCTACCCCCCTCTCTTCTTATTCCCCCCTTATTTTCTTTACAGTCTTTTAAAACTACCCCCCCACCCTCTCCCTCCCTTGTACTGCTTCCCTCCCCACCAATCCATTTGTTACCTTCTAATTCCCTATAGGGCGCAATTAATTCTCTGCCCCAATGTATTTGTCCCTCTTTGAGTCAATTTCAATGCACGTAAGTGTTGAGTATTTCCTATCTCCAACTGCTTTACTCTTCCAGTGTATTGATGTTCTCTTCCTCTCCTTCCATGAGCTTCTTTGTGATATATAAGTTTAGCCCCTTTTGTTTCTTTTCCCATTTCTTTTAGTATTAACCTCTTTTTTTTAGCTCTAGTTGTATATATATATATGTATATATATATTTATACATATAAATATATATATGTATTTTTGCATACATATATCTGTATATATATTTATGTCTTGGCATTTCATCCTATACAGTTTCTTACTGTTCCCTCTAAGTGTAATTCTTCTAGCTGCCCAGGTGATGATAGCAATTTTTAAGAGTTACCAGTGACCTCTTTTCTTATACGGATACATATCATTTTAACTTATTGAGTCTCTTAAAAAAAGTTTTTGTTGTTGTTTTTCTTTTTTCCCTCTTTTTTAATTACCTTTTGATGATTCTCTTGAGTTCTTTGCTTAGACATCAGATTTTCTGTTCAGGTCTGGTCTTTTCTTTACAAATGCTTAGAATTCTTCTATTTTATTAAATGACCGTAGTTTCCCCTATAAGAATATAGTCAGTTTTGCTGGGTGATTGATTCTTGGTTTTAGACCTAGTTCCCTTGCTTTTCAGGATATCATATTCCATGCCTTTTGGTCCTTCAGTGTAGATTCAGCCAGATCCTGTGTTATCCTCACTGTGGTTCCATGGTATCTGAATGACTTCTTCTTAGCAGCTTGTTATATTTTTTTTCCTTGGTCTGATAGTTCTTGAATTTGGCTATAACATTCCTTGGTGTTGTCAGTTGGGTATTAAACAGGAGGTGCTCTGTGGATTCTTTCAAACTGCACTTTTCCTTCTTGTTCTAGAATATTGGGGCAGTTTTCTTGGATAATTTCCTGTAGTATGATGTCCAGGCTTTTTCTTTTGTCATGGTCTTCTGGTAGACCAATGATTTTTAAGTTGTCTCTCCTAGAACGATTTTGTAAATCTTCTGTTTTGTGAATGAGGTGCTTCATATTTTCCTCAATTGTTTCATTCTTTTGATTTTGTTTTATCGTGTCCTGCTGCCTTGTGAAGTTTCTTTTTTCTAGTTGTTGTATTCTGGTTCTTAAAGACTGGATTTCATCCCTGACTTTTTGGTCATCCTTCTCCTTCTGGTCTGATTTTCTTTGGAGGTCATCTTTCATCTTCTTTGCCTCATCTTTCATTTTCTTTGCCTCATCTTTCATCTCCTTTGCCTAATTTTCAAGCTGGTTGATTTTGGCTTTCAAGATACTATTTTCTCGTTTTAGTTCAAGTGCCTCAGTTTCCAGATGACTTAGCTTAGTTTTTAAGTTCTTTTCCAGTTGTCTTCAGCCTCTCTTAATTGTGTTTTGAATTGTATTTCGAGTTCTTCCAGAGCCTGGAACCAATTTGCTGGGGTTTCTGTTTTTTTTTTTTGCTTGGAGTTCCCTCATTCTTCTCTGTTCCATTTTTTTTTCTTTGTTCATTGCCTGTATAGAAGAGGTTGATTGTAATTTCTTTTTTCTTTTTCTGTTGTTTGCTCATATTTACCCCTTCTTTACTCCCTAAGGTTGTTGCCTTAGCTCTTGCTCCTCTCATTTTTTTGTGGTTTTGGGCTTTTCTTTCCGCCTTCACTCTTGGAGTTTGTCATTATATCTCTCAGTGTAGTCTGGGGGGAGGGTTGTTGAAGCTTGAGCTTCTCTGCCCTCTGGAGGCTTTGATGGTGTTAAATCTAGCAGTCTGGGGGGGAGGGATGTTGGAGCTTGAGCTTTCCTGCCTTCTGAAGGCTTTGATAGGATTAAATGCAGCTGGGTTGTTGAATGTGCCCTGAGGCCAAAACCTCCGGAAGGGTGGGGGCAATATGGAGTGCCTCCTCTGCTGCAACTATGCCTCCTGCTCTGTGCTCTGCACTTCTTCTCTAACTGCTTCCCCACTGCTTGTTTTGGATGCTCTGAGCCTGGTACAGCTTTGCCTGCAAGGTACTCCCTCCAGAACAGCGCCTTTGCCTGTCCAGATGTTCCAGCTGATGCTGGAGGCTTAGCGCTCTAGGTGGACGAGGGGGTCCTGGAACTTTCCTTCTTCTTTCCCCTTAAACTGTAGTGTTCTTGAATTCCGGCTTTTGGGGGCATATCTTTTAAGTTGAGTCTAGCAGGAGGGTTCCTTGGCTCTATCTTGTTGTTAGGTTTGATTTTCAGTCCCCTAGGAGCATTTAGTTTGTAATCGGTAAGGAAGGGTTTTCAGAGGTCTGACCTTTTGCTGCCTTCATGCTGCCATCTTAACTCTTGACATCTGTCCCCTCTAATGAATTTTCATGTAAAATGTTATAGTATTATCATGGAAATTATAACAAAATATTACTGAGATTATATATGATGATCAGGTTGAAATTATATCAAGAATGTAGGACTGGTTCAATATTAGAAAACTGTAAGCATAATTGACTATTAATAACTGGAAGTACAAAAATCATATGATTATATCAATAGATGCAGAAAAAGATTTTGGTGAGATGTAATACCCATTATAATTAAAAATATTGGAAAGCATAGGAATAAATGTACTTTTCCTTAATATGATAAGTAGTATCTATCTGAAATCTAGAGCCAGCATTATTTGTAATGGGAATACATTAGAAATTTTTCCAGTAAAATCAGAGACAAAGCAAGAATGTTCACTATCCCTGTTATTGTTTAGTATTGTGCTTGAAATGTTAGCTATTAACAATTAAGATAAAGAAAAAGAAATTGAGGTAATAAACATAGGCAAAGAGGACACAAAATTATTGCTTTTTACAGATGATATAGTTTGCTTTGAGAACTCTACAGATTTAACTAAAAATGAATGGAAATAATTAAATTCAGCAAAGGTACATAGACATTTGTCTATACCATTAATAATAATAATTAACATTTATATAGTTTTTATTATGTGCCAGGCACTGTCCTAAGTGTTTTATAATTACTATCTCATTTGATCCTCACAAACCCAGCAAGGTGGATACTGTTATTATTCCCTTTTATAGATTAGGAAATTGAGACAAACAGGCTAAATGACTTGTCTAGGGTCACACATGTAGTAAGTATCCGAGGCTTGATTTGAATTCAGGTCTTTATGAGTCCATGGCCAGTGCCTTATTCACTGTACCACCTACACTATTATTCATATTCTAATTTATGTTGTAGTTATGTGCATACATATTTTATTTTTACTGATAGGTTATAAATTCCTAGAGGGTCAGGTCAACTCCTTTATAACCTCCTGTCCATCCCACTCTCTTTAGTCTTCTTGTGGTTTACCATCATACTTATACCTATATTCGGTAGTCTAGTAACACTGACCTCCTTGCTGTTTCTTAAACAAGACATGCCATCTCCCAACTCCAGTCATTTTTAGTGACTGTCCCTATTGTCTGGAATGTTCTCCCGCATCATTTCTGTCTCTTAGCTCCTCTGTTCCTTCAGGTCTCAGCAACAATCCTACAGGAAGCCTTTACCAATTTCCTTTAATGCTGATGCCTTCCATCTGAAATGTCAAATTTGTTGAATGACTGAACATTCAAGTTGAATATGTAGTTTGTGGAACATAAATACTACAGAAACACCACAGGGCTATGATGGCAGGGCTATGATGGCAAATCTATGGCACATGTGCCAGGGATGGCACACCTAGCCCTCTCTGTGGGCACAAATGCCAAGGACCCAGTACATCCATCCCTGCAGCATAGAGTTCCTAACTAGAAAGTTGGAGGGAGGCACAGCTGGAGGAGTTAGTAAGCAGGTGACTGCATCCCTTGCAGGACAAGATTTCCCCACTCCATTCAGAATGCAATGGCCTCTTAAGTACCTTTGGCCTGAGTGAGACAGAAACAACTTATGTCTTTACTATCAGAAACAACCAGTGTCTTTATGATACAAAGTATTTTTGGGATTTTGGGATGTGTTCTGAGTTTGTACTTTACAAATGTTCAAAACTGTAGTCTAGTGATTTAGGAATACGTTTTATGAACTTGAGGCTAGGCTAAGAGCCCCTTCAGCTCCCTTCCCCAGTTTCTTTCACAAGCAAATCTGGGTTTAGTTGCCTTGCCTTTTACTAACCCTGTCTGTTCAATTTGCATTCAAAGGGGTGTCCACCTGTGAGAGAACAGGTGGGCTAGAAACTCTGGAAAACACAATAGTGGCTTGTCAGAGGTAGCAATCAGACCTGCATCCAGATTAAAATCCTACTTCAACCCTTGACCATTTGCAAAAAAGGTTAATTTGGAGGATACCCACTTGAGGAAGGCTGGATCAATGGGGTGGATGTATCAGGATGTCATTTAACCTGAGAGTTATATTTGCCTTTAAATAAGGGGTTTTCCGGTAAGCTGGGAAATTTTTGCTTTTTTTTTTTTTGAGGTTTGAGGGGATCATAGTTCATATAACTAGAGAGGAGCAGAGTGCTTGGACCCCTCGCCTCTCCCTCTCCCCAAACCTGACTATATCACCTGCCCCCCCTGCCCAGCAGTCCAGTGGGAGTGCTTCCTCCCTCCCTTGGGTGGAGTATGGGGGGGAAGCAGTTCACCTCCACTTATTAGGGGGCACAAAATGTGGTCTTTGGGAATAAGCATGGGCACAGCACTTGATCTGGGAGGTGAGGGTGGGGCCTGGCACTCCATCTCTAAAAGGTTCCCCTTCACTGCCATAAGGTATAGAGTGAATTTAATTCATTAATCTGGGAAAGGATATGAATAATATCATTGTAACTACCAATAACCAAGAAACCAATGTATACATTTTGTTTCTTTGTATCTCTCATAGCCCTTAGCACAATGAATTTTACATAGTAGGTGCTCAAGAAATACTCATTTGATTTAATTTTTTAAAAATGGGGAATCTCAGCTTTAGTAGTGTTGTTTGTAAAAGGGCATTGATTGGAAAATTTAACATCAGTGTTGTTAAAAGTGATTATAAGCATCTATTTAGAATTTATACCCCCATTTTCTATTTACCAAATTAAAAGGGAGGGATCATGTGTGTATCTAAGAACTGAACTGTGACGTCTCAAACATTATTATCATTGATTTTATTCTTCATCATTGAGAGAAGGGTATGCTCAGAGTTTTTAAATTACAAGAAATGTTAAGTATTAGATTAGCCAGACATTGTTTGCTGATGGTACCAGGCACAGGTGTTAGGCACTGGGAATACAAAGATGGAAATGAAACATTTCCATCTCATAAAATATTATACAAAATAAAACAGAACTGCACTTATTTTAGCTTTTTTGTAGAGTTGGACAGAACATGGAGTTCAAAGAATATTTGAATAGGAATTACTCTTTAAAATATCTCTAATAAATGGCATACAGCCTCTGTTTAGACATATTCAGTGATGAAGAATAATAATGATAATCAAGTTCACAAGGCATTCTATGTTCATGGCCTTACTTGAACACCCAGTCTCCCAGGGTGGTCCATTCGATTCTATAAACTGCTCAGACCTGAGGGGAAATGGCACTGATTCAGATTGTCAGAGAATAATAACAATTGACAGAACAAATGAGTGGAAAGTTGTAAGATTAAAAATTAATAGTCAAATACTCCAAGTATTATTTTTTATAAGATTTAATAATAATAACTTGAAGCAAAGGAAAGAATAGCCTCAATAAAGAGAAAGCTTTTCAGACTGTACTCCCAGGAGAGAGCACAGTTCCACCAGAGAAGCCCGTAGGGTGGGGTTTTCAGCAAATTTATTTCCCAAAATGTCAGAATGAAAAGTGAGGATGTAACTTAAAAGGCTGCTGGGTAAATGTAGTTCAGGTGTATCTAATTTCTATTTGCACATATCCCCATGTGATCCTTTGGGAGACCAGTCTCCCCAAGGGGTCATTTTAAACATAATTAACTTAAAACTTTAAAGATTTTTAACTAAAGGTATATACAATATTGCAGTTTCTAAAAGGAAATTACAATAATTTGGAGATAAAGGGAAATAAAAGAAAAAGAACAAAACCAATGTTAAGTGCATTGACAAAAAGCTGACTAGGGTGCAGTCCCCTTTGGCATAAGAGTGTACTTTCAAAATGAATGCAATTCACCCCCCCATAGTTCAAATTCATCATATCTCAAGAGTTCACTCTGAATCTTTTGGTGCATTGTGTGGTCTCTGCAGGCATCTTTGTGGCGCCTTCTCCAAAAAGTTCATCTTCTGGATTCTGGGAGGTAGTCTGTTGTTCCAAATTAGGCTCAAATTCCAATCAAATTTCATAATAATAACATAACCCCATAGTCCCCCCATAGGAGGATAATATCACATTCAGAGGTGGGATTCTACAGCTATAAGTGATGGAGCCATTTTTGAAGTGAAGAGACCAGCCTTTAGACAGCTTGCCAACTATTGCTACAAGCTAAATCATAGGTTTTTTGTTGTTGTTTTTTTTTTTAAACCCATACTTTCTGCCTTTGTATCAGTTCTAAGACAGAAGAGTGGCAAGGGCTAGGCAGTCAGGGTTAAGTGACTTACTCTGGATCACACATCTAGGAAGTGTCTGAGGCCAGATCTAAACCCAGCTCCTCTTAACTCTAGGCCTGGTACTTTATCCACTGTGTTACCTAAGTATCCCGGAACCACAGTGTTGTTGTTGTTGTTTTTAATCTTTAAATCTTTTATTTAATTAATTAATTTAGAATATATTTCCACGGTTACATAATTTATGTTCTTTTCTTTCCCTCCTCCCTCCCGCCTCCCAGAGCCAACAAGCAATTCCATTGGGTTTTACATGTATCATTTGAACCATAGTTTTTAAGGGAATGTATGGTATAAAGTCCTCTGTCCCTGTGGTAGTATGGGCTTCTCTATCCATTTCGAGGGGCTACCCCTTTCCCTACCAAGATGTATATGTGTGTATATACAATCAGGTTTGTATGTGTATGTATATATGCATCTATATGGGGGTAGGGGCAAATGTGGGTATGTATACACATTTATATATATGAGCACATATATACACATTCAGATTATATACACATATATATGCCTATATAAATATATATAGTAGTATGTATGCATGTACATATATATATATATATGTGATAAAATAATGTAGCTTTTAGTTTTGACATTTTGCTGTCACAAGAAAAAAGTATTTGTAATTGAATTGCTTAAATCATTGTTCATTTCAGCAACTATGTAATTGGTAGCAAGTACAGGAGTTCAATTCAAAACTCAATTTGAGTTGATGAATGTGCCACTCCACTGATTGCATACTATTTCCTTTTTCGCTGCCCAGCTGCCCTTGAAGGCTTATGCTCTGCGTCTGTTATCTATCATTATCCTGGTGGTACAGGAGGCAAAGCTGGAGTTCGAAGGCTGCAAGGTACCTCGCTTCCTGCTGATTCAGGCAACCGGCACCGACCAGGTAGGTTTAGTACCTGTCCTTGATTTGTAGTCATTCTTAGACTTTGAGAGAGGCAGTATAGCATTTCATCCCTTCTTCCCACTTTGAGTTGGACAGGATGCTATGCTGCATACACATTTTGTTGAGTTAGCAATCTTGTATTCAAGGAGTTTCTTTCAGCTCTGCTTTAATGCCCTATGCAGATTGATTAGAATGCTTGGTTGAATTCTAGAACATTTGCATAAAATTTTATGGCAGGTGAGTCATAACAAAAGGTTTGGTACCAAGTCTTTTTTCATAATTTCTAATTAGTAGATGAAAGTAAGCACAGAAAACCATGAATTCAGAACCACTGATAATGATGTTTAATTCAAAACATGTTGGTTTTGTTTTCTCCCTGGTCAATCAAGTTTTTATTGGCTTAGAAAGTTTGAATGAAATATTTATATAATACCACTGAAGAGTTAAAAAACGTTTACCCTTCTGTTAAATATCAAACTTGTGAATTTTTGGTTTCCTCTCAAAGAGTGAAGCAGCTCCTAATGAGTGCTTTAGGATATAGAAAATATAGCAGTTCTGTCATACAGATCTTATACTTTTGGATGCAGTGGCAAAGGCCAAGGCCTTACGTGTACCATATTGATATATTGGTTTGTCAGTCTTATACAGATGTTTCCCCTCTCTCTCCCTTCTTTCCACCTGTAAAAGTTAAAAAAAGCAAATACTGGATGAACTCTTGTCCTAGATTTTGGTCTGTCTGAGTGACCTTGGTGAAATCACTTCTCTATGGCCTCTAGTCTCTTTTTGGTAAAATTAGGAGGTTAGACTAAAGCCCACTCTAACTTATACATTTTTTGAATTTATACCTAGGTAATTCATGTAAATCCAGGGGTGAGAATACCTTGAATTTCTCATTTTCCTTTTTCAGCTTGTCTTCCCTTTTGTGAGCCAACTTGTGTGATTTCAGTGAGCCATCATCAGTATATGCCTTCCTGTAATAATCTGAGTTTCCTAACTCTGTGAAATCTTCATGAATCAGTTTATATTTCTTTGATAGAAGTTTCTTAGTGATCTTAGTTGTGTGCCACTTTCTGGAAAAGAAGGAGAAGTGGCCCAAGATGTCATTTATAAAAGATACATATTTCAAATGTGAATGACAACAATCATCTTCCTGTTCTTCAATGTTGGTTTGTATTACATTTTGTCCAAGTGTTCATCACATTTAGTTTTAGCCTATTATTATAATTGCTAATTATGGTATGATATGACGGTATTTTAAGTTTTCTTGTCATCTCAAGTCAAGTTCTAATTGTCAAATCCTCAAGAAACTTCAGAAAAATGAAAATACTGCTTTAAAAGTAAGTTTTTATTTCCTTCTGCTTCATTTCCAGAAGTGCCTTTCATCTGGAAGCATTTTGCTGGTCCTTTTGTCTATTGATATGATTTGAAGAATTATCTTGTAAAAGCATGTTCCTATGTTAATTTGATTTTTAGTTTCTCTAGAGAGGCTCGTTAGGAGTTAGTCTCTCTCTCTTCTTGTTGAATATAAGCAAAGAGCTTTAAAAACTGCCTTGTCTGCAGAATGGAAATATCTTTATGTAGCTTTGCCTAGTATAAAGAATCTGAGGAACTTTTTGCTGTTGAATACGGACTCTGGGGAAGCACATCCTAGAGAGTGGTCCAAGGGAGAACTTAAGAAGCAAGTCTTGTCTCATTCACAAGCTTAATTATTATTCTAGTAACTTTTGAAGCTGTTCATCTTCCACATTCATTAAACAACTTGATAATATGAGAAGATCTTACCTTGGATATTAATTTTAAGATCACACAGTTTTTAGAAATCACAATTTGTGCATGTGGAATTTATTGTATTAACTCTGAAATTTGACAACAATTGGGTTAGCAGTTTAGCTCACTGCTTTGTATTTTGAGGAAAAGAACTATTGGAATTACCAGGAGCAGCCACACAGTTGGAGGAAATTAGTAAACTTTTATCTTCATTTTAGAATCAATACTGTGTATTGGTTCCAAGGCAAGAGAGTGGTAAGCGCTAGGCAATGGGGCTTAAGTGACTTGCCCAGGATCACACAGCTAGGGAGTGTCTGAGGCTAGAACTAAATTCCTATCTCTAGGCCTGAGTCTTAATCCACTTAGCTACCTAACTGCCCCCACCATGTATACTTTTACCCTAGTAAGGAGACCAGTAATTGCAATAGTTCCTTCCCTCACATACAAAGTAGTGAACGAAACTGCTGACTTGATTGACCTTTCACTAGGTTTGAGATCATCTTTAATTAATCTAGGCTTTTAAATAGAGCTTCCTGGTTCATAAGCTTATAAATGATCAGGGAATAAAACTGTATTTATTTCATACTAAATTTGATTTTGCAAAAAACTGAATTGTTGACATTCAGAAGTGATCTCTTCTATTGTTTTTTTTTTCACTTTTAGTCATTTCCTGCATTTTAACAAGTGTGCTGGCTACAGTGATTTGGAAATGGCAGATATTTTAGATATTTTTATATTATTCAGATTTAGTCAGTTCTTTGGAGGTGAGATCAGCAAAAACATCAGAATTAATAGCCCCAAAGAGCAAAGCATTGTGTGTTTTTATTATTTAAGTAAAAAAAACTCAACTTATTTTAGCTCATTGCTCTGTTACACCATAGTACCCCTTTTAAAAAAAAAGTGCATTTGAAGGAAATGTTGATAGTTCAGAGCAGGTGGATCACAGCTCAACCATATCTAATGGCTTTGATCATTATGTTTTTTTCCTAGTGATGTTTGTTAATAATTGAAATTTTAAAGACTTTTCAATTGCTTTTGTATGTTCCTTTAATGTGTAAGGGTAAAGACTCGTTAAATTAATGACTTTCCTCTTGAGAGAGCCAAAATCTATAATGTGTTTTTTATTGAAAATGAATTTAAACTTTTTCATTTGGTTTGTGTTCAGCTTTGCTCATTATGGAAGGGACAAATGATCTTGCAGTGGTCTTTTTGGCCATACCTTGCAAAGACTAATAATAAATAATTAGGAACTTAATCTTAGTATATAGCAGGTGGTAATACACATATACATATGTGCATTTGTTTATATGTACTTATTTAAGAAATTAAGGCACACACATTTGTCATTTGGTTAAAATGTTAATGAAATAACTTATTTTGTCTTTTGTTTTAACAAGAGTACTTGTAGTATAAGGAACATGAAAATTACTTTTGGATTATTCAATAACTTTTTCCCATTGAGGGAAACTATATTGTACTATTCAAAATCTACAGAGTCACATTAGTACTTTTCAAATTTTTAACATTTTAGCCCCTTGATAGTTGCCCCTTAGTCTTCTAACTTTAGTTATATTTTAGTTATTTTCCAATAGACAGATCTCTTGTCATTTTAAGAAAGTTTTTTTCTCTTTGCATATACTTTATACTTCGCTAAAGAAGAAAATTAGGATTCACCTTTTATATCACATATTCCAGTTTTCCTTCCTTGTTAAAATAGGAAGTTATTGGTGAAGGAAGTATTTTAAGCAAAGTATTTCATGCCAAGATGTAACTTGGTTTTTATCGCTATAAATACTTTGGTAAATATTTGTAAGACATTTAATCATAGAATCTTAGAGTTAGAATAGTCTTAAATAGGTCATCTAGCCCAACCTCTGCCCATTTAAAAAAATCTTTCCAGCAGAGATGGAAATGACAAATTCACTTCTGCAAATATAGTTATTTTAGTGGAAAGAAACCTTGTAGAGGCCTTAGATAAACTCTTCTGCTTTTTTTTTTAAACCCTTACCTTCTGTCTTTGAATGAATATTTGCATGGGTCCCAAGGCAGAAGAGTGGTAAGGGCTAGGCAGTGGGGGTCAAGTGACTTGCCCAGGGTCACATGACTAGGAAGTATCTGAGGTCAGATTTGAATTCAGGACCTCCTGTCTGAGCCTGGCTCTCTGGGCCTGGCTCTCAATCTACTAAACCACCCAATCTACTAAACCACAAGGATGAATAGTTCTCAACTAAATATATAAAGAAGTTTCCAGCTCAAACACTAAGAAAGAAGTTTTTTTTTAGTTTAGGATTGAACACCAAAGGTTATTAACTACACTATAATCTTTGATTTGCTAACATTCTCCCCAATTATTTTTTTTTTTGCATTCCTGGTTGATCTTTTTCAGTCAATTCAACTTTATTACATAGTAAATTTCTAATTTTCAGCCATAGGTGGTGCTATTGCATCTGATTTTATACCTACTTTCTTCTTAATATTTTAAATACCACTTTTCCTATAGCTGGAAGCTTTTTGTTTTTAAAGGTAGATTTGAAAAATGAGGAGATACATAAAAAAGTCACTTGCAGGTGATTTGTTTGTTCTCTGCTTCTGAAATTAATGTTTAACTCCCAGGTCTGGAGGACAAAAAAATGCCATCATATTTATTTCCTATAGAAAGCAACGCCTTTGTTATAGAAAGGTCTTGGGAGTTAGAAGACTTGTAATCTATGTAAATCTATGCCTGGCCCTAATATGAACTAACTGAGTGTTCATGGGCAGACAACTTTGCTTTTTAGGGCCTAAATTTTCACTATTGTAAAACGAAGAATAGGGATTGGACCAGATGATTGCTAAGGCCACTTCATGAGCTTAATGAATAGTTTTTAATCCTATATTAACAGGATAGTTCCTGTTAATCTATGTGAAATACTTCAGATAACCTACCTGAAAAATTACAGCAACAGAACTTGCCCTCTTCTATTAAGACCCACAGGGCAGATTCACTCTTAAGATTTAGCATATTGATAGCCACTGCAGTGATTTTACATCCATATCTTTAGGCTGCCTCTGAAATTTAAAAAGCATTTTAGAGTCCTTTCCATCATGGAACTCATTAGTAGTCACTTCTTGTATTCAGATGTTGGAGCCATTGTCTAGTTTTATAGAGCTAAAATGAAAAAATGAGGTTTGTATTCAAATTCAGTTATGTAAGATATGAACTAAATATTTGTGGTGAAATGAACATTTTTACACCCCAAATTTAAAAGCAATATCCCTAACATTTTTAGTCTGTTTTTAAAAAAATTGTTTTTCAATCTACTGAATTTCTTGGTGAATAAGTAGTGAAACTGAGACACAAGAACTCAAATGGAGTACCATTACTCTTTAATAGCTGTGGCACTGGAGTGAAAGAGTAACATGGATCTTATGAAGATAAAATGAATTAGGAACCTTTACTCCTCATCCCCACTTTGTAGAGTCAGTGACGGTTGTTTCAGTGGTATCCAAGAAAATCCAAACAATCTCATAAGGAAATTTATCTTTTATCCTTCATAGGTTTTTGAATATGGTAGAATGTACCAGAAGAATTGATGATGTTCCTTTTAAATCTAATTGCTGTTCCTGTTGTAAGACTTGGACTCATTTGACATTTCCCTGAGACTTTTATTCTATTCCAATATTTAGTCACCTTTTTATATTCCTCCCTCCAAAAAATAACTCCATATATATGATCATATAGCATGATATTCTTGTGAAGTTTGATTTGCATTCCCACAGAGATTTCCTTATATTTGGTGTGCTCACCAAGTTTTACAGGAGGACACGTGCCAAAGTATTGTTACAGATGGAAGTGCTGTTCACTTCCAGAAATGACCCTTCTTTATATTGAGATTGAGTTTAGCATTTACCACAGGAGCTTCGCTACCTACTGATTTCCACGTTTCAGCTGTATTACTTAAAACTTAGATCCACACTCAGTGAGGTGAAGAGGCAAATCCTCCAAAACTTAATTGGCTGACTTATACCAGAAGCAGGTTGATGGCTACATGTAAGATGTCTGCATGCATTATTAAGAACATGGGCTGAAACTATATGTATGTATGTTAGAGGCAGCTTCTGTGCCGCATTATTAAGTGATTCTGTTTGTCTTCCCTGCCCTTTCCCTTCTGTGCAAATCTAGATCCTTTTTATATTGTTGCTTGAACAGAGGTATACTAGTCTCATACCAAACTTAGTTAACTCACTTACCTGGCAACCTATGGAGAACATATCCATAGACTTTAAAGGAAGACAAAAATAGTCTTTTGAGTAGCCAAAATGTATAATAAGAAATACATGTACATAAGTGTTAATGTCCTCCTTCACGTATAAGTTGTTTATTCTAACTTAATGAGCTGGGTGATTTAGTTTTTAAACTTATAGTAGATAAAAGGAAGCAAAGGAAAAGAGAAGGGACTGGTTTAAGCAGGTTCATCAACAGCAGTTAGAAGTGACTTCTGACAGCAAGAGAAAAGACAAATTGCAGGCTTGGAGACACAAAAACAAAAACAAAAATACTGCTATCTGAGATTAGTGTTCAGCAAAGGTCCTTATCAATGGCTCTGAACCATCACTTATTATGACCCTGTATAAAAGCTAATGATAGGCAGGATGGCATGGCAGACAGTGAGAGCTGGCCTTGGAATTCATGCAAGAATGAGGACCTGGCTTTAGCTTTCACCACTGAACGATACTTGTCAGTGTGACTCTAGGTAAGTTATTTAACCTCATTGTTCCAGGCAATATCCTAAGGCTCTTATAGAAGAGCAGCTATTACTCTATATTAGCAGAACTTATTTCCATAGCTGGAGTTCATTTCAGTGTTTAAATCACAAGTTTGATGCAAAATCAAAATTCTTTTTTTGATGACCATAACCATACTCTTCCTTAAAAGACAAAAGGCAGTGAATTTTATAGTACAATAAAAATACATACTACAGAGTAAATTTAAAATAAGTTTTGATGATTTAAGTGGTACGCACTTGAAAATTTGATAATCTGGAGCAATCTCATCCCTTGAGATTTTGCATAGTAGAGAGATTTTAATGTATAGATGTATCTGTTAGATTAAAGGTTTCGAAGACATTCCAATTGTCAACTTGATTTTAGTTTTGTATCTCAAAAAATGCAGGGTGCATGAAACAATTATTAAGTAGAAGCAACAGTCATATGGAAAGAACTACATAGAGATTATTGATAATTTTATCTAAACAAATAGTAGAACATCTTTTTTGCAGCTTATTAGCATGTTTATCTTTTTTGGTAATTAATAATGAACTTGAATCTTGAAGATAATGCCCTTTGCCTTTGTATTTTTTTATTATAATAGAGAAATGTATGCAGCATGGTCTCAGGTAGATATACATATTTGGGCAGTTTGAATAAGGGTTATTTAAAAATAATTTTTTTTAGGCTTTTGATAACAAAATGAAGGGTTTTTAAAAGTACCTTAATTATTTTTTAGGAGTTTCCTCTGAAATTGAGAAGTACTTAGCATGAGTTAGATATATAGTAACTCATTCTATTAGCTTCTTTTTATATATTGCTGTTTTAATGGCAATATTTTCGATTTGAAAAGACAAACTTAATTGTGCTACAGTAATTTATTAACTTTGGTTTTCTTGTCAAAATGAAAGGTCATGATCTGTTCTTTCTTCCAGGGGCACAAGAAGTTCTCATTGATCCAGGTACACGCTATCTCTATGCTTAGTTTTTTTGTTGTTTGATTTTTTAATAAAGTGCTTGTTTTATGGTGTTGTGAATTGTTAATGTTTCTGGATTGTGAGTTATTGTGAACTTTGAAAGAGATTAATATAGGCATTTTTAAAGTGGGAGAATTAAAAATCAGATTGTTGTTCCGTTTTGGTGAGGCATGGTTGTTTTCCTCAGTTTGTTAAAGAAGAAAAATCCTTTCTAAGGATAGGTTACCTGAGTGATTTGAGACTTATGGCTTAATTAATTTTTTTTTTTGCATGAAGCATGTTGATTAGGCCAGTTATTTTTTAAAAAATTATTAAAAATTTAATCAGGCCAAAATACAACTAATTAAACTTGTTTAGCAACTATTTACATTAATTTTAATATATAAAATGTCTTAGCAACTTTTCAGTCACTAATTCTCCTTTAATATTCCTCATTTATCTATTCATTTTTATTCACTTTTCCTCTTACATGATCTTAGCATGCATTTTCTTCTGATTCCACTGATTCACTTTCAGTTCAATGATTCGTTTTTAGTTCACTTATATTAAATATTTTAACTTGCAAGGTAGTAAGTTAATTGGAAAAGGAAAGGAATAAGTATTTATTAAATGCCTTCTTTGTGCTAGATATTGTGCTAAGGACTTTAGAAATATTATCTCATTTGCTCCTCAAAGCAACACTGGGAGGGAGGTGCTATTACAGTCCCCATTTTCCAGATAAGAAAACTGAGGGAAAAAGAGATTAAGTAACTTGTCCAGGGTCACATAGCTAGTGTCAGGATAAATTTGAACAGAGATTTTCCTGACTCCAGTACTAGAATACAGGTCTTTAAAACAAACACATTCCATTTGACTGCTTATTAGTTTTATGAACAAGAAAGTTAATTTTATTTTATTTTAAAAGTCATTTATCATAGACTTAATATTGGGTATATTGGTGTAATATACTTTGCAGCAATTTACATTTAAACGAATCATTTCTAAGGGTAAAAGCTCATGACATTTGTCACTTCCTATAAGTCTCCATCAGGTTTCTGTGTCCATTTACAGCCAATTATTATTAATTCAATCTTGCTTTTGTTAGTTTCCTTATCTGTCAAATAAGGTGTTCTCTGCGTTGTAGAGCTATTATGAGGAGCAAGTTAGTGAGAAAGTGTGTTAAGTGTGGTATCATTTAATTTATTATTTAGTTTTCCTTTTTTGAGTTCTATGCTATTTTAATCAGAAAAAGTGACTTGAGATGGCGATTTGATCCTTGGAACTTTGAAAGTTTTGAAGTTATTTTTGGAATTTTTTAAGTCACTTAGTAATATGATTTTGGATTTACTGTTGCAAAAAAAAATCCACAAAGCACTTCCATATAAGATGAATTGCTTACAGGCAAGAAAGGTTTTTCCTTTTTTTGAAGTAGGAACTCATTCAAAATCCTTGCTTTGTTCTTCTTGCTGTGTGATTTTGGGAAATTTGGTAAATCTCTGTGGGCCTCTTTATTGATTTTCAAAAGAGAAATTGATTATCTCTAAGAGGTCTTTCAACTCATATGTTAAAGTTTTTTTATATGTTTATGTGTGAATTATCACTATTTTTTCCCACTGAGGAACTGACTAAATATAAGAAAATGAAAAAAAGTGAAAAAAACCCAATTTAAAAAAGGGAACCTGAGAACACTTTGTTTGAAGAGTAGCCAACCATTTAGCCATAAAAATGTGCAGATATTTTTACTAACTCAAAACTCTTTAATTCATCTTAGCATAGGTCTTTTCTTTGAAGATTAAGTGTTTCAGAAATGCAGCTAGTACTGTTTCAATACCAATGTGGAATCATTTCATTCAGGCAGATAGTTCAGTTTCTAGGAGTTTGAAGGAAAGGGACAGAGTAAGGGAGAGAGTATAATCTTTCTTCTTCTGGGAGCCTGTTTAGCAAGCAAATAGATTATGTTTTAGTCATTCAATTGGAGCATGCATTCTTTTACTGGAAAATTGTATGACATTTTAGCCAAGAAAACACTGATAATAAGTTGTTGATTACATCAGTGTCTGACCAAAATAAGTCTTTTAGCTCTTGTCTAGTCAATATAGTCCATAATAATCTCTTTTTTTCCTGAGCTCTTGTCATATTCAATGTCTCCACTACTTATTTGGTACCTAGGCTATGCTATCTTGTACCGCTGATTATCCTTTTATGTCTATAACATATTTCTGTAGCTAGTTTGGGAATTCCTTGAAGACAGATGCTCTCTTAGTCATCCTACTCCTGTATTTCAGTGCCTGTAATTATTCTTTGGATATAGTAGGCATTTAGTTAATATATATTTATGCATTGCTTATTATATGATTTGAAAGTGTCCATAAAAATGATGGAATTAAATAATGATTTTCAAACATATTTTTCCTTTGATTCTGTATGTTGGTGATCTGTTTTTTTTGAAATTAAATTTTCTTTTTTCCAATGAACAAGGATTTATTTTCTTTCTCATCTACTACTGAAAAATAAAATAAAAGGAAAGCAAAACCCTTGTAACAAATATGCATAGTCAAGCAAAACACATTTCTGTATTGTCCATGCCCAAAAATGTGTGTCTCATTCTGCATATTTTGTCTATCACGTTTCTGTTTAGAAGTGTTTAGTGCTCTTGAAGTCATGGTAACTCATTGCACTGATCAGAGTTCTTAAGTTTTTCAATGCTGCTCATTTTTACAAAGTTGTTGATGGTATAAATTGTCCTCCTGCTTCTGCTCATTTCTCTCTGTGTGACTTCATCCAGATCATCACAGATCTTTCTGAGTGTTTCCTTTGTTGTTTGTTATGGCACAGTAGCATTCCATTCCATTCAAATTCAACACAAGAAAGCTGCTTTAAATATATTTATATGTATATGTATATGTCCTTTTCCTCATTCTTTCAACTCTTTGATTAGACCAAGTAGACAGCAAGTATTTATTAAATGCCTATTATTGTGCCAGGCAAATATATTGTTGGAGATTAGGCGGGAAAAAAAAAGAAAAAAGAAAAGAGAAACAGTATCTTCCCCCAATGGAGGAATTTATTACATTTCATTGCAGGAGACAACAATAGTATATAAGAAATAAAGAAAAGGTAATTTTTTTGAAGAGTAGTCTTAGGAGAATAGGAAGAACTTTAGATGCAGTAGAAGATATTTCTTTAACATGTTTTTGAGGGAAATGAGAGATTCTCAGAGGCAGATGTGAAGACAGAGTAAGTTTTAGGAATATGGACAACCAATGCAAATGTGTAGAAATGGTAGGTAGAATATCATTGTCATGTGTGAGGAATCGCAAAAAGGAACTGATGAAGTTGCCAAGTGAAAGAAGAGAACCCAGAACAAAACTTTGAGTTACACTTCCAGTTAAATGATAGTTTGTGAACTAGCAAAAGAGAATGAGTGGTCTAGCACATAGGAGGACAACCAAAGGAGAGCAGTGTCAAGAACCAGAAAAGAGAAAGCATCTAGGAGAGAGGATGTTGCAGAGGTTGAGAAGTTTGAGGATTAAGAAAAATCTGTCAGGCCTGGAAATTAATAGATTATTGATAACTTTAGAGGGAGTAGTTTCAGTAGAATGATGAAGTGCAAAGGGTTGAGAAATGAGTGAGGGGAAAGAAAGCGGTAGTAATGAGGACTGACAGTTTTTTTTCCCCCCAGGAATTTCAGTATAAAAGGGAGGGAAAATAGACATCAGTGTTAAGTTGATGACAAGATCTACTGAGGGTTTTTTCCCAAATTTGGGGAGACTTGGGTGTGTTTAGAGGCAGCAGAGAAAGCACCTTTTGTAAAATTGTTTGAAGTACACATACATCTCATGACCAAAAGAATAAACTGGATATATATCTGAATTTGGTCAGGAATTATTAACATTTTGACAACGTGACTGATCATGGTCCAAACTAGGGTCTTCATTTTAGACACTGGCTAACCAGTTTGATAATATTTAGGTTCTAAAGGCAATGCTCTCTGGTTTGGGAATTTTACTGTAGAAAGTTAATAAAAATAATCAAACAGGGAAACTTTTTCTATCACTACCTGTAACACATTTGCCAAACAACATACATTTCTCTAGCATTTCACATTTAATGAAGTGATTTTTTTTCCATAACTGTGAAGTAGGCAGTACATCTTATCTATTTTTTTACAGTTAAACAAAAACAGGTATCTTTACATTTGTTGAAGTTTTGTAAAGCACATTGCAGATATCTCCTTAGAGATTCATAATAACCTTTGAAAAAGATACTACAGGATTAATTGTCCCTGAGTTACAGATAAGCAAATTGAAACCCAGAAAAATAAAGCAACTTCTAAAGTCACACAGATCACTGAGGTGAACTCAGTTCTTTTCTCTGGAAGATCTGCATTCTTTTCATTATACCATATAAATTGGAGGAGATACCAGATCTTTCACTTGTCATGTGAGAGGCCCTGAGTTCAAATCTAACCTCAGGCACTTCCTAACTGTGTGACTTTAGGCAAGTCACTTAGCCCGTTTTGCCTAGCCCTTGCCCTCCTGTCTTAGAGTTAAGAAAGTAAGGGTTTAAAAGAGAAAAAAAAGGAAGAGATAGATGGATATCAGCATCCAGTGTATAAAGTGAAGTTTTATTTCATGCCTGGGCTAATACAAAAATACTGGACCAGTATATAAGACTATTGTTCCCACCTCCTCTTTACTTCTCCTCTCCTCCCTCTCTGTCCTTTTCTTTGACTTTCTTTTCTTTCTTTTTTCAGTTTTTCATTATTTAATTGGTGTTAATGACCTGTTTGCATCATCACAAGGTCCATTTGTTTATAGTGATTGGTCCTGAGAGCTGAAATATTCAATGTGACTGTCCTGTAGGTCATTTTAGCTGCTAAAATAGATACAAAGTAAATATACTGATGGAGAATAATTTTATGATTTTTCAGGACAAACTTGATTAGATTGTCCTCATCACAACCTTGCCTAATGAACATTGAATTCAACAATTCACAGGTCTGTGATTTTCTTGGGATGGGATACTTCCTTTAGCAAGGTACATCAAAGCCCACCTGCCTTATAGATAGTCTTTATGGGCCATTGTGCCTGAAAAGGTTCATTACCTAGTGGCTGTCCTCAATGATGAGCTAATCCTGTTTTGAAATCTTTTTGGGCCTGGTAGGACCTGCTAAAACTTATTTTCCATTGTCATTGTAGAACTTAGTTATCTCTAGACAATACTTTGCATGGAGAGAGACTTTAGTAACAATAATAGCTAACACTTATAAAGTACTTAACCCTATGCCTAGCCCTGTGCTAAGTATTTAATGATTGTTTTCTCATTTGATCTTCACAATAGGTGCTATTATTATCCCTATTTTATAGTTGAGGAAACTGAGGTGAACCAAAGTTAAAGGGACTTGCCTTGGGTTACAAAGCTAGGGGATGAAGCCAAATTTGAATTCAGGTCTTGACTCCAGGCTTGGTGCTCTATTTACTGTTCTACCCAGCTTCCCTGTTAAATAAGTGAATAAAGAGTGAAAAAAAAAACTAATGAAATAGGGAGGATAATTTTGGCTCATGTGAGGATGAGACTGCAGTGAGAGCTGTGCAAAAGTGAAAGGGGCTGCTTCCCCCAGTAGTAGGTTTTCCCTACATGGCAGCTTTGATCATATATTTTGTGTGTTTGTATGTGTGTCTGTGATTTCAATTTAGGTATGGGTTGAACTAAATGATTTTTGAGGTCCCTTTCAGCTTTGAGATTCTGTAAACTTTGATTTGGACGTCATAAAACCATTCAACTCTGTAGAAAATGCAGCCATCAAAAGAAAATATGCTTGTTTCAAACTGTGATCATAATTGTTGCTCTTGAATTTTCCATGTCTGCACAAAATACTAATGATAGCTAACATTTAGATACTGCTTAATGCTCATAAAACACTTTGTGACATTTTAAAATTTGTGTCTTGCATTCTTAGGAATTAGGTGTTACTATCTCTGTGTTACAGATGAAGAAACTGAGGAGAGGCTCAGTGACTTTTTCTGTGTTTTACAGATAGTATAAGAGTTGGGATTTAATCAAGATATCTTGATGAAAACAATTTATACCCCTAAGTAAATATTTGTTAGTATTCCCATTGCATTCTTGAATTTTTATAGATCTATTTCAGGCTTTTCAATTCTTTTGGATGGGACCCTGAAATTGAGGCTGGGGGATAAAAGAAAAGTAATATAAGTATTTCATGGAAGAAGGAACTCATTTCCTTTCCTCTTTTATATAGCATTTTCTGCTTTTCTACCATCTCTTAATTTTAGAATTCTATTAAAAAACACCATCACTTCTGTCTAGCACAATTTGGACTGAATTTGGTCTGTTTTATTCCCAGAATTCCAATGTCTTTGAGGTATAGATTTTTCTTTCATTATATTGAATGTGTCAGATTTAGATGACTGTGATTTCTAGGTTTCCTCCTCTTCTTATACATGGAGTTAGCTATAGTTTAGTTTTTTCCTAATTTTTAAGAGTTTATTTATTGAGATTGTTGAGGAAGATTTAGATTTTTAAAATGTTACAGCATGGCATAGCTAGAAGATTATAGTTAGAAGATTCAAATTTTGTTTACACCTCTATATTCCTTATTAGCTATGTGGCCCTTGGTGGTCCTTAATCTCCCCTCCAGTAAAATGGGGATAATAATTCCAGCCCTTCTTTGAAACTTAAGTGAGATAATGGATGTAAAAGTGCTTTGAAAGCCATAAAGAATTTTATAAGCATAAGTTAATGTCATTGTATCCACTTCTTTAGAAACTTAGCAAGAGGGCTCTTTTTTCAATTTATGACAAACTTGGACATATTTAAGTGCTTGTTTTAAAAAAAAAGAATATTTCTTTGACAACTATTTCACTACCTCTTTCTTGTATAGATAGATCCTATCTGAAGTCATTTGTTGGTGTTGTGAAAATATGATGTTATTCAGATATTTAAACATTTATTAAGTACCCACTATAAAGCACTGTGCTAAGAACTGAGGGTACAGAAGAGAGGCGAAAGATAGTTCCTGTTCACAAGGAGATCACAATCTATTGAATCAATGTTAGAGGAAACTTTATTAGAAAGAGAAGGTATGGGAAGGATATAAGAGGAATTTGGAGGAGGGAGAATAAGCATGAGAAGGGTTATTATTCTGTTGGTAGATTAAGGTAGATTAAGGGTGGGGTGTATGGGGTGCTCAGGGAGGAGTAATATCTTTGGTATGGAGGGCTTGTCGTGCCCTCCTAGGGCAGCTCTCCAGCCTCTGACCCTCACCTGACACCCAGCTCTCACTTGTGGCTCCCAGTAGCTGCTAGCATGCGGCAGCGGCCACACCCCAGGCAACGACTTCGACAGGCCAGCTAAACCTTGTGAGGGTAGCCATCGGGTCGTCAACCCCTGGTGAACCAGGGCTTTGCTCACCCAGCATGTGAAGACTGCTTTGGCGGAACAGGTGGAAGAAACCAACAAGAAGGTTCAACGGCTGAGATGGCGACGCAGCAAAGCACTGTGGAGTGCTTAGGGCGTGTTGGAGCACAAAAGACAACATGGCCATCCAATGCAGCTGAGGAAGTCTCCAGGTGTAATGACTTTTCGTGCCACTGGACCCAGGCTTCCAATGCCGAGAGTGAGACTGTCTCTGTGCATAGACTTTTCCACTTAAATCTCCTTCACACACAAGTGTCTTTGACCGTCATTCTCGGTTACCGAGAGACTACTACTACTACTAGATTAAGGGAATAGAATGGACATTATATACTTGGATTTAAGCAAGACATTTAATTAAAATCTATTACGTTATTATGGACTGTTTAATAGTATAGTTAGGTATACTGAGAACCAGTTAGACAAACAGTCCAAAAAAGTAGTTATTTATGGGTCATGTTGCAGGGAATCCTAGGGATTGCTCACTGTTCCATTCAACATTCTCATTCATTCATTCAACAAACATTTCTTAAGTGTTTGTTAGGTGCTGGATGAAAGCTCAGATAGCATATTTATCGAGTTTGTTGTTACCAGGAAACTGGTTGATATAATTAAGATATTAGATGACAGATTGAGTTCTCAAAAAGATCTGAACAGACTGAAATGATAGAATGCTGTTAGTTAATAGGATAAAATTAAATAGAGGTAAACATAGAGTCATATACTTCAGTTAAAAAAATAAATTGCACAAAGAAGCATTGGGAAAAAGATCCTAGATGACTTCATTTTTTGGGGAAGGATCACTCAATATAAATGAGTAGTGTTAACATAGGAGCTAATGGCTCTGTGTGTGTGTGTGTGTGTGTGTGTGTGTGTGTGTGTGTGTGGTTTAGGTTGCAATTGTAGCAGTATGGTACATAGGAAAAAAAGGTGATAGTCTAATATGACTACATATGGAATACAGTTTCTATTTTTGGAAATCACATTTTAAAAAAGACAGGGGCAAGCTGGAGTTTATGTCAAGAAGTACAAGTTGGATTATGAAAGGATTGGTAGTTGTTTGTAGATCAATTGGAAATATTGGATTAAGTTTGGCAAGAAGGCTGGTTGCAAGTAGTTGAAGAATTATAATGTAGAAGAGTCATTATTTGTTTTCCTTGACCTCAAAGAATAAATGAAGTCGTTTCTGATTTCCTCATCTCCTAGTGCCTTTCCCCACAGTTATCTTGTATTTATTTTATGTATAACTATATGTATACATGCTATTTTCTGATAGAATGTAAACTCCTTGAGGGCAGGGACCTTCACTTTTGTCTTTGAGGTCCTAGTGTCTAGCACACTTGCTCAATTGTGTTCAACTCTTAATGATTCCATTTTTTTTTTTGGCAGAAATAATGTAATGGTTTGTCATTTCCTTCTCCAGCTCATTTTACAGATGTGGAAACTGAGGTAAACAGGTTTAAGTGATTTGCCAAGTGGTATAGGTAGTAATAAAGTAAGGTAGTATAAAAAAGTAAGGTAGTATACAGGTATTAAGTAGTGTCTGAGGCTAGATTTGAACTCAGGCAGATGAATTTTCCTTACTCCAGGTCTAGGCACTCTATCTATATCTATCTATCTATAGGCCAATTAGTTGCCTGACAGCGTATAGTTTAATAAATGCTGACTGATTGATTGATTGATTTAGCATATTACCATCTGATAAAGGGTTCTGGAATGCTAATTTTGGCTTTAAGGAAGAATGTCTTAATTAGAACTTTGGAAAAAGAGAGTAAGCTCCCTTAGGAGATTGCTTGTTTACCAAGATCTCCTTTGACTTGTAATCCTTTGATTCTATGAGTATAGGGGGCAGCTACTTGACTCAGTGGCTAGAGAGCCAGGGCTAGAGATAAGAGGTCCTGGGTTGAAATGTGACCTCAGATACTTCCTAGCTATATGACCATGTGCAAATCACTTAATCTGATTTGCCTAGCCTTTACTCCTTCCTTGAAACATCAATTCTAATACAGAAAGTAAAGGGTTAAATAAAAAAATTGGAGTTGGAAAGCGATTGAGAGAATGATAAAGAGCCATCATTCAGTGTAACATTACCTTGGATTTGGTTTTAAAGTCTTAATGAAGATGTAAGATTTGCCCATATACCTTTTATTCTCCCTTTTTTCTTCTGTATTTATGTGTACTTAAAGCATTGTGTTGCACTAAATTTATGCCCTTTTATTGAGCACTGCCTCATGGACTAATATTCAGCATAGATAGAACTCTCTTGATGAGGAAATTTATTCTACCAGCCTGACCAGCACATTCCCTGCAATTTATAGTCTTAGAGGTGCGGCCTAGATCACTGAGAGGTTTGATGATTTCGCCCAGGGTCCTTCAGCCAGTGCATGTCATAGATGGAACCTGAACTCAGATCCTCCTGGCTTCTGGGCGAATTCTCTGTCCATTGTGTTTGACTACCTTTGTCTGGTATTTATTCCTGATAAAACCTTTCATATTCCTTTTTGTGTTTTTGCTTTCATCTTTTCCCTGTAGGACTTAGGTGGTACAATATTTTGTCATCTCTTTCCGTTTTCTTCTATACACTAAACCACAACTCATTTAATCTTTTCTCTAAGACTAATTTTTCTCTTGCTCTCATAATTTTTTGTGCTGCCCTTTTTAGACTTTGGTATTTTTGAATCTTTAGTTGAGAAATGTTAGAGCAGAAGAATCACTTTTCTACCCCTTATGTATCATACTTCAGTTCAATAAGCAATAACTTTGTGTAATAGACCAAGTAGAAGACATTGAGTGTGCTAGATCAGAAGTTAGGACACCAGATTCTGCCACTGACTGTAACCTTGAGTTACTAAGGCCTTGGTTTCCTTATCTGTAAAGTAAGTGGAGATATGCTAGATCAGAGCAGCAAGGTGGCTCATTGGTTAGGCAGTGGGCTTAGGGTCAGGAAGGTTTATCTTCCCAAGTTCAAATCCAGCCTCAGACACTTGCTGGTTGTGTGACCCTGAGCAAATCACTTAACCCTGTTTGCCTCAGTTTCCTTGTCTGTCAAATGAGCTGGAGAAGGAAATGGCAAACTACTCTAGTTTCTTTGCCAAGAAAACCCCAAGTGGAGTCTCAAAGAGTAAGATACGACTAAAACAAAGTGACTAAACAATAGCAAAAAGACTAGATCAGAGCTATCAAACATGATGGCAGCTGGATGCTTTGAGGCAAAGTAAGGCCTAAACTATAAAAATTTTTAAGAAAAATTTAAAATTACACTAGAATATAGATAAAGTTAATGTTTTTTTCTAAGTTAGTATGTGGCAACAGGAATCCTTATATAAGGATTAGTGGCCTCTGTTTCTATTGCTTTGGTTCTACTAGGCTAGATGATCTTGAAGCCCTCTTCTAGTGATAATATTCTTTCTCCTCTATTCCTGTCTTTCAGGGTGTTCATCTTAGTGTTATCTGGGAGAAAAAATGGAGGTAGTCTTAACACTTTAACCAGTTGATTCATTTGAGGTATCATATGGATAAATGATTCTACTGTTTGCACCATTTCTCTGCTCACCAGACCAGAAATAGGCATAACAAAAAATTCTTTCTCTTTCTCAGGTTTTTTTTCCCCTCTATCTTTTCTCTCTCTTTCAGTCACTGCTTCATTTTCTTTCAACTTTTCTTTTGTTTCATCTGTTCTGGTGCTATCTTATTTAATCCTTTTTTTCTCTTTCCTTTCACCTATGCTTTTCACCTGTCTCCAGTTAAGCTCTGAAAGTCATTGCTCAGGACTAAATAGGTACCTTACCCCTGAGTGTGTTATTGAATGACATTGGAAGCTATATAAGTTGAGACTTTATTGCCTGTACTTGTCTACCTGTCCTTGTACTCAATTCCTGAGTGAAATGAAATTGATCTCACATGATTTTCCCTCTAAAGCTATTTTGATTGTTATTTTACAAATTGTACTGTTCTAGGTAAGCATATCTGCCCAGATGTTGAAATTGAAATGATCATTTACTGATTTTTATTTACCAGTTGTTCCCATTTTTTATTTAAATAAGAGGCACTACAGTTTTGTTTTTTGATAGTCTTAAGGAACTCCTGTCTTTGTAGAATTCTCAATAATAGTTATTTTATCTTATTTTAAAAAAATCTTTCTCTTTGTCTTGGAATTAATACTACATATTGGTTCCAGGGCAGGAGAGTGGTAAGGGCCAGGCAATGGGGGTTAAGTGACTTGCTCGGGGAAGTGTCTTAGGCTACATTTTGAACCTGGGACTTATAGGCCAATGTTCTTAATCCACTGAGCCATTCAAGATACCCCCTAGAAAAGTTAAATATTTTTTTTTGGCTTATGAATCATTTGGACCTGGCAGAAGACCACATGGAGCACCTCTTATCACCATGACCTCCTGAAGAAAAATTTTTCAATATATACTTCTCATTCACTCTCTTAGAGTTCAGGGCAGAGCATTTGTACATCCTAGGCAATGTTTAAAAAATTCCACTTCCTGTTACTGTCTACTGTTGAGTAGACCTAGTAGGCAAAATATGTATCTAGGTTTCAGGGAGAGAAGGATTTGGGGGGGGGGCAGTAAAAAATACGTATTTATAAAAAGTAATATTAAAATGTACTTCATCAAGATCACCCACCTTTGTGTTTGCCCTAGGCTGCTGCTGGTATTCAGAATCATAATAGCTGATAGGAGAAATCAAGTTGCTTTGAGACATCAATAGTCAATGTCTGTGTTTTATTCAATATTGCTAATTCGTACTAGAAACAAAAGTTCTGTGTCATATGAGAGTTATGAATAATGTAAAGTAAGATCTTGTGGATCACCAGAGTTCCCAGGGCAATTGAGAATTCTACTACAAAAGATTAGTTAATGGTCCTTCAAGAAGCATTTTAAAATTTAAGTGACTTAAGAACATACCATTGGTGTGTCTGTCAAGTTATTAAAAAAAAGTAAAATTCTCTTTCCTTCCCCAGTATTTTCTCCCCTCCCACCACTTCCCCCAAGTTTTCAGACTTTTCCACCAAGGCCTTTGACAGGACCCTGTACAAGTTTGGGCTAGAGATTTCTAGGATACCATAGCTGTAGGGTGAGGTGGGAAATAGAATGTGTAGGAATGGTTTTTCAAAGCTAGAAAAGGCATGTTAGAATAAAAGCACAAAAAAGGGAGAAAAAGGCGTTGGAGAACAGGTAATGTCTGTTCTCTTGTGGCCTCATCAGAGGTTGGCATGGTATCCAGTAGCCTTTTCTAATGTAGTATGGCATTCCATATTTTCCCACTTCTTGAGGTTTAACTATTTCATAGTCATAAAGGGGAAAAAAATCCTAATCAATAAATAGCCCGTTTTTGTTCATAATCACGTTAGTGTAGTCTTTCCTTCCTCACTTAAGTGGTATGTGCATGTGTTCTAAATTTTCTTTCATCTTCTTTTGCTTTATGTGACTGAAAATATTTAAATATTTTGCTGTTAAATGTTTATGTGAGGTTGGCAAATTGTGAGGAAATTACACTTGTGTTGATTGCATGTAGTATGGTATTTGGTTATTGAAAAGCATAAAAGTAGGATGGAGCATGATAATTTTAGCTAGCTATTGTAAATTTTTACATCCACTAATGAACTTCATATTCTTTAATAAAACATTAATAGGGAAGAAAAGTAATTCTCAGTTATTGATATGATAAAGAATTGTTTGAGACACATTTGGCCACTAAAATTTGTAAAAGATTAAAAATTTCTTAGATATGATTAAAATTAATCATATTTCTGTTTTTATCTTTTAACAGTAATGATTGTGGTAATCAGGAAAATTCTAACATTGCTACTTCTTTTCCTTCCTTTCTGCAGGTGCTCTTACTACCAATGGTATAAATGCAGACACCAGTACAGAAATAGGACGTGCCAAGAACTGTCTTAGCCCTGAAGACATCATTGATAAATATAAAGAAGCAATTTCTTATTATAGCAAGGTGATTTTATGTAACAAAAAAATTTTTTTTGTTTTCTTTTTTTCGGTATTTGTGTTGTTTCCAAGGGATAGGCGATGGGAGTTAAGTGACTTGCCTATAGTCACAGAGTTAGGAAGTGTTTGTACTGGGAGATTTGAACTCAGGACCTCCTGTCTCTAGACTTGGCTCTTAGTCCACTGAGTCATCTAGCTGCCCCCCAGTATAAATTTTTCATTCAATTATACCATTCAAATGAAAACTTTGACTTGACATGCTATGATAGCATATTCCTACTTTAAAGAAAGCTTTGTTAGTTGTGTTTTAATTTTATATCTGTGTATCATTCCCTTGATTTTATACATTTGTAGAACACAGTTTACATTCAGTATCTTATTTCACACTCAGAATCTTTGCAGATTAGTCAAGGGTAGTTGGTATTATCTATTTTGTAAGCCTCTTGAAAGCACGTCTTATTTACACTTTGTATATCCTGCAGGACCTAGTTCACATAGGTAATAGATGTTTGCCTTTGCTGTTATATACATTTCACAAATGAGACAGAGAGCTTAAGCTACTCACCAAAGTGTCACACACTTAATGACAGAACTGGAATGTAATACATATAACGGTACTGATATCTGGAAAAAAAAAACACCCCAAACAAAAAAAAATATGCTACTAAACACCAACTTCTATCAAGTAGTGTGTCCAAACTATATTCTGGAGGACCCTGGTGTTCCATAGATTTTGAATAGGAGTTCTTTGCAAATTTCAAATATAAAGATTTTTTCTTCAAATATTTTGAATGAATCATGATTTCTTTGGTGTGTATGTTTCTTATACTGATGCAGATTACTATTCTTCCTAACTTAAAGAACCATACTTCTGGTGCTAACTCTTGTTTGTACTTGATTGGTTCTTGTACAAGAGCTATGCCATCTAGACCTTTCCAATGTCATTGGAGAACTTGATAGAGCTTCAGCTTTATTGACACAGTCTTGAGAACCCAGGGTCATATACATTCTACAATTTTGCCTCAGAGGAAGCATTTAGGAGAGGTCTCTTCTATCTATGAAATTCTGTGATTCTCAAGCATTATACAAATGAGTAGTTATTGTTTTATAAATATTAAATATAATTATATAGACAAGTATTGTTTCAAAAACAATTTGATCTTGGCTTCTAAATTTAGTCCTTCTAAATTTCAGTCGTTTTCTGATATTTTGGTCCAATTTTGACAAATGTCTTTTTGTAATTACACACACACACACACACACACACACACACACACACACACTTTTTTTGTGCAATCAGTTGATAGCAAGAAAATGGTGATAGAGAAGGGAAGGAAATTCAGCTGATTCATAGTCTCATTTTGATAGAAACTATCTTAAGGGCTTTTGGAAGGAAAATGAAATGTATTAATATTTGTGAAAATACTTTGATATTTTATTATTAAATCACTACATAAAAGTTGATAGACTTTTGGAGTATATGCTGGTAGTTATTTAATAAAATATATGGAAATGCAAATTATATGCACATTAAATATATGGAAGAAAGAGGGAAAATAGACAGTCACCCTTTCTAGGACTCTATTCATGAAATTTTTCTCAACTTCATACATTATTCAGTAATTGGATGGAAAAGATGACCAGTTTATATCTTTGCTTCATAACTTGTGAATGGGCTAGGTACATTTTAGATTAGCCCTTGTCATGAACACTTATTCCTAGGTTCTTAGTTTTCATTTATTTATTCAGGTCCATAACTGTAATTTCAAAACTGTAGAGAGAATGAAATCAGTAACTATTCTATATATAGTCAGTAGTTTGCCTGGGGCACTGTAAGGTTGTGACTTGCTAATTTTACACATTTGCCCTTGAAACCAAGTATTCCTGATCCAAAGCTTGCCCTCTACCACTGTGCTGTGTTGCTACTCAGGCTGTATAGTGAGTTTGATAATTATTTGTTTTTAAGAGGTTACCTTGGACAAGTCACTGCATGTCTCTGAACCTCATTTCTCTTGTCTGGAAAATGAAGATGATACTCGCCCTGCTTCCTTCTTATTTTTATTAGGGGTTCAAATACATAGCATATGTGAAGACTGTATAAATATAAGCTCTTATTGTTAACAAGAGTACATATCTATTTAACTCTATAGTTTAGAAGGCACTTTTCTTACAATATTCAGATGACAAAACTAAAGGTCAGGGAGATGAATCTGGCAAGTGACTGAGCCAGGACTGGAGTCCAGGATTCTGACTGAAGTTTTTTCCTTGAGAGCACACAGCCCTGTTTATGGGAACTACAATGGGTTCTTGGATTCAGGAGAACCTGGGGGTGGCTTTCACCTATAACATTTACTATCTGTGTGACTGGCCCAGAGACTTTTTTAAGTCCCAGTTTCTTTTCTATTTACAAAAAAAAGTGCTGTTAGACCCTTCCTACCAATCTCATAGGGCTCTTGTGAGGAAAGTACTTTTTAAATCTTTAAGTACTCTAAAGATGTGAACCATGATGATAGTGATATTTAGCACATTTGATTAATCTTTCACAGTTTAATTGTAATAACTTAGTTTTAAGCTGACCAAAGAGAAGTGACATTTCTTATTGAGTAGAACTGGTGGTTTTAAAAGCCTGAAAGGTCAGAAGCCTCTTATATTTATTAGAATTTTCTTAAGTTTCTTTCTCATATCCTTCAGTATAAGAATGCTGGTGTAATTGAATTGGAAGCTTGTGTCAAAGCAGTGAGAGTCCTTGCAATTCAGAAGAGGAGCATGGAAGCATCAGAATTTCTCCAGAATGCTGTTTATATCAACCTTCGCCAGGTAAGGATGTAATGGTATCTGTAATCTTGCATTGTTTGTTAACTGGACACAAATAAAATGATTCCAAGGCTAAAGAGAATTGGCTAATGCAATAGTGGAATAGATGATGCATGTAGAATTCATTGTAGTTTATCAGTATTTGATTTAGCCAAGTTAAAGCTGATGAATTTATTAAAAAATGAATCAATCAATTGGTTGATGCAACTTAAATTGTTTAATTGAGTTTCACTTGACATTTACAATTTTTAAAAAAAGAATTTTTCTTTGCTTTCTATACCATGATTATTTCCTGATTTTTCTCCTTCTTCCTCCAATTTTAATCAACTCTTGTGACAAAGGAAAACATTTCCGGAAAAATGAACAATAAATTGATTGAATCTGTAGTCTTTTATATCTTTTTCTAGAAAAGTGTGCTGTGTTTTCTCTTATGTTCACTGATCAGGATTGATCATTGAAATGAATCTGAGTTTGGCTGCCTTTTAGTATTGTTTACTTTTTAATTATTTTAATCATCACACATATTGTTCTCTTTTTTCTCACTTTAATCTTAATCACCTAGTACAAAGCCTTCCCATGTTTCCATTAATAAAGGGATTATTTATTTAGCCTTTTCTCAGTCAGTTGATGCCTACTTTGTTTCCAGGTTTCTGATACTAAAAAAAAATCTTTATATGTCTAGATAATCTCTTTCTCTACCCATAATATGTACATATATTATGCCTTTCTCTTTTTTATCTTCTTGTCAGAGGAATGACCATAGGAAATAATTTCCTTAGTGATTTTTTCTTACTTAATTCCAAAATATCTTCCAGAATGATTATAAATGATACAAAATATAATTAATACACAGTAATTAATGTGTTAGTGAGTCTATTTGGTTTATGATATTTAATTTCTAGAATTCAAAATTTGATGTCATTTCAAAATTTGATTTGACTAATCAAATGAGAAGAGGGACTTGTTTTATTGAAATTTTCTATAGTAGATTGATTATCATGTTTACTTTGGATTCAAAAGAAACTAAAACCCCTTAATAAATTACAAAAAGTAGAGAGGTTAGTGGTTTGCCCAACTCTCCTCTTTGTTGGAGTACTAGAGAGGACTAACAAAATAAAGCCCATCAGATACTTAGAATCCCAAATAAAATATCATGATTATTTGCAAGATAATGTTTTAAGTTTGTTTATGCTATTAGAAAGGTAGGCACACTAGAAAGAGCTTGGGATTTGGCTTTAGAAAACTTTGGCCCATCCTAGTTCCAACATTTAATTCAGTTACCATTGATTAGGGCATTAAAGTATTAAAATTTATATGAGCTCACAAAGTCAGCTGTTCAAATATAGGCTAAGGTAGACATGATCAGATAAATGACTAATATGAAAAACACTGGGGGGTTTTAGGAACTGCAAAGGTGAGATGGGTCAACAGTGTGAAGAGTGGTGGCCAAGAAAGCTAATTTGCTTTAGTCTTAGCTTCATAGAAGCATAGCCTAGTGTCCAGGATAAGGGAGGCATTGTATTCTGCTCTCGTCAGGCCTCATGGAATAGTACATTCAGTGTTGGGTACTGGGTTTCAGAAAGGACATTGGTGAGCTGAAGCACACTGGAAAAGAATAGTATGGTAAAGAGAATAGAAACAACCCACTGAAGGGTACTGTATGCCATGGTGGAAGGAATAGGAGTGTTTAGTTTAAAGAAGGAAAGAGTTTGAAAGAACATGCTGAGTGTATAAAAAATTCTGCCACTAGAAGTAACTGTAGCTAGTTTTGTAGGCATGTGATTTAATAGTATAGAAACTACTTGGTCTCTTGTTTTCATGTGCTCTATAAGACAGGTGAGAACAAGGTATTTAAACAAGGTGTTTAAATAAAACAAAAGATAATGTGATAGATTTTTCTACTAATAGCAATGTAATGATCCAGGACAACTCTGAGGGACTTATGAGAAAGACTGCTATCCACATCGAGAGAAAGAATTGTGGGAACAAAACAAAAACATGATTGATCAATTGTTTATATGAGTATAGGATTTGGGGTTTTGGTTTTAAAAGATTATTACAAAAATGAATAATATGGAAATAGGTATTGAGTGATAATCCATGTATAACTCAGTGGAATTGCGTGCCAGCTCCGGGAGGGAGGAGAAGGGAAGAAGGGAGGAAGAGAACATGAATCTTGTAACCATGGAAAAATATTTTAAAAAATAAAAATTATATTTAAAAAATAAATCAAAAGGCATAAAGTTTATTACTGGGGCAAGAGGGATTAGGACGTAGACCCTGCTTTACCTTTTCTAAACAGGCAGAGTTTTGAAAGAGATCTAAATTTGACTTCTTTTGTTTTTTTTCCCCCCCCAAAGGATCAGACCTTTTGCATTGCTTTGGGTTCCCTGTTGGGAAGATGGTGATCTGAAAAACTGATTCATTGTAATCTATTAGACTTCTCAAGAGTATTATTCAATCATACCTACTTTTTTAGTTTCTTTTTTGGTAAGCTCAGCTTTCAGTAAACCAATTAATAAACATTCATTAAACATCTATGTGACAGTCCCTGTGTTAAGTGCTAGGGATAAATGAAGAGATAAAATATAGTTCCTGCCCTCAAAGAAGTTACAGTGTAATTAGGAAGAGAACATGCAAACAAAAAGCAAGCAATAACAGAGAGAAGGTGTTGGCATTAAAAGGGGTTGGAGAAGGCTTCCTGTAGAAGACAGGATTTCAGTTGGGACTTAAAAGAAATAAGAGAGATCACTTGTTGCCAGTGGAGGAGAGAGAGCATTCCAGGCATGGTGGACAGCCCAGAGAGAAGGCCTGGAGCTGAGATCATGGAATAGCCAGGAGACTGGTGTTACCGGGTCAAAGAGTACACTTCAGGCAGAAAGGTATAAGAAGTATAAAGCTGGCCTAGCAGTTTGAGAGTGTGGAGTATGTTGCTATACTTTCTTTGTAGCCGACTATATAACAAAATATTAAACACTTGAGAGAGAGAGAGAGAGAGAGAGACAGAGAGAGAGAGAGAGAGAGAGAGAGAGACAGAGAGAGAGACAGAGAGACAGAGAGAGAGAGAGACAGAGAGAGAGAGAGAGAGAGAGAGAGAGAGAGAGAGACAGAGAGAGAGACAGAGAGTGAGAGAGAGAGACAGAGACAGAGAGAGAGAGAACGAACCTTACAGGGGAATTATTAGTGAAAATGTCAGGAATTGGAATGGAGTGTTTTGTTTGAGGAGCCCCAAAAAGGCCAGGGTCATTTGGGGATAGAATATGTGGAGGGGTGTAAGGTATAAACAAACAACCAAACAAACTGGAAAACTAGGAAGGACCAGGTTATAAGGGTTTTTTTTTTTTAAACCCCTACTTCCCACCTTGGAATCAATACTGCCTATTGGTTCCAAGGCAGAATCATGGCAAGCCCTAGGCAGTGGGGGTTAAGTGATTTGCCCGGAATCGGACAGCTGGGAAGTGTCTGAGGTCAAATTTGAACCTAGGACCATCAGTCTCTAGGCCTGGCTCTCAATCCACTGATCTACCCAGCTGTCCCCTATGAAGGGTTTTGAAGACAAAAAAAGAGAAATTTATATTTCATCTTGAGGGTGATAGGGAGCCCGTGGGGTTTATTCAGTAGGGTGAGGTGATGTGGTGAGAGACCTTCTCTTTAGAAAGATCACTGGCAGCTGAGTGGAAGATAGACTGGAGCAGGGGACAGATCTGAGGCAGGCTGATTAAGTAGCAGGTTATTTCAGTAGTTCCAGTGTGAAGTGATAAGACCTTCACTTGGGTAGTGGTAATATCAGAGGTCAGAATATGAGAGATGTCAAGGTACAATTGACAAGACTTGGCAATAAAATGCAGAGAAAGTGCCAATTTGAATAAATAGAGGGAGGTTCCTCATTAGGAAGTTTTCCAGTTTTGTGAAATTATAGGGTCAGTCCCTAACCCTACCCCCTACCCTCTATCTTAGAAGACAGAAATATGTAATGTATTTTAGGACATTTTCTATCTAGGCTAAGTTAAAAGAAAAAAGGGCCCTTAAAAGGATATAAGCATTGATTGCCTGGCAAGTTCATTTCTTAATAATGCTGAAGACCAAAGAGATAATCTATTTCTTTGACAAACTTTAAAGTTTTATACAAGCTCTCCCGAAAGTCTTAGTTTAGCTTTAATTTTTAAAGATTTTTGGGACACTGTATAATTGTTAGCAATTCTTATTTTTATGCTAAAAATAAAACTTGGACTTGCAAAATTCTTAATATAAACATTTCCCCCCTGTGGTATGTTATTTCATTCTAATTGGATTCTTCCTATTACCCTTTAAGCTAAGTAGTACGTGTTATCTCAGTTTCAGAGAGTAAGAAACTGAGGCTCCAAAGTAGGGACTTGGCTCAGGCTGGTGATTCATGGACTTGAACTCAAGTATCCTTACCTCAAGACTCAGTACTCTTTCAGTACACAAGGCTTCTAAACCTTTTTTTAAAATTTAAAATTTTAAAATAGGCTACTTAAAGAAAAGCTAACAGAATTTCTGGCAGTATGTTAGAGATATATTATGGCAGATGCACCTTCTCTGTGGGCTGCTCAGATCATTACCCTAAGTGACTTGCTATGCATGTCTGATCTTAGAGGGTGGCCTTACTTAAGGACTAGAATTGCCTTTCGGAATTAGCATCAAAACTCTTGGCGTGCTGTGAAGTTGTTTTCATGTGTGGGTGTATAACTACATTTATTGTATAAAAATAATATGTTTCCATTTGTAATATGTGGGCTAGTTTTCTGATGCTAGTTTTCAGATGTGTTTCTTCAGTTATGTCTAGTCAACACTAGATGTCAGTAGTGAAATGCTATACAGATTAATATCTTTGGTTTCTGGTACTGTTTTTGACTATGAAACCAAAATCAAGCTTAACAGTGATTTTAGTTTTCCCCAAGAAAAATTCTTTTTCTAGCTGGCTTATTTTACTGTATGCTTGCCAGATAAACAGGCAGGAAAATAATGAGTTCTGATGGAATTCAAATAAGAAAAATGAAAGGGGGAAGTGACTTTCTGAAATAGAACATGCTTTTGATTCTTGATTGTCTGCTCCTTTGTAAAAATGAATCCTTTTATTCGAGAGCAAAATTGTGACTTTTTTATTACAGTGATGATGACTTCATTAATAGACTAGAAATTTGGACAAGAAATGTAGTATGATTAAGCATTATAGGTTTTCTTTAGGTCTTTGCATGCAAAAATTCAAACGTAGAAAATGATAGCAACATCTTAATTTACTTGTGTTTCAAAATTATTCTTCACTTTGTGGAAAAATTCACTGCAGGTGCTTTTTAAATAACAAGTTCTCCTATAACTCTGAGAACCTTTAATAGATTCATGGAATTGTAGTGTATAAATAGTGTATTTTATACCACTTCTTGTAGATAAGTTATTGTTGGTAACATGCTGTACTCATATACACCTGTTATATGTATTTCTATTGTCCCTTGGGTTTTTTGTAATTTTAATTCTTCTGAGAATTAATTGTGGTAACATATGATTCACAAATAGCTGGAGTCACCGAAAGCATGTTAGGGATTAAGGGATAAGTACTTTGGAGTTGTTAAAAGCTTTCTATAGTTCTCCAAATGTGATTTATCCTCATTTACTCTGATCAATTCTGGGCCCAACTTATAGTATTATTTGTCTAAGAAAAAATGTATTGATAGAATAATTTGCTAAGCTTCCTTTACAATTATATCTTATAGTCTAGACAATATGTATTTTTCTTCTACTTTGTTTTATCTGTGTGAATGGTTAGATATGGTTAGATTTATTTCATTCTCGTTGGTATGAATTTCACTGAGGAGGCTTTATTATTGTTCTGGGACTTGTTGCAGTTGCAATGTCACCTGCAAATGAAGGTATTTTTGAGAATCTCCATGTTGATGGAAATGCTTCTTTTGTTGGAACTTTCCATAGCATATCACCTTTGAGTTGGACAACTATCTTGGATAAACACAAACATCACCATCATTGATGTCAGTTATTAGCAGGTTGATGAACAATGCAATGGTATTTGCCATAGAAAATTGTTTTAATATTCCTATTGGAGACCCTATTTGGGGACGGACAACAAATGTTCATTTTATTTTGGCCAGGTCAGATGCTTTTAAAAAAATAAGTAAATATTAAGCATAATGGAATTCTTTATTTTTTGTGCCCATCTGTATTTGTGTGATTGTAAAGATGTGGTTCACTGTAGAAAGTCAGTTGTGCAGACATGCATTTTCCTTTTTCAGGTTTTCAACAAGAGTATGCTTTATTTGTGGAATCTATTTTCATCGAGAGTAAGAAGATCTGGACTTTGATCCAGGTTCTACTAGCTTTGTGGAATTTTGGTTCTATCACTTGTCTCTGTCTGTCTGTCTATTTTTTCATCTGAAAGAAAAAGAGGGATTAGAATTGATGATTTCTTAGTTCTCTTCCTTTTTTTCTCAAAAACTTCCATAAATAAAGCATTTTATGAGAAACTGTCATAAATTAAAAAAAAAACAGTTGTCTTAAAGATGGAAAGTTTCTTAGGGAGGTTAACAGAATCACTTGATATTTTTGTGACTTTTAGGGGAAAATATACCCGGTGCCTTGCAATTTGGTTCTCATAAAAGAGGCAACTTTAGGAGGCAGTGAAGCTCTTGCCTAGAGAGAGGGAGAAAGAGAGAGAACAAAGAAACTGCTGGCTGAGTAAGAAAGCTAGGGATAGGGACATGACTTCTTGCTAGGGAAGAGAAGTTTAGAGGGAAGCAGTTACAGAAAGGATTTTCCCTTTCTAAAAAAAAAAAAAATCAAAGCTACTGGCAGCTTATAGATAAGCAAACGTGGAGGGACTTTAATGTCAGCCTAGTCTTTGAAGACAAGTTAGAAAGAGCCAGGCACAAGCCCCAGGAGGGTTTTGACACAAAATTAAGTAGGTAAATGAAAGGAGTCTAGTCTTCCTTTTGCAGCTGAGTACAGGGATAAGAGGAAAATGTCTAGAATTAAAGGGAAAGTTAAGAATTGGTAAATAAGCTGCAATAGCACATCTTAGGCATTAATGGCTTTAAGTTTATTTTGAAAATGTTATATGATTTGTTATTTATTTGAGCAGATAAAAGTAAGAGATCTTTATTTATAAAAGGGACTCATCACATGTCTACATAAAGATTGTCTTACTGCTCAAATCTTATACCATAGGCAAGTCACTTAACTCTTCAGGAAATACTTTCAGATGGTAAATTATAGAGGAGTCGCTGATCTATATTGGTGAAAGGAATTTATAATGCTGAATCTTCCCTATAGGAATGAAATTTGAAGTCATATATCTTATCAAAACAAATAAAATCCCACACTCCTCTGAGAATTAAATTGATAAAACTCAAGTAATAAAATGATAGCAGAAGTCAGAGGAAAATGGACTAATATATCTATAAAATTATTTTAGCATCTTATATGGATTTCAGGTTAACCTGAGTTAACTAGAAAGTTTAATGAATGAGAATCCCTCATTTTATAAACATTACTAATCAAGATTTACCTCTATGGCAATCGTGAATGATTTTAAACAAATTACATTTTTCACTCTTCAACAACTGAAACAATTTTGTAATTCCAAGTAAAATACCTCGCAACAATTCAATTTGGAGGTCACTAAGTATAGGTAACAGGCCTAAGTCTGCTTTTGAAAGATAAGTGACAACCAGTGGACTGAATTACTTCCTTTGTTATTAAGCAGAATTAAAGATGGTATTTGAAATAATTTGTAGGCTATTTCTAGTATAACTGAAATTAAATGAAACATCATAGAATGTATTAAATATAAGGAACTTTGGAACATAGAATTAGAACTGGAACAGCCTTAGAGAACATATAATTCAATCCCTTCATGGTACAGATAAGAATACTAAGGAAGGTTGACATGATTTACTTAAGGTCAGAGTGAAAATTATTGATAGAATCAGGAATAGTACCCAAGTCCTCTGACTCTTAACTTCAGAATTATTTCTACTATATTGTAATAATGTTTTATTTCGAGGAAGCCAGACTTCCTTGCTTTCTTAAAATTAGTTAATTTTAGTAAGTATATGATTAAATCACTAAAATTCTAAGGACAATGAAAAATACTGGTGGGAATATAAAAAAATAGGTACACGAATGCATATGTTGATGGAATTGTAAACTGCTCTAGTCATTCTAGAGAATAATTTGGAACTATCCCCATAGGGCTATAAAACTGTGCATACTCTTTGACCCAGCAAAACTGCTACTAGGTCTTTTCCCAAAGAGATCACAGAAAAAGGAAACACCCCTATGTACAAAAATGTTTATAGCAGCATTTTTTTTTTGTGGTAGTAGAGAATTGGAAACTGAAAGAATGCCCATCAATTGGGGAATGACTGAACAAGTTGAGGTATATGATTGTAATAGAACATTATTATGCCATAAGAAATAACAAAAGGGATGGTTTCACTGAATCCTGGGAAAACTTATATGAGCTGATGCAAAGTGAACTAAACAGAACTAGGAGAAAATTTTACACGCAACAATATTTTAATGATAATCAACTGTGAAACACTTAGCTACTTTAATCAGTACAATGATCTGTGACAATTCCAATGATTCATGATGAAAAATCACTGTCTTGAGAGAGGACAACTCAGTGCATATATTGAAGCAAAATTTTCACTTTATTTTTCTTGCAACCGGGTTAATGTGGAAATATATTTTTTATGACTTAATTTATATAGGTTATCACATTTTTTGCCTTCAAAATGGGTAGAGGAGAGGTCGAAGGGGGAGAATTTAGAAGAAAATTAAAAAAAAATCCATATTCTGTGAAAAAAGTTGTTTTTCTCTTTTTCTTTGATAGTTTTTCAAGTATATAATGTGGCCCACACTAATAGATGTCTGCAACATTAGTGCTCACTGAAATGAACTGTGGTTTACATTTACATAGTAGAGAAAGTATAACTTTGATAGTTAAGATGGTTTCATTTTTGGTTTTGTGTCCCTAGCACTTAGTACCTGGAAATATTAGGAGCATAAATAGTGCTTGTAGAATTGAATTAGGTACCAAACTTGATATTTACAAAGTTCTTAGAACAATTTTATAAGTTAGATAGTACCAATAATGTTATCCCCATTTTACAAATTAACACATAAGTCTGAGTCTGTGTTGATGGTCACATTGTTGGTAAATGGCAGAATTGAGATTGAAACTCATTTCTTTATAATTTCGAGGCTAATATTTCTTCAAGTTTTTCTTCTGTAACTTTTTTATGGTTTTGGACCTTGCCTGTCCTTGTAATTTTCTTTGCATCTCCCAAATATGGCCTCTTATTATCCTTTCACTTTCTGGAGGCCACTCAAATGGAGACTATCTTGGATTCATCTCCTATTTTTTTAGAGGTAGAGTTGGGAAGAAAACCCAGGCTTTCTTAGTCCTAGTCTAGGATTTTACTATAAAGATTCTGGGGTAGCATGACTGATCTTGAGTCTATGTATAATGTCTGATTTTCAGAATTTGGTTGCCTTTAAGAATGACTATTTTCTTTATCTTACCTTTCTTCTTACCTTCACAAACTTTTATCTTTTCTCCCTGTTATAATAAGGAATCAGAGAATTCCTACAGTGTTCTGAATAGAATTAGAGATCTGAGCTTTAGTTCTAACTGGGTTCTTAAATCATTTTGTGACCTCAGACAAGTCACACCCTTACTCTATCTCAGTTTGCTCACCTACAAAATGAGGGGATTGGACCAGATGCTTTCTGATTCCTGAGAGCAAAAATGGGAATTGAGATTATTTGTTCTTGAGGATATTAAAAAAATTCCAAACTAATTTTTTTAACTTTATATTTTTTCTTAAGGAGAATTGTAATCAAAATTCCCAAAACAGTATTTTCCTTTGGCTATGGATATGTTTTCTCTGTAGAAAATTCTTGACTTGGGAACACTGGCCTCTGTTTCTCGACTGTGTTTTATCTCTACCATTTATTATCCCGTATCTCTCCTCTTCTCAGCTAAAATCCATAAGAAAATGATCTACAGTAGTTACCTCTGCCCACCCTCTTCTCTTGTCCAAATTCTTTTCATCTTGTTTCTGACCTAATCTTTTAACTGAAACTTCTCTCTCCTGTGTTCCTTCTTGACTTGAGCAATGGTCACCTCATTGCCAAATTTGATGACCTTTTGTTAACCTTCAGCCTTCATAACTTTTTTGCAGCTTTTGACCCTGTTGATCAAATTCTTCTCTTGTATATTCTTTCCTCTCTAGATATTCATAATCACTGTTCTCTCCTTATGCTTATTCTACAAGTCTAATCATCCCTTCTCAGTCTTTTTTTTTTTAACCCTTACCTTCTGTCTTGAAATCAATACTATGTATTGTGTACTATGTACTAGTAAGGGCTAGGAATTGGGGGATAAGTGACTTGTCCAGGATCACACAGCTAGGAAGTGTCTGAGGTCAGATTTGAATCTAGGACCTCCCATCTCTAGGCCTGGTTCTCAATCCACTGAGTCACCCAATTTCTCCACCTTCTCAGTTTTATTTGCTGGATCTTCACTTATGTTTAATGCTCTGAACCAGATACCCCAATCCCCAGGATAAACTCACCACTATATTGCTTCATTGGGCCTTGTTGATACGACCTCTATCAGCTTCCTCCTCCCTTTTCATTGAAAGACTGGAGTGTAGGGCACCAAACAGCTCCCATTGTTTTCCTTTATAGAGGGCTGAAGTAGCACAGTATAGTGGAAAATGCTGGTATTGATGTCATTTCTAGCACTAATATTAATGGTTCATCTATTCAGTTAGTCAATAAAATTAAATGATGATTATATGGAAGGCATTATGCCAAGTGCTGGTAATACAAAAAGAGGCAAAAGGCAGTTCATGTCCTCATGGAGCTTACAGTATAATGGAGAAGACAACAAGCAAGAGATATGTACAAACAAACTATATATAGGATAAATAGAAATTACAAAGGGAAGGTGCTAGAATTGAGAAGAGCTGGGGAAGGCCTCTTGAAGATGAGATTTTAATCGGTCCCTATAGGAAGTCAAGTAGTTCAGAAGGCAGAGATGGGGAGGGAAAGTATTCCAGGCCTAGGGGACAATGCCTGGAGCTAATAGATGAAGTGTCTTGTCTATGGATCAGCCAGGAGGCCAGATATCACTGGATCAAAAATTATGTGTTGAGGAGTAAGGTTTAAGAAGCCTAAAAAGTAGGAGGAGACAAGGTAATGAAAGGCTTTGAATGACCAACAGAAGATTTTGTATTTGATCTTGGAAGCAATAGGAAGCCACTGGAATTAATTGAGTAGGAGGATGACATGGTTGGATCTGGGCTTTTGGAAGGTCACTTTGGTGGCTGAATGTAGTGTAGAAGACTTGAGGCAGGCGGACCCACTTGCAGGCTATTATCATAGTCCAGGTGTGATGTTATGAGGACCTGGAGCAGGGTAGGGGCAGTGTTAGAGGAGAGAAAGAGTCATGTTCAAGAGATGTTGCAAAGTGCAAGACCACAGGACTTGTCAATAGATTGGATATGGCAAGGAAGAGATAGATAGGAGTTGAGGATGCACCTAGATTGGAAGCCTGAGGGAATGGGAGGATGGAGTAATAATAAAGATAGGATGGATGCAGTGTGTGTTTAGGGGAAAGATAATGAGACTAATGTTAATTCCAGAGAGTTACCTTCTATAAAATGCATTTTGTAAAATGCAGCACACATCAGATATTCAATAGCTTTTTGTATGAAGATGAATTAGAATAAGTGATAATCTTACTAGAAATAAAAAAAAAACATATTAATATATGTCAAGGTAGTTTTTTCCTTTTTTTTTTTAAACAAACTGCCCTTGTAAAATAGGTGGAAGTGATTAAAAAGAAATTTCTAGACCATACTTAAAATCTAATACATTTCTTTGGGGAAAATATTTGTGTTTCATAATATTATGGTTAGCATTTATATAGCACCTACTATGTGCCAGATACTATACTAAGTGCTTTACAAATATTATCTCATTTGATAATTAAAAGAAGTCTGGGAGGTAGGTGGAATTATCTCCACTGTATAAGTAAGGTAACTGAAGTGAACAAAGGTTAAGTGACTTGCCCAATTACATAGCCATTAAATATCCAAAGCCAAATTTGAATTTCATTCTTCCTGACTCCAGATCCAGAGCTCTATGCCCTGTATCACCTAGCTGCTTCTGTATTTTGGCAACTCTACCCACATACTATTTGTTTTAATGTGAGAAATATAACCAGAAATTATAGAAATGCTGCTATAGTTTCAGAAATGTTTCCTTAAGATGGAGAGAACGTTAGTTCTATTTTCTGAAGTACCACTTAACATTTTACTGTGTTTAGAGTGACCTGAGAAAATGAGCTTGTTCAGTACCTTGTCAGTGTCTTGTTAGGATAAAGCTTCATACATGGATATAAGGAATCCTTGGATAGAATATATAGTCTTTATTTTACTTTGCCTTCATTGTTGTGATTCTTTGTGTCTTAGAAATGACCTGACCTTTCTCATGCTTCAACAGTGGAGGTGATACTATACTGTTCTAATTGTGGAATGAGATATTTGGATAATCCAGTAAATGACTGTTGAGGGCATGCTGTTTGTACAGCATTGCTTTGCAATTTGTGAAAAATAGACTCGAATACAGGACTACAATCCCCATGAGCCTTTGCTCCACTTCCCCAGAATGCCTTGTAATCTCACCTGGGTCGAGATCGAGAAGGGATTTAAACTGAGGAAAAGGCTTTTGAGAGGCTTTTGGGACGGCCGTTTTGCAGCAGGAGCGTCTCTTGCGTGATGTGAGGTTATTTTGTCTAGGCCTCTGGCCTAGGCACATGTTTCTTACTTGTATATTTTTAATCTTTAACCTTTAATAAACCTCTAAAAAATATAATACTCCTTGCAGAGAGAAACTAATTTCTACCTGCCTCAGTCTCCCCGTGTTCCCTAAATTTTAATCTTTACAAATTTAACCTGAAGGAGTTGGGTTAGATCCTTCCTTCCTTCCTTCCTTCCTTCCTTCCTTCCTTCCTTCCTTCCTTCCTTCCTTCCTTCCTTCCTTCCTTCCTTCCTTCCTTCCTTCCTTCCTTCCTTCCTTCCTTCCTTCCTTCCTTCCTTCCTTCCTTCCTTCCTTCCTTCCTTCCTTCCTTCCTTCCTTCCTTCCTTCCTTCCTTCCTTCCTTCCTTCCTTCCTTCCTTCCTTCCTTCCTTCCTTCCTTCCTCCCTTCCTCCCTTCCTCCCTTCCTCCCTTCCTCCCTTCCTCCCTTCCTCCCTTCCTCCCTTCCTCCCTTCCTCCCTTCCTCCCTTCCTCCCTTCCTCCCTCCCTTCCTTCCTTCCTTCCTTCCTTCCTTCCTTCCTTCCTTCCTTCCTTCCTTCCTTCCTTCCTTCCTTCCTTCCTTCCTTCCTTCCTTCCTTCCTTCCTTCCTTCCTTCTCCCCTTACCTTCCATCTTAGAATCAATACTATGTATTGGTTCCAAGGCAGACAAGTGGTAAGAGCTAGGCAATGGGGGTTAAGTGACTTGCCCAGGGCCACACAACTAGGAAGTGTCTGAGGTTAGATTTGAACCCAAGACCTTCCATCTCTAGGCCTGGCTCCACTGAGCCACCCAGCTGCCCCTAGGTTGGATGATTTCTAACATGCCTTTATTATATATTGTGTACAGAGTAATTTTATGGGTGGTGTTGAGAAATATAAAGCTTAGGTAAGACTCAGCCTCTGCCCTTATGGATTTTTATCACCTTCCTCATAAAGTTATTATGAAGATAGTTCTTTGTTAATTTTAAAGCACTATAATAACTGTGGCTTTATAATAGCATATTATAAATATTTATTTATGAAATATGTTAGATGACATGATATTTTCTGACTCTAGCAGTTTATATATTTTTTGTTGTCTCTGGAATCTTTTATGCTTTTGAGTTTTACCATCTACTCAATTAGTAAATGTAGGAAGTAGGATTTGAACTGAGGTCTCAATTGGCTTTAAGCACAATTATTCTTTTTACCACATTATGCTATCTTTCAGGGATAAAAATTTTTTTTAAAAGGTCAAATAGAATGAAAGTATTATGTTAGAATAATTTATGTATGTTATTTCCTACTAATTTCCTACTAATTTTTATAATTTGTAGGCTTTTCATATTTAGGAATATCATCTTATTCAGTTTTTCATGTCTGATGCCTAACACATTGCTTTATGCTAAATAGGTGCCTAATAAAGGTTTTTGGAAGATGTAATAAATGAAAGCTTACTTTTAGGTTAGAAATGAAATAGGGAATTTCTAATTAGGTTCCCCAGATAACCCATCTTGTGAATAAAATTACTTGTCTTAAGTGATCTTTGAAACACTACCTTCTTGTAAGCATCTGGGCCTTGTACTCATAATTTGTGACTCTGCAGCCTCTTGAAAAATTAGAATGAGGGCAGCAGGTTGGAAATGAGTTGTGGGATTAGATACTCCTTCAAAACTTCTTCATGAAATTCTTGCCTTGATATTTCATCTGAGATTATTTGATGATCTCCATGTTTTCATGTGGTGAGTGTCCATAAGGACCTAACAATCTAACCTTTCAGATATACTCACTTCATAAGGGAAGCAGTGTAGCATGGAAGGAGCATTGGCTTTGGGGCTTTAGAGACCTTTGTTCTAGTCTTGGTTTACCACTAACTTACTGTCTAGGCTTGATTCTTAATTTATTCTTCTGTCACATGCTACCAGAAGTTATCTATTCTATTGCCTCTATTTTCTCATTACTAATTCACTTCTCAAACCCTTCTTATGTCTATTATGCCTACCTAATTATTACCTTTCATTCTTGTGGGTTGTGGTGGTGCACACCTTTAATCCCTATTACCTGGTAGAAGGCTGATGGATGGATCTCTTGAGTTCTGAGCCGTAGTGGGCTGAGCCATTCAGGTGTCCATGTTAAGTTTGGCACTACTGTGGTTGCTCCTGGGAGCAGAGGTGGGGAGTAGGAGGACACCAGGCTGCCTCAGGAAGGAAGGACTGGCTCAGGTTCTAAACAGAGCAGGTCAAAATTTATTTTCTTTCTCATTTTGATCCCTCAACCCTATTCCTCCATTACTTTCTAAAAGAAAAGAATTAAAGCCATTGTAACAAATAGGTATAGTCAAACCATATTTGTACATTGGCCAAGTTAAAAAAAAAGTGTCTAAATTTGCACCTGGATTTTGTCATCTCTCTTTTGAGAGGTTTGTAGTATGCTTAGTCTTGCATCCTTTGGAATCATGGTTGGCCAATGTATTGATCAGAATTCCTAAATCTATTAGAGTTATTTGTCTTTAAAGTGTTATTAATTTACAAATTGTTCTCTCACTTTTATTCTTTTTGCTCTGTATCATTTCATAGTGGACTTTTCAGGTGTATCTGAAACTGTTCCTTTCATAATTTCTTACAGTACAATAATATTCCATTTTATTCATAGCTCATATTTGTTCAACCATTCCCCAGTTAATGGACACCTCTTAGTTTCCTATCATTTGCCATCACAAAAAGCAGCCACTGTAAATATTTTTGTGAATATGAATCATTTTCCCATTTCTTTGATCCCTCTTGGGTCTATTGAAGCCATGTAGTGGTATTCCTGGGTCAAAGAGTATGTACAGTTATGTAACTTTTGGATCATAGCTTTAAGTTGTTTTCCAGGATGGCTGTACCAATTTTCAGCTTTACCAGCTGTATAGTATTCTACCTGGTTTTCCTGAAACTTTTTTTTTCATCTTTGCCAATATCATGGGGTAAGATGACACCTCAAAGTTGTTTTATTTTGCATTTGTTTAATTTATGATTTGGAGCATTTTTTCCTTTGGGTATGGATAGCTTGGGTAGTGTTATTGATATTTTGGGGTTGTATATGTAGTCAGAAGGGCCAGTTGGTTTAACTTTGTAACAAAATTTGATATAGGCTGGGAAGAACAGTGGGCCTATTAACAGTGAGGCCTTATCAAGGGAAACACAACTGAGGAGGCAGTTGTTAAAAACAAACCTCTGTTTATTAAGGTTATAAGGATTGAAAGGTTTAATGGAAAGGTAAAAGAAGGAAAGATCCCTAAATACTAATGAATTTCTACCTCCAACCAACCCAACTCAAAGTCCCTCATGAGATCTTCTGTCTGGTAAAACAAGATCTGCACACTCGCTCTCGCTCTCTCTCTCTCTCTCTCTCTCTCTCTCTCTCTCTCTCTCCTGCTCTCTCTCTCTCTCTCTCTCTCTCTCTCTCTCTCTCTCTCTCTCTCTCTCTCATTACTAATTTACCCAATTTCTAAGTAACTAAGCCTATTTATAATTATTATTATATATCATTCAGTTCTGCCTCCTTGAAGTTGTTCAGTTAGGTTTCCAACTTTCAGGCAGTCAAGGTTTTGGCCTAGTGGTTTCAGGCCTGAAAAAGACTGAGTCCAGCCTGCTCACCTCTGTAACCACAGAGGAGCAAAACCCAGATTTTCTTCTCTTAACTGTAGATCTTCTTTTCACAGCTCTTCCTAAAGCTTTCAACTTCCTCTTCTTTCCACAACTACCACTCTGGTTTGAGGGATTTCCATGAGCCAAAGTTTGTGCCACCTCTCTGGGCAGGGAACACAAGCAGAGAGAGAGAGAGGAAGGCAGCCTCCAGCCTCCAGCCTCACTTAGCCCCAGAGATCAAGTGAGCTCTTACTCCTGTCACCAGCACAGAATTCTATCAGGAACTGGGCTCCAGGTTCTAACCAAGGCAGGCAGCCTGTCCCTGCCACTTACTTATCAAAACCCAGAATCTTATTTTACCCCTAATAGTAGCCAGTTGGTATAGGCCTAGATTTAGGTAGACTCATCCTTGGTTCAAATCTGGTGTCAGACACCTACTTATTAGTTGTGTGAACCTGGATAAGCCACTTAACCCTATTTGCCTCAGTTTCCCCCCTTTAAAATGAGTTGGAGAATTAAGTGGCAAACCACTCCAGTACTTTTGCCAAGAGAATTCCCAAATAGGGTCACAAAGATTTGGACATGACTGAAATATGACTGACTTGATCAATAGCTTGAATTTCTTCTCCTGAGAACTAATTGTTCATATCCTTTCCCCATTTAGCTACTGGAGAATGTCTTTTATTCTTATATATTTGAATTAGTTCCTTTTTCCAGAAAAACTTGTTTCAAAGATTCCCGCCCTGCCCCATTTACCTATTTCTCTTCTAATTTTAAGTATTTTGGTTTTATTTCAAATTTTATATAATCAAAATTGTTCATTTTATCTTCTGTGATCCTTTCTATCCCTTGTTTGGTCACGAATTCATCCCTTATTCACAGGTGTAAAAGGCAGTTTCTTCTTTACTCTTCTAATTTATACATGATGTCATCTAGGTCATGTATTTATTTAGAATGTTTGTTGGTATGAAGTGTGAGATATTTGTCTATACCTGGTTTCTTCCAGATGGCATTCCATTTTCCCCAGCATTTTTTGTTAAATAGTGAATTCTTATCTGCTAACTTGAATCTTTGAGACATTGAACACCGATTTACTGTTTGTTCAATTGGTGTGTACCTAAACTTTTACTGATCAGTCTTTATTTTTAACCAGTACTAAATTATTTTAGAAACAGCTATTTGTGATAAATTACATAGAGTGCCAGACCTGAAGTCAGGATGACTCTTCTGCCCTCAGATGCATAATAGATGTGTGACCTTGGGCAAGTCACTTAACCCTATTTGCTTCAGTTTCCTCATCTATGAAATGAGTTGGAGAAGGAAATGGCAAGCCACTCTAGGATCTTTGCCCCCTCCAAAAAACCCAAATGGGGTCATGAAGAGTCAGAGACAACTGAACAACAAAAAGATTATTTTAATGCATACTACTGTTTTGTTTCAGTTGGTATTGCTTGGTTTGCTTTCTTCTCAACCCCCCCCCCCCATTATTTCCCATGAGATTCTTGATCTTTTGTTTTTTCAAATACATTTTGTTGTTATTTTTTTCCTGTATCTAGTTTTATTGGTATGTCACTGAATAAGTAAATTAGGTATTGTCATTTTTATTATATTAACTCAGTCTACTCATGATAATTGTTTTTCTATTTAGGTCTGTCTTTGTTTTTTTGGAGAATATGTTATAGTTCTGTTCACATAGTTTCTATGTGTGTTTTGGCAGGTTTCTTCCTAAATATTTTATATAGTATTGTAAGGGGGAAAAGAAGTCATTTTTATTTTTATTTATTTTTATCTTTTTGTCCTTTTTTTTTTAATAAACATATTTATTTGGTCAATTTCAAACATTATTCATTGGATACAAAAATCATTTTCTTTTCCTCCCTCCCATCCCACCCCCCAACCCCCATAGTCGATGCGCAATTCCACTGGGTATTACATGTGTCCTTGATCTGAACCCATTTCCATGTTGTTGGTATTTGCACTAGGATGTTCATTCAGAGTCCACATCCCCAAACATATCCCCTTGGCCCCTGTAGTCAAGCGTTGCCTTTCCTCGGCGTTTTTACTCCCACAGTTTTTCTTCTGCTTGTGGATAGTGTTTTTTTTCATAGAGCTCTGCAGATTGTTCAGGGACATTGCATTGCCACTAATGGAGAAGTCCATTACATTCTATTGTACCACAGTGTATCAGTCTCTGTGTACGATGTTCGAAAAGGAGTTATTTTTAAAAGGGTTGGACTGGATTATTTAAGAGTGTGTTTGTCAGGAATTTATATTAATTCCAAAGAGATTTATTTACAATTTATTTACAAAAATGTAGAAAGAGTGAAGTAAGAAAATCAGAGAGAGGATAGGGTAAGATATCTAGCTTAAGCACTAAGTAATTTACTTTCAGCCACTGGCTCAAAACCAGGGCAGGGAGAGTTGGTCCTTAGCTGGCCTAGGCAAAATTGAGGACCTGGGGGTGTCTCTTCAGAAAAATTCAGCAGTTAAGAGTCAGCTTTTTCACCCACCATGTGTCAGCTCAAAGGAAGAGATTTTAGACTAGCCTCACCAGGAAACAGGGTCTCACAGTTGACACTTTTGCTTTTAGGACTGCCCAGGGGCAGTCAGTTGATTTTGATTTGTCACCCACTATTTCACATGTGGATCACAGACCTCCCACTTAATGTGTGAAATTGGTGATTAAATCTAAAAAAATGGGCAGATCTTCCCACTACTGTAAGTAGGGTGCTTATATCTTTGGTGATTAAATCTAAAAATAGGCAGGGGTTACAATTTAATCTTCACAATTGGGGAGAGTTAATTAATTTCATTGTTATAATCAGGGGTGAGTTAAATTTAATCTCCACAGAATGTAGTTACTTTAGATGGAAATGCTCTTTCTATTTCTCTTGGGTTTTGATCATGGTATATAGAAAAAATTCTATTTATTTGTGTGGGTTTATTTTATATGCTGCAACTCTTTTCAATTTATTATTTCTATTTTCTGTTGTTTCTGTTGAATTCTTTAAGTAGTCAGTCAGTCCATAAATATAGATTAAATGCTTATACCTTGCCAGGTACTGTGCTTGGTGCTGAGGATACAAAGAAAGACAAAAGATAGGCCATGTTCTCAGGGAACTCAAAATCTAATAGGTGTAAAGGGTGAATATTATGGTTGAGACTGAAAAAATCTAAATTTAAATGGTTGCCAAGGGAAATCCCAAATAATAAAATACCCAAGTCAGCTGCAAAATTTTTATGATGATTTAATTACAACAAGAGGAAGAAGATATTAGAGGGAGAGAAGGAAAGAGGGAGAGAAGGAAAGGAGTTTAACTCAGAACCACTCTGGCTCAAGTTGAGCCAAAGCAGGCATTAAGCCCTTGGAAAGCCAAGGCAGAGAAAGGAGTCAGTCCTTATCACTCATGTGACCGGTCTGAAGGAAAGCTGTCTGCAGGGCTCCTCCAAGCTCAAGCTCCAGGATCGAACTGAACTCTAGCCCTCCCCACAGGAAGCCATGAGAACTCCAGAGGCTGTTCTCTACCTCACTTCCTGCATCTCACATGTGCCAATGGTGGCTCAAGCTTGACTTAGGACTGCCCAGAAGTCTGTCCTTTTTTTACACATGTCTGTTGAAGGCCATCTCCTCAGATAATTAAATCTTGAGTTTAATGCAGACCTTCCTAATCTTGTTAAACTAAGAAGGGAGGAGAAATCTAGTTTCTAAGACCTGATTCTGTTATTCCAAGTATCTCTATTGTTATTGATCAGGAAATAGCTAAATCAGATCTTCTAAAGAATGGTCTGATTAGGGTGGAGTAGTTTTGAAATTCACATAGGAAAGACAGTAAAAAACCATGTAGAGAAAACTGTACTGTATAGGATAAATTGGCAATTATAAAGAAAGGGAAGACACTGGAATTGAGGGTTTTTTTTGAAACATTTCCTTTGGATGGTGATATTTTATCTGAGGCTTAAAAGAAGCTTGGGAGGTGAGGATGGAGACGTGAGTCTTGGGGGACGACTAGTACAAATACCCATTTGGAAGATGGAGTATCTTATTTGAAGATCAGCAAGGAGTCAGAGGAGTCAAAAATATGGGGAAGGGAGTGGAAAAAATTATGAAGTGTAGGAAGATTGGAAAAGTAGGTTGAGTGCAGGCTACAAAGGACTTTGAACACCAAGCAGATCTTATATTTGACCCTGGAGGTGATAGGGACTCATTGGAGTTTACTGAGTAGAGGAGGTAACAGGGTCAGACTTGCATTTTAAGAAGGTCATTCAGATGGCTGAGTGGAAGGAAGATAGACTGGAATGGGGAGAGACATGTGGCAGGGAGATCTACAAGCAAGCTCTTGCAATAGTCTAGGTGTGAAGTGATGAGTGCTTATATTACAGTTAGGTGACAATATCAGAGGACAGAAGGGGGCATATGTGAGAGGTAACATGAAGGCAGAATCAGCAGATCTTGGGAACAGATTGGATATGGGGTGGGGTGAGAGTGACTATAGAGTGGAGGATGACTTCTTGGTTAAAAACCTGTGACTGAGAGGATAGTGGCAAGATCATCAATAAGAGTCAGGCAAGTTAGAGGGGAGGGTTGTGGCAAGGAGAATGAGTTCAGTTTTGGACATGTGGAATTTAATACCTCTATAGGACATTCACTTCGGGATGTCTGGTAGGCAGTTAGAGAAGTATGACTGGAGCTCAGAGGCATTGGGCTGGATATGTAGATTTGAGACTCATCAGCACAGAGATAATAATTGAATCCATATGAGCTGATGATTGTCTTAAGTCTTAATAACTCCTTTCTGCTCCTACAGTTACTACTTTCATTGAGATCCTTATTTCTTAGCTATTTTATTTTTATAGGTCCTTAACTTCTTCATGCCCCTAGGCTTGCTCCTTTCCAAATTTTCTCACTTACAACTTTGATTATAGTCTTTTGAAAGCATAGGTCTGTACTCTCTTGCTCTAAAATACCTGTTGTTCTGCTGTCTGCTGAATAAAACACAGATTTCAAGACTTTTTTCTTATATAGCTTTTGTTTGTTTTCCTAGCCTTAATATCATAATTCTCTCTAGCATCTGCTCTATACCCTTTTATTATATATTATTTATATTATTTATTACTGAGATTTCTTATTATCTCAGTTCTTATAGTCATGAGGTGTTATGTTATTTTGTATAGAACTTCTAGTGAGGAGACTCTCTCCACAAATGCAAATTGGCAGCATTTTTGAAAATTGTGGTTTTGGACAATTGCTTGAGGTTAAGTATTTTGTTTAGGGTCACAGCAAGGTCCTGTCCACTATGCCATGCTGTCTCTTCAGTTCAGCTCAGAGGTTAACTGTACCACATGGCTTCTTCATTTTTTAAAAATTAAATCTAATTAATTAATTTAGAATACTTTTCCGTGGTTACATGATTCATGTTCTTTCCTCCTCTCCTCCCACCCCTCTCCCGGAGCCAATGAGCAATTTCACTGTGTTTTACATGTATCATTGTTAAAAACCCATTTCCATATTATTCCTATTTGCAATGGAGTGATCATTTAGAATCTAAATCCCCATATTCATATCCTCATAGAACTATGTGATCAATCATATGTTTTTCTTGTGTGTTTTGTTCCCACAGTTATTTCTCTGGATGTGGATAGTGTTCTTTCTCATAATTCCCTCAGAATTGTCCTGGATCATTGCATTGCTGCTAGTAGAGAAGTCTATTACATAGTGTATCAGTCTCAGTGTACAATGTTCTCCTGGTTCTGCTCCTTTCACTCTGCATCATTCCAGTTCCCATGGAATTCCTCCAGTTCATTATTCCTTTCAGCACAATAATATTCCATCACCATCAGATACCACAATTTGTTTAGCCTTTCCCTAATCGGAGGGCATCCCCTCATGTTTCAATTTTCTGCCACCATAAAGAGCGCAGCTATAAATATTTTTGTATAAGTATTTTTCCCTATTATTTCTTTGGGGCACATTGCTTCTTCATGATATATAGAGAAGCAAAAGTCACCATTACATGAAGATATCAACTTATGAACTGACTACCTATTAAATTAGTCTGTGTTCAAACTTGTATCCCTTTTTAACACTATCTTCTTTCCATGTCCTTTCACTTGCTGATTATTAAAATGTGCTTCAAAAGAGTATGGTTTTTATTTCTATTTTTATTTTATATTTTTAAACCCTTACCTTCTGTCTTCGAATCAATACTGTGTATTGACTCCAAGGCAGAAGAGTGCTAAGGGCTAGGCAATGGGGGTCAAGTGACTTGCCCAGGGTCACACAGCTGGGAAGTGTCTGAGGCCAGATTTGAACCTAGGACCTCCTGTCTCTAGGTCTGGTTCTCAAGCCACTGAGCTACCCAGCTGCCCCCAAGAGAATGGTTTTTAAGGATTGAAGGATTTAGAGAGGCCCTTCGAAAATTGTTGAAGCCCTCAACTTTTTGCAATAGTAAACCTCTTTATTATCATATTATATAAGTCAAACACAGATTGAAGGGTATTTTTTATTGTTCTATCATTCAATTTTGTCATAAAATTATATCCCTCAAACCAAACAGCATGTGATACATTTTTATGGTAAGAATTAAAGTTTATTTTAAAATTCAGAAGATGTAATTATCTAAATTTTATCAAACATAAGATAAATGTTTTAATTTTTGGTTTTATTTGCAAGTCATACCTATTATTTACTATTTATAGTAAAATGTTATGCCATCTTTTAAGTGAATTCACTGTTGTTTTTTTTCTGTACCAATTATACTTGGATAAATAATAAAGATCTTCTGTGTTTCTTTTCTGATTCTAACCTTCCTTTGTCTTAATGACTTTTCTCTTTTGTGTCTTCCCTTTTCTACCTCTCCTTTCCTTCCTTCATGGTGCAGTTTGGGCATTGCCTCTTCCATGAAGCTTTCTTCATAACCATTCCTGAGAGTCATTTTACTTAACCTTAGTCCCTTGCTCTATGTTTCCTAGAACTTTTGAAACTCTTCTTTACACTTTTCATATTCTAATGTTCATTAATATTTATTTGGGTATTTACTGCTTTCTTTTACTAGGATCATAGGAGCATAGGATTTTAGAATGAAGGGGCACATAATGACAACTGTGTTCAAATATTTTGAGAAATGTTGAATGTAAGAGATAAATTAATTGATTCCCTATCATGATGTGGTCCTTATCATGCTGAATGATGCCTTGCCCAGGGTATTACAGGAAAGATTTCTGTTCAGTTATGAGATAGTCTTAAAGACCTCCTTCAGTCTCTTGATTCCATGGTTCTGATACCATTTTGTTTACTATATTTGTGACTAAGCATTCTTATGAAATTTATCTCATAATCTTTTATTATCATCCTATTTTCTAAGAATTAAAGCATTCTATTATGATATGCTTTGTACCTTATAATAACAATTTTTCATAATCTATGACATAAATATACCAAAGAATGTAGACTTTATTAGCAGAAAAGAATAGACAAAGTTTAGTATGAGAAAAGTTTTTGGAATTTGTACATGAGGTACAAATCAGTATTCTATTTTCAATTCATCATTAATGTAATAATAGAGGCCACAAAAATCTTATTTTTCTGTGATATTTCATATCTTTTGTACTTGAAAATAAACATTTTCCATGTACTCTCTACATTATTCTTGGAGAACTTGTACAGATTTTATTTTTTCTTTCTCCATTTCAGCTTTCAGAAGAAGAGAAAATCCAACGTTACAGCATTCTTTCTGAGCTCTATGAACTAATTGGTTTCCATCGCAAATCTGCTTTCTTCAAGCGAGTAGCTGCAATGCAGTGTGTGGCCCCCAGTATTGCTGAACCTGGATGGAGGGCTTGCTACAAACTCCTCTTAGAGACTCTTCCCGGCTATAGTTTGTCATTGGATCCTAAGGACTTCAACAAAGGTAAATTCCAGTTCTGTTATAGTGAAAGAGATTCGTTAATTCAGCAATTGGTAAGAATATGGCCTATTTTTTCCCCATATCTAACTTTTATGAGACCTGAGTGCAAACTACAATTGGCATTTTTTTTAAGCATCAGCAAGCATGTATTAGGCATTTAGTATGTACCAGGTTTTGTGCTAAGTTCTGGGGAAAAAGACAAGAAAAGTCCTAGCCCTCAAGGAGCTAGAGCTGAATGGGGAGATAATGTGCAAACAACTATGGCATACAAGATGTATTTAAGGTAAAGTGAAGCTAGTTGTAGAGGGAAAGCACAGCACTGAGAGGTTATTTGTGTGTAAGCACGCACGCGCACGTGTGTGTGTATATCTTTTTCCTTTCAAAGAGATAGGAATATGAATTTTTTTCACTGCCTGAGTACTATCTTTTGTTATCTAAATTTACATATATAGTATGGCAGATATCTTGGTAAAGTTTTAAGCTATTAAGGCTGGGGATATGAAGCTAATTAATAATAAAGCTTAACACTGCACTAAGGCTTTTGGAATACTCTTTATTTTTACTATGTTTATATATATGTATAAAAATGTATTTTATATAACATATAATGCAGTCTATTCCATATGTATACTTTCACATGTGTACACATGTGTTGTATGTATGTATATATAGCAGCTAGGTAGTGCAGTGGATAGAATCTTGGGCTTGGAGTCAAGAAGACATCATCTTCCTGAGTTCAAATACAGTCCCAGACACTGTATTTGTGAGTCTGGGCAAGTCATAGTTCCTTATCTATAAAATGAGCTGGAGAAGGAAATGGCAAACCACTCCAGGGTCTCTGCCAAGAAAACCTTAAATGGGGTCATGAAGAGTTGAACATGACTGAAACAACAGCAACAGTAGCATATAATATATAATTATGTATGTAATCCATATGTGCTTTCATGCATACAGTTATATGTGTGTATACATATATATCTCTGTGAATACACAGGACAAGGACCAGACAAGTGATTGCATTGATATACGGAATTCCTATGAGATTCCTTTTTTCTAATGTAAGTAGTCACCCTCCCTGAAACTATGCACAGTCTTAGAGAGTTGCCCAAAGCACTGAGAAATTCAGTGGTTTGCTCAGTTACCCACCTATGCATAAGAGGAGAGACCTGAATTCAGGTCTTCTTTGGTTCCTATTGTCCAACATCCTACTCTGCCTATAGTAGGAACTACTAATATGACTCTGGGAAATGCAAAGATAAAAAGATGTGGTCCTGCCCTCAAGGGGCTTAATAGCTACAAGGCTTCCTTACTGGGTTGGTGGTTGGCCCTTTGGCCTTAGTTGTTGTTGTTTTAAACTCTTAACTTCCATTTTGGAATCAATACTATGTGTTGGTTCTAGGGTAGAAGAGTGATAATGGCTAGGTAATGGGGGTGAAGTGACTTTCCCAGGATCACACAGTTAGGAAGTGTCTGAGGCCAGATTTGACCAGGACCTCCCATCTCTGGGTCTGACTCTCAATCCACTGACCCACCCAGTTGTCCCTGTCCTTAGTTTTGAGTAACATAGGAATACGAATTCAGTTTTAAAGCAAAATTTTCTAGTCAGAGATTTTCATTATTTAAAATGAGACTGATATAATATTTATTGGGAAAGGAAATAGGATTGGGAAAAATGGGGATAAATGGGAGGTTTCTATGGGGTATGGAGAAGAGAGGGGAGAGAGGGAACATTGCTTGATGAGGCAAGGGAGGGAGATGCCCCCTGCTGAGAGGAAACAGCAGGGGTCCAATCAGGACAATTTGTCTTTGAATGACTGAAACTGAAGTTCAGTTTCCTCTATGACTAGAAAAGATAGTCCACTTATCTGACTGCGAATTCAAATAATATAAAGTTTAATAATCCAGTTGGAATTGGAGTTTTTCCTTAGCTTCAGAGTATAGGGCCAGGCCCCAGAGGCTGGCGGAGGGTTTGTCCCACTCCCGTCTACTCTCGTTCTAATTCAGAATCTTGCAGTACATAGAAAGCAAACAAGAACAATTCTAACCTTCAGAAGCCTGTGTCTTTGGGCTGAACCAAGAAGAGCATGCCACTCCAGACTGGACTGAACAAGCTCCTCTCCCCTCCAACAACAGGATGCAAGTCCGTGTCCCCCCCCCTCCCCCCAGGAAGGAAGTGCTAGTCACAAGACCCAACTGCCACTCCCAGTTGGCCCTCCCCCACACAAACTGTTAGTCTAGTTTCCTTTCCACAATTGTCCCCTTTTTTTGTTGTGACCTTCCCAAGGTCACATATTTATATTATAGTTACCAATTTACTAAATCTACTCTAAGGATTCTTTGCGGGAAAGTAAGGGTAAGGGTAATTTTGGGGTTTTACATTAAATTCAATACAATAAATGTTGAACAAAACTATTACAAAAATTTGAATCTTAGTGATAATACTACTTATTCTAAGTTAACTAAAACTAATACCTTATTTACAGAAATTATTTACATATTTACATACATTCTGACTGCGGATCAGAAGATTCCAGGTTCGTCTCCTGGCTGGCTTGCCAAAAACTGTAATATTTATTGGGAAAGGAAATTAAAAAAAAGCAGGCTTTGATTACTCATTTTGATTGGTTGTACCATGAATAGAATGGTAGATTTTGAGTCAGCATGACTCAAGTTCAAATCCTACCTCACACTCTTGCTAGCTTTGTGACCCTGGGCCAATCATTTAACCTCTGCCTGCTTGAGTTTGCTCATCTGTAAAATGTGGATAGTAATAGCACACTTACAGGGTTATTGTGAGGATTAAAGGAGGTAATATGTGTAAAATATTATTCAGACCTTAAAATAGTATAGAAATTTTAGCTATTATTATTATTATTCTTGAAAATTAGAGCAAAGCAACCAGAAGCTCATAAAATAATTAGGATTTTTATATCATTTTACAGTCTACAAAATATTTTCATATCCATTATCTTTTTTTTTATCTTCTCAGTAATCCTATATGGAAGTCAGGAAGAAATTATCCCTTTTTCAGAATGAGAAAATAATTTCTCAGTGGTGACTGAAGAAACTTAAATTATCATATCTAAAATTCAGTTAAATTTTTTGATGTTCTTATTTATGTTGCCTTGCATAATATTAGGTATTCAGCAAATATTTAATAATATTTATAGGGATAGGAGCATTTGTATTTTCTAAAGTCAGAGCATGGTACAATATCTTCCTTGAATATGGTAGGTGCTTAATAAATGTTTGTTGAACTCAACTTTACCTTTATGTAAAATAAGGATATAGGATTATAAAGGGATCTTAGGACTTCCAAGTTGAAACCAAAGCTATTGTACATTAGTCCTAGTTGTATCTTAGGCCCTACATTAACCTGGAGAAGTGTTTTACTTTTTCAGCCTCTGCTCAGAGGAGAGCTTAGTCTGAAATGTGAAAATCAATGGTCATTTTGGTGTGTGTGTATAAAAAACCAAAACAGTTAAGCTAGGTATTAGCATTACAGAGATGGAAAAGGCAGGTCATGTGATTTATTTTTCTTCAACTCAGTGCTCTTGGAATTCTAGATATGCAGCATAATAGTCACTGTCCCTGTGATAGTTCCTATTTAGGGTAAATGGTTTATAAAATGCCTTTCCTGCAACAATCCTATAAGAATGACAGGATGAGTACTCATCTCTCTATTTTACTGATGATAAAATAGGGTCACAGTGAAGTGACATGGCCAGCCTCTTCTGGAGACAAGAAAGAGTGTTTGAACCCAGCTTTTGCTCCAAGTCCATTGTTCTTTCCATTACATTATACTTTCTCTGCTGCTTAACCTACTTACAATTTGGATGAAATGGTTTATTTTGTTCTGGCCCTTGTTACCTTCTTTTTTTTCCCCCCTGTAGATACAATTTTAATAATAGTTTCCTGATTTTTTGATCTATGCTCTCTCCCTTCCTCCCATCCTTCTGCCCTCCCCAAGAAAGGAAGTAAAATGAAAAGGTTGTACATGTGTCATCATGCCTATTTCTATGTTTGTCATATTAAGAAAGAAGACACATACTGCTTATACTAGAGAAAAATTCATAGAGGAAATAAAGTGAAGAATGGTATGTTTCAGTCTGCATTCAGTCTTTGTCACTTTTGTCTTTGGCGATGGGTAACTTTTTTTGTCTTGAGTCTCTTGGAGTTATCTTGGATCCTTGCATTGTTCATTCACAGTTGATTATTGAATATTATTGCTGTTACTGTGTACAAAATTCACCTGGTTTTACTCATTTACTTTTCATCTTCTACTCATTTTACTTTTTTTGTGGTTATCCTATTCTCCATCTCTTATGACACAATAATATTCCATTACAATCATATATTATAATTTGTTCAGCCATTTCCCAGTTGATGGACAGACCTTTGATTTCCAGTTCTTTGCTATCACAAAATAATAGCCACTTTTACGTGTGTGTGTTTATACACATACAGACCCACACACACATATACATGCTTGTATACATATATTTATATAAGTAGATCCTTTTCCCCTATTTGTGATCATTTAGTAGACTTAGTAGTGCTATTGCTGGGTCAAAGAGTATGCACAGTTTTATGGCCCTTTGGGCTTGGTTCCAAATTGTTCTCCAGCTGTATCAATTTACAGCTCCACCAATAGTGTATTAGTGTTCCAGTTTTTCCACTCTGCTTTTCCACTAATTTCTTCATCTGAGATCTGTCTTTTCATATCCTTTGAGCATTTATCAGTTGGGGTATGCCTTGTATTCTGATAAGTTTGATTCAATTCTCTCTGTGTTTGAGAAATAAGGCCTTTGTCAAAAACAGTTGCTACAATTTTTCCCCCCTGTTTTTTGTTTCCTTTCTAATCTTAGTTGCATTGGTTTTGTTTATGGAAATCTTTTAAAAGTTAATGTAGTTAGGGTTATGGATTTTATATTTCATAATATTCTGTATGCCTTGTTTGGCCATAAATTCTTCCTTTATCCATAGGTCTGACAGACCCTTCATTTTTTAAAACTTGGCTTATAAATAGCTTTTCAGTCCATTTTGATCAAATGCTTACCAAAGCATCTTCTCTGGCCGAGCCCTAGAGCTAGAGATGTATATACATGTCTTCTGCCCTTGAAAAAGCTAGCATTGCATCTTATTGTGCAGGCAACTTGTGAATCTTAAAAATTCTCAGACCCTACTTCAGAACACTTGGTTAAGACCATTCCCCATTTTAAAAAATGAAGGGACTTAGTTAGGAATGTGAGAACTCTACTCCACCCATACTTAAGCATACTTTAGGGGAAGATAAAGTTGTAAACTCTTTCCTGAACAATGAAAAAGTACTTAACTCATACTTATAGTGAAGCAAAAGCCTTAAGCTAAGTCTATTTTTAGGAAGGTGCTAAGTACCTATGAAGGTCAGCCAACTTGCAAACTTGTAAGGGGCAAAGAGGTGTGAACTTAATCAAAAGTTTAGTCTACTCAGGTGTGAATTACTCAAAAGTTTAGTCTACTCAGATGTGAATTAAGAATGGTCTGTCCTGTGAAAACATCTACCATGATTGGTAGATGTGAGAACTTAGGGGAAGTGATATAGGAGAAAATTCTCTTTAAAAGGAGGTCAGAAAAGGCCTCTAAAAGGATTCAGTTGGAAAAAGCTGAATGGGAGCTTGGACTAGTTGGAGTAGCTGGGTCTCTCTGAACATTAGAATCTTGCTTGGGACAAATCTTGTGGTGAGTGGATTAAATACTGACTGATCTCTTTCTTAGGGCTTGGGCCTAGACTGGCCTAGGCTGGCCTGGGCTGGCCTAGCCCTTTTCTCATTGTTTCCTCTTACTCTCTCCCTTTCATTAATTCCTTATTTTGTATAATTAAAATCTCCATAAAACCCAGCAAACTTGGGTATATTTCATATTTGGGAATTTTTCCCTGGCGACCACTATATTTTTGATTTGAAACCATATTTCCGCGGTCACAATTTAAGGCAACCACTCTTTTATCTGTAATAGTTTATGCCAACCACTCTTTTAAGTGTTACAGACTGTAGGCAACATTTCTTTTGTGTTTATGAAGAATAAAATGACATTTGCAAATTCTTAGAAATTGTTTGGTATAATATAATTGTATCCTAATTTGGATTAAAGCAGAGACTTGGAAAGGTGATTATGCTTACAGCCAAATCTTCACAATTTATCTGAATCCATTTTCAAAATCTTTGACATTTAAAATTTAGTACTAGTTGAATGGTCATTTTTCATTTGGGAGGAAATTACTATTATAAAATATGAGGAAATGTTAAAATGTGTCATCCCTTTGAAGGGCAGAAGAAAGTGTTTTGCTCTGGACTGGTCTTCTCTTCCTCTGGTTCTCTAAATAAACATCATATAATCTCAGAAGAATTCTTACTAGTTTCCAAAATATAAGATACTTATTGTATGGATTTTAATTAAAATATTTAGGAGTGAGAAAATAAGCAATGCTATTCTTAGCATCTTTTAGTTTATATTTTTGCTTCTGATAATGTAGTTACAGACATTTCTTTCACCAAGTAGTTTGCTTTGCATCTCTCTAGCTTTGGAAAGGGTGAAATATGCCAAAGATGCATAAATGGTATGTTGTATTTAATAGTAAGTTGTATTTAAATAACTCTCTGTAAGTTTTAATTTAGATATTGGAATATGACAAATACTTCATGATGAAGGGCCTTTATACGGATTTCTGTGATTCAGAAGCAATTCTAATTTCCATTTAAGAATAGTGTTTCTGGTGAAGCCTTTTATCATACTTGAATAAAAAATGTTGAGTTCCTAAATACAAAGTATGCCACTTTGTCCTAGTTTTCTTCTTGCTTTGAGGATCATAATCCTTGGTTTTTCCCTTTTTTCTCCCCTACCCCTTATTCTTTTTCTCTGCCCTGTGTGCTTATACCTCTAGACTCTCTTCTGGACACTTTATTCTCTTTTTATACTCTCTAGCTTGGTGATCTCACTAGATCTCGTGGATTTAACTATCATTTATATAATTTGACATACAGATCTTTTCTGTATTTCTGGCCTTTATCTCCTTCTTGAGTTCTGGGTCTACATCCTCATCTGTCTGTTATTTATTTTCTCTTAGGTATTCTTTGGATAGTTCAAACTCCATAAGTTCAAAACAGGACTCCTCACCACACCTCCCATGTCCTTTCCTTTTCCTAACTTTGTTATTTCTGTTGAGGTCAATCTCATCCTTCTAGTTACCCAGATTTACAACCAGGAGATGCTACTAGGCTTCTCCCTCTTTTGCCCTTCACCTCCAAATAGTTGTCAAGAATTGTGGATTCTTCCTTCTCCACATTTTCTGTTTCCATGCCTTTCTGTCCATTTATACAACAATTCTAATCTAGTCTCTACTTTGACTATCCTAATAGCATGCTGCTTGGTGTTTCTATCTGTCTAATCCATCTTCTGCACACTTGCCAAATCAAATGACCATCTTTATGCAATGCCTCTTTCTGCCTCCTCTTCAGCTCCTTTGTGGAGACTTGTGTTCCTAAGTGATGTTTGCTCTCCAACCTACCATTGTTGCTGCCCTCTTTTCTATCTTTATGTCTCTGACTTGCCTTCCTATCTCTTGCCCTGGGGTTCTGCACTCCATAACTAACCCATCCCAGACCCACCATTGGCTGCTCTCCTGCCATCTTCATTCCATGTCACTGCACATGTACTTTTCCCTCTCCTTAGCTTGCTGTTCTCCATCTCTACTTCTAGGTACAGAAATCAACTATTATTCCCAGAAAGGAAATATAAATCAATTATTCTGTGTTCTTACTCATCATCCACATGACTTTAACAGGCCAAATCAGCCTTCACTAGATAAAATGGGGACTATTTTTCATTTTGTTTTTATATTTCGAGTGTTAGTAGCCTACCTGCCAGTATTCAAGAGTGCTTAATAAAGGCTTTTCATTGATCCATTCATTTTTCTGAAATGCAGGTCTGACTGTAATTCCTCTATTGGGAAGACATCAGTGGTCCTTTCTGTTCTCTGGTAGAGAATACAAACTACTCTTCTTTTTTAAACCCTTACCTTCTACCTTAGAATCAATATTGTGAGCTAATTCCAAGGCAGAAGAGCCATAAAGGTGAGACAGTGGAGGGTTAAGACTTGCCCAGTGTCATAGCTAGGAAATGTTAGAGGCCAGATTTGAACCTAGGATCTTCTGTCTTTGTGCTTGATTCCCAATCTGCTGAGCCACCTTGCTGCCCCTATTTAAAAAAAAGTTTATTGGGAAAACAGGCAAAATATATAAAAACAAAGGACTTTGTTTTAGCTACTAAGTACAATGAGCTTAAAAAAAAACCCAGAACTCCAAACAAAAGCCAGTAAGGGCAGCCTGCTCCCATTTGAAGCCTTTGAAGAATTCTCTGTCAGGATGCTTAGGGCATTAGGGCAGGGCAGAAGGAAGCAGCAGAAGCACTCACAGGTCTGCAGAGGTGCTCTTCATGCTGTTCTAAACCACTTTTCAGAGTCCTGGCCTTGGGGTTGAATTTCATGACCAGTTCCACATCTTGTTCTGAATTCATGGTATAGAAATAATTATACTGACCAGTTCCCTTGCCCCCAGGAAGTCAAGCTTCTTATACTCCTCAGGTGAGATCTTGGCATCATGTATCAGTCTTCTTTGTTCATAGTGGAGGGAGGTGTACTCTGTAGTTGTGTGCTTGCAGGTGCTAAGCTCAGTTTTCTTGCACATGTATTCTTATGGGAACTTCAGCAGTCTGAGCTCCCTAAGACTCAGGTCAGTCATGTCTGTCCTGTGCATCAAGATGTCACTCATGGGCAAGCTCAGCAGGTAGTCACTGCAATCAGGGCTTTCTGGCATAGGAAGTTGGTGAGAAGGTTTTCAAAAGTAGCAGGGCAGTTAGACACTGATCTTTGGTGTACTTGGCATATTCCTTAATCTCCCCATTGCTTTCAAAGTGCCTGATAATCAACTGACTTTCTAGCTTCTTTAGATTTTCTAGTCCACTGTAGATGATAGAACTCAAGGTTAGGCATTTGGACTGATGAACTAGAAGTTTTCCTTGCTGAATCTCCTGCTCCTGGTTGAAATTTTCCCAGTAGTTGATCACAGTGAAAGCTGAATTGACTTCTTCCATGCCTGACTCCAGGCTCTTCTTTTCCTTCTAGTCTCAGCTCATTGTACTCTCTCTGTCTGTCCTTGATGTTCAGGTTTTTTTTCCCTTTCTTCTGAGGTTTTTGAATCGCCATACAAACCCTGAATATCTCATTTTCAGGAGGGTCTTGGCAACTGGAATCTCTGAGCACCCGTTCTTCCAAAAGTCATTAACAATTTCTTGTTAACTATGAAAGGTCACAGAGTAGGAGCAGGAACTCAGGTTAGAAAGGTCTTTTCATCCAGGGTCCTTGTGAAAAGGGACCCACTCTTGCTAGTCTTCCTTTCCAGATATGTTGAATATTTGTCTTTCACATACTATGCTCCAGTTATTATAGCTTTTGTGTGTGTGTGTGTGTGTGTGTGTGTGTCTAGAATAAGGGAGGTTGAGGTTACAGGGAAATGGAAGGACAAAAGGAAAAATTATTTATTGAGTGTTTACTATTGTAATGTGTGGACTGAAGGGGAACACACAGGGGAAATGGAGGGAGAGAAAAAGAGTTGAAAGGATGGAGAGGGGGAAGAGATTGACCTTTCCCTCTCTTCCCTTTGGGGAAAGGTAACCTAGTCTTGTATCCTCAGAGAATTATTCTATGAGATGGAGGACAAGAACTAGAGGGAAAGGCTTGGTAAAATGACACACTGCCCCTCCTTTAGTCCCAGCTATTCTTGAGAGGCAAGATGAACTCTTCTGCCTCAGGATCCTTCAGGTACAACAACTACCACTCCCCTCCCCAAACCTTGGATTACTCCACAGCCCAGGAGAGATAGTTGCTCCTTGGGTCTGTTTGTTTGAATCCCTGGGATCCTGCGCTAACCCTCCTTTTTGGGGAGAGGTATGTTCTCCCCAAATCTTCAGCCCCCTTTCCTAGCCAGACCTAATTCTAAGAAGTAGACAGTTTGGGTGCATTTATTTTTATTTGGGTGCATACAGGGAAGGAGAGGTAAGGGTGTTAGGTAAGGGAAGTGGGTGAGCAGAAAGCCTGATTGACTTGTCCCCTCTGACAGTCTGACCCCACCAAGATCTCAGGGTTCAGGCTCTCAGCCTTGACCCCAAGAACAAGTTAGGGAGAGAGATGGAAAATGAGTTCCTTGAGAAAGGGGATCTAAGTGGATGGCTTTTTCAAGTCCCTGTCCACAATATTCACTGATGACTGAGGTGTTGTTGAGAACTGATTGAGAGATATCCAGGGGTTCACAGGGAAACAGTTGATTTCCAGGGAGACCCAAGCTTCTTTCTAGCCTGAGAGAGCTGTTTCTTCTCCCTTTTTCCTAGATGGAAGAAGTGCAGGAGTGATTACCAGTTGGAGATATCCAAGCTTCTGATTCTCTGACTGGAATCTTGAATTTTTTCTTCTTGCACCTTCCCTGCTCTCCCTCTCCAGTTGATTTCTGTCAGAGATTTCTCCTTGCACAAATTGGATAAATTCCTCTTACACTATGTGCTAAGCACTAGGCAAAATGCTTTACAAATATTATCTCATTTCATCCTCACAACCACTCTATGAATCAGGTGCTATCATTCCCATTTTTCACAAGAGGAAATTGAGGCCTAGAAAGAAGCATTTTGACCAGATAATAAGTGACAGAGCTGGCATTTGATTCCAGATCTTCTGATTCTGATTCCAGTACTTTTCCAATTTTGACATGCTGTCTTCCATATTTTCTTCTTATTGGATTTTGTTTCTATTTGTTTTAAGAATTTAACTTCTGATAGCTCCTTATTCCTCTGGATTTGACTTCTGTGGAATTTTAGATGATAGGATTTCACCTTTCCTTTCTGAACTCTTTTTTCATTGCTATCCTTTCTCTCTCAATATTTTATTTTTCCCCAATTATATGTAAAGACAGTTTTAAACACTAATTTTTTCATATTTTGAGTTCCAGATTTTCTCCTCACTCCTTCCTCTTCCACCTCCCTGAGATAGTGAACAATTTGATATAGATTATACATGTGATACCACGTAGAACATTTTCAGATTGGTCATATTGTGGAAGCCTGCCCAAGTCTTATTAGTCTAACAAGTTATACTGAAATGCTCAGGTTTGGAAGTCTCATTGATATTGGCACTTCTTATAATTCACATATATTTGAATAACTCTTTTTAAAAAATATTTTTACCTTCTGACTTGGAATCAATACTGGTTCTAAGACAGAAGAAAGGTAAGGATTAGGCAGTGGAGGTTAAGTAACTTGCCCAGGGTCACACAGATAGGAAGTACTTGAGGCCAGTTTGAACCCAGGACTTCTTATCTCTGGACCTGGCTCTCAATCTATTGAGCCACTTAGCTGTCCATTTGTTCATTTTTTGTGATTATTATCCATGACTTCTCATAGTCACCATAAGGGGTTCATCCAAAATGTTTGGGGGCTTCCTCATGTTTTTTTTTTAAACGTGGGGGTACCATTGGACCATGTGGACTGTCATTTGCTATTCTCATTTTTACCACAGTACCAGCTGATCCATTTTTGTAGTCATACTTTTTTTTTTACCCTTTCTCTGGGCAGTTTCTTATTTGTAATATTATAACTTGCTTATATCTGCCTTGGGCCTCTTCATTACTCTTTTGGTGATGTTCAGCTTCACTTTTTTGGAGATTATAGTATTCTATGATATATTCATGGATATGACTGTATAATATCTGTGAAATTATATTGGTGTTATAAAAATGGGACGTTGTTTCAGGGAGGAACGTGAAGTTATTAGAACACTTGTACAGCTTGTATAAGACAATTAGGCCCATTACCTCGCTATTCAATTTTGGCTCTAGTTCATCATTCATTTTCAATGCCTATTCAAAGTATATATACTCTACATATATAGACTCCTTAAGTTATTCTCTCAAGTTATATTCATAGATTATGTGTGTTTACACATGCACACATGCATGCCAATATGAATAATATTTATTTTACTCTAGCATTTGATTCAACTAATGCAATGTCATCTGAATATGAACATTGCTGTGGGTGGGGACCTGCCCTCCACAGCATCAGGGGTCTTTTTGCTGGATGTGGCGGCATAGGTGGATAAAGGAATGGGACACAGCTTTTGTTTTCAACTTGCTACACAGGCTTCACAGAGAAACTGCTCCGCCCCTGCTGGCTTGATTTTTATTTTTATACCTTCTGGTTACATATCTACCTGGCATACAGTTTCATTTTCAACATACATGTTTCTATAGATCCTAATAACAAATACGAAGCCTAAGGAGATAATCAGTAAAACACTGCTGCTAAGTGTGGGTTTAGAGGGTAGAATCAACATGGCCCAGTTTTAGGGATTTTTTAATATCAGGCTTTCATTTTTTAATGTTTCACTAAGGTTTCCAGGATGGATTGCCTAGGCTTCAGTTCAAAACAAAGCAGTGTGGTGGAACATGCTGCCTCTCCCTGGAAGGTAATTAATATACTAGCTCAGAGAAGCTTGTTCTTGGCCTGTACATGGGGGTGGGGAATTCTGAGCACAGATTTGCCAGAAGTTTTATGCCTAGAAAAGAGGGTCCTATCTAAGTGGGTACATAAGAATCCTTAGGTTTAATTTTGTAAGTGGGATCTCCTGGTGATATTCTTTTTTTTTTTAACCCTTACCTTCCATCTTGGAGTCAAGACTGTGTATTGGCTCCAAGGCAGAAGAGTGGTAAGGGCTAGGCAATGGGGGTCAAGTGACTTGCCCAGGGTCACACAGCTGAGAAGTGTCTGAGTCCAGATTTGAACCTAGGACCTCCCATCTCTAGGCCTGAGCTCCCCAGCTCTCCCCCCCTCCCCCGGTGATATTCTGGGGGAATGGGGGATCTGTATTAACCCTGCAAGAATTTGCTCTCATCCATTTTCTCCTAGGGAATAATTCCAATAATAAGGAATGTTAGTGAGAGAAGTCACACAGAGGGGATGAGTGGGTATTTCCATCCTTCCTGGGGGCCACTTAACAACCCCAGGTTTCCACTTGTGATTGTGTCAAACAGCATGGCTTTGATGGCTCCCGGAAGAACATCTGGGAGACATCAAACTTTCTGGAGAATCCTTCAATTTTAACACCGTTATAATCCCCTTCCATAATAGTGACAAGTATCTTGGGCAATTGCAGGTTTCTCTGCTTTTTAGCTTTGATATATTATCAAAGTCTTTGAACAAAGCTGTCTCTGTTAAATCTTTGAAGGAAATTATATGATTTTTGAAATATGCATTAAAAAAACATTGCTAAAAAGTTGCCTTAGTTGTCCTTCCCCATTACTTTGTGTTTATTTTGTATATATTTTTATTTATTTGTATGTATGCATCTTATTGTTTTTCCCAGTAGATAATAGGTGTTTGAGGGCAGTTACTACCTAACATAGTATGTCACTTAAGTGGTTTATAAATGTGTATGTTGATTGAAATCTTCTTGTGACAAAACAAAAGTTAAATAAAACTGACTAACCTCTTATGTCATATGTGATATTTCACACTTTGGTAATTTAAACTTGAACTTTCTATTGATGGTCTGTAGATTTTTTTGATCATACTTTGTCCCCTGTTTTCAGTACTTCTAGATAATTTTTAATATGTTTTCCTGCATATGGTATTCAGACTTTTAAAATCATTTTATGAGAGTTTTTTATTAAACTTTATTATTAAAATTATTATTAAAGTTTTTATGGGTGACCTATAATTCTTACATTATCCCTGTGCATCCTATCTTTGGGTTACTCTGGTTTGTATAGTGCTTTTATTTATTTATAATGTTGTAGTTTGATTTTATCAGTCAAATTTTCTTCTTTTGCAGTGAAAATCTGTCATTTTTTTAAAGTGTTGATTTGATAGTGGTACTACATCATGTTTGCAATTATTTGTTTTATTGATATCTTTATCAATAATTTTGATTTCTGCACTAATTCTATTCTATTTTCTTTTTAAAATTATCTTTTTAACCACCCTAGAGTTTCTTGTTGTTATTCTATTTTTTCTTGGGGTCTCACAGAATTATTTAATTTCTTTGGAGGAAATGCATCCTATTAGGTCATATTTGATTCACATGGCAGCATGGACTTCAGGTTTGAGGAAGTTTTTATGCTTTGTCAATTAAGAAGAGCCTATCATTAGAGCCTTAGAAATCTGGATCAGTTAAGTTACAAAGATAGTTTCATTATCATTTTAGGGAAAAACTGACTTATCCTGAATGACAAGGACCTTAGTGGCTATTGCTTTAAGCAGGCTTATTAGAAAGTGGGTGAGGTTGGGGTCACTTAAGGGGAATTGTTTCTTCTCAGAGTCCTTAATTTTTTTCCAGAAGATATTTCATTATTTAGAGGTATTTCTTACTTTTCTTATTTTTGCTCCAATTTTAATTATTATATATTGGATAAATTTCATTTTTGAAATTTTGGGATTGGGAATTATGCTAAGAAGTACTCACAATTTCCATTTTGTCAGAAGTTCTAGCTTTTTTTTTTCAGAAAGAGAACTCTAAGAAATGCTTGAGTAATTGAACTCATATTGAATTGAATTGTTTGAGTATTTGAACTTATATTTTGTGTTTTTGGTTTTGATCTCAGTGTACATGAATTTTATTGCTTGCTCCTTCTTTGGAGTTTGCCTACTATGAATTTTTGGTCATTTCTATTGCTTTTCTGCTTCCACAATGTGACTAAGCCCTATAGTATCTAGTTTATTATATACATATAGGTAGTTTTTTCCCTACCTTTTTAAAGTCTTTTGTAAAAAATTAGATTTTTAGGACTTTAAGCAGATACATTTTTCCCAATCCTTGCTTAGCTGCACTCTATCCCTGAATAGAAGCCAGTTATTCCTGTATGGTTAAGCTGTGCTAGGGGCTTAATAAATATTTTTTAAATTATTGGTGAATTACTTTGAGAAAGGGGGCAGAAGAAAAAGAGTGGTTCTATATTTCCAAAGCTGCAGTCTTAGGAAGGTTCTCCAAGGAGTCATTTGGTGGCAGTAAAGGAAGGAAGCTATGTAGAGACACTTCTGAATTTCTAGAATGCCTTCATACATATTCTCCTTTCATCCTTATGATACAGTCTGGTGAGGCCGGTAATGTGGATGGTATTGGCAAAATTCTATAGATGAGAAAATTGAGTTTTAATTTAATTGACTTGCTAAAGGTCATACAGTTAGATAATTGTTGATGAGGGACTTGAGCTCTATATCTTGTGCACTTTATTTTGCTTAAACAAAAAAAACCCTAATGTTATAGCTTATATCTTATGCCATCTTCTACTTTTATTCTGGATATCTTTTCAGCCATGAAATCTCTCTTGTAACAGAAGGAAAATTCTCAAGATAAATCAGAGTGACCAAGTCTGATAGTGTATAGTAAAATTTCCCCACTTTTTTACAGAAAGTAATAAAGTTTGGGGTTTGGTTTCATAGTTCTTCAGGTTTCATCTTAATTTCAGTGTTCTTTTTGCTAATCTTATAATATATATTTTTCAGGATTCTGCATATAGCATTTCTTGCAAGTCTCTTGGTGTTTCTTAGAATTCTTCCTATTCACTTTGTCTTGTGGCAGAAAGCCCCTTGTATTCACATACAACAGTTTGTTCAGGTATTCCCCTATCAGGGGGCATTTACATGGTTTCCAGGTTTTGGTACCAGCCAAAGTGCATTTTTTGAATACCTATGGAGTTTTTACCTCACATTTCCTGCAATAACAGACTTTCTTTCCCGAAAGAAAAAATCCTGACAACTCTACTTTTTCATTGTGCCTTTCATTTCTTCATCTTTATTTTTCAAAGGAACTGAATCATGTTATTTTGGAAAGCTCAACTGTCCTTTGTTTATAGATGTGGAATTATTATTTGCCAGAGTGACATGGTTTCCAAACTCCCAACTTCATAGGGTTTCTAACACAATGTGGCTCCAAACACCTTCCTCAATATATTTGTAGGTCTGCATTCTGGGAGAGAGAAATGATCAAACTAGAACAAAATCTGTAAATTGTACAGACCTACTCATAAATGTGTCGGTGCTGCAGCATTTTATTCTGGCAATTGAGGTGTGACGGAAATAATGGCCAAGAAAGATTTATGTGGCCCTGAACTGATAAGCTTCTCTGGTATCAGCAAATACTCTTTTTGCTTTGGATTTACTCAATATATTAATAAGCCGAAGATGTGAAGTCCTCCTGTTGTCTGCTGTCAAGAGCATTTACTGCTGACCTGTTGGTGTAACTAGTTAGAGGAAAAACTCTTTGTCTGCAGGATTTTGTAATACAATATAACATTTCCAGGTGGGAGAAAAGCAGTGTTTGTTTATTGACTGTAATTGTAGAGTAGCCTAGAAAGAATTCTTGGAACTTTTGATTTTGTTACCAGCTTGTTAAGGGAGTTTTGGATAGGGGTTGGGGACTGGATGGGCAGTGTGCATTGGTGCCAGCATGTAAATGGAAACTTGAATTGGAAATGCCTTTAAATATAGGTACATGAATTCCTTTTGGTCCGAACAATTTCTGTATTCTAGTGGAGACCTGGTACTTCCACCTGAGGAGGAAGGAAGATGCTGCTCCTCCATAATTCCAGTCTATCACTTCTTATTTTTTTTATCTGTCTTTTTCTCCTTCTCTTTGACAGTTACCCTTCCTACAAACAGGTGTCATTCATTTCTGAATTATGTGACACAGGTGGGGAGAAAATGAGACAGGTACCCTGTAATATTATAGATGGCAATGTTAATCATTCATCCAAGGTTTTATTTCCCAAAATTATTTTGTGTCAAATCCAATAGTTCTTTACCATGTAGTATAGTGGAAAAGGGCCTGAATTTGGAGTCAGAAGACCCTGAGTCCTCATTCTGTCTCTGTCATTTGTTAACTTGATATGTTTTGAAAAGTCAGTCAATTCTCAATGCCTCGTTCTATTAGTGGAAATAATAATTTTTGCCCCACTCAAGTCACTTTGTTGTTGTTGGATCAAATAAAATAATGTTTGTGAAAATGTTTTGTAGCAATAAATAATTAAAATATTTTATTTCATAAAATAAAGAGAAACTGAAATTGAATTGACTTGTACTTGGGGAGTTAATTTTCAAGAATTGAAAGATACCTTTAAAGGTTAAAAAAAAAATCATACCTGTTCTTTAATCACTGAAGAGAGGTCCTATTGTAGAGCTTCTTCTACCAAGGCAAGCTATTTACTATGTAATTTTCCTGTAATTTATAGTTTAAAAGTAGCATGGGCTACTGAGTGATTTAAATGACCTGCCCTGGGCCACATAGCCAGGATGTATAAATTTTGTATAAATTTCATCCAGGTGCTCCTCCCTCTAAGACCAGCTCCTATCCATTATGGGTTGCTTCCTCTAATATCTCATATCAATCTTTTAAAAGATTAATCTACATAGTTGTTTAAAATGGACCTTTTCATTGAGAACAGGTTCCTTTATAGACAGGAAAAGTCATGTACCCTGCTCAAAATCCAATGTAATCTCCATTTTAAGGGAAAATTTGCTCTCATTTTTTCTAAACCCTTACTTTCTGTTTTTGTAATAATTCTAAAACAGAAGGACAAGGGGCAAAAGCCAGTCCTAGAGACGGGAGGTCCTAGGTTCAAATGTGGCCTTAGACACTTCCCAGCTGTGAGACCCTGGGCAAGTCACTTGACCCCCATTGCCTAGCCCTTACCACTCTTCTGCCAAGATAGAAGGTAAGGTTTTTTTTTTTTTTAAAGGTGGGGGGGGCAGCTGGGTAACTCAGTGGATTGAGAGCCAGGCCTAGAGATGGGAGGTCCTAGGTTCAAATCTGGACTCAGACACTTCTCAGCTGTGTGACCCTGGGCAAGTCACTTGACCCCCATTGCCTAGCCCTTAGCACTCTTCTGCCTTGGAGCCAATACACAGTATTGACTCCAAGATGGAAGGTAAGGGTTTGAAAAAAACAAAGTGACTTGCCCAGGGTCACATAGTTAGGAAGTGTCTGAATTCAGATTTGAACCCAGGCCTGGCATTCTATCTACTGTGCCACCTTCCTACCCCATTATCATTTTTTTTTAACAAGGTAACTGGGTGGTATAGAGGATAGAGCCTGGGCCTTGTGACAAGGAAATCACTTTAAAAGACTGATATATATTAATTTAAGGTCACCAAGGAATTCAGCTATGTAATTCCTTAATGAAAACTCAAGTCAGCAGTCAACCTTTTATGGAGTTTAATTACAAACAGGAGGAAGAAAGGTATGAGAGAGAGAGAGAGAGAAAGAGAGAGAGAGAGAGAGAGAGAGAGAGAGAGAGAGAGAGAGAGAGAGAGAGAGAGAGAGAAGAGAGAGAGAGAGACAGAGAGAAGGGAGAGAAGGGAATAGGGCTTTAATACCCCCTCTGTTTAGGCTGGGCCAAAGGGCCCAAGCCCTTAGATAGCTGAGGCAAAGAAAAGAGATCAGTCCCTATCACTCACGTGACCAAAATGGAGAAACAGTCTCAGGGGCCTCCACTTCCAGCTTCCTTCAGAGCAAGCCTTTCAGAGCACAACCTCTCAGAGCAAAACCTCTCCAACCACCTCTCAGTCCTCAGACCCTGCTATCTTTAAGGAAACCATCCAAGTTCCCTCCCCTCAGTTCTCACATCTACCAATCACTGTCCATGTCTTCCCTGTGCCAATGGTGGCTCTAGCTTAACCCAGGACCTCCCAGAGGTCTGTGGTTTTGCACATGTCTGTTGAAGGTCATATTCTCAAATAATTAAATCTTGATCCTTTGCTGCAGCCCTTCCTAAATCCTGTTACCCTGAGCAGGGTGGAGATTGGAAGTTCCAAGACCTGTTCTGTCATTCCAAGTATCTCTATTGTATCAATTCTAAAATCAATCATGACTCAAAGAACTTCCTGTTCTATGCTTAAGCATAGGTCAAAGCCCTTTCCATTGTTTAGCAAAAGGTTTCTGTCCTAAAGTAGTCTTAAGTAGGGAGGAGAAGGAACCTTCCATGCCAATGGGGTTCACATTCCAATAGAGTTCCCACTATCAGTAGGAAATTCTTCAAATATGAAATTTCCCAATGGTGAAATTTCCAACATTTATAAGTCTAAGAAATTTTAAGGTTTACAGCCTGGAGTCAGGAAGACCTGAGCTCAAATTCAGCCTTGAATACTTCTTAGCTACTCTAAACAACTCTAGCCAAGTCATTTAACTTCTTTGCCTCAGTTTCCTTATTTTTAAAATGAGATTAATAATAGCACCTTCTCAGGCTTGTCGAGAGGATCAAATGAGATAACACAGTGCCTAACACATAATAAACACTATGCAAATGCTAGTTATTACTTTATTCATGTTGTGATTATATGGATTTTTAGTCATTCTTTCTGTTCTGCCTTTTTCATCCAGGAGAGATTATATCTTCACTAAGAACTCCTAAGAAGGGGAACTTTGCAAAGCAAATAGATTTGCTAATGGCCAAGATTGTGGCTGCAATAAGCTCTAAAACTGAGAAACTTACTTTTAAACATTAAAAATATTGTACTTCAAAAATTTATGACTATGGCAGCTTTGGGCATACACTTTTCTACTTGTAGTTGCAGATCTGTCTTAACAAAAAATTCTTTTTATTTTACAAGAAGGGTAATTTGAATTACACAAGTTATGGCTTAGCCAATATTAATGTTCAGCAGTGCCATAAAACCCAGGCTTACTTGTTGTTAATCCTCTCCCGTTCTAGCTAGATCATTGTGTATCTTTTTTTTTTTTACTCAGTAATGCTCATATTTGGTCCAATTAGAGAATTAGAAAATAGACTTTAATAGGATAGCATTGAAGTTAGTTTAATTGGATCTTCTTCAATTCATGACTAAATTAGATACAACGTTTATTAAGCCTCTAAAGAAAATTCATTGCTTTGCTTTTTGGTCCCTCTGCTTCCACTGACAGATAATTTTAGAGGACTTAAGGATTTTCTTTTTCTCTTACCTATCACTGCTGTATTTAAGGTACTATATATATTACTGTTTTTATATTCTAAAGGAATCCTGAGAGACCAAATAGGCATTGTGGCTTAGTAGAAAGGGTATTTATAGGCACACAAGTCCTGAACTGATGAAGAACACCACAGTTCCTGCCTACAGGGATCTCAGAATCTGATTGGGAGGAGGAAAGGAGGAGGAAATATAACCTATAACTAAATAAGTATGATATAGACAGAGTATGATTGGGTAAGAGGGATTATGAATTTTTATATTGATATAATAGACATTTAAAGTATTAAAGTCATTGTTGGGTTAATGATGATGACGAAAACCTGCAAGATAAATAATTTTGTTTTTTTCAATTTTGATGTTTTTATCTCTAATGGTGAAAGATTTGATGGTTTTCTCTTGCCTTAAATTTATTCTAATAATTCAGTTGCAAAATGACTTTTCTTAAATTGTTTGTATTTAGTTGTAGCTTACATTTATATAGCTGTCATGAAAGTTTCAATTTTATTTTATAGATAGTGGAAATGGAGTCTTTAAAGGGACTTACCTGGGGTTCCAGGTCTTGACTCAGGTCTTCTGAGTTCAAGTTAAGTATTCTTCCACCAAATAATGTTGGACATGTAGCCATAAACTTTGATAAAATGCCAAATCTCAAATTTTTTTTCAACCTGGCATGTATGTCCTGAATCCATGATTTTTATTTCCTTTTGGTTGAAGGGAATAGAGTTCAGTGAGAAATATGTTAGATTTGGAGTTGTAGTGATAGGAAGGACAAGTTGTAATGACTTAACTGGGTGGCTGATGTGAAAAAGTTGAGGAGTTGAGAATGATGCTGAGTTTGCAAACCTGGGAATGATGTGGTTCCTTTGGCGGGAAAAAGACCATGGAAGTTCAGAGAAGTATAGGTTTGGGAGAAAGATAACTAGATCTGTCTTGAACATTGGGTTTGAATCCAGACTACTGCCTATGTGCTGTCCATCTATATAATGGATGACTGGGATAATTTGTTGTTTCAACACTTCTAGTTGTAAATATTTGAAATGCTATGATATGTGAAGCTTCCCCTTAAGTTTCTACATAGTTCATTATTGTGCATTTCTAGAAAGGCTAATTGTCACTTTTTAAGCTTTACAAAAGATTCTTGTCCTTCCCTTACAGGAACTCACAGAGGATGGGCAGCAGTGCAGATGCGCTTGCTTCATGAATTAGTGTATGCCTCCAGAAGAATGGGGAATCCTGCACTCTCAGTCAGACACTTGTCCTTCCTTTTACAGACGATGCTGGATTTTTTGTCAGATCAGGGTGAGTGAATTTTATGAAAAGTTCTGTTTTCTTTTAAAAGCTCACCAACACCTGGACAATTGGAATAGTTGTTGAGAATCCAGGTAAATAGGCTGAGCTTGTCATTTCTTTGCCTCAGCTTAGGACTTGTTCTGGGAAATAAATAAATGCTGTCCAATGGGATAGAATCAGCTGCCTGCATTTGTGGCTCAGGGTAGTCATTTTAAGTAAACCCATAAAAGACATTTATAGCTGGTTTTTGAGTAAGCAGTGGGGAACAACTTCTGGTTTTTCAATGGAGATGAGAAGAGAATAAAGATTTATATAATGCCTACTATGTGCCAGGCACTGATGTGACTTAAATGATGCCTTAAGAAAATTATATAGGCTACTGTATTAAAAGATTGATTGAAAAGAGGATAGAATAGAGGTAGATGACAATTAGGAGCCTTACAATATTCCAAATGAGAGGTGAAGAAGGCCTGTGTTGGCAATGGAAAAGTGGATACAATTTTGATAGATATCTGAGGCCAAATAAAAAAGGCCAAAATGACGAATTAAATAATAAGAGAAGAGGAAGAGGGAAGAGTCCAAGATAGTTTTGACTTATGTGACTGGAAGGCTAGTTATGCCATTAGTAGGAATAGAGAACTTGGGAGAAATAGTAAATATGGGAGGGGGAACAGGGGTGAATTTGTTTTGGGAAAGGTTTAATTTGCGGTGTTCTTGGGACAGTTAGGTGAATATATCCAGCAGAGAGTTGGAAATGTGTATCTGGAGCTTAGTAGAGATGTGGGGAAGGGTTTGAGGTGTGAAGTCTAGATTTGGGAACATCTGCCTCAGAGTCATTTTAGTAGCCCTTCTGTCTTTGGCTTTCATAACTATAAAGGTATGGTACATATTTGTGGATTTTTAACTTCTTTTATTTGCAGCTCCCATATAGAAAATCTGGGAACTATCTGACACCACTCAGTATTCTGACACAACTGCTCTCTCTTCTCTTTCATGGATATTGTTTACAAAGTTAAATAAGAAAAGTTCTTACTGAGTGACTGAGGAAAACAAGATAAATAGAACCTCTCCACAAATTGTTTAATAATACTAGGCAGTGAGGTGGCATAATGGATAAGAGTACTGGGTTCAGAATCAGGAAGATCTGAGCTCAAAGCCAGCCAGCCTCAGATACTTAGCTATGTGACCCCAAACAAGTTACTTAACTTCAGTTTTCCTATTTCCTCATCTGTATAATAAGGATAAAAATAGCACCTACCTCTCAGAGTTGTTGTGAGGATCAAATGAAATAGTAATTGTAAAGTGCTTAGCAGAGTGCCTGGAACATAGTAAACATAGCAAGTACTCTGTAAATGTTAACTTTATTATTATTATTATTATTATTATTGATCAACCTTTAATCCATTTAAATTCCTAGTTACTTATAATCTCAAGACAAATTCTGAGCCACCCACAATCTGGAATATTTAGGTTCTTTTTTCCCCAGAGAATGTCTCCTGAGTTTGTTATGACTACTCCCACAGTTTGTTATTGCTGTCTATTGATACCCCTTCTTTAATTCCTCCAGGTGGGAGTTCCTTGCAGCTTTTACCATTTTAGCTTACTCATGAACAATAATTAGTTAATGCCAGAAGAAAAATTCTAATTATTGATCTAAGTCAGCATGGTGACATACTGTGATACATAGTATCTTTTCATGATCATTTAATACTATAGGTAAAATATTAATTATTTTTATAGATACTTTGTCCATAGTTGGCATATAGTTTTAACTAGAAACTTTGTAATAAGATAGGTACATGACCCAGTGTTTAGAAGCTCATGTCTTACCGTAAGCACTTACCTGTCATGTGACTGTAGGCAAGTCACTTGCTTTCTTTCAATCTTAGTTCCTTCATCTCTAAAACATTGCAATGTTGTGACCTCTAAGGTCTTTTTTAGTTGTTAATCTGTGATTTTAGTGTCTGCTTAGTGAATACTAAAAGAAAAAAAAAATTATTTACCTGTGGCCATCTGTGGATCCTTCTCAATTTTCAAAATCACTGCACTTGGCTCTTCAGTATTATCTCTCCATAGTGCCTAGTGTGGCACTATGTTTTGTGATAAAAACATGTGGCACATGTTTTTGTGATATCTCCCAGAAGTATTGGGGTGGGGGTGGGAAATAAATATTTTCTAAATCTGTATTTGAATTAACCATCCTAGTAAGAATTCTTTCCATGGTATTCACATACTTTTTTTCAAAGTTTGAAGAGCCTCATCATCTCAGTTCTGGTAGCTGCCAAACACTTAGATTTGATTAAATTAGATTTTTCAATCAAGCAGTTTATGTGAATAGAAAGATGCTTTCATAATGATAATGAGTCCCCCCTACTTTTCTTTCTTTTTCTCCTTTTTCCTTTTCTCTTTTCTGTTCTCCTTTCTCTTTTCTATCTCCATCTCCTTTTTTGTCTTTTCCTTCTCACATTTCTTCCTTTTTTTTTTTATTTTTCATGTGGATTATTTTATTAAAAGCTGAGAATCCTGGAATTAATAAATACAACTTTAATTAAGCAGTCTTTTATGGTTATAGATTGCTTTATGTACATTATTTCATAAGAGCCTCCCAACAACCTTGTGTCATATACAGGATAGATCTTGTTATCTGTGTTTCAGAAAGATGAGGAAAACTGAGCATTAGAGAGTTGAGTGACTGCCTGAGAACTCACAAACTAATATGCAAAAGTCAGATCTGAATACCTATTTCTCTCTCTTCTAACATCTCCCCTTCTTCCTTTTCCCTTCTTTTCACAAGGCTGATGTTCTCATTATCTCAGTTCTCTTACTATAACCTCTTAAAAAACTTAGAGTTGGAAAGGATCTTATTGGTTATCAGATATGAGGATTTATCAGCTTTATTTTGAATAGGATCATAGGTGATCAAGGCCAAGACTTATTGTACAGAATAGGAAATTGAGACTCATGGAAGTTAAATGACTTGCCTAAAGCCATTCAGATAGTGAGGGGCAGTGCTAGATTTTGAAACCAGGGTCTCTTCAACTCCAGTATATTTTCCTTTACATTTTCTTCTTCTTAGTTAACATAATTTTTCTTTGCCCCCAGAAAGGTGGATTTTATATGGCATACTAATAAAACATCTTTTTCGTTCAGCTGTCTGTTGTACCTTTGGGAAGAGAGGTTACGCAACATGATAATATTGTTTCATGTCTACATTGAAGAGATGTCAGTTTTGTTTTCATGTGAAATGTTAAAGCATTATGTTGCCTCTGTGAGGTCATATAAATTAATGATTCAAAGGTACTTAGGTTGAAAGTAGAAGAACTTGGACCATTTAATAATGTTGAACCTATAGGAATGTCCTTAAAGGTCCTCAGGTTAATGGTAGTTGACTTAATTGGAATCACTTTGGAAAAGGACAGAGGTCAGAAGGTCTGGAAGACTCTCTTCTCACCAGTCTGATAATACTAGCTTGACTTTAGACAAAGTAGTTTAATTTTCATGTGCTTTATAAAGTTTTCTCATTTATAAAATTGGGGTATTGTTATTTTGTATTGCAGTCTTATTATTTAGAATGACTTATTATATAACAAGCTCACATTTCCATAGTGTTTTCACAACCTGTGAGTAGTTAGTACAATTTTTACTATTTGTATGTTGTAGATGAGGAAACTGAAAATGATAGGTTGTCTATTTTGTATTTACTCACCTATGTGTATGTCATTTTGTTGTTGCACAGCTAGCTATTAAGTAACAGAATTGGATCTTGAACCTGGTGGTTTGAATCTAAGATAAGTGTTTTACAACTATTGCTCATGGTATTATACATATAACTTTTTAACATTTCTGGTTATCCTGTTATTAGAATTTAGGCAGTAATGTGACTTTCTAGCTCTTTTACCACATGTAAAAATGTGTTAAAGCCATTTGAAACTAGAAGCTCTGGTTTGAATTCTTTTCTATCAAGTAGACCATGGGAAAGTCTTTTATATTTTACAAGCATTGATTTTCTCTTTCTAATTGTGGGTAATATCACTTCTCCTTTTTACCTCAGTTTCCATTAAAGACCTGTTCTTATGCCTCATCATAATGTAGAGGTTTACTTCTCAGAGGGTATGCTAACTGAGAGTAAACTTCTGATTGTGCATATCATTTGTTCCAAGAACTAGCCTGGCTACATTTGAAGAGGCTTATTATCACATTGATTGCAAGATGATGAATTTTTCTACCACAGCATTCTCAAAGACTGTATACTAAGTTACAGAGATATTACAACTTCCATCTGAGGAAGGGGAGTACCCAGAGTGACCAAAATGATAGATCTTTGAAGTCTTTACCTCACAGGATTGCTTTAAGGATGAAACAAAATAATGTTCCTATGTAATTCATTAAAGGAGAAAATAAGTTTTGTTTTGTTCATGATGAGTCCAAGATGGTGGTGGGTCATCTAGGTACACCTGTTTGGCATAGCCCTTTGTTCTCATTTAGTAAGTTCTTCCAGCATCTGTATGTCTTTTCTAGGAGAATCTTAGAGGAGTTTGATGATGGTTTTCACTATTTACTCCTTATTTATTTTATTTTTTATTTTTGCTGTTTAGGATGCACAAGGGAGTATTTTGTAAACTTGTAGCAAAAATTATGAGATAACTATAGTTTAACATTCTGTGATGCCTCTGCCTCCTTTTTCTACCTTTCTTGTATTCTCTACATTCTTACCTGCTTTTTTTTTTTTGACAGTGATGATATAAAAATACCAAGAAGTAGATTATATAGCACCAGGGAAGTTGAAAATGGCCTTTTTTTTTCTTCTCACTTATGTCTGCATGTCAAACCTACCTACAGGTCATTTCCCTGTTGTGACTTCAAACTCAGTGTGTTCCAAACAAGCTTATTGTATTTGATGCAAATCTTTTCTTTTTTTTCCCTCTTTTATTTTAGTGGTACCATCTAGTCACCTATGTTTAAAATCTTGGAATGTGATCTTTGACTTTTTATATGCCATACACTCACACATATAATTAATTAGTCAAGTTCTTAGCTTTCTCTCCCTCAGAGAGCTTCAATGGTTTTCCTTTTTCTCCTAGAATAAGAAATAAAATCCTTAGCCTAGAATCTCCCTCTAAAACCTAGATATTTCCCAAGTTTCCAGTCTTATTTCCTGTTACTCTCCTTATTGCATACTCTGGGTCCAGTCGAAATGAGTGACTTGATGTTCCCTGCGCATAACATTTCAATTTCCACTTTTGTGCCTTTGCATGGGTAATCTCCCATATCTGGATTGCTCTCCTTCAATTCTTTCTTAGAGTCCCTGGCTTCCTTCAAAGTACAGGTTAGCAACTGTGAAAGGAATTCAGGGGAGATTGTATAATTTTTGTAAAATCAAGACAAAATTTTTTGAGAAAAATTTCAGGAAAAGAAGCTCACTAACTCCTTGAATCAAGAAATGAACTGTTTGGAGAAAGTGCCATAAAGAAACCTACACTGCCTTAGATCATCCAGAATGAACTTTGGGATGTAATTGATTGAACTGAAGGGGGTTGAACACATTTATTCTGAATGTAAACTCTTATGCTAAAGGGGACTGTTCCCTAATTGGCTTTTTGTCAATGTGCCTAGCAAACACTGGTTTTGTTCTCTTTCTCTCTCTTCTATTTCTTTTTTCTTTCTAACTATTGCAGTTTCCTCTTAGAAAGTCAAATCTTATATGCAGCTGTAGCTAGAAGATTTTTAGAGGTATAAGCTGGTTATGTTAAATGATTCATTTGGGAGACTAGTCTCCCAAAGAATCACAGGGAAGATTGTGAAAAGGAATTCTTTATTTTCTTTGTCTATTTTGAGTTAACACTTACTTAACCCCCATTTAAATCAAGTAAGACAATTCACAAGTCACTTACTTGGAGAGCTCCACCCTTTTAACTCATCAATCATTTAGAAACTTGTGAATCCTTTGATGAAAGTTGTCACCTTCAGAGGCCTTTGATAAGAGTTGACACCTTCAGAGGATGAGAAGTAGATCCTACATACCCCCCCCCCCCCCCCCCCCCCCGGCAGTGCTAGGCTATTTGGAAGGTGTGATTGGCCCCTGTGAAGAGGGGAAGGGACAAGAAGTGACTATAAATAGCCCTGAAAGTTTTTGGCTGAGCTGTCAGTTTGGAGGATCTTGGACTGGGACTGTGGCTTAGAGCTATGCCTTGGACCTCAGCTTCAACTTGGGATTTGGCTCTTGGAATGTTTCTTGGGTGAGTGAGTAGCTGACTTTCCTTTCCTGGCTTCTGGAGAGAGATACGTTTCAGAGAGGCCTTCCCCTCTTGTAGGAGGCTGCATGGGTGGAACTCCAGGTCCTTCAGGACTGAGCTGAGCACTGGAGCAATATTTTGTGTGATAGACTAGACATCTTCTCTGTCCTCTTTTTGCATGTTTATACTTTTATTCTTTCCATCTCTTTATAAATAAAGCTACTAAAAGTCATTTTGGCTTGAGCTATATTTTTAAATCAACAACCAGAATATTAATTTAGCATCCTCACATATTTAGTCAAACCCTTAATTTAATTCCCTACAGAACCATGTCTTACATAAGACCTCTACTTATCCCTTCCCTTCCTCTTTTAGTGCTATCTCTTTATAGAAGTTACTTTATATTTGTGTGTTGTATGTATTTATTTATTTGACTTATCTTTCTACATATTATACTCTATCTTCTAAAATAGAAGCTCCTTGATTCTAGGGTAGATTTTGTTTTTGTCTTTTTATTCTCATCGCTTGGCACATGATACTTAATAAATATTTGTCAAGTTGAGTTAAATTGACTCGGTTTCTCTCTCTATAACACTTCTTGCATATTTTCACCTCTTTCATTGTGTTATAAGTAAGCCCTCATTATTTTTTACTGACTACAGACCTCCAAACATTTTTCTCCTCCACTCTCCATCTTCTAAACTGACTTTCACATAGCTCTGGGTCAATCTACTTCTTGCAGAGAAATATCACTCCTGCTTAAACATCCATAAATGACTTAATTTTGCTTGTTGAGTAAAGTTCAGCCCTCATAGGTTGGTCTTTTAAGACCCTGCATTCATATGATTCTGCCTTATCTCTTTAGCCTCATCTCATTTTACTCTCCCTTAGTGTAGATGGTGTATTTAGCCAAACTGGGCTTTGTCCTCTGTACTTGTCCTGTTTTACCTGTTTATCTTTGTTTTTATTGAGCCTTAAACAAGGAATCCATTCCCTCTTGAACACCTGATAAAATACCACTATTAGTTATTGTTGTTCAGTTGTATAAATCTCTTTGCAATCCCATCTGACCATAGCTATCAACAGGTTTTCCTTAGCAAGAATACTGGAGTGGTTTTGCTATTTTTTTCTCCAGGAGATCTTTTTGTCAAGCAACCAGAGGTTAAGTGACTTGCCCAAGGTCACACATATAGGAAGTATCTGAGGCTTGATTTAAACTCAGGTCTTCCTGACTCCAGGTTCAGGTCTCTTAATTGCTGAGCCACACCTACCTCTTATTTCTAGATGTCCAGCCTTTAAATTTTGGAATTATCTCTGATGCTTTCCTTTCTTACTCTCTTTCCTCTCCCCAGTTCAATCAACTACTACATCTTATTGGTTGTACCCTTACTGCATCTCATGTAACTAACTCTTTCCTTTCTGAACTCATTGTTTCTATCTTTGTTCAGGCACTAGTCTATTAGTCCACATTTTATTTTTTAAATATATTTTTATTTAATCTATTATATATTTCTTAATAACATGCAAAAACTTTTTTAACATTCTTTTTTGGGGACATTTCCAGTTTATTTCTTTCTTCTCCCTCCCTCCTTGCTACCCCTCCCCCTTCCCTGAGAAGGGATATAATGTTTCCATGTTCATTATGTAGTGAAAGAAGACACATATTACTTATGCTAGAGAAAAATTCATGGAGGAAATAAAGTGAAGAATGGCAAGGTTCAGTCTACATTCAGTTCACCTATTCCTTATATGTTATTTGAAATTCTTTTTCCTCATGAATCCCTTAGAATTGCCTTATTGTTAAGTCATTCACAGTTGATCATCATACATTATTGTTGTTACTGTCTACAGTATTCTGGTTCTGCTTGCTTCACTTTGCATCATGTTATATCCCTTTCCAGTATTTTTGTGACCATCTTATTTATCATTTCTTTATTGTACCATAGTATTCCATTACAAGTGTACACCACTACTTATTTAGCCATTCCCCAATTGATAGATATCCCTTCAGTATCCAGTTCTTATCCACTACAAAAGGAGTTGCTATAAATATTTTAGAAGATACTGTTTCTTTTCTTTTTCACTTGATCACCTTAGGAAATGAACTTTATAGTGGGTCAAAAAGGTATACACCATTCTGTAACTTTTTGAGTATAATTCCAGATTGCTCTACAAAATGGTTGGATCAGTTCACAGTTCCACTAACAATTTTTTCCACATCCCCTCCAACATTTGTCATTTTTTCCCTTTTATCATTTTAGTCAATCTGATAGATGCGGAGTGGTACTTCAGAGTTGTTTGATTTGCATTTCTCTAATCAATCATTTAGAACATTTTTCCTTAATATTATTTATAGATTTGACTTCTTTATCCAAAATCTGTCTGTTCATAACTTTTTTAATGACTATTCATTTTTTAAGATTTTGAGTTCCAAATTCTCTCCCTCCTACTCACTGAGAATGCAAGCAATATGATATTGATTATATATGTGATGTCATGAAAAAAGTATTTCCATATTAGCTATGTTGCAAAATAAAAAAAAAAAGTCCTCTCTCCCTCCAAGAAAAATAAAGTAAAAAAAAGTATGCTTTAATTTGCACTCAGTTCTCTCTCTGGAAGTGGAGAATATTTCTCATAATGGGTGTTTTGGAAGTGTCTGATTCTTTTCTTGATCAGAATAGCTAAGTCTCACTGTTGATCATTGTGCAACATTGTGGTTTTTGTGTCCATTATTCTTCTGGTTCTGCTCACTATATTTTGTTAGTTTATCTTTCCAGGTTTTTCTGAAACCATCCTTTTGGTCATTTCTTATAGCACAATTATATCCCATCACAATCATATACTACAGCTTGCTCAGCCATTCCCTAATGGGTATCTCCTCAGTTTCCAATTCTTTGTCACCCCCATAAGAGCTGCTATAAATATTTTTGTGCATATAGGTGATTTTTCCTTTTTCTTTAATCTCTCTGGGATATATACTTAGTGGTATTGCTGGGTCAAAGAGTATGGATATAGTTCATAAAATTTTTTCTTTAGAATGATTGAATCAGTTTACAACTCCACCAACAGTACATTAGTGTCCCTTTTTTCAACATCCCCTCCAGCATTTGTCATTTTCCTTTTCTGACCTGTTAGCCATTCTCATAGGTGTCACCTCAGAGTTGTTTTAATTTGCATTTCTCTAATCAATAGTGATTTAGAATATTTTTCTCAAGGGGCTATTGATAGTTTTGATTTCTTCTTCTGAAAACCAGGCACTAGTTTTAAAATTGATAATCCTGCCTTCAGACTCTTTTTTTCTTCAGTGCATTCTACGTGTGAAAATGGAAGTTTTGATTTTCTTAATACATAGTTATTTCTGTAACTGCTCTACATAAAAAATCTCTGTAACTCCCACATAGCTGAAGTTTTATAGTCTTTTGCTTGCTCTTAAGACCTTTCATAACTTGGTTTCAGACTGCCTTTTGAGGCTTTCTTGCATCCTTTATCTGTGTGCCCCATTTACATGTAGCAAAGATCCTCTGTCTTCCTTTCACTGATCTCAAACCTTGTTGCTTTGGAGTCTTTGCTCTTTTTGTGATTAATGCTTGCATCATTTGACTTAGCTTCCTTTCTACTGGAAGGTAGAACATGAAGGTTATAGTTAACTTCCTTTGTAATAAACTCCAAGTGTCCATTATAATTTCTAGGATCAAGTTCAGATGGTCATTTAAAGCTCTTCACTCCCTGGTCCCTGACTTCCTTTCTAGCCCTATTTCATGTTCCTTGCCTTCACACACATTAAGGTAGAGTCCAATTAGCCTTCTTTTCCTCATACGTGATGTTCTACATCCTATCTCTGTACCTTTGTATACTTGTAATGTTTTTTCTTCTCATGTATGCCTCTTAGAATCCTGCAACTCAAGTATCAATTTCATCAGGAGTTATTAACCTGTGGTCCATTTTATAAAATATTTTAATAACTGTGTTCCAGTTTAATTTATTTCCCTTGGAATCTGATGTGTCTTTTGCAATTAGAGATACTATTCTGAGAAAGGGTCCCTAGACTTCATCAGATTTGAACCCAGGCCCTCTTATCTCCAGATCTGGTTTTCTATTTACTGAGCCACCTAGCTGCCTAGGAATGTTTTATTTCAGTCCGTCTTGTTATTAGTACAGATTGGTACATAAGCATTTAACAAAATGATTCCTTATTTCCTTATTAGATGAGAAATAGAAAGAAGAATTAATTGGAAAAAAGGAACGATTACAGTCGACAGAAGCATAAGCTTAATCCAAATTGACAAATTTTTTTTTTTCGTATACAAATACAAGACCAGGTATGTTTCTTAGCAGTTGGCTTACATAGGTACTTTTTGACTTCAGTTATGTTGACTAGCATTAGAAAAGAAGTTTAACATTTTTTCCCTTTGGACTTTGATCTTTGTGTTGTTAAGAAAGGGCAGTTATAATGTTGAAGAGCCAGATTTTAGGTCCACCTTGTTATTTTTAAGTTACTGAATTTAAAAAATATCTTTTGGTGTATTACCTTTCTAAAGTACCTTTTCTTGGTTATTTGAGAAAACATGTCAGAGTTTGAAGATTCCTTTTGTAGCAAAATAGGCTATACTGACAGGAAAATTATTTATAGTTAAGAGATTTCTTAGCCTGCCATTTTGTCCTTTCTGTTCACTGTCCTTTCTGACTACTTTAAGATGTGTATTTCATTGTTACAGTTTAGATAAAAAGGAAGATCATTGTGAGACTTGTTGCTTGTTTTCTTTTGATCTCAGCTCAGTGGATAGGCTGTTTAGTGATGCTTCCTCTTCCAACCAAAGCTTTAGTGTTTTCCACTTGATCTTCAGAGTGTCATTTAGGTTAATGGCAGAAGTTATTGTTTCTATTAGATAATTAAAAAAACAACAACAACCCATTTTAGAAACATATCTTTATTGATTTAGGTGTTAAAGTAAATGATAGTTTAATTAATCAGAATGAGTGAAGGTAACAGATATAAATTAACACTTGACACTGAATTTCTGATTGAAAGTGAGAAATAACCTTACTGACACTTTCTTAATGGTCTGGTTTAATGTGCTGAAATCTCTGCATGATGGGTATCTGGAAGTAGTGACTGCTGCTTTTGGTTATTATTGTTTTTAACTGTTAGAGAGTAAAGTTGGCATAATGCCACACACTTATTGGCATGTTCATTTGTAATGACTGAGTGAATATTTTGGATGCTGATGATGCCTTTCTCTCCCCTCCTCATTTTCATCAGTCCGGTTAAGTAGTAGCCTTTGAGAATTAAGGAGAGCATTTAATCAGAGAGGCTGGGCCACAAAAAGTTCAGGACTGTTTTTAAATTCACATTCCTAGTTTTTCCTCTGTAATATGGAAATTCACATAGCTTCATTGAGCATTAGATCTAATGCTGCCATTTTGAATGCCTTCTTTTAAATCCATATGACAGTAAAAATTAATGAAAAAACACTGAGATCAGTTAGTCTTCCAATAGTATAAATGATTGTTTCAATTTACATCTATAAATGTATTAGCTACATTAAAATATATACTTTAAAAAACTGTAATATAAGCATATTGCTATGATCCTATTCATCTCAGAACAGAATATAAATTATAAGCTTGATTTTTATCTGGTCTCATACAAGAATATTATTGAAGTATCCATAAACTCTGCCAAAGGGATTTAGTATTATTATCAACTATCCTGGAGTATTAGTTTCTGAAGATGTGAGATTGTCCTTTAACAAAACCTGTTACAAATCTTCAGTTAGGGTATAAGGTTGACTCTTTTTTTTCATTTAATTTGGATTATTTAAGTTGATATATAGCAATTTGGCATCCTTGGCATGCATATAGAAATGCTTGTAAAAAAAATTAAAGGTTACTCTGACTCTTAACATTTAATCATCAAATCCACAAATCTATTAGATAGTAAGTTTTTAGGTCAGGGGGCTAGTATGATGTTATGAAAAAATTAGGAGTTGGGAGATCTTGGTTCAAATCTTTGCATTAGTGTTTATAATAGACATAATTCCGCTCCTTCTCCCCAGAGCATTCCTTGGGGTTACTTTTTTGAGAGAGAAAACAGACTGGGAAGACTTAAGCAAATCATTTTATTTTTCTGTGCCTCTGATTTCTCATTTGTTTAAAGTGAAAATTAGACTAGATGACCTTTAAGTTTCCATGGAAGTCTAGTTCTAAAAGGCTATATAATTCTGTAACCTTTTAAAGGACATTCAAAACAAATGTATTTTTTTTCCATAAGAAAGAAATTTTATTGAAACACATCTATTAAAGTACTATAGGTTAAAAACTCCTGATGTAGAAGGTGGAGCTTGAGTTGAAGTTTGAAGAAAACTAGGAATTTAAAGAGGCATTTTAAGGTCTTGACAAAAAGCACCATAAGTATGCAAAGGGACTGTTTCATTTAACTTCAATTATTCGAGCAGGGATGACGTACCTTTTAGAGACAGTGTCAGACCCCCCACCTCACCCTCCAGACCAAATGCTGTGCCCACCCTTCCAAGAGACCTTGTGCCATTGCCTGGCCCCCCAGTGCCGGGTCCACCCTGCCTCCCTGCCCTTATCACACATCAGGGAGAGAGGAAGCCGTCTCATTGGGCTGCTGGGGGGAGGGGTGGGTGAAGTAAGGCATGTCCTCAGCAAGTGGGGGGGGGGAAGGGGAGTGGTCCAAGCTCTCTACTTTCCTACAGCGCTGCCAGCTGTGAGCCATCCACCTTACCCTCTGTGTGCTCCCATTGGACTGCTGGGCAGGGGACAGGGGATGTGAAAAAATTTAATCAGAAGCAGTGGAGAGGGGGAAGGGAGCAGCTCTGCCCAAGTTCCTTTGCCTTTCTAGTAACAAACTGGGGTGGGGTGGGGCAGCCGCATGCCCACAGAGAGGGCTCTGTGTGCCATCTTTGGCACTTATGACATAGGTTCATCATCACTGTACTTGAGTGTCTTACTTATAGAAGATACTTAATAAATGTTTGAATTACATTAAATTTTTATTTTTGTTACTTGAATGTTAACATTAACTTAATTCTATCTACTATTGCAGATCATTTTGTATATCCTGCCTTTAACTGGGGTATAGATAGAAGGTAAAGGAAGAGATGCTCACCTACCTACTATCTACTCTGATTCTTCAAAGTATACATGGATTTTATATTTTTAATTAAAATTGGTGGGGATGGGTTTATATTGTCTTCTCTGCCTTTAATCAAATAAAAAAATCCCAAATGGAGAAAGATTGGAAGGAATGATAGAGAAAAATCTTTACCTTAGAGTATGCCTACCCCCTTCCTTTCCCTTTGCCCCCAGCCCATTTCTAGGACTTGATTTGAAGCCTTTCCAGCATGGCAATATCTGTTTGAACTTTCCCATACTTGCAAAGCCTTTGAAAGCCTAGGTTACCTTGGTGTTTGATGAGTCAGAGGAAGAGGACTTTTGTCAAGGAAGATGAAATTCAGTAGGGATAAATGAACTGTCCTTTACTTAAGTTTAGAAAATCAATTATCCAAGTACAGGATAGATGAGATGTTACTAAATGATGGGTCATGCGAAAAAGACCTGGGACTTTAGTGGATTCAATGCTCAGTAATAATTAAGGTGCTATTCCAGCCATCTACTATGCTAGCCAGATCCCATATGGAGTCTTATATTTAGTTTTGGGAGCTACATTTTAGAATGACATTGTGAAGGCAGAGAATATTCTGAGGATAGAGGCCAAAACTATCCTCAAAGGAAACTGTTGAAAGAAATGTGGATGTTTATCCTGGAGAAGAAAAGACTTAATGGGAACATGATAGATGCTTTAGCTATTTGGAGAGGTATTGCTTGTCTTAGGCTCAGAGAACAGAACCAGGATCAAAATTATAGGATGTCAAAAAAAAACAAAAACAAAAGACTCATAATATAGAACCTTTTAATAATAAAATCCGTCAAAAAAAAAAAAGGCTACCTTAGTGGATAAGTACCTTATCATTGGAGATTGTGATTTTTAGGCTGAATGATCATTTTTTTTTATGTCTCATCTTTCAAGTAATTGTTGAGATTGACCTCTGAGGTACTTTCCAACCACTAAGATGGTGTAATTCTATAAGAACATAAAAATGGGCATTTGGGAGTGGCTCCATTTAGAAATAACTTTCCCTATTCTGGTATGACTAGTATCAACTATGTGTATATAGAGTTGGCTTTTTATGAGAAAATAGTAATTTTTAAAATTCCATGGACCTTTGATAATTTTTCATGGTTAGTTTTGTGAAATTCATAAAAGAAAGATATAGCACTCCTCTTGTTTCTTGCCCCCTACTCTAAACACTTGAATGTCTAGTATGCCAGTAAGTAATTCTCTTCCTTCCAGTTATTCCTGCCATACTTATTTATAGGCTGACCTATAAAAACTCAGTGATATACTCTGGAAATAGCCCCTCAATGGTTCTTACCATCTGGGACAGAAGATGTATGTTTTAAAAATCAGAACAAATTTTAGAAATGATTTTCATATGTATCACCATCCTTCTCACTTAAAAGTGAATGGTAGGTACACTGTGGTATAATCGAACGTAATGGACTTCTCCATTAGTGGCGGTGTAATGTCCCTGAACAATTTTCAGGGATCTAGGAGAAAAAAACACTATTCATCAGCAAAGGATAAACTATGGGAGTGGAAACACCGAGGAAAAGCAACTGCCTGAATACAGCGATTGAGGGGACATGACAGAGGAGAGACTCTAAATGAACACTCTAATGCAAATATTATCAACAAAGTAATGGGTTCAAATCAAGAAAACATGTAATGCCCAGTGGATTTACGTGTCGGCTATGGGGGGTGGGGGGGAGGAAAAGAAAATGATCTATGTCTTTAATGAATAATGCTTGGAAATGATCAAATAAAATATATATTAAAAAAAAAAGTGAATGGTAGGCCCTGCCCCTTATGTACACCTTCCCTTGTTTCTAGTGCTGTTTATTGCTCTCAAAGTTGGTTTGGTTTGTGATTCTGACTTTTGTATTCTCTGTTGGCTCAGATCCTTGACTAAAAGATTCATTTTTACCACACACTAAGATGGCCGGCTCAGAGGTTCTGTTTCTCATCAGAACAGGCAGTAGCTCTCTTTCTGTCAGATAAGCTGACTTTTTTTCTTGGTGGGAAATATTTCATTATGTGATAGGAGGAGCCCTGAATTCAGACCTAGAAAACCAGAGTTCAAAGCTTTAAAATAACCATTGCATTTCCTATCACCTGGGGATGTTGTGGCAAAAGTGGCATTGAGGTGGGCATTGATGATTTGTGAGAGGCAGAGTGGTACAGTAGAAAGAGCACTGGGTTTAGAATCCAAAGCTCTGGGTAGAAATTCCAGTCTTGCAACTTCCTTACTTTGTTTCATGTCTTACATTGTTATCTTCTAAAATATCTTCCTTTTTTCTTGTTTTTTTTTTTCATTTCATCTCTCCCTTTCTCATCCAGTACTTCGTTTTATAGCCCTATGTTTGTAAGAGTTATTTGTGCTTGTCTTTTTGCGCCCTGCTAGACCATGATCTCTAGGAGTAGAGGGAGGAAGGGAACCTATATTTTATCTAAACTTTGTATTCTCCCCAGGACCTAACACAATGCTCTCTCTTTTAGGTGTTTAATAAATGTGTGTAGAATGAAGTCTCCTAAAGTCCGTAGATCTTAGTTTCTTCCTCTATAAAATGAGGAAAGTTGGACAGTTATCTAACATTCTGTGATTTCTATAAACCTGTATCATAGAAACTTTACCTTGCTTTAATAAAATATACTGTTATTATATTATTTACAACTTAGAGATTTTTATCATGAGTTAGTTCACAGGAATTCCATTATGCCAAAAAAGACATTTAATAAACACACTTTTTGTGCAACTGGAGATAATTTATTACCAAATACTATTATGTGATGAGGCAGTATCAAGTGGTGCAGATAGGACAGAGCTTCTGTGCTTATGCTAATAAGGTAGCCAATCTAGACATGTCTTATTTTATTTGATCCTTAAAACAACTTTCCAAAGTAGTCAGGGCTGCAATTGTAATCATCATTTTAATCTTCTCAAAGAAGTTCAGTGACTTGTCCAGGGTAGCACAGTCAAAAGCACAGCTAAGATCAGATCCAGGACATCATACAGTTTAGAGACTCTGCCCCAGTCTGTCTCTGTCCTTGCCCCTGTCAGTGCCTGCCTCTGTCCCTGTCCCTATGTCTGTCTCTCTCATTTTGACTTTCTTGGCTCTCATTCTCTGTCTTCTCTTTTTTGTTGCTGTCTATTTCTGTTTCTGTCTCTCTTTCTTCTCTGTCTCTCAATGCTTTCAGATTAAAATTGTACTAAAAACTTTTTGGACTCTGTTCTCCCACAAATATCTATCTATGTTGTTCTTTATATTTATATTTACATTTTATTTGTCATTAACCCCATCACTTCTGCTGTGAGATTTTAGGCAATTTATTTAACTTGACACAGCATTTTCTGGGTAAGAACTTAATATTGCCACGGGACATTGTGACTTATTCCCCATTTGCTCACTTCTGTGTTCAGTAAAGAAGCAAACAGATTATTTCACAGTTGTTTTACTTCAGCCATTGGTACTTGATTTAATAGTGCTTCTGTGCTTTCTGCCCTGTTACTGGTTATTCTTCCTAATATTACCAGTAATTATCTGGCTTCGGTAGTTAATTCTAGGAAATTAGAATAACATTTTTCAGTTGAATAAATTAATAGAATATGGTTAAGAAAGTTTTGGTTTTGGAATCAGAAGATCTAGCTTCTTATCCTAGCTCTGCCACTTAGTACCCATGTGACCTTGACCAAGAGGATTTACCTTTTGGGGTCTCAATTTGCTCATCTGTTAAATGAGGAGGTTGAACTGCTCCACTTGCAAATTTTAGCTCAGTTGATGTAGTCACAAAATTTAATCATACATGATGAAAATTTAATGTGTTAACAAACGGTAGCAACCTATATTCCTTTATGATGTACCAAAATCTCTTTTAGTCAAGAAGGAAAAAGTTGGATTACCCCAAAAGACAAATTAATCATGTCTCTGGGAGCTTTAAATAGCAAAGCTCTGAAAGAACTAGAGGAGAGGGTTCTAAACCAGTTGCCAGAAGTGAAGAAAGAACCATGTCTTTGTGTTGGAGTGGGAGAATTTTGCTTATGTCCCTTTGAAGGGAACCTGTTTGACTAATAAAAGACTACATCTAGCCTGAATCAGTGGAGGAACATCATCGACTGAGTTACAGAAAGACAGTCACTTGAAAGATAAAGCAGCTTTGAGAACCTCTGACAGCAGAAGTCTGCCAGCTTTGTTGAGGGCTGGGGACCCATCTGAGCAACCAGTTCAACAAAAATGCAGTACCCAAAGAGAGCTAAATGAGCAAGAAGGACATGCAGTGCCAGGAGTTGTGAGTTGCCTTTGCCATACATTTCCTACATTTGTGCCTAACTACCATTGCACTCCATATTTGAGTCCATTCTTCATATGGATGCTGTCTGTATTTGTAGAAGAATGTGTCCCAGATTTATAGGAGAAATGTTTTGTAGCTACTGTTCTTATGATGCCATCTTACTGTAAGAGCAGCATGCAAAGGATGAGGATGGAATGTTGAAGAGGATATGTTTGATGGGTGAAGACCATTGGAAGCAGAGGAGCATGGGAGAAGAACAGACCTGGGAGAGTTCGAAGAGAAGGAAGTGGCTTTTGAGACTAGATCTTGAGGTGAGAGGAGGTGTCTTGCCTTGTTGGAGACCACTCAAGAGTCATCCAAGAGATAGCCAAGAGAACCAGCCTTTGGGACTTCTCAAGAAGAGTTTTACTGTATCCTGATATCTCTAGTAACATCTGAAGAGAGAATCAGGCCCTGTCGGACCGGCGGGGCCTTGGACTCAGCGGCCTTGAGCCGGGCCCTTCCCTCAGCCTTGTAGCACTTGCCTTACTCTTGCCTTGATCCTTTAATATTTTAGTTAGCTTATAAGATATCTGGGTAGGGGAGGAGAATTTCTGGTTTGCCCTAAAGCATCCAGAAAGAAGGACCTCCAACGGTTTAGAGATAGGGACACCTATTAACCTCAAACCGGCCTCTCTCTTCCAGATACCTTGAGTTTATTAAAGTCTTATTAAACTGCAGTCAGATTGGAAGAAAGGAATTTTGTCAGCCCCCCCTTTGCCTCCTCCCCTCCCCTTCCCCCGTCAGTGAACCAGGGAGAGACTTCTGTTTCCAAAGGACTCCCGCTTGGCATTTCTGTGGTAATCCCCCTATCATTCAATAGGGGAGACCTTTCCCTAACTTATCTACACTGGCCATCACTCGGGATCACCATTTCCCAGAGACATTCCTCCGTTATCATAGCCCAGAAGAAGAGAGTGAGAGAGTACAACAGGAGTCATTCCACCTTGACTCCTACCTTAGAGTTAGGGTTAGGGTTAGAAACATATTTAAGGTTAGAAACGTATTTAGGGTTAGAAATGTATTTAGGGTTAGGGTTAGTGTTAGAAACGTATTTAGGGTTAGAAATGTATTTAGGGTTAGGGTTAGGGACGTATTTAGGGTTAGGGTTAGTGTTAGAAACGTATTTAGGGTTAGAAATGTATTTAGGGTTAGGGTTAGGGACGTATTTAGGGTTAGGGTTAGTGTTAGAAACGTATTTAGGGTTAGAAATGTATTTAGGGTTAGGGTTAGTGTTAGAAATGTATTTAGGGTTAGAAACTGGGGTTAGGGGTAGAAACATATTTAGGGTTAGGCTTTCCTCACTCATCTGTCTATAAGTAACAGCTTCCTCAGGATCAATTATCGCCATTTCAACAAATAATCATTACATTACTAAATGACTATGGAGAACAAATTATGTCTGTTGGTTGATTATGAATGGGAATCCCACTGGTGGGAATTTGTAAGCAGTAGTTTTAGAAGGGTGATGGCAACAGGATATATATATATATACCCTTGAACTTTGAGAGTAGTTGCTCTACTTGGGGACCCAAATTTTAGGTACAAATGCAAGTTGTAGGAGTAGATCAAAGGGGATGCTATTTTTTTTTTTATCTCCAAGATACTGGTCCTTGAAATTTGTCTAGAACACAGTGGGACAAAGTCCATGTTCATTGCTTTCTGCTTTTAAAAAAATGTAGATTGCTTTGCACTGTGGTGATCTGATTCCAGAGTTTGTTTGAGATCCCTATTTTTTAGATAATGTTTGTCTGACAGCCTAGGAATCCTGAGTAATCAGGCCCTTTAATGCTTTTTGGGTAGTGCCAAACTTCTTTATTGCTTTTGTTGAATTTGTTTTTGTTTTAAACAAAAAAACCTGCTTGCCCTTGAATTCAGACTTCTAGCTGTATTCCCTATATGGTGAAGGGATCTTTGCATAAATTTTGAGTTTTCTATGTCTTTAAGGGACCCAGAGGCATTTTCATTTTTTCCTCTACCCCACAACCCTCAAAGGTTTAAACCCACTCAGAAAGGATGGTTATCTTTGTGTGAATAGGAGAAAGGAAGTGCTGCGTTAGTACCTGGGCCTAGCATGAGTATGTTGTAGCCAGGGGATCCGAGTGACCCCAGAGTAGAGGGATCTCCTTAGGAGGAAGAATGAGAAAAGCCACCCCACTCTTCTACCAATGGGTCTTTGTTATTATACAAGCACCAACACAAAATGGTTTGCTTTCTCACTTAAAGGGTGAGGAAATGATTACCAGTTAACCCAGGTTCCTAATCTCTGTAGGGAAAGCCTCGTTTGTTCTGGTAGTTCTTTAGGAGCCAGTCTTTCCTTCTGATATGGAAAGCTTGATTTTTCTTTTTCCTTTTTCTTTTCAGTATTATCTTTGGGTTGGGGAGGGCCTTTGCAAGCACCAAAGAAGCAGTAATTTAGGAGAATTTTATAAATGATGTTTTCTTGTTAAAGTTTTGTAATTATGAAAATGGACATAATTGTAATGCCTAGGTCTACTAGCCTTGGTAGGCCTATATCCTTCAATTCCATTTTCCAAATTGTGTACCGTGCTCCCTGGACTTTGCTAAAACAAACAAAAAAAACCCCACCAAGTCGGCTTTGATGAGGGAGCATATGTTTAAAGGTGGGGGGGAGGAATTGGAGGGGCAGGTATGAAGTATGAGAGGTGTGGCTTTTATAACCCTTCTCCTTCATCCTCCAACTAAATTGATATAGAACACAGGATGAAATTTTAATGTATTGACAAGGTGTGACACCCTGGGATCCCTTTATGAATGAAATTTGCACACTTCTCTGAGTCAAAAAGGGAATAGCTTGATTGGCTAAGCAGACCAATTAGCCATTCTCCCTATGATCTTTAAATAGCTGAGCTTCGAATGGAAATTCAGCAGTTCGTCAAGCCAGGGAAATAGAAACAGAGAAATATCCAGGCCTTTGAAAGCAAGTTGCTTTTGTGGGAGAGGATTTCTCTACTCTCACTCATCTTCCATCGACTCTTACTTTGAAGCAGAGCAACTCAGTTGGTAGCAAATGCTTCATCTAGCTAGGAGCAGAGACATACATTCCAGATAGACTGTAGTATAGGTAGATAAAATATTTACTTTCTGGATTTAAATAAAAAAATTGTGGGCCCACTGAAGACATCCTTGATACAACTTTAATAGCAGAAAAAGCAGTAGCTCTGATAGCTCTGACCTATTTCTTATTGCATTCCTGTATGATTTTGATCTCTTCTCCTCGGTCTTTATATTTTGAAAGCTTTTCATTCCATGTGTTTTGGGGATTATGTGTATTTGGAATGACTATAGCTATTAAGCTGTTAAATTTTCAAATGTCAATGTTATGTTTAAGGGTCTGTGAGTAACAATTTGATGTGTGATAATAATATGATTCCAGTAAAGTTTATTGGTTGAGTTTTTAATGATATTTTAAGGTCTGTGTTTGTATATAGTTTTGTTGTCTGTTTGTCCATGAAAGATAGTGAGCTTCTGGCAAGCAATTCTAGCTTCCAGAATATGTATTATTATTTGGTAGTTGCTGAATTTTTATAGGTTGCAATGGTGAATTCTACAGTTTTTTTTTTTAATCATCTCTTTTCCTAATCTACATTGATACTTAAGTCTGAATTCCTTAAAGATGACCTTTCTGTAATTTCTGATGACAGTGACTTGGTCCTGATTTGCCATCCCAAATCCCTGTTTCCACAAATAAATCCATATGATTCAGCCATTTCTTTGATGCATCTTTCTTTATATGTTATTGGCTGTATTCATGCAGATGCAACCCATGTAGGACTTTCTGATTCTATTCTTGGATCTTAGTCATTTCATAGGGGCCATCTAGAGATGTCTAGAGTGATAGTTGTTTATGATGGGAAAACCCAATGAACTTGTTATTTGCTTTTGCTGATGCATGGTAAAGTAATGTATGCTTATTTCAAAAGAATTTCTAAAGGTTTAAATATGTGTGTGTGTGCTAAGAATGTTTAGTAATCCTCTTTTTCTGGCAAGGAAATGTTAATCTTTCTTTAGCTGCGTTAGGGTCATGGGACTTGTTTTTCATTAATATTGAGTAGGTTTTTGTTAGCAAACTTTTCAGATTTGTTATGGTTCATTTCATAGTTCTGAATGTGTACATTGACCGGTATTTCACAGATGCTAATTGCTTTATATGTGTTCTCATTTAACTTTGATTTCAGGATAATAGTGTCTTACCATGTTCAGACACAACCTTCCCTTTGATAGTTTTATGCTTGATGTTTCTTACTTGAAGGAGGCCAAAGTATTTATAGATATTTCCTTCAACCATTGGTTCAGTGTCCCCCAGGATTCAGGCCTGATGGTCAGTAATAGATTATTAATCTTGTTCTTATTGTGGAGTCCACACAGAAACAAATCCTGAGACAAGTTGCTATTTAGTTATATATTTTTTATCTACATTACTATGCATATGCATGAAATAATTTTTAAAAATTGAAAAGAAGTATTGGTATTTAGGCTTATCTTCTGTAGATACACTGAAAGCTTCTTTGGGACCACTGCAATAGCAGACAGGATATTGGGAATGATTTATATTTCATCCTGTTCAGATATAGTTTTGATTTATTTTTCTAGACCTCTGTGTTTTTATTATTTTTTAAATCAATGACATTTGTAGGCTGAATTCAATATGGTGACATCTGTTTATTTGTAAATTTTTTATAGGTCTATGTTATGTTGTTACTAGTGTTGTATAGATTTTTTAAGTTTTACATCTAATTTAAGGGATGACCTCTTAATATCATTGCAAGAAGCTTAATTTAAAAAGACAAATTTAATAAGCAAAGGATTGTAGACAAATTGAATTGATGTGGTCTTTGGCATCTTTAAATTCACTTTTACTTATAGTGAAAAAAATGCTTTCTTGCTGTAATGTTTCTGAACAGTGAAATATACAACAAGCATTTATTAAGCATCTTTTGTGTTCATAATGCCCAAACTGTGTTTAGGCATTTCTTTTCTGATTCCTGGAAAAAAAGTGTTTCTCTGACTCCAAAATTTCAGATCTCATTGATTTGGACTTTCTTTCAAAAGTACATATCACAACTCATCTGTATTTAACCATCTTTTGTGATTCTTGTCCATGTTATTCCATTGATGGCATCAACTACAGTGATTTCACCAGTCTCCTGATGGTTTACCTGGTATTTTCCTGATCATTGTGATGACAAAGATACCAAAGAAGCAAATGAAAAAAATGCTTTAAGAATAATAAACATTTCCCTACAATTTAAGAAGCATTTCAGTTAAAAATAGAATCACAGAGGTAGTCTTATTCAGCTCACACCCAGAAGTAGAAATTCTTTCTTCTAATCCCTAAGGTTGTTCTTTGGTTTCCCTCTAGAAAACATCAAGAGATGAGAAGTGTTTCCATTTTTGAGCTCAGACATCAGTAATGATTTCCTAGTGATCAGAAATTCCCACTTAAGGAAATTAGAAAACTATATGATTTACTTGAGAGCTTGCTAGTCCTATCACAAGGTGAAATAAAAGTTGCTGTAGTTGTGTAACCACTTATATCACAAGATCCAATGTGTTCCTCTTAGCCATCTATAGATGAAAACTTTGGATTTTATACCACCAACATTTCTTAAGTACTAGCTATTTCCAAAGCACTGAGCTAAGCCCTGAGGGAGATGCCCAGTTTAGATAAAATAGGCTTCTTTCCCTCATGAACCTATAAGCATGTTACAATATATGAATATATGAATATGAGAGAGTCGCATATACAGTGATATCTAGCTTTTCATTGATAATCCTTTGGAAAAGAATCATGGAAATCTGAAACCAGTGAAAACTGAGGCAATTATTTCCATATGAATCAATGTAAATTCAATTAATTCATTCTAGTTATTTTAAAATACATACCCAAAACACATTTTTATAGAGAATAAATATGTTTAATACTAAAAACAAGAAATTAATATAAAATGAATATAAAAGATTAATGTAAAGAATAAATGAACATTTAAAATGGCATTCACCTTTCTGAAGACTCTTTTTGACATATGGAAGATGGCTAGGAGGGGAGAGAAAGGTTATTGTTTGGAAGGGGAATCCCCCTCCATAAGGACCTTAGGTATTGTAAGGGAAAAGGAGAGTTAATCCAATTTGAGCAGAGAGTAGACTTTGACAGAGATCAACTGCAGAGAAAGCTGGGAGGTGCAAGAAGAAAAACTGAAAATTCCAGGAGGGAACCAGAAGCTTGGAGAACTCCAACTGGTGACTTCACTTCTAGCTAAGTAGTCAAAAAGAAGAGGCAGATCTCCTAGGCTGGGAAGATGTTTGTTTCTCTGGAGATCAACTGTTTCCCTTTGAACCACCTACATACCTCTCACTCAGCTCTCAAGAACAGCAGTCAGAGCCATCAGTGGATATTGTGGACTGGGACTTTGAAGGAAGCTGTTTACAGAGATCCCTTTTCAAAGATATCATTTTCCATCTCTCTCCCTAACCTGTTCATGGACTCTTGTATTTAAAGCTAGTTAGCTTAGGAGTAGGGATCAGCTGGCAGTGGACAAGAAGAGGGATCAAGGCCGAGAAAGCCTTGAACCCCTAAACTTTGGAGGGCCAATTTGCCAGAGGGGACAAGTATAGGGCCTCCTGTACCCCCATTTTCCCTACTTGATACCCCTTACTACTCCTTCCCTGTTTGAACCCAAATAAATTATCTGCTACTTTAGATTTAGGTCTGGTTAGTTTCTAATATTAGGAAAGGGGACTAAAGATTTGGGGAGGGTCATACCTCTCCCCAAAAAGGGGGGTTTAGCCTCAGGATCCCAGTGATCCAAATTACCAGACCCAAGGAATAAACATCTCTCCTGGGCTGTGGAGTATCCTCTAGGTCCTGAAGGGAGTTGGTATTTAGTGTCCCTGAGGAAACCAAAGACAGAAGAGTTCATCCTCCCTCTCAAGAATAACTTTGACCTCAAGGGGGCATTGTGTCATCTTACTAAGGCTTTCCCATCTAGTTCTTGGCCTCCATCTCCCAGAACCATTCTCTGAGGAGATATAGACTTGGTTACCTCCCCCCAAAAGAAAGAGAGGGGAACAGCAATCTCTCAACCCTCTCCCTATTTTCCTCTCTGTTCCCCTTTAGACCCAACATTACAGTATCAAGGCACTATCTGGAAACTTCTTTTGGTCCCATGATGGAGCTAAAAAAAAAGGTTAGCTTAATAGCAAGGAAACACTTAACAGGGACAATGAGTTTTGAGCACATGTGATTTTATCTTATGTACAGTAGGTACATTTTGAAATGGAAACATTTTGAAACTGCAAAACACAAAATAAACACATTAAACCAAATACTGTATATGTAGTAATCACATGTATTTGTAGTATAAGTACTTACAATCAATAAAAGTACAAAAACACTGGAAAGCAATGGAATAGTTTGGCTCAATGTACTGGATGATGCCCACACAGCAAGAGACAATGTCACAGGGAGCAGGAAAACCTGTGGGTTGCTCTTTGTTTTTGCAAAATTAGCAGTGAGGTCATGTGGGCACACTGAGGAAATCCGAGGCAACCAAGGAAAACTGAGACAAATTTTTCATGGAAAAAAATCTGCAAAAATTGAAGCTGAATAATAAGTGATGTCAATGAAAACCATGGTATTACTGTATAAGTAAAGTGCTACATTGAATATCAGTGGAGAAAGATCATTAAAAACGGAGGAGATCAGGGAAAGTTTCTTAGAAAAAAGAAGGAAGAAAAGGAAGAGCACTTAATAGATACTTTTATGTGCTTAACTACTTCTTTGAAAATATTTTCAAATATTACCTCATTTGATCTTCACAACAATTTTAGGAGGTAGATAAAATTGTTTTCCTCCTTTGTCAGATGAGGTAACTTAAGAAAACAAGCTAAATGATTTGCTAAGTTCACATAGCTAGCAAATGTCGTAAGGCTGCATGTAAAGCCATATCTTCCTGGCTCCAGACTGAGTGCTCTAGCTATTATGACACCTAGTTTCCTCTAGAAGTGGTGGCATTTGAATTGGGCTTTAGTTTAAAGGATGATTAGTAATTTAACAGGGGCTAGAGATTATGTTCCAGGTTTAGGGAACAGTGTAAGTAGAAGGCATCAAAGTTAAAAAGTTCCTAATATTAGGAAAGGGGACTAAAGATTTGGGGAGGGTCATACCTCTTCCCGCAAAGGGGGGGGTGTTTAGCTTCAGGATCCCAGTGATCCAAATTACCAGACCCAAGGAATAAACATCTCTCCTGGGCTGTGGAGTATCCTCTGGGTCCTCAAGGGAGTTGGCATTTAGTGTCCCTGAGGAAACCAAAGGCAGAAGATGCATGCAGGGAATGACTAGTAGTCTAGGCTGGCTGGGACAGTGAGCAGTATTATGAACGGGATCTTTAAAAAGTGTAGCCCTCTCCATTTGTAGAAGAATTAGGATCAGAAAACCAGTTACCTGAGTCTCAAGCCCAGTGTTCTTGCCTCTCTGGGCTGCTATTTTCTATTCCTATGATCAGAAGGATGATGGTTGTACTTTTGTTGAAGGGGTATTTCTGAAGAGTCTATTTGTTAACTGATGTGCAAGATTTTGTTGATATGGAAAATGAAGTTAATAATCTCTTTGAACATCACAAATAAACTGCTGAAAGTACTAGGGGAGAGCATTTTAGTTTTTGGTTTGAATCTTAAATTGTTTTATAGAGGGGATAGATAGAACTCCATGAGAGAAAACTCAGTTTGTTCTTTTTTCATACCTTGTATTTTAGTTCTTTTCCAGTGGAATGAAGGCATTTTTTGACTGTTTCCCCTACTATACCTACACCTGATAATATAGATGTGTAGAAAAGAAGTCTAATTTTTGTTAGTATTTGTTTAAAACTTTGTATGTGATATGACTGATGATTACAGTCTTTAGTTCAGTAGCCTTTTAGGTTTTATAAATCCTTTTATGTAATTAAACTGATAACTAATCACAGAGCTAGTAGATATTAGGAGATCTGGATATGAAAGCATCAGCATGTGTATAGAAAGCTAAAATTATAAGAGAATTGGTTAGGGTAGGGAGGAAGACTGTGAGTCCAGTGATGAACTTGTAGAGAGAAGGTGCTAGAGGGATCTGGAGGCCAGTGTATAATAATAATCAGGATCTGAATGATGTGACAGGGACCAAAGAAACAGAGGTTGATGAGTGATAGGGTCAATTTGGTTGATAAGTGACATCTTACAACATGGAAGCTGTATCTCTTCTTTCTCTTGGTCTAGTGTGACTGGAGATGAGAAGGTGTATCTTATATGAGAGGAGAGGGAATGGTTAGATGGGGTATAAGTTAGGACTGGGAGCCAGAATTTCATAATTGTGTTGGGGGGGGGGAGGGAGAAGGAGAGGGAGAAGGAAAGATCTTAAGAGTGCTTTGGTAACAATAGAACTGGATGTTCAAAGGGTACAATTTAATGGGAAGGCAGAGTGGGAAATATGAGGAAGAAATAAGCCCTTTCAGCTTCCCAGACATGTAGTCCAATTCATATCTGAACTAGAATGCAATCAGTTAGTCTATACTTGATTAAGCCTGAGCCTATTCCACTTGAGGATGGCTCTTATTTTAATAGTTTAGGTTTTCTTGCCATCAAACTTAAATTTATCTTTTATTCAACTACCATTGTTCTTAGTTATTTTTCCAAAAGACTAAACATATCAAGTCTGATCCTTAGTATTTGGTCTAGGAATACTTGGTGGTAGATAGGAAAGGCCCAATGGAAAGTAGGCAGGTAAGCAGGGCTTTGACATAAAGGAAGGGTTAACAAGTAGAAGGGGGGGGTGGTAGAACATTCCAAGTATAGGGAGCAACACAAAGACATGGAGATTAGAAAGAGTGGCATAGTGGATATACATTAGCTTGCATGTTTGGCTAGAATATAGAGTAAATGGAGGTGGAGAACATGAAATAAGGCTTGAAAATTAGGTTGGTGTTGGATTGTAAGATTGTAGAAGTCTTTGACAGGCAAGGGAGCTTAACTTTACTTGAAATAATTTTGAAACAGAGACAGGAGTGATGTAACTAGATACCTGTATAGTTGGATGAGGGTGTTTTCTAAGTTCTTTCCTAGTTCTATAATTCTGTGGGGCTATGAAGAACATCTTAGAGAGACTCAAAATATGCCCCCTTCAAGGAGTCTGCTTTTGAAGGTTATCTGTTTACCTAAGTTGTGTGTTAAGCTCCCATTATTTTACCCAAACATTGCTAGTTCTTGTATCCATTCAGTTTGTTCAACAGTCTCTTGCTATAGTAAATCATGGAAATTGCTTTGCCATACACTAAATTAAGATACTCAGAAATTAGGTACAGTCTGACTCTTAGAGGAATACTTCAACATATGTGGCTTTCACACAGAGAGATTCTTGAAGTTTATTTCTATTATTTTTTTTTAGTTGGGTGCATGTTTAAACAACATTCTGAATGAAGTATTTCTAGTTTGTAATGATTTTTTTTCTGCAACATAGCAACCTGTTAAAGTTTAGAGGATTTCATAGGTCTTAAAATCACAGAATTTCAGAGCTTGCCAGGTTATACAGATCTTTTAGTCCTAGAAACTTCCTTCATTTTACAGATGAGGAAACTGAGACTCAAAGAGGATAAAGTAATTTTTTTCAATTTTTTGCAAAGCTAGATAGTAACAGAGTAGAACTCAAAAAGAAGCCTGTTGCTTTTTAGTTTAGGCAAGGAGCCACAGAATTGGGTTTCAGAAGTTACTTACCTTTTCTGGGTCTCCGTTTCGCTGACATTAACATTGAGTAGTTCAACAAGTCCAGCATATTAAGCTCCTGATGTGTTTTTAGTGCCTCAACAGATGTTGGGGAAGATTCAGAATTTTATATAAATGGGTACCTCATATTGTCCTTGGAGAGATTATAGACTGTGAGAAGGTGAGACTAAAACAGATACTCAAATAGCTAAACAAATGTAATACTTGAGATGCACAAAAACCACTTTTGTAATCAAAAGATGCCTGCAACAGTTTGTGGAGTGGGAAGTACCTCGGAGTCAGTCAGCAAACTCGGACTCAGGTACTGCCCCTGACCCAAGAGATTTGTGGTCTTGAACAAAATCCTTCACCTCTTTTAGCCCTATTTCCTCATTTACCAAATGGGAATAATAATATTTGAAAAACTGGTCCTTCAAGATGCTTTTCCTGACTTCCTTTAGGACTTTTAGAGCCTTTTCTCTGACAATATTTCTAACTTATCCTATATAAATATTGAATATACTTAATGATTTGCATGCCATTCTCCCCTCCCCCAATGATATGAGCTTTCATGAAGATAAGAACTGCTTTTGCATTTTTTATGTATCCTAGAGCTTGGTACATAGTAAATGCTTAATAAATATTTGTTGACTTGACCAACCTTAGCCTCAGATACTAGGTTTGCCACTACTACCTTGAAAGTGGTACTTTTGTGTGAATCGTTTGAATGCATGAGCCCCTATATTGACGGTTTAGCAGGACTACTGTCAGCCCAGCATGTCTGATTCAGACACAACCTTTTTAATTTGTCACTATACAAGGGAGGTTATCTATCAAGTCAAGCAAAGTTGTCACTTGTTTGAGAAGCCAGGTTTGGAAGGAATAGAAAATGCCAGATTTAATATATTCAGCAGCTCCTACATTTCATCATCAGTTCATTCCTGTGCTACCCAGCCAAAAGAGAATGCATGAAAAGTTTGCCATTCATCAGCGTCACAGCTGATTAGGTCTTGCTCAGCCAGAGTGAGTTGATGTTTTGTGGGAGGCAGGTTCCTGACTAGATATTCAAGCTTGTTCTTAATGTGCTTCCTAGGAGAAGAAAGGATGTGGCAAAGCACATGGTGTATATAAGCTTTCAATGATCCTATTTTGACCTTGCCTCTATCCCCCATTTCCCAACTCTCCATCAGTTTTTTTTTCTGACTACAGAACAGCTCAGTTTTTAGCCAGAGGCAGTCCTGCATTGAGGACCCTCAGCTGTTTTGCAGATGTGTTTGGGAGCATTTGAAATAACTGTTGAAGAAAATGTAAAGTTGCAGTATAACTTGTGATCATCAAGGCACAATATCAAAATTATGGAGGCCTCAGAAAATTTTATTTTATATTCAAAGTAGTATTTCCTTGGGATGTGTTTTGTATGTGTGTATACACATGTATTAACAGGACATAGTTATATAGTAGTAGTCTCTCGGTAACCGAGGATGACGATTGTCTTTGTGTGCTTTCATCTGTGATGTAGATGAGTGTGCACAAAGACACTTGTGTGTGAAGGAGATTTAAGTGGAAAAGTCGATACACAGAGACAGTCCCACTCTCTTGGCGTTGGAAGCCTGGGTTCAATGGCACGAAAAGTCGTTACACCTGGAGACTTCCTCAGCTGCATTGGATGGCCGTGTTGTCTTTTGTGCTCTAACACGCCCTAAGCATTCTGCAGTGCTTTGCTGTGTCGCCCTCTCAGCCTTTGAACCTTCTTATTGGTTTCTTTCGCCTGTTCAGCCGAAGCAGTCTTCACATGCTGGGTGGGCAAAGCCCTGGTTCACCAGGGGTCGACGACCTGATGGCTACCCTCACAAGGTTTAGCCAGCCTGTCGAAGCCATTGCCCGGGGTGTGGCCGCTGCTGCCTGCTAGCAGCTACTGGGAGCCACAAGTGAGAGCTGGGTGTCAGGTGGAGGTCAGAGGCTGGAGAGCTGCCCTAGGAGGGCATGACAAGCCCTCCATACCAAAGATATTACTCCTCCCTGAGCACCCCATACACCCCAACAGGACATGTATACACATATACATACTAATAGGACATGTATACATACACATACATACATATATGCGTATGTAAATGTAAGTATATTATATATACTCATATGTCGTAACCGAGGGCAAGTGATGTAACCTATTTACTTCCTAGTTTCATCATCTGTAAAAATAAGAGACTAAGACTAGATTGGGGTTCTCAACTTGGGGTCTATGAACTTTTTCTTAAATATTTGGAATATAGTATTTTGAATTTCAATATAATTAATTTCCTATGTAATTGTATGAATTTAATTTTTATTAATTTCAAATCATTATTCCAAAAAGGAATGGAAGTGCTTTACCAGATGACCAAAGGGATCCATGACACAAAAAAGGTTAAGAACCCTTTGACTAGATGATTTGTAATGCCTCTTCCAGCTTCATGTTCTATAATACCATGAGTTGTTTTAAACAGTGTATAATAAATGCATCAGATAGGTCAGAGTGATCTGATTGTTTTGTGGTAAAGATAGAACATTAATAGGCAGAATATTTGAGGGAGATCAGGGAATACTTCATGAAAGAAGCAGAATGTGAGTTGGCCTATAAAGGAAAAAAAAAGAAGATAAAAAGGGAAACTTGAAATCAGGAAGGTTGATATCTACAAATGAATGGAGGTGGAAAGGGACTGGATGAGATTAGGAAATAGTGAGTATGTAATTTGATTAGTGTACAAGAAAAGTGGGAAATGAGACTGGAAAAGTTAGTTGGAGCCATAATGAAGACAAAAATAATAGAAATGTGAGAGTATTCTGAGTTCACTGTACTAGATAACTTGGATTTGAATTGAGACTCATACCTCTTAACTATGTGTCTTTGAATTTCAGTTTCTGCCTCTATAAAATGGGGGTAATAGGACTTGCGACTTGCCTTATATAGTTGTTGTAAGGAAAGCTTCTTGTGATCTTTAAAGTATTATATAAATATTAATCATGATTTTAAGGTGAATTATAATAATTGTATTTTATATGTAAACACCACCTATTTTGTTGTTGTTTAATGTTCACAATATTCATATATAAATATGTATATATTTATAAAACTATATATATTGTCTATATCTATATTTTCTAAATATAAATAAATTAGAGAGCAGTTACTGATCTTAATAGGTTGAGAGTTCCCACACTTGAGAGTCCAAATTTCCAAAGAAATCACAGGTCCTGCCCCCCTCAAAATTTTTTCTTTATGCATGACAGCCACAACTCTAAGGATAATAATTATATATAATATATTTTACATCTTATAATACATTGACATAATTATGACAATTTTCCTCTCACCTTGGGGTCTGTGACATGATATGACAAGAGCTGTATGTTTTATCTTCATAATTATCATTATGGCTGTGAAGTATAAAGAAATTTTGGGGGGAAGGGAGTCTCTGATTTCATTGATATGTGACACTCTATGTTGCTCTGTAATCTATGCTTATCAGTAATTGATCTCAAATATGTAGTCTTACAGAGTTGTTTGGGGGGTACTGAAAAGCTAAATGACTTTTTATGCTTCCCCAGCTGTTATGTTTCAGAAGCAAGACTTGAATTCAAGTCTTTTTGATTCCAAGGCCAGTCCTCTATTCCCTATACCACTCTATCTCTTAGAAAATAAAATAAGGGTTGCTAATAGCCATATTCTTATACTGTGGGGTCAGATCTCATTAATGATGGCTTCCTTTTATAAACTGACCAATTTTGTTTACTATTCTGATTTCTTCTTGTTGTCCATTGATAGACACAGGTCAGTTTTTTGAAGGTGATCCACTTTCGAAAGAACGTAGAGATGAGACATAGGTTTGTGAGTTCTAGCTCTAATAGATAAGTTCTTATAGAGACAAAACTCAGACAGTTAACAGCTAATAATGATAGTCTGACACTTATGGCATGGGTATGCATATATTCTTCAATTTTGTCAGTTTCTTAATTGTGGAGCCTAGCTGAATTTCACTTAATAATAGTTTTTCCCTTTGAAGAAGAGGCAGACAACCAGACTAAATAATGAGTATCAGTCAGTTGCCAAGTGTCTAATAAACATATACTATATGCCAGCCACTGTGTGAAGTCCTGAGAACACAGAGTGTAAGCAAGAAAACAGTTTCTGCTCTCAAAGTTTTTATTTTTGTGGAAGAAGAAAACACATCCAGTGGAGAAGAAGGAACCACTTCACAAGTGGTGAGGGAGATGTCAGCTATCTCTGATAGACAGCATTAGTAGAGAGGGAAAGCACTGGACAGGGAGTCAGGAAGACTAGGGTCAGAATCCTGTCTAATATGTCCTAGCTGAGTGACTCTGGAGAAGTCATTTGACCTCTCTGATCCATAGTATTTTCATTTATAAAAAGAGAGGATTGGCGTTGGACAGCTTCCACAATCTCTGGCAGCTCTGCATCTATCATCCTGTGAACTTTTCCTAACTTCATGCCCACAATCACATCTTTCCCTTTTCCTCCCTGTCCTCCTCACCTGCCATATCCTTTCTTAATGCAACTGAACTTAAGTTCTTATTTTGGGGATACAGGATTCACTCATGTGGCTTGTGTTTACCATCTGTCAACACCCAACCATCTGCACAAGTGAAAGTGTGTTGCTGATAAAATATGTGTCTTGATTTAAGGAAACTAGAGATTTTAAAAAAATGACCTTATAAAAATTGATCAAGGATTTTTTTTTTGGTTTACCAAAAGATTCATAATAAAATTATTTTTAGAGTGCTGTCCTAAGTTCATTTAAAATATTTATATTTATATACAACACACCTGTTATATAAATTCAATTTAGGAAACATTTATTAAGTGCTTACTTTGCATAAGGCATTGTGCTAGATGCTAGGCATACAAAGATAGGTACTAGGACTGTAGATATAAGGAGCTGGGAGTCATTTTAGAGGTCATCATATCCAACTTTTAGTTTATAGATGAAGAAACTGAGACCAAAAGAGACTATAATATTTATCTTCTTCTCCAGAAACGTATAGTATTAATAGCAGCATTTAAACAATTCATTTCTGTAAGCAATAAACATTATATTCATATAATAGTGAGCCAAATGTAAAAGAAGGAGAGAACATTTTTAATGAACAAATACAGCAAATATTAAATGTTTACTTTGTGCAAGGCAATTTGCTAGGAATTAGGGATAAAAAGGCAAAAATGAAAAGCAGTTTCTTCCCCCATTGAATTTGCATTTTATTAAAGTAAGGGTTCTTGACCTTTTTTCATATTGTGGAATCTTTTGGCAGTCCATGAAGCCTATGCATTGTTAAGGGTAAAAATTAGGGTTGTTGACTGAATATATTATACTAGTGATCGCCAGGGATTAAAATTCAATCGCAATAAAAAACTCAAGTCAGTTTGGGATTTTTATGGAGGTATAATTATAATAGTAGAAAGAAATTAAGAAGAAAGAGGAAAGGAATTGGACTGCTCTGGCAAGCCAGATAGGAGTTCAGAGCCCTAGGCCAAGGGGCCTTCTCAATCTAGCTCTACTTCCAGGCACAAGGCCTCCTCTGAGATGAGGGGCCTCTTAGGAGGATAGTGCTTTAGGAAGTAAAGGAAAAGAGGAATCAGCCTAAAACACTTACCAAGGTCACTCAGGGAAGATGCCTGACCTAACCCATGCTACAGAGACTCTCCCAGTCACCTCACTGGCAAGCCACACCCATTAAACTGCTGCCAGGAGTTCCAAACGAGAGAGAGAGAGAGAGAGAGAGAGAGAGAGAGAGAGAGAGAGAGAGAGAGAGAGAGAGAGAGAGAGAGAGAGACAGAGACAGAGACAGAGACAGAGAGACAGAGAGACAGAGAGACAGAGAGACAGAGACAGAGAGACAGAGAGACAGAGAGAGAGAGACAGAGAGAGAGACAGAGAGAGAGACAGAGACAGAGAGAGAGAGACAGAGAGAGAGACAGAGAGACAGAGACAGAGACAGAGAGAGAGAGAGAGACAGAGAGAGAGAGAGAGAGAGAGAGAGACAGAGAGAGACAGAGACAGAGAGACAGAGACAGAGAGACAAAGAGACAGAGAGAGAGACAGAGAGAGAGACAGAGAAAGTGATTTGAAATATATAGACAGTTCTTTGCATCACTTCCTGTATCTCACATGTACCAATGGTAGCTTAAGCTTTACTTAGGATAGCCCAGGGGGTCTGTCAGTTGTTCCTGATTTGTCATTTGCTAGCACATGTGGTCATAGGCCATCCTCCTCAATACTTAATCCTTAAGTAGGGGTGTATACATTCCTGGTTGCTAGAACTTCTAAAGACTAAGCAGGGTGGAGTAAAATTAAAATTCATAGCATCTATACTCAGAAAAATGTTTTTAAGTGCATAAAAGAAAATTCATAGTATTATAAGGGAAACCAATTGTCTTTCAACGCAAATACCCTGATATTTTTAATAATTCATGGACCCCAATGTTAAGATGGACTCTTACCAAGAAGGTTTTTCTTATAACATGTCAACAAATAAGTTAAATATATGATATTTAAAAGAAGGAGGAAACTCTTACAATGAGTAGAATCAAGAAAGGCTTCCCACAGGAGGCAGAATCAGTGTAAAAATATGGGTAGAAGGATCTATTGCCAATTTCAGGGAACAGCATACAGGCCAGTTTGCCTAGAACACAGTTTATGTGAAAGTGGAGTAAAGTAAAGTAAGCCAGGAAAGATAGGCTTGTTTGTAAAGGGCTTTAGACAGGAAGCTTGAGGATTTTGTATTTTATCTTAGAGGCAATAGGGAACCACTGAAATTGATCTCATTAAACCTGTGCTTTAGAAAGATGGTTTTGGCAGCTAACTGGAGGATTGGGAAAAGTGGAAAGCAGGGAGATTTGTTAGGCAACTGCAGAGTCCAGATGAAGGGTGAAGAGTACCTGATGTAGGTTGTTGGCTACCTGAATAGAAAGAAGAGGATGGATATAAATTATATTGTGGAGAAAGAACTGACAAGATCTGACTCTAATAGACATGGAGAGATTGAAGGAAATCACCACTTTTGTTAAATATCTTGTGAAAGAGGAGAAAGATTTGAGTTAAAGGAGAAGAAATTGTATGATAGAATCAACAAGAGTTAGAAGTTTTTGGATGGAGAGGATGAGGGACAGGGAGGAGTAAAAGAAGACTCAAAAGTTTTAGTCCTGAGTGGATGCCAAGAAAATTAGGTAAGTTGTTATCAATAATGTTTATTTTTTTGGGGGAGAGGATTAGTCCAGTTTTGGACATTTTGAGGTCGAAGTACTAGTAGAACATCTAAATGGAGATATCTCATAGACAGAAAGACATAACTGATATAAAGCACAAGATAAACCCATACAATGAAAAACAAAGCCTCTGGAATGAGGAGAAATCAAGTCAACAAACATTTATTATGTACCTATAAGGGACTTTGGTAGCATCATCGCTATATTTTTAGGTGATGTTTACCTAAACCATTCTTAAATTGTTGAAGGTAGGAATGGATTATATATTAGAGGTCACAGAAGAATAAGGCAATTTGGAAGATCATTTAATTTAATTTCTTTATGATACAGAGGAGGACACTCAGGTTTAGAGAGAAGAATAGATATATCCTAGATTAAACAGCAATTGGTAGAGCCAGAAGTACAATCCAGTTTAGTATCCAACCACCATTTCACTTTTTCCTTTGTCAATTATTATTTTTCTTTGTTTTAAATGTTATTTTTATTAGATTGTCTTTGTGACAGGGTGACTCATGTCTTATTTAAACTTTTTATCTCTCAGAACTTCCCAAGGCCTCTGCACACATAGTTACTTGAGAATATTTGTTGCATTTTTATTATTTTTGTATCTCATGTCTGTTTTCTCTCACCTATTTTGGGGTTTATGATTAAGTCTCCTGATATTTTGAAAAAAAAAACCAAGTTAGTGGTTGAGCTGAAGGTTACATAATAGCTTGTGGCTTAATGTAATTGCTCTTCAGTTTAGCAGACTGTATTTATATGCTTGAATAGATTAAGGAAAAATATTTCATCTCTTAGTGTGCCTGAGTGACTGCTTATCAAGGAATCTAAACTGTCATTGTGGTAATTAAATGAAAAAATAGTTTAAGCAATGTTGATAGGAGGCTGTTAACATTGAAATCCTTATTTCATTGCATGCTTTTCTTATTAATCAAAGTTGTATGGAGAAGGTTTATTTTCTTGTTTTTATACACACATATACATTCATTTGTGTTTATATACATGTGTATATATATATAAATAGTTTTTTTCTACCATTGCTTTGGTACCATGATGCTTCATTGTTGATATTTTGGATGATCACCCGACTTGGCTGTATGCCAACTTAAAAAAGCGAAATCAGTTATCTTCCCCATCTGTAGGATCTCTGATATTTGTATAGTGTGCTTCATGATAATAAAGTATTTTAAATCCATTACCTTATTTGAGTCTTGCTATCAGTTTTTACTGAATGAATCAATGTCTAATGAAACTCATGTGCTAGGTACACATTTTATAGATGAGAACATGGAATTTTAGAATTGAAAGAAATCTTTGTGGTTATCAACAACAACAACAACAAAAAATTTGCATTATAGCATATCTGATAAATGTTTAAACAAGCAATTCTTGAAGACCTTATAGACGGAGAAGTAGGCTCTGAAAATTCAGACCATTACACTTTCAGATAACACTAATTGTTAATTTCTACCCAATTCTAGTTCTGCTGTCTAGAATGTTATGATCTTTTCAGATTGCAATTTTTGTCCAGTGCATTAGCTTTCTCACCCAGTTGGGTCATTGATAAATTTGATAAGTATTTCATCTATGTCTTTGTACGTCATTTATAAAACATAATAACATAGAGACAAATATAGATCATTGGGAATCCCCATAAGTACTGGCATTTTAAGACAAATTAAAAATGGCTTCTCTCTTTAAGTTTAAATTCTAGTGGGAGAGACAACAGGTATGAATATATATCAATAGTAGATATATTCAAATCAAGTGTGAGGTAAAAGGAAGACTCATATAGCTGGATGGACTAAGAAAGGCTGAAAACAGAACAGTGACCAAGTCTTGAAGGAAACCAAAGATTCCATGAAATGAAGATATAGCCAGAGAATAGTGATATGGCCATACCTTTGTGTTGTAGGAAAGTCATTTGGCAGTTGTATTAAGAATGGATTGGAATGAGTGGAGACTTGAAGCAGAGAGTAGGAAGCCATTTTAATAGTTTAGGCAAGAAGTGTTTAGAGCCTGAACTAGAGTGGTGGTTGTGTGAAAGGACAGAAGGAACATACAGATATTATGAAGATGGAAATGGCAACTGGTTCACTATGTGAGGTGAATGAGATTGAGAACTTTAGAATGATACCAAGTTGTGAATTTGGATGTCTAGGAAAAAATGATGCCTTCCAGTAGGGAAGTAATTAGGGACATTCAGAAAGAGGATGGGTTTGAAGGGTAAGAAAATTAATCATATTCTGGAAATGCTGAGTTTGAGATATGAACATCCAGTTAGAAATGTATAATAGACAGTTAATTGGTGGTGCAATCCCAGCTTTCTTGAAGAGAGACTGCATGTATAGATTTGGGAGTTATTTGCACAGAAATAATTGAAGCCATGGAGCTGATAAAGTTACTACAAGAGAGAGTATGCAATGAAAAGAGAAGAGGACAGAATCTTGGGATTGGGGTATACCTACAGTTAGTGTGATTTGGATGATGATCAAGTAAAGGAGCCTGAGAAGTAGTGCTCAGATAGGAGGAGAGCAAAGAGAAAGCAGTGTCATAAAAAACCGAGATAAGAGAGCATTTAGGGAAAGAAGGTGGTTAAGAGTGTCATCCTACAGAGAGATCAAGAAGACTTAGGATAGAGAAGCAATTTGATCATTGAAAGCTAATTGGTGATTTTAGAGAGAGCAGTTTCATTTGTGTAATGAGATTGGAAGTTAGACTACATAGGTTTAGGAAGAGAGTGAGAGAAGAGAAGGCACTGAAATTATATAGGTCTTTCTCAAGGAGGTAGGCTGAGAAAAGGAGGTAAGAGAGTAGGAGAGAGCTGGAAAAGATTACTTAGGCATTGACAACTTTGTGTACCAGCAGTCATCAGCAGTAATTGTTCTGGTAGAGGGATCCATCCTCTCTGATAGCATTCTTTCTCTCATTTGAACTCCTGTCACTTTTTACCCTTCTCATGTCATAAATTTTCTCATACTTACTTTAATGCTTCAAGGATCCATGATTTCCTGAATGCTATAACTCCTTAATAAGAGGGTTTTTTTTTTTTGTGTGCATCTTTTATTAGAAAGGGTCCATGAGCTACTGTAGTCAACAGAATTCATCATCTGGTGGCTAGTCTTCTGATAACAATTTTCTCTGAATTTTGTAAGTCTGCTTCCAAGAAGTAGGGCAGCTAGGTTTAGAATGTCATGCTTGGAGTTGGGAGGACCTGCATTCAAATCTGGCCTCAGATACTGCCCAAATGTGTGACCCTGGGCAAGTCACATAATCCCAGTTGCCTAACCCTTATGTCTCTTCTGCTTTAGAAATCAATACTTAGTTTATACTCTAAAACAGAAGATAAGGGTTCAGAAAAGAAAAAAAAAAAGAGACTGCTTCAAAGAGAGGTGTAGAGGTTCTGCTCAGTTTTTCCAATTAGTTTTTTTCCATTTAGTTTGACCTGTTAGAGTTTGTATTCTGTTATCACAGCTTTCAAAGACTGTCATTTCTATGCATTGATGAGACATTGCAGTAGGACTTTGGTGCTCTAATTTATATTATCGTTATTGATGATATAGTTATAAGTAGGGACCCTGTATTATTTGTCTCTGTGTCTCAAGCAAAGGACTTTACCTATAGATTAGGAACATTTTTACTTTAGTGAAAGATATTATGGGTATCATAAACAATTCAATACAGAAATAATCATGATAATAACAATAATATTAACACATGTATAGATCTGTGTCTATGATTGCAGCTCAGAATTACATTGGTTCTTTTGACTACTGAATTATATTGAGTCTTTAGTCCACCAATACCCCTTTATCTTTTTCTGGCAAAATATTCTTTAACCATGCTCCTCTTTCTCAGTGTAGACTGAGTGGGGTCAGGATTCCAGAGGACAGTACAAGGCGGTAGCAGCAATCTCCTTTATTTTGTGCAACCAAGGAGAAGAGGGGAACAAGGTTCAGAGCCAGTCCATAGTCATAGCCCTGGTCTATTACATGAGCTTCCTGGTATTATATGTTGTTCTCATTGCCAAAAGTCATGGTTTGAGTAGGAGGGACAGTTGCCAAGACTACTAATTCCAGTTCTGCTTAGTGGCCAATGCTTTTAAAGATAGAACTAGGAGGCTAGAAGGTGGAGCACCATAGAACTAAACATAAAACAAGATGGGAACTTTCAGAAAGTAAAGAGAAAGCTTTATAGAGTGGAAATATGCCTCCATAATATGAGAGGGCAGTCAAGGAAGATGGAAATCGGTCGAGTCTTTTAGAGTCTCTGGTGCAAAAGGGCATCTAGACCAGTAGAACTTAGGGGTTTTTAATCAGAGTCAATCAGGACAAGACTTTTGGGAGCTGGAACAAGGAGACAGGACTTGGTGTGTGGGGACTGATGTTGAATCATGCAGAGGTGAATGTCTGGGGAATTGGCAGCTAGCTGATATTCAAATTCCCCAGCAGGATAACAAAGATACTTTCCCTTCATCAATGCAGAACTACTGGGTCAGTTAGGGGATTTTGGCTTCTCTTGATTTCTTCACCCATAGTTGGTGGGGAGGCTGTTGAGGCCCTTATGATCCCCTACCTTGTACTTGTGAAGTTGATTTCCTGAACTCAAGTGTAAAATTTTACCTTTATGAATGCGTGAAAAATAATTTTTTGTAATCAAGCCATATGGATAAGTGCCATGGATACAATTAAAAAAAGCAAATACAGCCCCTGCTTTTTAGGAGCTTACATTCCACAGTGGTCATCCACACTTAGAATTGAGGTAGTCAGTGAAAGGTGCTTTTAAAAGTTCCAGATGAATAGGAGTAAGGGGGAGTAGGTTGACACACTCTTGTCAGGAAAAATTGCAGAGTTGAAATAATCATGATTCTAGAACTGGATGATGTGTGTGTGTGTGTGTGTGTGTGTGTTTTGGTTTCATTTTACTAGATTTATCTGATAAATTCCTCTAGTTTGTTGGATCTTTCTGGATTCTGACTTCCAGATTAAAACATTGTGCCATTTTAAAATTTGATGGCTAGATTTTATCTAGTTTATTTATAAAAATGCTAAGTAGTAGAGAACAAAGCACAGATTCCTGGGACATTCAACTAGAGTCCTTATTCCAAAATGATATAGAGTCTGACCAGTCAATTACTTCTGAATCTATTCAGTTGTATTCTTTTAGCATAGTTCTTTTCACCTTATCCACAAGAATAATCCCTAAACTATGGTGCATTTATTTTTATTGATTCTTATGTTATATTCCATGATAAAATGTAGGTTTCTTGAGAACAGGGACTGTTTCAGTCCCCTATGCCTATCATAGTGTCTGATACAAATAGGCACCTAATAAATACTTGTTGATAACTATCATTTAGTCTTTTCTTCCATCCAAACAAGTTTCAATAACTGAGGTCAAATTTGCCTCTTTGCAGAATGAGATCTAGATCTTTTTGTTTGTTGCCTAAACCTTGAACATTTATGTATAAATATTAGAGGGCAGAGTTTTTATTACTTGATTCTTCCTTTGGTTTCAACTTCTGTGGATATTGAGTTTTTCAGCTGCTATTAATCTTCATTATATCTCTTCCTTATAATATATAGATTGGTGGACACATAAACACTATTCCCTCCTACCTCATTCCTTTATTCCAAAGCTTTTAAAATTAGATTTTGCAAAGCAGCAGACTAATTGTTTTTTTTTTTTACCAGTCCTAGTTAGGTATATTCCATCTTTGGTGAAGAATGGGTGAGTTTATTTTAGGTTGTAGTCTAGAAATCCAAATCCCATATTGACCCACCATTTTCTTTTCTTTGTTTCTTTTAAAAATCCTTATCTTCTGTCTTAGAATCAATATGAAGTATTGCTTCCAAGGGAGAAGCCTGGTAGGGGCAAGGGAAATGGGGTTAAATGACTTGCCCAGTGTCACATAGCTAGGGAGTGTCTAGGGCCACATTTGAACATAGGACCTCCTCTCTCTCAATCCACTGAACCACCTGGGTTCCCTATACAACATTTTCTTAGTCAGTTGTTTGCCTCTAAAATAATTTCTTTTTCTTATGTATCTCTTACCTTCAGTAAGAAGTAGGGAGGCAAATATAATCTAGACCCTTTAAATACTTAGTTTGTTGCCCCAAACTTTGTAATTTTCAGCAATACATTTTAGATTTCTTTTGGCAGTATTACTTATATCTGATGAATAATGGAATGTCAGATAATTATTTCTTTTGATTTCTTCTTAGGGCCTTTTTTATGTCTTGGATATAGTACCATTTGGGACTTTATGCCAACTCCAGTTTCAGCTCTCTCCTATATTCTTAGATATAATAGGAAACCCTTATTTGGTCCTGAACTCTGTTTCCTTAGCTTTGGCCACTGACTTTTACCTCCCCGTGTGTGCCAGTTCCCAGAGTGGTAGAAGATTTCAGCCTTTCTTGGAGCATCTGGAGTCAAGATTTCTGCAGTCTTCAGGACCCCTTTGTATGTCTCGGGTCAGATATCTATGGACTTCTAGCTTTCCTGGGTATCCAATAAGAGCTTTGTTGACTCCCCAGCTCTTGGTCAGAGCAGTCAAACCTGCATGTTTCTGACCTTCTTGGGTCTTCCTTTCCCCATCACTTTGAACTTTGGGTACTATGTATTGTAGACTTCATGTACCCCTTGTGTAGCTTTAATCTGAGTAGTAGCAGGCTTCAGTGCTCAGACTATTTTTCCTGGCAGTACCCCATTACCAGTTTCTCAAGTTTCTGATTATCTTTTTGGGTAATCCTGGGCTAGGTGGAGGCACTAATTGTAGTTTCTCTTTGAATTTCTTGATCATTATTTTGTTTTGTGCTCTTTTTACATCTTTTCTGGAATACGTGTGAATAAGCTGATCTCTTCTGCAACCTTTTGTTCTTCTATTTTATCTGGACATCTATTATTCTAATAGGTAGGAAGAAAGTTCTTCATGACAGGCCCTGTAGATTTTGAAGGTGGGTAACTATAATGTGCTTTCTTTCAGTTTTTTTCTCCTTTCTGGCTAGAAGTATCAGGTTCCTTAAACTGAACCTTGTATAACATGATATCCTTTCCCCATACCATCTTATTCTGCCTTTTCTGGAGGTCCTAAGCACTCCAATTTCTTAATGTTCTTTTTAAAATGTGGTAACTAGAACTGAGCATAGTATTCCAGGTATGTTGTTCTTAGAACAGAATACACTAGTTTGTATTGTTATCTTCCTAATTTTGGTCATTTTACCTCTTAACAAGAACTAAATATATAGCCTTTTTGGCTACTGTTCCATACTGTTGACTTAACTTGAGCTTGCATGTTATTAAAGCCTCAGATAGTTTTAGTGCAAAATATTGTGGGTTTTTTTTTTTTGGTCTTTTTGGTGTCAACTTGGGTATTTTTCTTTACCTGGTTTATCACTCATTTCACGGTAAGCTTTTCAAGCAGAGGCTAAAAATTTGTATGTCATTTGTGTTGTGGAAGTAACTCTTGTTTAGTTACAGATAATCTGGATAATATTTGAGATCCCTTCCAGTTCAGAGATATTGTAATTCCATGAAAATGATTGTTTTGGCCTCAGAGTCAAGAAAATCTGAATTTGTGTACTTCCTCTGACTTATACCCAGTGACTAAGCAAGTCATTTAGGCTTTCAGTGTTCAACCATCTTCTTAAGACTATAAATTATAATATAATATGATATAAAATATATAATATATTATAATACTATCTCCCTTGGTAATGGGAATTTCATCACCAAATTTCCTACATAAATGGAATCACAGGTTTGGACTCTTACCCCTGACAACTCCTTAATTAATATCAACAATAATAATAATAACAACAATTATAGTTAATATAATGATAATTAAAATTTATATGATGCTTTAAATTTTCAAAGTAATTTATATATTTTATCTTATTAGGGCTTCACATCAGCACAATGAGATGGGTATTACAGTCATTATTGCTATTTTACAGATGAGGAAGATAGAGCTCAGAGAATTTAAGTGACTCTCATGTTTACAGAGCTAGTGATCAGACAATAAATTCATCATGAAAATTTAAGTACCTGCTACTATATACCAAGTATTCTGATAAGTGCTGGGTGTATGAATGCAAAAAGGAAGACAGTGACTACCCACAGAGAACTTACAGTCTAGCGAGAGGGGAAACACACAAAAGGAAGCTGAAAAGAGTGGGGAGAAGGCAGGGAACTACTTGACTTGGGGGCAGAGTGAGAAGTCCTCAACTAGTTTAGTCAGATGGGAAATGATGAGATGTTAGACTTGATAGTGGATTGTAGGGATTGTGCCCCACTTGAAATGGCAGTTTAGAATTCATGGCCCTGCCTTCCAGTCAGAGGAGCAGAGGGTATTAATGGGGTATGAGTACCACAGCAGGTGGGAAATGAAGAAGTATCATCTAATAATTATTAGAATCAGGATTTTCACCCAGGTCTTTCTGATTCCAAGTCCACAATTCTTGTGCTTTCAGAGAATGTTAATGGAAAATCATTAGATTTAGAATAAAAGTATTTGTGTTCAGTTCCTGATCTAATACTTTAAGTATTTTTTTTCAGTTCATAGGTATATTGTTTAGATGATTTGCCTTGTTCAAATTACATTGTATAATATCCATAAGACTTGAAAGTTTTAGTTAAAATAGGTATGGTCTTGTTCACTGGAAACCTGAATTTAAGTCTGCATTGTCATTTTCTTGATGTGTGACCATAGTGTCCGTACCTTCTAAATCTCATATTCCAAATCTCCTGAATGGGTTTCCCCACCTTACAGTTAAAAAGAGATTAATGTATGCAAAGAGCTTTGCAAGGATAAAGTCTGATCTTATCGAGATTCATTTCTTCAGGTGAAACATTCTTTTTTTCTACATTATTCTATATTTTTCTTGCTTGATTTTTTTGTTGTGTTCTTTAATAGGATAATCTTGATGGTTCTGTGATGATGCTGTATGTATTTAGTTCCTCATGTCTTCTATTCCCTACTGTGAGATTTAAAATAGTGAAGCCCATAAACTGTAGTGAGTTAAAATGGTGGAAGATATAAACTGTGATAGATATAAGAGAGGGTGAGTAAATTTGACCGCAGAAAATATGTTTCACTACAGTGTCTTGGTTTCTAAATCTAATATAAGGTGGTCACCAGGGAAATATTCCCAATTATTCAAATACCCAAGTAAACTTGGTTTTATAGAGATTTTTAATTAATAATATAATGAGGAATTAGAGAAAGAGAGAAAGAGTAGGAAAGGAATAATTATGAAGGGCCTCAAGCCAATATGGCCTAGACCTGAGTCTTAAGAGAGAGAATCAGTCAGTCAGTCTTTTAACACTTACCACAAGGTCTGCCTAAACAAGGATTCTAGTGACACCAGGCCAGCTCCATCTCAGCTGACTTCACCAGAGAGCCTTCTAGCCAGAGACTGTTCTAAAAGGCCTCTCTCCAGAACCTCCAGAGGGACAGAGTCCCCATAGAGGAGCTCCAGCGAGACCTCCTTAGAGATTGTCCTCCAAGAGCTTCCCTTCTCCAGAGCCTCTCTCAAGAGATTCTTCCCAAGCGATCCTCATCAGAGATCCTCCAAAAGGAATTCCTCCCAAAGGATATATCCTCAAGAGATTCTGCTTTTTCTTATATAGGGGTTTTTCTCCCATGTCACCTTCCCTAAGTCCCTACATCTACCAATCACTGTAGATGCTTTCCAAAAGACTGCCCATCTAAATTCCTGCTAAGTCGACCAATCTCCTCAGTAAGTCTGAATCAGAAAAAATGCTGCTGTGTCGACCCATCTCCTCAGTAAGTCTGAACTAGAGAAAAACACAGCTGAGTCAACTAATCTCATCAAGAGAAAACTTGCCCGACCCTTTTAGGTACCTAGCATCCCATTGTATCAATTCTAAAAACAGGCCTGGCTCAAAGAACTCCTTGCCCCACCATAAGCATGGATCCAAGTACTTTCTTTGTTTAGCCAGGAGTTTTCTCCCCTAAAGCAGTCTTAAGTATGGGTGGAGTAGAGGTCCTCCTATTTCTGATCCTGGCGAGTTCTCACATCAAAATGGGGAATGTTTCTCAGTAGGGAATTTGTTCCAATTAAGAATTCCCCAATGGGGAAATTTTTAACATTCACAAGTCTGAGAGATTTCAAGATTTACACTACCTGTTCAGAATATCTTAGTTAACTTATTGTAGACTTCCTAGTCATAAGTTATTGCTTAGAAGATACAAAAACAGATAATTAAGCCAAATTTCATGCAAATGTCATTCCTAGGAAAGGTAGACCAGTTGTGAATTCTTTATGATCAAAGTTTTGTTAAGCACTTTTTTAAATGAACCTTGTAGCTAAGGTAGCATCTGGATTTTTTTAAAAACTTGTCTGAACTCAAAAAGTTTTAGAGAAAAAAAAATCTCTTGAGGTGTTTTGGTTTAGGTATCAACTTAGTGTATGTTTTCTTTCTTTCTTTTTTTGTTTTTTAAACCCTTACTTTCCATCTTAGAATCAAAACTGTGTATTGATTCCAAGGCAGAAGAGTGGTAAGGGCTACGCAATGGGGGTCAAGTGACTTGCCCAGGGTCACACAGCTGGGAAGTGTCTGAGGCCAGATTTGAACCCAGGACCTCCCATCTCTAGGCCTGGCTTTCGATCTACTGAGCTACAGAGCTTCCCCCAGGTTTCCTTTTTAACTTTGTTTTAAACCTCATCTTTTGTCTTGGAATTGAAACTACATATTGGTGCCAAGGCAGAAGGATGGTAAGGGCTAGGCAGTTGGTGTTAAGTGAGTTGATTTGCCTGGGGTCTCACAGTTATGAAGCATCTGAGATCAAGTTTGAACCCAGGCCCTCCTATCTCTAAGTCTGGCTCTCTATGCACTGAGTTATTTTAGTGCCTCGACAGTGTCTTTTAAAGGAAAATATGAACAGTATCTATCCTGTTATTTTGAAAAGAAGCCTAAACTAAAATGTCTAGATGAATTCATTAGAGAACTTCAACTTCTCTCCTTCTAGTCAGTTCAATCCTTCTCAGATATACTAATTTTTATCTGAACTCATTTCCAGTTATCCATGGTGTAAATCAATCATTTTCCCTTCCAGTTCTAATAAAATTGTTTAGTTTATAATATATCAATATCATTCAGTCTGAGTTAATTTTATTTGCATAGATGAAATGATATATGCATATTTCCTCATTTTTGTATTACATTTGTAATATTTAGAACTGTTTTTGCATATCAGAGTACTTAACATTTATTAAACTTTTAAGAAATGCTTGTTGATTAATTGTTGTCAAATTTGGTAACCTGAGTGTTTTTACCAATCTAAAATTATATGCAAATATTATCAGAAAAACGCCTCTTTATGAAAATTCTAACCTAGTCAAATGCCTTCCATTTGATAGAGTTCAGATGAATTTATATTTGCCCAACCAGTGTGCTTAATATATGAACTCTAAGCTCCCTTCCAGTTTTAAATGCTAAAGGGATTACTTCCAATTACAATTACTATCCCCATATCATGTAAAATAAGAATTGTGAAAAGTATTAATCATAAGCATTAACTTGGTTTTGTTTTAGTCAAGAAATCATTAGCATTTTTTGCCTTTGCCAGTAACTAAGCCTACCAGTATCAAAAAGGACGAAGTAATGTTTTTGTATTGATATCTAAGGGCTTTTCACACCATGTGGCTTAGAAGCCAGGGATCTTCTTCTTTGGGTGGAGTCACAACTCCTGGAGTTGTGATGTAGAATCAGTAGAATCTCAAAAATCTCAGGCTTTTTTAAGATCTGCTTGTGGTGACAATCTGTCTACCAACTATTTATAAGCTTTGATACATTGTGCTTTCGGGTAAATTGTGATAGTGAATTGGTATGAAGCTTTAATGAATAGTGTTCAGCTATTTTTTAACTATCTAAAAATAGGGTAAAACATGCCGAAATTAGATTTCAGAGTTCAAAGAACAGGAGAGAAAAAAGAGAAGATTTGAAATGGAGTTAGAATTCTAGTTGTCAACTAATCACCTAGTTCTGTTATCTTTAGCAAGTTACAGACCAGATGAGATTTCTCATTTTTTTTTCTTAGTTTAACTAGATATCTATAAGGTCCCTTCTAGCTCTCAGAGATCATTTTCTGTTTTAATGTCCTTTATAACTCTAATGTTATATGTCTTAATATTCTTAAATTCTTCCTTGCACTAACATTTTATGATTTGAAGACTTTTAAGAAATTCCACTATTAAGTCCCATGTTTTAGAAATGGCTATTTTAATCATGAGCAATTTACCCTCCTAACACTTTTATTTTTTATTTATTTATTTTAAAAAACCCTTACCTTCTGTCTTGGAGCCAATACTGTGTATTGGCTCCAAGGCAGAAGAGTGGTAAGGGCTAGGCAATGGGGGTCAAGTGACATGCCCAGGGTCACACAGCTGGGAAGTGTCTGAGCCTCCTAACACTTTTAAAGTTACATCTTGAGATTTTTGTGTGACATTTAAAATTAAAAGCACCATGCAACTTGGGGAAAAAATGTGGTACTGGTGAATTCAGTGAGCCTTATAACATCTTGCTAAAAGGAAAGGAGAAGAAGGAGGAGGAAGAAAGGCACCAGATGGAATTTTGACTCCAATTTGCAAAACTGATACTGAAAAAATTGGAAATCAGATTTCTTAAGCGCCTTTGTTGCTTTCCTATACTGTTATATAAAATCATCAAATTTTTATTTTGCTTTGAAAAATGTAACATGTATTTTGCTCCAAAAGAAAAAAAAAGCAAAAGCAAAAACAAAGCCCTTTAAAAGAGCTTGAATGTTTTCTATGATAACATCTTATAGAATCAGAGAGACAGGCTGAACTTTGTTGGTATCGGCTTGAACATATTATAATTTTGTTGTAAATTCTGTTTTTGACAAATAAATTAAAACAGTTCTAAAATTTAAAAACCATAAAACCTTTCAGTTCAGCAAAACTTATTGGTTTTCTAAAAAATCTCTTCTTTAGCCTGACTAGAAGGCAGATGAGTAATTTAATAATGGGGTCTAATTAAAAAGGGACCACAGATGTGAAATGTTTTTACCAATAAATCAATCACTAAGTATTTATTAAGCACATGCCAGGCGACAGGCAATGTCACTAGGTCTTGGAGTTGTAGATACAATAGGGAAACAATCCCTGCCCTTGAATGTATGACAGTGCCAGGGCTAGAAATCAAGTCTTTGGACTTGTATTCTAGTCCTCTTTCCACTACTAGTGGAGTTCCTTGAAATTCAGATGCATTGGATATAACCAATACATTAATTACTTTTATTTTTGATAACTAGAGTTGTTGGAGATAGTATAATGGGATATAACCTATATAATTAAGCTTAATATACCTAACATTAAGCAAATGAGGTAATTTACATGATAGCAGTTGGAACTCTTTGGCAGACATTATGTATAAATGAAAGAAAATTTTAATTATTGTTTCATGTTTTTTCCATATACAAATTAACATTATTGTAGTCAAGATGAGGTGATTGCTTTTCTGGATTTCTCATCAAATAACAACAATAACAACCAATAATTTGATATAGGAATTGATTTATGGTTTACCAATTAAACCACAGTTCTTCTCTAAAATCGTTACCTTACTGTTTATATTGTAAACCATACTATTTTTCCATTTCTCTTTAGCAATTTGGAATGGAGTAGAGATCAAACTAGGTAGACTGAATATAATGAATAATAAAGAACAGCAAAATGGAGATAAGGAGACTGTTAAATTTTTTGGTGGTTGGACTCTGAATATTTATATAGGTGGTCACCAGGGATTTAATTTCTAAATCCCAAAATGAATTACTAAAGTAAATGGAATTTATGGTAGTTTATTTATAATAGAGGGAAGATATTAAGGAAGAGAGAAAAAGGGGGAGAGAGAAAGAGAGAGATAGATCTCTGGCTTCTTCTAATACCAGTTAGAATTTCTAAGTCCCAGCCAGGGGAAGAGAGTCTCAAGAAGATGGGCCTTACCTGGAGACTTCATACCTCCAGAAAGGTGGGGTCACTAAGTCAGCCTTTCAGTCACCATTGGTGACCATCTGAATGAAAGAAGTCTGGGTGTCTGTCTTCCTGTCGCTCCTCTGAGTCAGAGAGCTCCTTCGATCTCCTCGAATCGAATCGACCTATCTCGAATCTCTCTTCTTCTGCTCTTTTGGTCCTCTTAAAGATCTTTTTCTCTTGTGTCACCTCTCCTAAATTTCACATCCACCAATCACAGCAGACACTTTTCTCCAGGACTCCACACTCTTTAATTCTCACTTTCTTTGGTTAGATTATATCTTTTTGGGTTACTTAACACCTTTTTTGGTAACTTCACCTTTTGTAGTTACTTAACACCTTTTGGTGGTTAAAATAGGTAGATGTACTTAAAATACTGAGTTATTACATTTTTGTAGATTAAAATCTAAAAATAGACTGTGGATTACAATTCTAGCTTCACTATAAAGGAAGAGTTAAGTACCTTCATTGTTACAATCAGGGGATTACAATTTTATCTTCACAATAAAGGAAGAGCTAAGTATCTTCATTGTTACAATTTGGAGATAGCTAAATCCAGTCTCCACAAGACGTAGGTTCTAGTTCTGGCATTGCCACACACTTTAGGGTTCTAGATTCGCAATTTTTGTCTCTAAGTTATATAATTTTTGAATATAGTGCATAGCATGTAAAAATGGATATTAAGATACATAATTCTTACTGTACCATCTAGTCACAAAAACTTAAGGTTTTGTGTGGTGTTTTATGCCCTAGAAAATCTGCCAGTATTATTTTTGGAATTTGACTTCTTTTCGTTTCCCCTCTTTAGAGAAGAAAGATGTGACACAGAGCTTAGAAAGCTACACTTCAAAATGCCCGGGCACAATGGAACTTATCTCTCTCCCAGATGGACTAAACTTGCCTCCTGTCCCATTTACGAAACTTCCCATTGTAAGGTAAGAGAAATGCCAGCCTGATTGGGCACATGTGTGATTCATACTTAGAGTTTTTCCATTTGTTTGAAGTTAGAATGTAGACCATGTTACTGACAAGGATGATCCAGCTGAGTTAGATCTCTTGCCAAACTGTCCAAGCTTGTTTCCTTCCCAACTGCTTTTCATTGTTTTGTGATATGCTGCTGTTGATAATCATCTGTGATCTGCCTTTATAATGTTATGTAAATTACTTTCATTCTAAATTAGTACTATTTCTCCCTAGTTTGGAATCAACAGATTGTTTAAATAGATTGCATTGGAGCTGCTATAATCTTATATGTAACACCATGTCCTTAGTCCTGATTTGGTTTTTACTTATGGTGTTTACTTTGACCACTCCATTAACCATTTTATACTGTGTATAGACAACTTATTCTGAAATGACAGCTATCTCTACTTCCAAGCATTTTTTATCCATTTAAAGTCCAAGTATAATCAATTTCTGTGATTTTCTTTGGTGTTCTCCCATTCATTGTCTTCCAGCTCTTTTTTTTTTAGGGAAATATCAATGAAATGTGGGTTCAAGATATCTGGAAAGCACTGGCTTTCCATTTGTTGATTCAGAACCATGTTTTACAACATAGTTTTCAGGATTCCATGTGGTCACTTCGTATTGAAGTCATTGAAGGTCATGGTATTTATTTGGTTCACCAAGGATTGTGATTTTGTTCATGAGGAAACTCATTGGAATGTAGATCACAACTTGTCTATAGTTTAATATATAGGTCTTACTGAGTTGTCTAAGAGAGAGGTTGTAATTTGCCTGTATGCAGGTAGTGTGTCAGAGGTAAGACTGAAGTCCATGTTGCCTCCATTAAGTGTTATGTTTGTTTTCAAGCTGGTCCAGAAGACCATCTGTTGTTAAGCTTATTAAAAACTTTCTATCTGGGTAGAGACTGCCATAGTGAGTGCTTCACTGCATAACTTTTAAAAGCCATGAGTTAAAAGCAAAGTAAAATAGGAAAACCTTTAGTTACTTTGTAGCCATCATAAGACAGTGGAGTAGATCATAGTGGAAGGAATCATTAATTGGACCAGAAATGGAACAGTCCTGCTGCAATTTTTTTAGTAATATCTTTTTCATTGGTGGTTGTGCAGAATTCAGCACACTGGCATTCTCTGATTATATACTTATATACTCCTAGTAGAAAGAAGTGCCACTGGCACTTAAAATTAATTTGGGAAGAGCAATCAGACCAGACTAAATACATATGGAAGGAACTCAGAGTGGAGGTGACACATTTTTAGAGGCTTTCAGAGATTGATTATCAAGGTACAAAAATTCAAGAGAATGATTCCCCCAAAATGCAGTGAATAATTAAATGACTGAAAATATATAACTATCAACCTGTATGTCTATGTAGTCATCTCTTATAAATTCTTTATGAGAATGATTTGAATGAATATCGAAGTGAAATTATGAATAGAGAACAGTCTAGCTTTCATAGACAGACATCTTTAAAATCAAAGAAGTGACTGAATGGCATAGAAAATAGAAGATACTGCATCATCTTTTTTTAATAATAAAAAAGACATATCACTGAATAGAACAAAATGCCACCTTAAAGGCTCTCCTCAAACAAAATGTCCACCATATATATATATATATATATATATATATATATATATATATATTATCAGTTTATAATACTCTATAACAGATACAGCCATGATGATAACTGTTTATTATTTGGCTGAGGACCAACATCAACCAATAGGAAGCGATATTCATACATGTCATAGGTGTCATATTTGTGGCACAGTTTTCTAAATGCTTTATTTGCAGATGAAATTATATTAGTTTCTTCAGCCTCAGGAGACTACAAAGCACCTCAACCAAATTCATAGGAATGCAAAAGAGATTGGTATAACTATATGTAGTGGCAAAACTAAGTATATGGAAAGTATTGCCCACCTATGACATACAGTTGAATGAAGAGCCTTTAGAGTTAGTCCATCAGTTTGTTTATCTTGGGGTACATAATCAAGATGTACTAGTTTTTGAGTCAGGTAGAGGAGAGTTGACTTGATTCCATTTAGTTAAATGTATAGAGCTTTCAGAGTGCCAAAAGAAAGGTAGTTATTGATGCCTTCAGACTGATCTGTGCTAATATGATGGCCATAGGGTAGGAACTCCAATAAACAATTTCAAAGGTCACTTAAATAATCCATCTATCCAGGCATTAATTCATGGACTGAAAAGACATAAGTATAGAAAGAATGAGCTAGAAGAGAAGATGTTGCTAAATTTGGAGAAGAGTTGGATGGCAAGTTTGATAGTCCATTTCTACAAAGAACATTGTAAATTTAATGAACCAGTAGGTAAAGGAGATGTAGGGATTAGCTAAGAATTACAAATAGCAGTAGAAGAAGATAAGATGACACTAGAACTCCCAATAAAGAACATTTCGCAAACAGGACTCATAGCATTATTTGGAAAAACATGTATATTGTTTAGTGTTTATTAGCTATGTTGGATATTATTGCAATTAGAATGTATAACAGCCCACAACTATTAGTGAGACTTTCAATGTATACTTGTCTATGGTTTCTTTCTTTTCTTTTCTTTCCTTTCCTTTTTTTTTAATCTTTACCTTTCATCTTAGAATCAGTACTGCATGCTGGTGCCAAGGAAGAAGAGCTAACAATTAGACAACTGTTGAAGGCATATTTAGTTAAATGGAAGACATCTGTCATCATTTCTGGTTCAAGAGCAGTACTAGAATTAATAACCAAACTAACAGAAATCACATGATTATCTCAATAGATGCAGAAAAAGTCTTTGATAAAATACAATACCCATTTCTATTGCAACCACTAGAAAGTATAGAATAGAAGGGCCTTTCCTCAAAATAATAAACAGTATTTATTTAAAACCATCAGCAAGTATCATCTAGAATGGGGACAAGTTAGAAGCCTTCCCAGTAACATCAGGAGTGAAGCAGAGATGCCCATTATCACCTATCTTTAAATTCTATTTCTTTAATTATTTAATTTTGTGCTAGAAATTTATTTAATTTTATATTTATTTTATTTGATACTGCATTCTATTATTCATTCACATTTATTTAAATATTTAATTTTGTGCAGTTATTTATTTTTTATTTTATATTGTTTATTTAATATTTTAGATTTAATTATTATTTAATATTGTACTAGAAACAGTAGCTGTAGCAATTAGAGAAGGAAAAAGACATTGAAAGGATTAAAGTAGGCATTGAGGAAACTAAACTATCACTTTTTGCAGATGATATGATGGTATACTTAGAGAATTCTATAAAATCAACTAAAAAGTATTGAACTAATTAATAACTTTAGTAAAGTTGCAAAGTACAAAATAAACCCACATAATTCACCAGCATTTTTGTATATTTCCAACAAAAATCAGCAGCAAGGGTTAGAAAGAGAAACTTTATTTAAAATCACTCTACACAATATAAAATATTTGGGAATCTATCTGCCTAGACACACTCAGGAATTCTATGAACATAACTACAAAACACTTTTCATACAAATAGAACTAGATCTAAACAATTGGAAAAACATTAATTGTCCATGGGTAGGATGAGCTAATATAATAAAAATTAAAATCCTTCCTAAACTAATTTACTTATTCAGTGCCATAACTATCAAACTACAAAACAACTTTTTTATAGAATTAGAAAAAATTATAACAAAGTTCATCCAGAAGAAGATAAGATAAAGAATATCAAGGGAACTAATGAAAAAAAATGAAGAATGGGGACCTAGCAGTACCAGATCTCAAACTGTAAAGTAATGGTCATCAAAACAATATGGTACTGGCTAAATGATAGAAGGGTGGATCAATGGAATAGACTTGGGGTAAATGACTCCAGCAAGCTAGTGTTTGACAAATCCAAAGATCCCAGCTTTTGGAACAAGAACTCACCATTTGACAAAAACTGCTGGGGAAAATTGGAAAACAATATGGGAAAAATTAGGTTTATATCAGCATCTTACACCTTATACCAAGATAAATTCAAAATGGGTGAATGACTTAAATATAAAGAGTAAAATCATAAATAAATTAGGTGAACAGAGAATAGTATGCCTGTCAGATCTATGGGAAAGGAAGTAACTTAAGACCAAGCAAGAGATAGAGAACATTAAAAAATGTAAAATGAATAATTTTGATTATTTTAAATTAAAAAAGATTTTGCACTAACAAAATCAGTGCAACCAAAATTAGAAGGGAAGCAACAGACTGGGAAAATTTTTTCATAACAAAACTCTCTGGCAAAGGTTTAATTTCCTAGATATGTAAGTGTACAAGAAATCAAGCCATTCTCCAGTTGACAAGTGGTCAACGGATACAAATAGGCAGTTTTCAGATGAAGAAATCAAGACTCTTAATAAGCAAATGAAAAAATATTTGAAATCCCTCCTGATTAAGGAAATGCACATCAGAACAACTCGGAGGTACCATTTCATACCTCATACCTAGCAGATTGACCAATATGACAGGAAAGGAAAATAAAAAATGTTGGAGGGGATATGGCAAAATTGGAACACTAATCAAATCTGACCTCAGACACTTCCCAGCTGTGTGACCCTGGGCAAGTCACTTAACCCCCATTGCCTAGCCCTTACCAGTCTTCTGCCTTGGAACCAATATACAGTTTTGATTCTAACACGGAAAGTAAGGGTTTAAAAAAAAAATTGGGACACTAACACATTGCTGGTGGAGTTGTGAATTGATAAAACCATTTTGGAAGGCAATTTGGAATTATGCCCAAAGGTCTTTACAAGGCTACCTGCCTTTTAACCACTACTATGTTTGTACCCCAAAGAGATCATACTGAAAATTATTTTTACAAAAATATTTATAGGATGTGGCAAAGTTGAGACATTAATTCATTGCTGATGGAGCTGTGAATTGATCCAACCATTCTGGAGGGCAATTTGGAACTATGCCCAAAGGGCACTAAAGGACTGTCTGCTCTTTGATTCAGCCATAGCACTGCTGGATTTGTACCCCAAAGAGATAATAGGGAAAAAGACATGTACAAAAATATTTCAGTTTAGTATATAATAAAAATACATTTACAATCTAAAAAAATGCTTCTTTCCCTCCTCTCCCAAGCTGTTTATTGGCAAAAAAAAGTGCCCCTTTCTTTAACTAACATTTTTCTCTTAATCTTCTATGGCTGGAAATCAAGGAATATTAGAATCTGAGAAGAATCAAATTGCTAAAGAACTCAAAAGAATAATGGACAAGGGGCATGGTGGATTTAATAAGTCTGTAGCATATTACCAGTGATGAATGACATTTGATAATGATAAAGTATTATTAAGGTTATATATATGATTGGAAAGGGAAATGGCCAGTAATTAAGATTCATAACCCAGATATGGATAGTTTGGGTGTTAGGATGTTAAGAGTATTAAAAGAAAGAGACAAAGACTGGCCCTGTATTGGGTAGATCATCTAAACTGTAAATGGAACTTCCTAAATGAAAACAAATTAGTATTTTGTGTTTTATAATTTCCAAAAGTGAATTTAATCTTGTTGCTTTTATATAGCTAATTCCTAATAATAGCCAACTTTGCATAGTGCTTTAAATTGGACAAAATGCTATACATACATTATTTCATTCCCTTCAAACAACTCTGGTAGGTCAGTGCTCTTATTATCTCCATTTTCAAAATGAGAAAACTGAGGGCAACTAAGTTTACCCAGAGTCATAGAATTAGCAAGTACCTGAGGCAGGATTGGCATGTCTTTCTGACTGGAAGTCCAGTATTCTGTCCATGTGACACTTAGCGCCATCTAGAATAATAGAATCATCTTACTCCAGGCCATAGGTCAGCAAACTACAGATGTAAAGACACTGGGTAGGATTTATGCTGGGGTTTACCAACCCCTGTTCTAGTTTGTTAAGCAAAACTTGAACCTTTCTTCTTTAAGGACAGTGTTATAACATTGCTTTCAAAGAGAAAGAAAAGGAATACACCTCAATAATGATGTCAAATTAAGTATATTTCCCTAAATTAGATGTGCTTCGCTTTTAATGCAGAATATATCATTAGTTAAGATTTAGGAAGTTGTTTTCCAGTCAAACAAGGAAACTCTTTGTCCCTTGAACCTGTCCTATATTTCTCACCTCTGCTTAGGGAAACATTCTCTAGAATGTTTCAGTCTTTTCAGTTTCTGCCTTATTTCCCAAGGCTTATTCAAATATTTCCTCTTCTATGATGCTTTCTCTGATCTCTCTGTCTCTGTCTCTGTCTCTCTGTCCCTCTCTCTGTCTCTGTCTCTGTCTCTGTCTCTGTCTCTGTCTCTCTCTGTCTCTGTCTCTCTCTGTATCTCTGTCTGTCTGCCTGTCTGTCTCTTTCTCTCTTTCTCTCATTTGATTGCAAAATAATAACATTTGGCATATATATAGCTTAAGGTTTGCAGACATTTAGCATCTCATTACCTAGATGAAAAAACATAGCTTCAGAGAGATTGTGAGTTGTATCTTTATCAGAGACAGGATGTGAACATAGGTCTCTGCTTTTTACAATCCCGTTCTTATTCTGTTGTACAGTGCTACTGTCTCAGAACACTCTATACTTCTCATCTTAATCCAGTTTGGAAGATGCTTATGTGTGTTCAAGGCTTGCTAAAACCACTTAGCAACTTTGTGAACTGAGTAAGCCAGTTAATTGCAATCTGTGCCGCAGGGCCCTTCTCTGTAAAATAGAAATAATAATAGCACCTACCTCATAGGGTTGTGTGAAGCTTAAGTGATGTAATAAGTATAAAGTCCTTTTTCAAACCTTAAAGCACTGTATAGCTTTTAGCTATTATTATCAGTCATTATATTTGTTGGAGGCACCTATGTGGTCTAATAGACAGTGTACTACCTCCAGGGGTTAGAAGGCTTGATTTCAAATCTTTCTTCTGACACTTACTAGCTATATGATCCTGGGCACCTGTCTCTCAGTATGCTAATGAGGATAAAATGAGATAATATTTTAAAAGTATTTTGCAAAACTTTTAATAGTTGTTTGGATGCCAGCTATTATTAATGCTTTATTTGTCTGATTAAATGGTTCTGTGAGGTGTGAATCTTAAAATTTCTCAGACTCTACCTTAGAACATTTGGTTAAGGCTATTCCCCATTTTAAACAATGAAGGTACTTGTTCAGGAATGTATTGAGAACTTTACATTACTCCAACCATACTTAGGCATACTTTAGGGGAAGATAAAGTTGTAAACTCCTGATGGAACAATGAGAAAAAGTCCCCAACTCATACTTATAGTGAGGCAAAAGCCCTTAAACTAGGTCTATTTTTAGATCTAATACAAAAGGGTGCTAAGTACTATGAAGATCAGATTAATCACTAAAAGGTCAAGCAATTTACAAAGGGCAAGTTTAGCAAAGAGGTGAGAAGCACTCAGAAGATATAATCTACCCAGAGAAGGTGAGAACTAAAGAGTGGTGAGAACTAAGAATGGGCAGTCCTAGGAAAAGCGTCTACTGTGATTGGTAGATGTGAAAATTTAGGGGAGGTGACACAGGAGAAAACTTTCTTTAAAAGGAAGGAGTTTAGGCCTCTGAGGAGAGTTCAGCTTTGGAAGCTGAATTGGAGGTCAGGAGTCAGAGCTGGCTCTTGAACTCAGTTCAGGAGTTGAGGATTTTTCAGTGAAGAATCGGTGTTTTGCTTGGGACAAAATCTTGTGATGAGTGATTATAGACTGACTTAGTTTCTCTCTTAAAGAGAAAGGCCTAGGCTACTTGGCCTAGGCCCTAGCTTTTTCCTACTATTTCTCTTACTCTCTCTTCTCCCTCTTACCTTAATTCCTTCATTTGTATTAATTAAAATCTCCATAAAACCCAGCTGACTTGGGTATTTCATGGGAATTTTTCCCATGGTGACCACTTATTTTTGATATAAAATCAAGACACTAAAATTATTTTTACAGTTTTAGCAATTCACAGTCTTGAAAACCACATTTTTGCGGTCACAGAGGTCCAGGATTGTGTATTATTTATCTTTGTATTCTTGGCAGCGCTGATTAGAGTTATTGTAATTGAATTAATAGTTGTAGAAATGTATAAAGATCATAAGTGTAAATTTTTTCTTTTTTAAAAAACCCTACCTTCTATCTCATAATCTGTACTAAGTTCTAGTTACAAGGCAGAAGAGTAGTAAGACAAGACAACTGGGGGTAAGTGATTTGCCCATGCTCACACAGCTAGTAAGTGTCTAAGGCTAAATTTGAATCATTCATTGAACTATCTAGGCACCCCTTAAATTTAAAAAAAAAAAACTTAGTCCCCCCTCCTCCCAAAAGATCTTAAGCTGGTTATCAGATGATTGTTGTCTTTTTCATTGGATAAAGGTCAACAAACATTTATCAAGCACCTACAATATAGTAGACGCTCTTCTAAGTACTAGGGTTGCAGATAAAAATAAAAGGATGGTAATCCTAACCTTAAGAGAAATGGAACAGAATTGGAGATGAAACATATAGTAGAAAAAGCACCAATGAGGAATTCAGGAGACCTGGGGCCCAATCCTTCCTTTGACAATTTAACCTTGGGCAAATTACTGCTCAGTTTCATTTGCGAAATGAGTAGATTAGATTAGATGAGCTTTCAGATTCTACCCAGTTTGAAAACTTTATAACAATAAAAAGTTATGAATGCAGAAAAAGGCATAGATATAATATATTGAATTTTGAAAGTGAGTGGGATATATGCTTATGAATGTGTTAAGCTGAGATCTTAAAAAAAGATACAGAAACGTTCTAGTTGATATGTGCCTTTAAGAGCCAGTATTAACTTTGCAACCTTCTTCCTCCCCACTTATAATTTTTAAAAATTTGTTTCAAACAGCATAAATCTACCTTAAAACCCTCATACCTCAAGCCCTCCCCCCAATTGAGAACAAAACAAGACAAAAACCCATTATGAACATGTATAGTTAATCAGAACAAATTTCCACATTACCCATGTCCAAATTCTTTTGGATATAATTCTGCACTTGTCAGGAGGTGGTTAATATATTTCATCATTAATCCTCTGGAATTATGTCTTTACCATATTTCTATCACTGGGCAACTTATTCTCCTGATTCTATTCTTGCTATTCTTTACTTTGTAATAGTTCATATAGTCTTTCCAGGTTTCTCTGAAATTATTCTCTTCATCTTTTCTTATAGCACAATAGTATCCCATCACATTCATCTACCATAACTTGTTCTTATCCCAATTTATAGGTGCCTTTTCAGATTTCTTTATTCCTATACTGTGTTTCTATTCTTTACCAGTGCAAAAAGTCATGAGTATTATTGTAAATTTTTGGAGTTTTTATCCTTAAATCTAATCCTTCCCTTAATCTACTCTCTCACCCCTTCTTCTCTTTCCATTCTAGTTCTCTGTTGAGTGAAATATATTTCTCTATCCATAAATTTTGTGTAAGTGCATGTGTATATGTATGTATATATGCATATTCTTCTTCTCCTTCTTTTTTTTTAACCCTTAAGCAGAAGGAATGATAAGGGCTAGGCCATTGGGACTAAGGGATTTGGCCAGGTTTACACCATAAGTATCTGAGGTCAAATTTGAATCTAGGACCCTGCCTCCAGGCCTGATTCTCTAGCAACTGAATCAGCTAGCTGTCTCCCATGTGTGTATTCTTTCTTCCTTGAACAATTTAGATGAAAGGAGCAAAATAGGAATGTTAACTGCTTCCCTAGCCCTTCCCCTTGTTTATATACATCACACCCGGATTATGTAAGATAATTTCCCTTTTTTCTTTTCCAGTGTATTCCTCTTCCTCACACTTCCCATTCTTCTCTTAAGATCATCAAAACATAACAGAATTGTTCCCAAGCCTTTTCTTGAATTGGACTCTTTATATGGCCCCCTGATGATGATATGGTTCAAGGGGAACACATGTATCATCTCCCAAAATTAGAATGTAAGCAGCTTTTCTTTGTTTAGTTCTTTATCATTTTAAAAATATTTTTTCCACACCCATATTTGAACTTCAAAGTTATTTCCCATTTCTGATCTTTTCATTAAAAATGTTTAGAAGCCCTCTGTTTTATTAAAATCCTATCCCATCCTTCACCCCCCCCCCCCCCGAAACATTATACACAGTTTTTTCTGGCAAGTTATTCTTGTCTGTATGCCTATATCTTTTGTCTTCTTGAATATTATATTTTAAGTTATTTACTCCTTCATAGTGATGACTGCTGAATCATGTGTGTTCCTGACAGTAGCTCCTCAGTACTTGTTTTTTGTTTTTTCCTTCCTGTATGCTTCTAGCATTTTTTTCTTTGACTGAGAAGTGCAGGATTTTGGCTGATTAATCAGGAAATTTTCATTTTTTAAAAATGCTATGACTGGTAGATATATTCTGTTTCCATTTTGTCTTTTGGACTTAAGAGATCTGAGCCATTTTCTTTTATGAATTCTTATATTATGACAACACTATTCTTTTTTTTTTTTTGGTCATGGTGTTCAGATAGTCTAATGATTCCTAATTTTTTCCTCCTTGATCTGTTTTCTACATCAATTTTTTTTTCTGATACCTTATATTTTCTTTTCTTTTTTCTTTCTTTTGGTTTTATTTTAATATTATTTGTTGCTTCATGGAGTTATTGGCTTCATTCTAGTTTTTGGAAAGTTTGTTTCTTGGGCAAGTTTTTTTAAAATTTAAATTTATTTAGTCAATTTATAACATTATTTCTTGGTCACAAGAATCATATTATATTCCCTCTCTCCTCTGCCCTGACTCTTCCCATAGTTGACATGTGATTTCACTGGGTATTACATGTGTCCTTGATCAAAACCTATTTCCATGTTGTGGATGTTTGCACTAGGATGTTCATTTAGAGTCTACATCCCTAATCATATGCCCCTCAACCCATGTATTCAAGCTGTTGTTTTTCTTCTGTATTTCTACTCCCACAGATTTTCCTCTGAATGTTGATAGTGTTTTTTTCTCATAGATCCCTCCAAGTTGTTCAGGATCACTGCATTGTCACTAATGGTGAAGTCCATTACATTCGATTGTACCACAGTGTGTCAGTCTCTGTGTACAATATTCTCCTGGTTCTGCTCCTCTCACTGCATCAATTCCTGGAGGTTGTTCTAGTTCCCATGGAATTCCTCCAGTTCATTATTCCTTTGAGCACAATAGTATTCCATCACCAACATATACCACAATTTGTTTAGCCATTCCCCAATTGAAGGGCATCCCCTCATTTTCCAAGTTTTTGCCACTACAAAGAGCTCAGCTATGAATATTCTTGTACAAGTCTTTTTCCTTATTATCTCTTTGGGGTACAAACCCAGCAGTGCTATGGCTGGATCAAAGGGCAGGAAGTCTTTTATCGCCCTTTGGGCATAGTTCCAAATTGCCCTCCAGAATGGTTAGATTAATTCACAACTCCACCAGCAATGCATTAATGTCCCGACTTTGCCACATCCCCTCCAGCATTCATCACTTTCTGTTGATGTCACGTTAGCTAATCTCCTAGGTGTGAGGTAATACCTCAGAGTTGTTTTGATTTGCATCCCATTTTGTTGTTTCCCTTCTAATTTTGGCTGAATTGGTTTTGTTTGTACAAAAACCTTTTAATTTGATGTAATCAAAATTATTGATTTTATATTTTGTGATTTTTTTCTAACACTTGCTTGGTTTTAAAGTCTTCCCTTTCCCAAAGATCTGACAAGTATACTCTTCTGTGTTCACCTAATTTGCTTATAGTTTCCTTCTTTATATTCAAGTCATTCACCCATTCTGAGTTTAACTTGGTGTAGGGTGTGAGATGTTGATGTAAACCTAATCTCTCCCATATTGTCTTCCAATTTTCCCAGCAGTTTTTATCAAAAAGTGCATTTTTGTCCCAAAAGGTGGGATCTTTGGGCTTATCATAGACTGTCTTGTTGAGGTCATTTACCCCAAATCTATTCCACTGATCCTCTTTTCTGTCTCTTAGCCAGTACCAAATTGTTTTGATGATCACTGCTTTATAGTATAGTTTGAGATCTGGGACTGCAAGGCCACCTTCCTTTGTATTTTTTTTTCATGATTTCCCTGGAATATCCTTGATCTTTTGTTCTTCCAAATGAACTTTGTTATGTTTTTTTCTAATTCAGTAAAAAAAAGTTTTTTGTTAGTTCAATGTGTATGGCACTAAATACGTTAATTAATTTGGGTAGGATTGTCATTTTTATTATGTTAGCTCATCCTACCCATGAGCAATCAATGTTTTTCCAATTGTTTAGATCTAGTTTTAATTGTGTGGAGAGTGTTTTGTAGTTGTGTTCATATAGTTCCTTTGTTTTTCTTGGCAGATATATTCCTAAGTATTTTATATTGTCTAGGGTGATTTTAAATAGAATTTCTCTTTCTAATTCTTTTTTTAAATTTTAAACCCTTACCTTCCGTCTTGGAGTCAATACTATGTATTAGCTCCAAGGCAGAAGAATGGTAAGGGCTAGGCAATGGGGGTCAAGTGACTTGCCCAGGGTCACACAGCTGGGAAGTATCTGAGGCCAGATTTGAACCTAGCACCTCCTGTCTCTAGGCCTGGCTCTCAATCCACTGAGCCACCCAGGTGTCCCCCTCTTTCTAATTCTTACTGCTGAGCTGTGTTGGAGATATATAGAAATGCTGATGACTTATGCGGGTTTATTTTGTATCCTGCAACTTTGCTAAAGTTGTTGATTATTTAGATTAGCTTTTTGGTTGATTCTCTAGGATTCTTTAATTAGACCATCATATCATCTGCAAAGCGTGATTGCTTGGTCTCCTCATTGCCTATTTTAATACCTTCAATTTCTTTTTCTTCTCTAATTGTTACAGCTCGTGTTTCTAGTACAATGTTAAATAATAGAGGTGATAATGGACATCCTTGTTTCACTCCTGATCTTATTGGGAAAGCTTCTAGTTTATCCCCATTGCAGATGATGTTTGCTGATGGTTTTAGATATATACTGTTTATTATTTTAATAATATTATTCTTCTTCTATTCCTATGCTTTCTAGTGTTTTTAATAGGAATGAATGTTGTATTTTGTCAAAGGAAAGATTTTTTTTTGCCAGGTTGTTAATTCCCATTTCAGTTCTTTCTAGTATAGTTCTCATTTATTTTCAGTTTTTCTTTTTCTTCCAGTGCTCTCATTTAATTTTAAAACATATTTTTAAAATGTGCTTCATCTCTTTCAGGATTTCTAGTTGAACTTGCATTTAAGCTGTGTGTTTTTTTCCCCCCTAAGACTTTCCAAAAAGCCTATTCTGTAATTCTCTTCTGAGTTGGTGTCTTGTTCTTTCCTATCATTGTAATGATTATTTATGATGCAATCGTTTATTCTAGCCTGCTTCTTTCTTGACTTTTAATTTGATGTTAGGAGAGAACACTGTCCCACTTCTGGGGGAAAGCTCTGTGCTAACCCTGTTGTTACCTTCTTGGAATACTGAGTGTTATATTATTCCAAGATCTCAAGAATAGGCTGGACACTTACAAACTTTCAGTGCTCCCAGAGTGGTCTACTTCCAAACAAAGTTCAATTTCTGCTTCCTTGATCTTAGTTCTGTAAGTTCCCTACCTGGGTTTGGGTCTGCTGCTTCTAGACCTTGTCCTTATCTTTTAGCTGTGATGATCTCTTGGATCAGTATTGGAATTGTAGGATCCCTTTTGATTAGGGATTCCTGCCCTTGTTATTCCTCTGCAGGTGGGGTTATATACTGGAAATGAGACTCCAGTCTGCTCTTATGATCTGAGTCACCACTAGAGTTAGCTTCTGGAATTCCAACTTCCTCAATATACTGTTTAGGGCCTTTCTTTTTGGAAATGATTCCCCTATTTGCACATCACAGGTCCTTTTTTACAGTTTGTCAATGATTTGTGACCTAGAAATATGTAGTCGATGAAAAACCTGCCATTTGACACCTGTCCCCATTGAGGTGCCCTTGTGTGGATTTGTTGGTACCTAGGCCTGGGTCTGAATTTTCTTTTTCCCTGATGCACAGCTACTCCCTGGGCAGTGGAGTCTTTCACTTGCACCGTGTTTCTGGTCTGATGTGTCCCTAGATAGACATCTCCTTGATGTCTATCAATGCTGATCTCAGCTCTCAAAGTGAATTTATAAAGCTGACCATGTTATCATCTTACTCAGTAAACGCTAGTGGTTCTCTATTACCCTCAGGATCAAATATAAAATTCTGTTTGGCAAAAGATCTCTATAACCTGACCTGCCTCTCATCTTTTTTTCTTATACCTGATTCTCCCTTTCTGTGTTACTCTGCCAGTCTTTATTGCTTATCACTTGCTTCTCTCAAAGTCACCAAATCTATAGCTGGAAGCTACTGTAGAAGTTTATAAACTGTAACTTTAACAAGAATTTTTTCTACAACTTTTGTGAGAAATGGCCATCCCAGCTTTACCTCAAAGAATTCCAGTGGAGGAGAAATTTTATTTTTTGTGGAACCAGATTCTACTTTTGGAAAGCCTTAAGTGTTATACATTTTTTTCTTCCATAGAACTAAAAGCTTCCCCTTTGCAACTTGTTGCAAATATTGGCCCTTGAACAATGAACAAATCAACTACAATTCTTCTTGTACATGATACTGGTTCAAGTATTTTAAAGCAATTATTATGATGGTCTCCTTAGTATTCTCTTCTCCATGTGATAAAGTTCTTTTACATAATTTGCACATGGAAAAAGTTAGTTTTTTTTTTTTTTTGCTCTCTTGCTTTTCAAAAGGAAAGATGAAAACTCATGTGTTTCGGCATCTAGGTGGCACCTTGCATAAATTGCTGGACTTGTAGTCATTAAACCTGAGTTCAAATGCTGCCTCATTCAATCACTAAATGTTTATTAAATGCTTACTATGTACTAGGCACTCTTCTGAACACTTAATACCTATGTAACCTTGGGTAAGTCTCTTAATACTGTATGCCTTGATTTCCTCATTTGTAAAATAACAATAATAGCATCTATCAAAGTTTTCATAAGTACCAAATGAAATAACATGTAAAATGCTATGTAAAACTTAAAGAACTATATAAATGCTAGCTGCTATTATTATTATTACTCTTATTAAAATCACATTTCATTGTAAATTCACGAGGGAAGCTTGCCTTTGGAATGAATCCTTGGGTGAATCCATGTATAAGATGGATCTTTTTGTAGAAAGCCTGATCCCATACATATATTTTATGTATCTGGATTTGTGAGATCCTGATTGTTTATTTACCATAATACAAAACATATTTTTCTTCTAGGAATAGAAATTCTTTGCTCATTCTCATTATCCAGAATAAGATATTTATGCTTATTTTTTCTTTCTTTGGCCAATAGCCAGTTTTCAGCTCATTGAGACAAATTTCCTTCTTTCTGACTCTATGTTGCTATGATTAATGTGTGACACATTTCATAGAATACTTGGTGAAAACTGAAATGCATACTGTGATATTCTTTGCCTCTTCTCCATTTGTTAAGTGCTAATATAATCAGAAGATTTTAGCAAGCTAATTAGTCATAGTTGACTTTAAATCCCAGGGAGGCATTAGGTTCTTACTTCTTATCCTTCAAATTCTTGTTCCTTAAGTGAAGAATGTATTGCAGTGCATTAGTCAGGAGTTCTATGTTTGAATATGTTTTCCCATTTTAATTAAGTAGGTGTGTGATCTTTTACTAATCATTTTACCTGTTAGAACTTTATACCTCATTTGTAAAATGAGGACAATCATATTTCTGCTATATGTTGCACAGAATTATTCAATCTAATCCAACAGATCAATTAAACATTTGTTAAATAGATTAAAATAATTTTATTAAGCACTTTGTATTTCCCAGACACCTTGCTAAGTTCAGGAAAAAAATAAAACAAAACCAAACACTCAGTGCCTCTTTTGAGGGAACATACATCTGTGATTGATAAAAATTGTATCCTGAAAAATAAATGCAAGATAATTTGAAAAAGGAGAAACTCTAGGGGACTTGGACATAGTCTATGCAATGAGGCAGAGAAGGGAGGAGAGTGTAGAATTTGGAGAGCTGTTTAGGATAGTTTGACTGGTAAGTAAATTATTTAATGTGAGGAGTAATGTGAAATAGAACTTGAAAGACAGGCTAGAACTACTGTGGAAGGCTTAAAATGTCATGCTGAGGAATTTTATTTCATCATTAGTGACAGAAGAGAGTAACAGAAGATTTCAAGCAGGGTATGACATTAATATCGAGGATTTAGAAAGTATATTTTGGTATGTTGATCAGATTAGGACTTTGGAAAGATTAGCACCTTTGTGGAGAAGGCAGATGGGAAACAGGGAGACCAATAGGAATTGTTGTAGTAGAGCTGATGACCTAAAGTATGATTTCAACAATGTGGAAGGAAATGAAGTTAGAGGACAATAAATTGAGGTGTTTAAGATCAAATGTAGGATGTTAAGGAAGCACTATAGAGGCAACTAGGTGGTTTAGTGGATAGAACATTCAACCTTGATTCAGGAAGACACAAGTTTAAATTTGGGCAGAAATACTTATTAACTCTGTGACCTTGGGCAAGTCTTTTAACCTCAGTTTGCCATAATCCATTGCAGAAAGAAATGACAACTATTCTGGTATCTATGCCAAGAAATCCCACAGATAGCATCAGCCTGCTATATATATAGTACATGGGTTTACAAAGAGTCAGATATGACTGAATGACTGCATTACAACAAAAGCTTATCAAGTATTATATAATTGTAGACTGTATTCTTGCAGCTGGTGTAACATACCCTTCTCCTTGAAATTTGGGTTCTTTGATAGGTGTCTGATGGTATGCACTGGTTAAAGTTATGAAATAATTCCAGTCTTTACTTCTCTTTCCTCTTTTTCAACAAATTTAGCAATAGTCATTAAACTGTGTTACAAGTCAGGTGTTTTGCTTTGTGCTGGCAATATAATGATAATACATCATCTAGTTCTTATGGTCATGGAACTTATATGTGAATAGGTTATAAAACATAAACTTATGAATATATAAATATTATATAAAGTTAAATGTGACTAAATGGTAATTTTTATGGAGTTAATACAGAATATGTTTTTTTTTTTTAATTGTCAGTTCAATTCAGTAAGTACTGATCACTGTGCTAGGGAAAAATAAATAAACTTTAATACTTGTTCTATGAAATCTTGCAATCTAGATGCAAGATACATTACAGGCACAACTAATTATGATACAAAGTAGAATGTGTTAAGTGAATTATATGGGTGCAAAATAAGTATCACGTCTGTGAAAGAGAAGAATGTTTCTGATTTTGGAAATGTGAGGCAAGTAAAGGTACCTAGATGAAATGGCATTTGAACTGTGACTTGAAATATGGTTAGGATTTCATTTGGATGGAGATGTGAAGAAAAGGTATTGAAAGTGAAAGTCTCAACAAAGGAATCAAAGAGAGATGGTATGGAGATTATGGACTTTCAAGTGATGTAGTTTACTGGAGAATCAACTATATTGATTAATTTCATGTATGAAACATTTCGATCAACAATTAAGAATTAAATAAGCAAAAGTATTTTGTTTGAGTCATTCCTCTCAATAAATTTGCTTTCTGATTTACGTGACTTCACTAATTAGTGTTCTAATCTTTTTTTGATTCCAATTAAACATAACATTTAGGGGAACATTACTTGATTCTATTTTTAAGCTCTTTAAAAATGCCAACAGTTTCCATATTGAACTTCTAAAAATAACTATCTTTGAAAACATTATTCTTCAAACTGTGTGCTACCACTAGCATAAGTATATGCCAAATGTCGTCTTATTTGTTCTACATTGGCATTGATTCACATTTCTAACATGTTAGATTTTTTACTGGCAATTTCAGCAAAGATTTAGTCTTCATTTATAATACTTCAAATATAATGAAATGATATTTTATGGAAGTGATCAAATAGAAGTAGGCGCTCATGCCCATTTACTATGTTGTTTGTAATCTTGATCATACTTACAGTCATCTGGGCTGTTCCTTTAAGTGCTTCTTGTATATCTGAATTCTTTAATATGGTATGTCTGAATCACTGTATTATTCATCTAATATATATCATCATTCATCATATATATTCATCATATAACATCATCAATGTTTCTTATATATATATTCATCATATAATATCATCAATGTTTCTTAATTCTTTTCTAAGCACAGTGCATTGTGCTCAGCCTTTGTGGTTATAAAGGATATCAATGTTAAATGAAACAATTTTCTGTTTTAAAGTAGTTTATAATCTAGTATATATAAAGAATATCATAGGGGAGGAAGTTATCTAAAGCCAATATGTCAATTTATTATTCATCATTCTGCCATGTGACTTTATTTCTTCATAGAATCATAGTACCTTTAATTTGGGATGATCTCCTAGGGTCATCCTAAGCTCTTCATGACACATGGATCCCTTTTACTTCTTGAACATGTTTAGTGAGAGATTCACTGCTCACAAAGTAGTCATTTGTTTCTTTGTCAGAGATCTCTGGTTGTTTTTAGAGTTGAAATCTGAGTCCTTATACTTGGTTTTAGTTTCTCTCTCATGTCCAAGTATTGATAATTCTCATTTACCATCCTATCAATCATGTCCCCTTTAAATCTTTTTTCCTCTAAGTCTTTGATTTGTGGTCTGAAGATAAAATCAAATAATGAAATAATTTTGATTGTGGCTACCTCATTCTCATGTTTCCATATAATATATATATATATATTCATGTCTCTCAAATATAGAGTCTTAAGACTCTATATTTATTTTTATTATTATATATTATATTATAATATATATTATATATTATTATATATTTAGCTGTTCATGATTCTTAGTTATATTACATATTCATATGAAGTCATGAACTGGATTCCTTTTTTGGTTTATTTAGCTTCACTTTACCCTTTAATTATTCACTCTGTGGTTTGATTCTCAACATTCATCTTAAAGAAATCCAGTTTGGGAGCAGCTGGGTGTCTTTAGTGGATTGAGAGCCAGGCCTAGAGATGGGAGGTCTTAGGTTCAAATTTGGCCTCAGACACTTTCTAGCTGTGTGTCCCTGGATAAGTCATTTAACCCTCATTGTTGTAAAAATGGAGGTTCCTGAAGTGAAAATAAAGGTTCTCCCCACTGATTGTAAACTCAGTGGAGTTTAGAGAGAGTTTCTGGAGCAGGATCAGTATATGAGAGAGAGAGAGCCAAAGCTTGACTGGAGCTAGCTTCTATCTTCTTCTCTCTTCCCTGAGGGAGGCAGTTGGTCAGTTGCAGCACTGGGTTCCCTGAGGAAATGGCTGGTGGGGAATCAAGATTTCCCCAACCAACTAAACCTAAAAATGTCCTCATTTTTTCCCACAGAGAGGATCTAGAGGCAAACCCCAGCAGGGGCTTTGCCTCAGAGGGGGTTAGCTCAGATGACTCTCTAGTGTTCTTGAATCATGTACTCTTTCAAAAATATATCAAGAAGCTTAGGAAAATCCAACTGCTTTATAAAGGTTTTAATGAGGGTTCTTAGGTAAACTGGGTGAAGGAAGGTGGGGATTGGTTACATTCTACATGGTCTCTCATCTGGGGAGCGAGGATTTCACGACCCCAGGCTTTTCTGTCCCATTTCCCAATTAAATAACTCCACTATGATTTTATGTAGCTATCTGGCCTAAGAAACTACAAAGAGATAAGTGCTAGGAGATTGGAAGGGCAAGGGAGCTGGGCTCTATCCCCCAAGAGTCCACAGCTCCCTTTTGGGGTTTAAGGTATCTTTTCAGTTAAGAAGTGGTTGGAGGAATCAGATTGAAGAAAGATTTCTAGGAAGCTTGAATGTAGAAACCGTATACTCTCAGGTGGCTTTAAGTGAAATTCTCAGCCTCAGAACAGGTCCTGTCAGCTCCAGGACCCAGCTCAGAAGCCCCCAGAATTCTGTCCAGATTTTCCTCAGGTCACTTTCCTTCCCAGAGTCCTTTGCTCTCCAAATGATGCTTTCTCTTCCTCAGTCCTAAGGTCAGGATTCCAAAAATCCTCCTATGCACCCATCCTTACACTGCCTAGCCCTTACAACTCTTCTGCCTTGGAACCAATACATAGTATTGGTTCTAAGATGGAGGTAAGAGTTTAAGAAAAAATTCCAGGTTGTTAGCCCTGAGAATATGTGATAATTTTGTTGTTGCTGTTGCCATGTTGTTTCAGTTGTATCTGACTCTTTTTGACTCCATTTGGGGATTTCTTGGCAGAGCCATTTTCTTCTCCAGCTCATTTTGCAGATATGGAACTGAGGTAAATAGGCTTGAGTGAGTTGCCCGTGGTCACACAATTAGTAAGTATCAGAAGCCAAATTTGAACTCAGGAAGATAAGTCTTACTTCAGACCCTGTGCTCTTATCTACTGTACCATTTGGCTGCTCACATACCACTACTGAAAAAAGCAGTTCAGAATGTACACGCTCTGTTGTTTGGTGATTCTAAAATAATATGTTTACATATAAAGGACACCATGATAATCCATGGTGTAATTGCTTTTCTGTTTTAAAAAATCGATCTATTTGTAGTCAATAATAAATCTTTTTTAGCACCTATTGTATGCTTTTGCTGTTATGTGATTTTTTTTTTAGGTCCTGGGGTGCAAAGACAAAATAATGGATACCCCTTGACTCCAAGGAGTTTGTAGCCTATCAAGGAAGCAATAAGTACATAGTTTAGAGAAAAAATATGCAAATACAGGATAATTCTAGAGGTAGGGAGGCACAAACAGTTGGGGGGGTGGGCAGAAGGAAAGACAGTCAAGCTTTCATATATGATATGACAGATGGGGACATTAGAAGGGTGTGTACAACATGTGCAAAGGTATGGGGATAAGAGGTAGAATATGCAAAAACATAGAGGCAGGGGATAAAATGTTTTTGTATAAGTAGAGTAGCATGTAGTCCTTTTTCATGTGGGGTGTGACATGGTCAGGCTTTGTAGTCTTAGGATTTGCAATATAATGTATGCAAAGAGTAGTGATATGCAGTAAGCCTGCAAAGTTAGGCTAGAAGCTGCTTTATATTCCAAATAGATGAGTTTCCTTTCTATCTTAGAGGAAGAAAGGAAGAAAAAAATGAAAGAAGGAAATAGGCATTTTTAAAGTTTCTACTCCATGCCAAATACTTTATTAAGTGCTTTACAAATATTATCTCATTTAATTTTCATAACCCTGGAGGTAGGTGCTATTATTATTTTCATTTTACTGTTTAGTGAACTGAGGCAGGCAATAGTTAAATAACTGCCTGGGATCACAAAAGTTAAGTTTCTGAGACTGGATTGGGACTCTACTAGCATTGTCCAATGAAGCTTTTTAAGCAAGAGAGCATGGGTTGACCTGTGCTTTAGGAATATTTATATGGAAACTATAGGTAGGATCTATTGGAGAAATAAAGACTGGAAACAGACAAATTAAGAGTCTCTTACAATGGCCGGTGAGAGCTGATGAGGGACTGAACTAGGGAAATAGTTGTGTGAATGGAGGGAAGTTAGCATCTACAAGAGACCGAGAGAAGAAATACCAAGCCTTGGAAACTGATTGAATATGTGGAGCCAGAGTAAAGATTTGAGGATTTCTGCAGAGTTTTGAAGCTGGGTAACTAGAAGGATGGTGGGTGATACCTTCAACAGGAATAGTGAAAGCATTTTGTGGTAGATACAAATGTGAGTGATTATCATCATTATTATCCACTGCTTTGCTAAAAAATGATAATGATTTTATTTTGGTAAAAGTGTAATTCTTAATGTTTAACCTGGAAATGAAAGGAAAAACAACTAAGTACTTTTTATTTTTGTTCCATTTGAATCAATAGGCGTGTGAAACTCTTGAACCTTCCAGCCAGCCTTCAGCCACAGAAAATGAAAAGCTTACTAGGGCAAAGCATGTCAACCAAGAGCCCCTTCATTTACTCTCCAATTATTGCACATAACCGTGGAGAAGAGCGAAGCAAGAAAATAGGTGAGTATTTTTAGCTCTGTGAACGATGTTTTGGGATTTGTATTTACTTTACTCTTTTTTCCCCTTTGTTTTGAATGAGTGGCATTTGAATTTAATACTGTAAATGCATTCCCTTTGTAGACTTCATTTTTTATCAGTTCATACATATATCAGGTTTCTGGTTCAGCACAAGCCTGAAACTATCACTTTCATAATTTTTTATGTTGCAATAATATTAGATTACATTCACCTATCGTACTCAACTAGCTATTCCTCAGTAATGTACACCTCTTTAGTTTCTAGTTCCTTGGAACTTCAAAAACAAAAAACAAGACACTATAAATACATATTGTATGTTAACTCTTTGATCTCTCTTTGGTTTGTAAAATTTAGTAATTTTGAAGGAGTCAAAAGTGATGTATGATTCAGTGCTGTTTAGGATTAAATCTAAATTGCTTTCATGATGAGTACACTGATTCATGCTCCACCAACAGAATATTAATATTCCTGTTTTCTTACAGCCCCTCCATAATGATTTTTTTGAGAATATCCACCAATTTACTAGGTTTAAGGTGAAAATCAGAGTGGCTTTAATTTGTGTTCAGTGTTTGGGACCTTTTTTTTTCATATAGCTATTGATAGTTTAGATTTCTTTTTTTTTTAAGATTTTATTTTTTTTTAAGCTGCCTATTTATATTTTTACCTTCACTGGTGTTTCCCCAACTTGGGAGCTGATATCATTGATAGAAAGAAGAATCAGAGAGCAATTAACACCTAGATATGACACAGCTATGTGACACTCTGGAGTCTGTGGACCTGGGTTGTTTACCATGGGTCTCTGTGTTTGTTTTTCTTTGTTGTATGTCTCTGGTTATAGCCTTTTGTAGAGGTCTGTTCCATAAGCTTATGACAGTGTTCAGGATATTGTACATTGAGGTGGGCTGGGCAATGAGGACTCGGTGTTATAAATCAGCAGTAGTTGTATCTTGGACAGTACCTTTTGAGACCTACCCTTTTCTCTCTTTCTTGTGTTAGACTTGTGACAGTCAGAAGTCTGAGCTCTGACACCAGATCCAAACACACAGAGCTTTTGCTGTAAAAACTTATTCTGAGATATAAATTGAAATCAATGTAAAGATGATGCAAATGTGCATGATTGCTCATTTAAATCCCAGCTTGTTTTCCTGATGTTACTAAATATAAAATCATTTCAAAGAAACTTATTCTGAGCATTTAATATAATAACTATATCATTTTTAGTAGAATGAACCTAATCAGCCCCCTGATAAATGGTTTGCTTGCTTAATTGGTATGATTGCCTGGGAAACAGATACAGTGCAGTGCTTTCCAGTTACTCTAAACACAACAACCGGTAGGCAGTTTTCTTTGTATTTGATCCACTATGAATTTATTAGTGTGAACTGATCTTTTCTAGCTAAACTTATATGTGTTTCTCTAACCCCAACACATTCCAACCACTTCTTTTCTTTTCAGCTTGTTCTTATAAAAATAGAACTGGGCCCAATAGGTGGAAATTATACAAAGGGTAATTTTTATTGCATATTAAAAGGGACTCCCTAATGATCTGGGCTAAGGGCAGAATGAATTGAGCTAGTACATGGGTTGTCTTCTTGAGAAGGACAAAATCTCAAGCTTTTTTTTACTATTTGTTATATTGTAGGCCAATATTTAATAAATGTTGAACTTCTTTGATTTGGACTTGACTCAGTAGGTTAGGAGTTTCCTGCTATTAAAATGTTTTCAAGTTGAGGATGAATCCTGAATCAGAAAGTCTCAAAGATTGAAGAAACCTCAGAGGGCAATCGAGATATGTCATACCTGAAAAGGCATCGCTTATAAACTGTCTTTGTTGGGTAGACAAACATTTCTGAAGACTTTTAGTGATAGGAAAATCATTGTCTCCTTTGGATGCCCATTCTTATTTTGAACAGCTATAGTTTCTAGGAAGACTTTCATTATGATTGCTGAAACTTGCCTCTCTTCAGCTTTCACTTAGCATGTTCCTAATTCTGTCCTTTGGGAGAAATCTCATTTCTTTCCTATGTGACATTATAAAAGGAGTTCATATTTTAGGGAGTTTGGTGGATTAGATCATGGTTTCTTAGCCTGGGGTTTCTAACCTTATTTTAAAATATTAAATAACTATTTAAAAATTTAACAAATGTTATATATTAATATTTTGATAACTATATTTCAACATAATTTATTTTCTTTGTGATACCTATATGTTTTATTTTATGTATTTAAAAACATGATTCTGAAGAGTCAATAAAATTTACCAGACTGAGAAAGTGGTTTCTGCCTCAGAAAAGGTTAAGAAATCATGGATTAGATAATCTCTTTAGGCTCCTTTCTGGAGGGAATAAAAGGATAAAAATGCGAGATTTGTTATAAACAGAACTACTTTTATGATTCATAATATTGGACAAGATAGTAGATTCCATGAGGACAGGGATGTCTTATTTATATTTTTGTTTTCCACTGTGCCTTGAACAACACTTTTTATTTATGAGACATAAAATAATAATTTGCTGAATAGAATCTAAGTGATAAATTTTGTGATAGAATAATGGACAGATCAGATATTTTTCTAGATCCCTTAGTCTTTTGTCTTGTTGCTTCCTAACCCTCTTTTAACTGACTTCTTTACATTACCATTTGGATGTCCCACAAGCATCTGAAATTCAATCTGTCCACAACAATTGATCTTTCTTTCTAAATTTATCCCTCCCCCTATCTTCCCTGATTCAGTGGAGGGTACTGCCCTCCTCTATATCCAATCCAATCATTTACCAAATCTTGTTAGTTACCCTTCTTCAATATATTACACTTTTGCCCTTTTTCTACTCACTAGATCTACCCTATTCCAGGCTTTCATCCCTTCTTGCCTCAAGGCTTGTAGGAGCTTTCTTTCTAATTGGTGTCCTTGTATCTAATTTCTATTCTCTTGATTCCATCTCTTAAATAGTTTACAAGTTGATAATCCTAAAATACAAGTCTTTCTCTCTGGATTGTTTGCTCAAGGAGCTTTATTAGCTCCCTACTGCCATCATTTTAAGTTGTAGATTTCTCACTTATTTAAATCAGGCTACTTCTACCCTCTCTTTCAAAATTGATTACATGTGTCCTTCTCAGTTTCTATACTTCAACCAAACTCATGTGTTTTCTGTTCCCTGACTTTTTTTCTTTTGTCTTTGTTCCCTTACTTATAGATGCTCTCCCTCTACACTTCTGCCACTTCGAGATTAATTCCAGCTTCCCCTGCTTCTGAAACTTTTCCTGATTTCCTTGGTCACCTTCTCTGAATACTGTGTATTAATTTTGCATACATTCTGTATTTGCTTATCTATAAATAGATTTTTATTCCCCATGAAAATTTAACGTATTTAAAGGCAGAGACTGTCTCACTTTTGTCCTAGTGCCTAGACTTATTAAGCATTTAATAAATGTATTGATTTATTGACCTAATCCAGGGCTACCTGTATGCCCCATAGTCATGGGAGCTGTACTTAGTCACTTGCTACCCTGATTTAAATTTTGGGATGCATTTCTTTTAAATACAAAGGCTTGCCAATTCTTCATTGCTAATGCATGGCATTTTTATTTTGTGTGAAATTTTGTTCACTATGATTTGAGTAAAATGTTTTAAGGTTATTCTTAAGTCTGGAGGCCATTGATTTAGCCTCCTTTTCTGTCTGTCTTAATGTCTGAGAGAAGTTGGCTTTTTATATTAATTGAATACTTTAATGCTATTAATGTTATGAAACAAATTCCATTCATGATGTAGCATTTTTTCTAAAACATGTCAAAAGATATAAATTTGACACATGGTCCTTATTTTTACTATGCCCAACATTAGAATGTACAGCATTTTTACTTTGGAAAGTTAAATATTAGTGAACAGTAATCCATAAAAGTTTTCAGGAATTCCTTCCTTGTTGACATTTGAAAACATTCTCAAGTTTCATCTCTTGGCTTTTGACTCAAGTAAACATGATTTGTGGAAAAATGTAAATGCAGATTATTACAGAAGAGACTTTCCATATATGTTGTGAAAAAAACAGGTGATTTGGTCTAATCCATAGAGACTTTTAAGAGTTCAAATTACTTAAGAATTCTCATCCTTAAGTGACCAACCATGATTCCAGAAAACCAAAAATGGAATGTTTCTTATTTCTTGGCAGAGAGATGATGATAAACTAGGGATTCAGAATGAGACATATTTTCAGACATGACCAATAGATGAATTTGTTTTGCATGACTACGTTAACTTATTACAAGGAAGGATACTCAATTTTTTAAGCATGAACAACAGGGGTTCAATATGGAAAAAAGAAAGCACATCAATGAATCATTTTTAAAAACCTCCAGAAGTAAACAGAAGGAATTTTACAGGGAGACAGGCAAAATAACTTTTGGAGCTAACATGCTGAATTAAGTATGTTCTTTAAAAAACCCAAACACAAAAAAATAAACACTACATAATGACATTTGTGGTATCATATGCAATGCTCTTTGTTCTCACTTTTTTTTTTAAGAGAAATCTTTGGGTTTGTTGGTATTTGTCAAGTCTAAAATAGCATAAAACTAAAAGAAAAAGTTGGCTTTGCTAGTTCATAGTTATTCAAGTTTTTCCAAACCTATTAGTATTAATAACAAATATGATAGATGGTGGTATGGATAGTAGGTGGAGAATTAGCATCAGAGTCAGGAGGACCTAAGTTTAAGTCTGGCCTTTGCATGATTTGGGTTTAGTGATCTCACTACCCTGATATGATGATTAAAAATCCTGAGAGACTGGCTTCTAGGGGAGAAAAACAATTTATTGATCAGGCTAGCAATAACCAATACATTAATTGGTCAGTAATCGCTCTTCATGATTAAAGACAATTAGCATTTTGACTAATTAAATGCAATTTTGGAAGCTCATTATTTAGCCCTATCCTAGACACTTCGAATTGGTAAATACCTAATGAGGAGAACTACTTTTTTTTATAGCCCCTCCCAATTTTTTGATTATGATTGAAAAATCACATACCCATTCCAAGGTTTCTGTCATCTAGGTCTATGGTGTGAACCTATGGCATGCTTACCAGAGGGGGCACTCAGAGCCCTCCCTGTGGGCACATGCACTGTTCCCTAGCATAGAGTTCACTAGAGGTTGTTACTAGAAAACTAGAGGGACAGTGGGCTGGGCTGCTCCCTTCCCCTTCTCCATACATGCCTGAGGAAATTTCTCATGTCATCTGTCCTTCTAAAAGGTTTGCTATCATTGGTCTAGGTGAAGAAATCAGGTTATGCCGAGATAAGAGTGACATTATCTAATTTTTTTCAATTTCTGGTGCTGTCTTGCTGCCCAAAGACATACTTGCCTTAAACTAGTTTTTGTTTACTAGGCAGGATGGAGCTCACAATTTCAATTTCCTTTACCCCAATTTAGAAGATACTCTGGCGCAGGTAATGTAAGAGAATGTCAAGACAAAGGATTGAGGAAAAAGGATTGGAGTAGACCAAGCCTCAATTTGAAATAATAATTACTTAGAAATAAAAAAGCAGGGAGCAGCTGGTTGGCTCAGTGGATTGAGAGCCAGCCCTAGAGACAGGAGGTGCTAGGTTCAAATCCGGCCTCAGACACTTCCCTGCTGTGTGACCCTGGGCAAGTCACTTGACCCCCAATGGCTAGCTCTTACCACTCTTCTGCCTTGGAGCCAATACATAGTATTGACTCCAAGATGGAAGGTAAGGGTTTAAATTAAAAAAATAAGAAAGATTAAAAAGCATACAATGTTAGAAATAAATTTCCTCACTGATGAATTTTTTAAGACTCATGTGGAACTCTCAACATCAGTGATATTTACAAGTCCAGAATAAAGATTAAAAAGGTATTGATCATTTGTCATGTATGTGGTACTTTATGGTTTATAATGTGCCATTCACAGCTAGTATGGGCAAGGCATGTAGTCTAAGGGTTTTTCCCCCCTCAAGATTAATTCTCCAGTCTTTTGACAGCAAGTTTAATGCTTTTTGTACTGTACCAAAGATGTCTCCAATAATAGCTCACATTTTTGTCGCCTTGTAATGATTTACAAAGTGCTTTCTTGATATCATCCCTGTGAAGTCGATTGTACAAGACTAGTAATATGGCAGGATTTCAAGGTCCTGTAATTTTGTCTGTATGATGAAATTGTATATTTTGCCTTAGTCTTAGTCTTAGTCTTAGAAATTTGCTAGAACCAAAAAATACACTCAACAGTAACCAAAGTTTCTGAGTGTTTCTAAATTTAGCTAGATTAGTCTTTGGATAGCACTTATCTTCTCCAGGTCCATTTTTGAACTCTTTCTAGCCTGGAAGTAATTTTTAGAATTTATACTCCTTTTTAATAGTCTTTAAGAACCCATTTATCTCTGTGGTACCAAGAGGATCGGAATCTGTTAGTAAATTAGTAAGCATTTATTAAGCGTCTACTAAGTGCCAGGCACTGTGCTAAGTATTGGGGATACAAAGGAAGCAAAAAAATCCCAAAAAACAAAAACAGCCTTTGGTGTTTAGGAGGTAACAATCAAATGTAAGAGACAGCATGCAAAGAACTATGTATAAAAAATATTTAAACATAAAAATTGGAGATAATCAGCATAGAAAAGGCACTAAAATTAAGGTAGATCTCTAAAGGCTTTTTGCAAGAAGTAAAACTTTAGCTGAGACTTTAAGGAAGCCAGAAAGATGTAAGGCATAGATGAGGAGGTAGAGAGTTCCATTATTCATGAATAAAAATTCCTGGAGTTGGGAAGAGGAGTGTCTAGCCAAGGGACAGTGTCACTGGGTTTCAGAACACATGGATGGGTTGTAGATGAATGTCAAGTATAAGAATACTGCAAAGGGAGGAAGGATCTACAAAGGCTTTAAAAACCAGCAGATATATTTGATCTTGGAGACAATAGAAAACTATTGAGTTTGATTGAATGGAGGGCCAAGGAAGAGTGACATACTGTGGGACCTGTGCTTTTTTTTTTTACTTTTTTTTGCTTAGATTTTTTTTAACATTTTATTTAATTGATTAAGAGAATTTTTCCATGGTTACATGATTCATATTCTTTCCCCCCTCTCTTCCTACCCTCTCTCCCCTAGTCAGTGCAAAAATCCTTTGGGTTTTACATGTGTTATTGGGACCTATGCTTTTGGAAGATCAGTTAGATAGCTGAATGGAGGATGGATTGGAGTGGAGAGAGACTTGAGGCATCAAGATCAACTAGCAGGCTATTACAGTTGTGCAATTGTGAGATGACGAGGGCCAATAACAGGGTATTGACAGTGAAGAGAAGGTGATATTTAGAGAGATGTTACAAAGACAGAAATGACAGCTTATTAGATGAGACACACACACACACACACACAGACAGAGAAACACAAGGGATGATATCTAGCTTTTGAGCCTGGCTAACTGGAAGGATCATGGTATCCTCTGCAGAGTCAGAGAAGTTGAAGTTGGGAAGAATTTTGATAGGGGAAGACAGATAATGAATTCAATTTTGGACATGTTGAGTTTTAGCTATCTCTGTGACATCTAGTTTCAGTTGGCAGTTGGCAACTTGAGAGTAGAGAATGAGAGAGGTGAAAGTAGGACTTTATCAGGAGAATAATATAGCCTGCTTTAAGTTTCACAACAGCACTGGGAAGTAGGTAGTATGGCAGGATAAGTAGTTGTCCATTTGATTTTCTATATCTTCCTCAATTTTTTAAATTTATGAAAATGACAAAAAATAAATGTGAACATTTCCACATGCAAATTACATAGAAAAGGATTGTATATGAAATTATAAATATTATGGACACTTAAAATGTATATATTAACATTAATGTAGCCTTCGTCAATAGTGACCTGCTTCTCTATATCCATTTCTGAACTTCTTTTCTCTTTTGTGGGTCCTAGTTCCATTTCTACTTAATATTTTAGGGCTTTGTTTTCTTTATAAAATGGAGAGGTGGAATATTAAAAAAAAGAATAAAATAAAACTGGACGACCTGTCATTACAATGACTAAGCTTGATCCTAGGAGATAGTTAAGAAACTATACCTCCTTTTGTTTCAGAGTAAGGGGAACTATGGGTATGGAAAATTACGCATACTCTGAGACATAGGGGATGTTCATTTTTCTGAATTGATGTTTTTCTCTTTTAAAATCTTTGTTAAAGAGGAAGACTTGCTAGGTAGTGAAGAAAGAGAAGGATATATTTGGAAATGAATTAATGTAAAAGCAGAAAACATCAATAAAAATTGTTGAAAGGAGCCAAAAATAAACCAGGAGGTTGGGTTACATGATCCCTATTTTTATTCCAACTCTAACATTCTTTCATTCTATTATTCTGTGACTCTTTCAGGTTAAGGGTAGTTGAGGCCTGCAACTTTTGTATCTCACTTGAGGATTGATTGAGGTGGCTTAAGAAGCCATTCCAGAATCTTCATTCTTGAACTTTTAGGCAAATATGTTTAGATTGTTGACCCTGCTGTTGTGTAGGATTATTCATCCTGGGTAGTGCCCATTGCATTGTTGACTGGCATATTGTTATTGTTATTTAAATACCCAGTGTATTGATCCTATTTTCTATGTATCTCTAATGTAGATAAATAAGCCAGACCTCACTTATTATTACTTATGGAATACTGTAATGGAGGGCGTAACTTGGTACTATATCATATTTTGCTCTGTTGTGGAGAACTAGTAAAAAATTAGTTTTGAATTCTTGATCTAATGGTGATTATAATTGACTATGTAATTCATAAAAATCAGTTGCTAAAGCAAAGTCCTATATAGAAAGATATAAAAATTAATGTCCATTTTTGTTATGTTTTCTATAGATTTCCAGTGGGTTCAGGGAGATGTTTGTGAAGTCCAGCTGATGGTGTATAATCCAATGCCCTTTGAACTCCGTGTGGAAAATATGGTATGAATCTTGACTCATTCATCATCCTCTATGGATTTAAAATTATTGAACTTAAAAATTAAATGAAGATTTCCATGTATACATCAGAATACAAAAATATGATATGAATGTGAAACTGCAATTTCCCACTTCATACCACTTGCTTTTTTTTTTAAATGGGGAAGAGCAAAAGTGAAGAGAATAAGCATTTATATAGTACCTACTATTTTCCAGATACTGTGCTATTCAATTTACAAATATTATTTCATATATCATTGGAATGAATTTCCTATTAAAATTTTAGGTGGACAAGATAACTTTGTGTTAAAGTATCATTGTTGTTGCATTAATATTGTTCTCTTTATTTATGAACTTTGTAGTTTTTGGTTTTTGTATTTCCATAAAGTGTTCTATTTTCATTATGTACATTGTCCTGAGAGTCTTGAGCTTGTTAAATATGGCAGATTGACTCTGAAGAAGTTAATTCTTTGCCTCTCTTTCTTCATATTCTGAGTTTTGATACCATTTTGCAGTTCACTTTTATAACCTATAGATAGTGCCTAGCACAGTTCCTTGAGAGTAGCGGCTAATACTTGTGCATCAAAAGGAAAAAGTTAGATTGCAATGGAATATTTATTCAATTTAGTGAGCACTGACTATGGACAAGGGACAATATAAAATATGGGCTCTGGCCTCAAGGAGCCAAGATATGGGAAAAAATAATTTACATACAATATACACTTTGAGAGTATAGTGACAGAGACAGAAGATAAGTTCAGAAGAGTCTGGGAGCATAAGGGGAGGTTTCAGTGAGGGGCTTGTATATCATTCATGTTCTTATTAAGGAGTTGCCAGAATCCTGACTTAGTTTATAAAAGTAATCACTGCCTGTAGTAAAGTCATAGGATTATCAGGTTTGCTATTTTTCTCTACCCCCTTCACTTAACAAAAACACTGTGAAAGAAAATCAGTTTCTCACCTAATACTAAAATTAATTGAGGATTTTTTTTTCATGAAACAACAAATTGATAGTAGGCAACTTATTCATAACTGTAGTAATGATTTCAGAATAAATGGAGGGTTTGGAGATAGAAGGCATATGTTTGAGCCCTCACTGAGCTCCTTCCTTTTCTGTATATTTGGCCTTGGCCAAGTCATTTCCTCTCCAAGAGCCTTATTTTCCCATCTGTAAAATAAGGTTTGGAATGAGAATCTCTAAAGTTCCTTCTAGTTCTGTGGCTTACAAGCCATGTGAATTTGGATAAGTCTGAAATTTGAACTTTGAGATTCAGTTTCCTCATTTCCCAAGTGAGAAAGATGATACATTTTTGTAGATGTGTCTCCCTTATAGGATTGTTTTGGAAAATTCTTGCTAACCTATTAAATTCTTTATGGATATAAGCTACGGTTAAACATTTATATGATATACATAAAGTGTATTTTTTTCCTAATGAGACCATTTATACCTTTAGACAAGCATGCAGATTTCTCTAGTGTAATATTTTATGGCACTTACATTGAAGCAAGACAAAAAATTATTGTGAAGAAAATTTTTGCAGGGAATTTGGGGAGAAAGTATGCACAAGGACCTAATCAGTATAATATAAGTTTTCTTTATTATTGAACTTTCCACTAGAGTGTATCCAATTAATAAACTTAGAAGCAGATACTTGAAATTCTGAAAGGTGAGAGAGATTCAAATTAGAAGAAACAAATGGCACTCTTGTGAAGTGGAAAGGACAATGGATTTAATATCCCAGATTTGCCATTTACTGTCTCTGCTTTTTGTTGGCTATATAATTGTGGCTTAGTCATTTAACTTCTTTGATCCTCACTTTTGTCTTCTGCAAAATTAGTTATAATCTCCTTCCCTCCCACTCCTCCTCTCCCTCCCTCCCTCCCTCCCTCTCTCCCTCCCTTCCTCCCTCCCTCCCGCCCGCCTGCCCTCCCTCCCTCTCTCACTGCTTAGTACAGGGCGCTTAATAAAATGGATTGATTGATTAATATTATTAATATCTACCATGGTTGTGGTGCAAAAAGCAATTTGTCAAAATCTAAAATGTTATATAAATGTGTTCCTTTAAGGTAGAAAAGGGAAAAAGATTGAACTAAATTTATCTAAGAATCTTATATTGAAAAAGTTGAGAATACAAAATTTCTAATTTTCCATACTCAAGATTCAAGTATTGGTTACCATAAGGAAGAGCTGTTGTCACAGTCATAAATAGTGTTTTTGTGTGTAAATCTACAGTTGAAGCTAATTATTTGTTTAAGATTTTTGCCTTGATTAGAGCTATTAGCACATGTAAATATTTGATGAGTTTGGGAAGCATAAAATTTGTGGAATTTAAACATCTCATATCTGTCCAAATACAGGCTGTTCCTGAATCTGGGTCACACCCATTAAGCAAGATCTTTTTAAAGGGAGAAAAAAGCACAGAGATATTGACTGAGAAATGGCAATGATTATAGGTTTCACTCAGATGTTATATAAACAAATTTTGAGGGGAAAAAAGTTTGGCTTTTATTTGAACCAGTTCAGTGCTTTTGGGTTGGAGCCTACATACATATCAATGTATTAAGGTTTTTTTTTTTTTTAAATCATATTCTTGAGCATCTGAATTCTAATTCAGAAATCTGATTTAGATGCCTCATGAGTTATCTCAAATTCAGTGTTTCCAGAATAAATTTTCACCCCAAGCTCATTCCTCTTCTTAACCTTTTTATTACTATTGTGAGCATCACCATTCATATAGTAACCCATATGAACAACTTTAGTCATCCTTTCTCTCCCCCTGTCCTTCCCCTATACCCATTCTGTTACAAGATTATTTTTTTATTCTGCCTTCCCAGTATTTATCTCAGTTATTTTCTTTTTTTGTACTTATCATAACCACCCTATTTCAGACCAAAATTATTTGTTTTGTCTATCCTGTTGTAATAGTCTCTGAGTGAATCTCTTTGCACCAACCTATCCAAACTAGCCTTGCACTTGCCAAAGGAATATTCTGGTGTGAACATGTGACTCATTTTTGATTTAAAGAAACATTTTTGTGGCTCTCTTTGTTTTTAGGATGAGTAGAAATTCCCTGAATTGGCTTTTAATACTCTTTACCATATAACTATATTTTAGTGTTTATTACACATAACTCATCTTAATATACTCTGTAATCTAATCGATTAGGCCCCTTGCTATTCCTTACACATTACATCCTATCCCGTGTCTCATGCTTTCCTCAGGATATATCCTATACTTAGAAAGCAGAATGTCCTCACCTCTTTCTAGTAAAACCCTAACCTTCCTTCAGCAGTTCAGTTCAGATGCTGCCTGTGACATGAAGCCTTTCCTGATCCCTGTACCTGATAGAGTCCTATGAAATTGCTTTGTCTGTACTATATAATATAGTTATATAAAATATAATTATAAAGAGATATTTTTTTGGATTGTGTTATCTTCACTGCCAAAAATTATCTCTTTGAGGGCAGGTACTTTTTCCGTTGGGCCTTTATATCTCCAGAAATTGGTGCAATACCTGGCAGATAGTAGGCATTAAATAGATGCTTATTGATTGATTAGGCTTTCATCTAACTGAACTTTTTAGTGTAGTACAAAGTTAGTGTGGTATATTAGGCAGAGATTTAGTTTCAAGGTAAATTCAGCCATAAAAAAATATCAGATATTTGGTGGGATATGATTTTTTTTGTACTTGGGCAAGGAAAATAAAGGTGGTTATCATTAAAAAGGAAAAGATAAGACAAAAAAATTAGAGAGAGAAGTATTTATAGAAAGAAGGTATATGGCTGTGGAGAAATCCAGAAGTCACATACCTAAGAGCATGATAGAACGTTTATGTGAAGATAGCGGAGGAAGAACAGAAGTAATATTATTGCAAATTCTTGCTAGATTACACATTGCCTGGCCAAAAACAAGACATGTGTGATATATTTCTGAAACAGATCACAAAGGTACATGGAGACATGGTGGGGGGAGCTTCAGCTATGACTGTAGTACAGTTGAAGACATCATGAGATCTTAGGTGTGATCATGATGTTGTGTATCTAAAGCAGAGTGGAGGAGATGTTCAGTGATGATTTTGAGGAAAGAGAGGCCATTTTGCTAGATCGGTCATCAGCATGAATATTGAAGTTCCCAAAGCTGATAGCAAGGGAAAGGATGGTTAAGACCGGATGTGTGTGATTATATTATTGAAGGAAGTCAGGAGGTGACAACAATTAAAATTTCATTCACTTCAACATTTATAAAGCATTTGCCATATGGAAGGTAATGTGCTAGGTGTTAGGAATCTCAGGACAAATAGACTGTGCTTATATTGGGATTTACCCCCAAAATATACATAATACAAGGACAATTGGGAGTGGAAAGGGGAAGGAGGATTATCAAACTGTTGATACATAAAAATTTTAGTAGTAATGATTTTAATAGATATTGTCATTCCAAATAATTGTAATTTCTCAGCTATGTGGAAAGTAGAGCTTTCAAAATATAGAGATTAATAGAAGAATGTTGTAAGAAAATTAGATACAAACTATTTCTGTCATAATTTCTACTACTAGAGTTGTTGCAAAGATGTTTTTTTATGAATTTGCATGAGAAAAGCTTAAATCTTAATATATGTATTTATTTACTAAATAATCACTTCATCCTCTTGTGCAATACTGTCCAGAACATTAAATAAATAAAAATAATAAGATAACGACTTGTTCATAGACCATTTTTATCTGAGTCCCACTAAAAAAGGTGAGAATGAGATCTCTGGTAATAATAACTGAATTTGTTGGTTAATTTAAAATTTTCAAAGTATTTTGTATGGATTATCTTATTTGAACCTCATAGTAACTGTCAGGTAAATTATACAGATATTGTTATCCCATTTTACAGATAAGGAAAGTGAAGTTGAGAGAAGTTAAGTGAAACATAGCAAGGAAGTCTCACTGGTGGAATTTGAATCTAGATCTTCCTGATTGCATGTTACCCAACTTTATTACCTTATCTCTCTCTCTGATGTTTCCCCTAAAAGAGCCTGAGAGACTTTATCATTCATTGTTAATATAATATAGGTAAACTATGTGATCATCATTCCTTTGTCCTGTCAGTCTAATAATTATTTAGAATGAGAATGAGGTTAGTTTAGCATTATTTTTAAGAAAGCAATTATAGTTCTTGATAGTCACTGCTTCTTTTCCTAAAGACTAGGTACTACCTTTGTAGGATTTCATTGGGACTTCTTTCTTTTCTGGAAAATCAATATAATTGCCCTTCTCCAATTCTGTGGCACCGTACCTATCTCCATGATCTTTCAGTGTTTATTGGCTATGATTGATCAGTCCAATAGCATTGCAAACACTGATCTTTTTGGCATTCATTTTGGAGTCTGTTGTTCTGGTTTGGGTATCACTAAAGCTACTTAGTACCTGAGGCCTCAGTCTTTCTATGTCTTATTGTGGTTTCTGAGGTCCTGGTGGAAGATTGTCTTACAGGTAGAAAAGATGGACCTCTGGTGAGTCAAGGTCACTGGGAGATACTGGTAGAATGAATTTGGAGTAGCAGTGGGGAGCTAGATAGCTACCTATTCTCTCTGCTGGATGTAACTCTCAGGTCAGGTAGGGAGGAGTAGCTTTGAGTGCAGAGGGTTCCAAGGGGGAACAGAGTACTCAGGAGACAGACAGTTTTTATCAAAGTGAAGTCTAAGGAATTTTAATTGAAAAGCTGAGGCTGTAGGATAATTTGATCATAAAGGATAGGGTTCCAAAGGAATGGACTATTTATAAGATCAAATATTTAGAGCTGGGAGGGATCTTAGAAGCTATCAAATCTAATGCCCAGTTTTTACAGATGTGGAAACTGAGACCCAGAAAGATTTTTAAATAACTTCTCCAGGATCATAAAGCTAGTAAGAATACAAGGGGGGATTCAAACTCAACTATTTCTAACTTCAACTGCAAAACTCTAGGTGAATCAGGTTCTAAGTGGGCCTGTAGGGCAATTAGGATTACACTGCATGGGATTAGTTTTTGGCAGGATATAGTGTTTGCATGCTGCTTGCATATTTAATGTAGTGAGACTTGTATGCCTGGGATTATTAGGTGATGGTCCCACAAGAGGTATACTTCTGGATTGTGCTTCTTCAACAAAGCCAATGTGATTTAAAATAAAGAATTTATTTAGTTACAGACAGAATTGAGAGCTTTGGAGTTTTAGTGTATATCTCTATAAGGCTCATTTCTGTCTCAGGGTGCCTTAGCTTGTTGATGGGAGGGAGGGAGCCTTTGAAGCCAGACCTCTTGGCACTGAGCTGGGGAGGGGCCAGGTATTTTGAATCCTTTATAGGGTGTATCTTGTAGGTGTTCCTTGGCCTTTTGATTTGAAGAAAGAAAATTATAACTGGAGATCTTGGAGACATTAAGTTTGACTTTTTTTTTGATTATTTACAGATGAATTAGTTAAACCCTACAGAAGGGAAGAATAGCTAGGTGGCACAGTATATCCTATCCTTATATTCCGGACTTCAAATTCAGCCTCAAACACTTAATAGACTTTGGGCAAATCATTTAACCCTGTTTGCCTCAGTTCCTAATCTGTAAAATGAGCTGGAGAAGCTGGAAATGGTAAACCACTCCAATATCTTTGCAAAGAAACCCCCAAATCTGGTCATGTAGACACAACTCAAATGACAGAACATAAAGAGAAGGGAAAATGATTGTTTAAGGACCTTAGTTTAAAAATAGATCTCACATTCTTTTTTTAAAATAAAATTTAAAAAAAAATCATTAGCTTTAAAACTCTTAGCTTCCATCTTAGAATCAGTATTGTGTATTGGTTTCAAGGCAGAAGAGTGGTAAGGGCTAGGCAGTGGGAGTTAAATGACTTGCTCAGGGTCACACAGATAAGAAGTGGCTGAGGTTAGATTTGAATACAGGACTTTCCATCTGTAATCCTAGCTCTCAATCCACTGAACTACCTAGTTTCCCCCTCACATTCATTCTTAAAATCTTTCTAAAATACCTTTGTTTTCCTGTGTTTGTTTTTTATTTTTTCATCTTGATTGTCATCTTCAAGATTTTTTAAATCCCTATGTTTGGTATATGGCATTTTAGCATTTCATTTATTGGGCCTATGCCTCTTTCTCCTTTTACAGGAATGTTTGAGGCACTTGGTACATGCTAACTAAACCCAAGTTGGAAATGATTTGCCCAAGGTTACAGAACAAGAATTGGCTGAAATGGAATTAGTATTTATACCTGCAAAGCCCAATTATATTGTTTAGTAAACACTGCACAAGATAATTTTTATGTTATTGGGCAAATTAAATGTGCAGCCCAGCATCTATGCGTGTACCATGAAACTCGAATGTACTTGAGCCACTTCCATTCTGAGTTTACTGATTTTATATTTGTGTTTCTTTGACCTGGTAAGGGGTCAAGTTTATTTTTACTCCATTTTTTAATACTCTCCTTACTGAGTTTATAGTATAAAAAGTTACTTTGAAGAAGAAATTTGTTTTAAAGAACTTTTGAATGTTTATGGTTAGGAAAAAGTTTGTGTGATGACAAGAACATTCAATTTATGTTAATTAGGATAAAGTACTTTGCTTCTCTGGTCCTCAGTTTCCTCATCTAGGAATTGTGCCAACTTCTTTTCCATGATATTTTCAGAATGAATGAGTATGAAAGTGCTTTTTAAAATATACTGTTCATTCTATAAATGTATGCTATGATGAATAGTAATGATTACTAATTTATAATAAGAAGGGATCCAGATGATTACAGATAAATTATAGGAAGTTTACTATAAGAACCTTATTTGAGTTGCTACATGTATTTGAAAATAATAAATGCATCTTTTTATTGACTTATTTCATTTTTATTCATTTTAGCTAGCATTTATTGAGTGCTTACTCTGTGCCTACAAGTCATTATTTATTGATATTCTTTCAGTCACTGTTTAAGAAATAAAAATCACATTCAAGGTTTTTTTTTTTTTCTGCATGCCTTTAGTAACTCCCCCTTTTTCAGAAATCTTGAGAATTGATTTTTTACAAATGCTCTAAAAATTGTGTTGCTTCCACCCTAGGTCTTCTTGATATATTCATGGTCTAGTCCACCTTTTTTTCTCATCTTGTTTTCTTCAGTGCCACTCTTATTTCCTTAAGAAGTATACCCAGCCCTTTGATCATGGGATCCAAAATTAGAGGTTTCATGACTGTTGATAGATCTTTTCTGTCTTTCATCTCTTGTTTTTTTCCTATTTATTTTCATTCCTAAATGCTTTTGGGATAACTTTACTTCTTCTGGGCTTTTATGTCTTTAAAGTTGTTTACCCTTTCACTGCTTTTTATCCTTTTACGAGGTGATGCTTCGCTTAATCTTCTCAGTCTTTTCTGTAGTATTTTACAAATGAATTTGTTGTCTTAACTTCAGTTGGTTTCAGCGGCTAGATCATTGCTGTTGCAAGTAGATGAAAATGTTTTCTGACTAAGATCATTCTCAGGATATTTTATTTTCCATTTTGTAACATTTGATTCATATCATATAAACTTCTGTACAAAATTGTTATAATCAGTGTAAATGTCTTTTCCATCTAATTCTCTTTTTTCAGTATGTCATTTTTTAAACAGGTGAAGTTGATTTTATTTTCATTGTAAGCCATATCCTTTAATTTTAATTTTCATAGTTTTAAAATTTTTGCTCTGATAAATGAGCAATCAATTTAGAGACAGTTGATTTATAAACTAACCACTATGCCTACTTTCACATCTAAGTAAAATTTTATATGAATAACTATGTTTGATTGAAGATATGCTTACTATCAGCAAGGTACAAGTAGACTTTTAGAAATGATATTCTGCAACAGACCATGTCTTTATGATCACAGGGTTGATTGAAATATATAGATAATACTAGATCCCACTTATTGTTTGTTGACTATAAAAAAAGCAATTAATTCAGTAGAGCAGAGTTCCATTTTAAAGGCTCTCTTCCAACAAAAAAAATCTCCCATTGAATATTTTCAAACTCATTAATATTTTAAACAACAGATAACCTTAGCTCCCCACTGATTATTAATAGCAAGGAAGAAATAAAATTGGGAGATACTTGCTCATCAAAGATTTTCACTACTCAATGCAGACTCTGAGTTGAAGAGGCATTCTCTGTAGGTGGTGAAGACCTCTTGATGTTCCTGTTTGTAGATGACATTGTGCTGATTTCATTAAACCACAGAGTCTCCTAAATGAGATTCATAATCACTCCAAAGAGTCTCATTTAACTCTCCCCACTCAGTAAAAACTAAGAGGATGAAGAATGCCTATTGACCATACTTTGCTGTATAGATGGATGGATAAAGCTTGTCTTTCAACATTTATTGCTTGGACAGACACTACAAATGGACAATGATGTGGGCTCAGAATTGAATAGAAAGAATAGAGTAAGCTAGATGGCTGTAAGAAAATTGTAAAACCCCAATTTCCCTGAGGTAGAGACCTACCCATCTTTTTAGTTCTAGGGTTCTCTTGGTAATATTATGTGGCTGTGAATCATAGTCTACTACAATCTCTGAAGTCCTTAAAGTGAGGAACAAAAGAGAGGTAAATGGTGGACATGAAATGGCTGCAGTACATTAAAAATAAGGAATTATTTGGGAGAAATAATGCGAAAGATACTTTAAATAGAAACATGCTCAAAAATAGAAGGAATGGTCCTATACTGATGACAAAGTAAAACCAGTAGATAGTTCACATATCTTGTTAGTATCTCTACTGTGTCAAAGGCATCTTGAGGAGGGGCCAGCTGGGAGGCTCAGTGGATTGAGAGCCAGACCTAGAGATGGGAGGTCCTGGGTTCAGATCTTTCCTCACACACTTCCCAGCTGTGTGAACCTGGGTAAGTCACTTAACCCCCATTGCCTAGTCCTTACCACTCTTCTACTTTGGAACCAATTTACAGTATTGATTCTAAGACTGAAGGTAAGGGTTTAAAAAAAGTATCTTAAGGAAATTTCTTTCTGTGTTGAGTGGAGGTCCCACTGGTAATGTGGACAAAGAGCCTATAAGTGAGACAAATGTAATGGGATCTGTTTCTTTGGAAGCAATACTCAGAATGTGGATGAGTTCTCAGATTCATTGTAATATACATTTTTAGAGGTCATGTTTCAGGTGCTGAAGAAGACAAAAATAAAAGGAATAAGATTATAAGCAGAAAGACAAAGTTGGTAGTTAGTATTGGTGAATGAATGAACAAAATGTAATTATTAAGTACTTACTTTCTGCCCATTATTGTGCTAAGTGTGAGGAATGCAAATACAATAAGAAGACAATCTCTGCCTTCAAAGGGCTGTCTTTTCTAGGTAATCAGTAAACAGTGTTTGTTTTGAGAAGTGTAGGGATGTTTTAAGTTAATATTCCCTTTTAAGAAGTAACTGTAGAGAGGGGCGGAGTCAAGATGGCGGCTTAGAAGCAGCAAAAGTTCAGACCTCTGAAAACACTTCCTTACCGATCACAAACTGAATGCTCTTAGGGGACTGAAATTCAAACTTAACAACAGGACAGAGGTGGGGAACCCTCCTTCTGGACTCAAATCAAAAGGTATGCCCCCCAAAAGCAGGAGTCTGAGAACACTCGAGTCTAAGGGGAAAGCAGAAGGAAGGTCACAGGACCCCTCCCCCCCATCCCAGAGGGCTGAGTCCCCAGCGGCAGCGGGAACCTCTGGGAGGGCAAAGGTGCAGGTTTGAAGGGTCTGCCTTGTGAGCAGCGGGGCGCCGGGCTCGAAGTGTCCAGTGTGGACAGCGGGGAGGAAGCCAGGGAGAGACCAGGCTGTGGCTGGTTCCTTCCATCTGGCTCCAGTCTCACCGGGAGGTTTTTGCCTCAGGGCACATCCAGACCAATTCAATTGAACCTAATCCCATCAGGACTCCTCAGAGCTCAGGGAGGCCAGGATCCCTCTCCTCCTTAGAGTGAAGGGCCTCCAGCTAGGACAGGAACCTCGGGGCGGGCAAAGGCACCTGAGAACCTTGCGGACAGTGGAGAAGCAGCTGGAGAAAACTGGAGAGGGCCTGGGTGGCCCAGCCTTCCAGGAGTTTTCGGCCTCAGAGCACATACAGCCCAACTCAGTTGAACTTAATCCCATCAAAAGCTTCTAGAGGACAGGGAAGCTAACATTCCTCCCCTAGAGACTGTACCAAGAGATCTGACAAAGCTGTGTGGGAGTAAAAACACTGATGAAAAGCAACTGCTTGACTACAGGGTTTGAGGGGTATGACTGAGAAGAGACTCTAAATGAACACTCTAATGCAAATACCAACAACATGGAAATGGGTTCAAGTCAAGAATACATATGATAACCAGTGGAATCCCACGTCGGCTATGGGAGAGGTTGTGTGTGGGGGGCTGAGGAAAAGAAAATGATCTTTGTTTCTAATGAATAATGTTTGGAAATGACCAAATAAAATAATGTTAAAAAAAAAAAAGAAGTAACTGTAGAATAGATTAGCCCAGGAGTTATGCAGCCTCAGAATTTGGATGTTTAAAGTGCAAAGTTAGAGCAAAGTGAGAGATGTTTTTTGGAGATAAAAGGTACAAGAATTATAAATCCATTAAATGTATGTCTTGAGAGAAGGAAGATTCAAAAATCACTACCAAGTTTGGTTCCTTGTGGATTGTAAGCTGCTTGAGGGCAGGAACTTCCTTCCTTCCTTCCTTCCTTCCTTCCTTCCTTCCTTCCTTCCTTCCTTCCTTCCTTCCTTCCTTCCTTCCTTCCTTCCTTCCTTCCTTCCTTCCTTCCTTCCTTCCTTCCTTCCTTCCTTCCTTCCTTCCTTCCTTCCTTCCTTCCTTCCTTCCTTCCTTCCTTCCTTCCTTCCTTCCTTCCTTCCTTCCTTCCTTCCTTCCTTCCTTCCTCCTCCTCCCTCCCTCCCTCCCTCCCTCCCTCCCTCCCTCCCTCCTCCTTCCTTCCTTCCTTCCTTCCTTCCTTCCTCCCCCCCTCTTTCTTTCTTTCTTTCTTTCTTTCTTTCTTTCTTTCTTTCTTTCTTTCTTTCTTTCTTTCTTTCTTTCTTTCTTTCTTTCTTTCTTTCTTTCTTTCTTTCTTTTCTTTCTTCTTTCTTTCTTTCTTTTCTTCTCTTCTTCTTTCTTCTCTTTCTCTTCTTTCTTCTTTCTTCTTCTCTTCTCCTTCTCTTTCTTTCCTCTCTTCCTTCTCTCTCCTCTTCTTCCTTCTTTCCCTCTTTCTCTTTCTCTCTTCCTCTTTCTTCTCTCCTCTTTCTCTTTCTTTCTTCTTTCTTTCTTTCTTTCTTCTTTTCTTCTCTTTCTCTCTCTCTCTTTTTTTCTCTCTCTCCTCTCTTCTCTTCTCTCTCGTCTCTCTCTCTCTCTCTCTCTCTCTCTCTTCTCTCATCTCTCTCTCTCTCTCTCTCTCTCTCTCTCTCTCTCTCTCTCTCTCTCTCTCTCTCTCTCTCTCTCTCTCTCTCTCTCTCTCTCTCTCTCTCTCTCTCTCTCTCTCTCTCTCTCTCTCTCTCTCTCTCTCTCTCTCTCTCTCTCTCTCTCTCTCTCTCTCTCTCTCTCTCTCTCTCTTTCCTTTCTTTCCTTTCTTCTTTCATTTTATTTCCAGTGCTTAGTACAGGCCTAGCACATGGTAGACCCTTGATAAATGTTTATTGACTTACTTTCTGATTCTATGTGACTTGCCCTCATTAAGTATTCAGAATTGGTAATTGAGGTAAGATATAGATACAACATAGTCCAGGAAAAACAAACAAACAAACAAACAAACACTATGACAAGTGCAAATGTGTTGCTTTGAGGCTGGAGAAAGAGATAGCATTTGGTCCAAGTGAGCTAAGGGGAAAAGGAGAGTAAGGGAGTTAGAGGTGGAACAGAAGATGAAAAAAGGCTAAATTAAAGGTATCCATAATATTTTATTGGACAAATTAGTCATTTTTCTTTCTTGAGCTTTTTTAGAAAATTAGCCTGTGTCTTAAACGTTTAAAACAGTGTACATGTATTTCTAGTTAGATGGTTCACTGTGCATGTGTATTTTCTCATTGTGAATTTTTATAGTTTAAATTTTTTTATAATTGCATGCAAAATTTTAACATTCACTTTTAAAAATTTTGAGTACTAAAGTCTCTCCTCCTTGTGAAAGTAAGCTATTTGATATGGATTATATATGTACAGTCATGCAAACCATATTTCTATATTAATTATTCTGTGAAAGAAAACAGATAAAAAAGAAATCAAGAAAATGAACTTTAAAAAAGTATGCTTTGATCTGCATTCAAACTTATTAGTTCTCTGGAGGTAGATAGCATTTTTCATTCTAAGTTCTTTGGAATTGTTTTGGATCATTGTAGTGCTGAGAATAGCCAAGTCATTCACAGTTGATCATCTTACAAATATTGCTAGATTATATGTACAGTGTTCTCCTGGTTCTGCTCATTATACTCTGCATCAGATCATATAAGTCTTTCCAGGTGTTTCTAAAACATTCTGTTCATCATTTCTTTTTTTTTTTTGTTTTAAACATTATTTTATTTGGTCATTTCCAAACATTATTCATTGAAAACAAAAATCATTTTCTTTTCCTCCCCCCACCCCCCCTCCCTCCACCTCTCCCATAGCCGGTGCATGATTCCACTGGGTATCACTGTTCATCATTTCTTACAGCTGCATATGTTGTATACTTACCAATTTATTCTGAAAGTTTTAAAATTGCAACACCTCAAAGTAATTGCCAGTGTAAATAGGTTAAAAAGAAAATTGAGATGGCTTTTCTCTTTCTGGGTTAAATAACATATAGTTTGTAACTGCATTGGAAAGACATTCTTTTCTTTATGACATGGAAGAAGTTATTTCACCATTCTAATTTTTTAAAAATTATTTACCTCTGGTTTTTGAGTTAGGCCGCAACAGGAGACTAGAAGAAGAGGGATAAAAGGACACTCATGATCTCTCTGAACTTTAATATCAATTATAAGACATGGGAGACAGAGATACAGGACTGGTCTACATGTTAACGACTACATCAAATAAGGCTCGTTCTCTATGAGCAAAGCAGAATTTCAATAGTTAAAAAGAACTATGAATTGTACACATTTAGAGACATCTCCATCCCAAATGTTCATACAGACTATTTGTGCATGACCTTTGATAGGACCTTCCAAGCTTGTATTGGTCTGATCAGCCACAATGGAGAATTCTTTACGTTGATCCTCCATAGTGATACCATTTTGGTTCTCTTTGAGTATGAAGGGCAACAATTACAGATTAAAGATCTAGGTCAATGATAACACTACATGGTATTGCAAAATACACAGCTCCCTGTTAAGTTGAACTCTTGTGATTATTTATATAATAATACATTTCATATGACTGTGGATTATCCATGATATAATTCACTTTAATGGATAGCCAGTACTTTTTTGTGGTTCACGTAGAATTTGTCTTATGATATAATAAGCAAAATAGACAAAGGAATGTTCACTAAATTGAACTACCTTTCTGATGGGGCAGTGGTCCATGATGAATTAGCCACTTGATTTGATACCACCAAGTGTTTGCATACACAAAATGTACATATGTATTTCATAGACAGTTCTAAATCACCATATTTTGATTCTTGTGCATTAAGTGCAGAATAATATAAAGATAAGAGCTATTGGTTCTAGAATTATACATTGTCAGAGATGGTAGGGGCCACTGAGACAATTGAATTAATATGAACAATGAATGGCAGATAGTAAGACTGTAAATCAGTCTATTATTCATTTCACTCTCCTACACTGTCTTGTAGGTTTGACTTCAGCTCAATGAGGGAGCTTTGAACAAGCCACTTTACTTCCTTGGCTTAAGTTTCTTTTTTTTTTTTATGTTGTATGGTCTATTTATTTATTTTGTTTACCAATTGCATTTTAATCTGTTTGGGTACATATGGAGTTTTACAGTCTTCTTGTGTCCCAAATGAAGTGAATTTGACATCTCAGGACTAGACAATCCCTGAGGACTCTCTCAACTTTAAATCTTGTGATCTTTTTTTTTTTAAACATTATTTTATTTGGTCATTTCCAAACATTATTCATTGGAAACAAAAATCATTTTCTTTTCCTCCTTCCCCACCCCTCCCATAGTCGGCTCATGATTCCACTGGGTTTCACAGGCTTAAGTTTCTTTATTGGCAAAATGAGAGGGGCAGGCTAGATGTTATTTAGGATACTGTAGGACCCCAAGTCGTATAAGTGACATTATGCAGAGTAGAGATTATATTTATATTCTATAATTCTTCTAACAAATAATGATCAGTATAATAGTGTATACTCAGTATACATAAATAGAATATCCTCAGTAAGTACTCTCACACTGTTTGTGATGATTTAAAAGTTTTAGAAAGGACATGATTTTAAATAATCAATAAACGTTTATTAGGTACATATTATGTGCCAATCAGTGGATTTATATATTTGTAATATTATATGTAAATCTTATTTGTTATGGAATAGAAAAGAGAACATGGAGAATTAGAGATAACACTGAGTGAAGAATCATAATCTGTATTTGAGTCTCTGTTTATTGGGTCGAAATAATTTCCCCTTTAAGCTTCAGGTTCCTCATTTATAAAAAAGAGAAATGTAGATGATTTCTAAGATCTCTTTTAGCTGAACTTCCTTTGATTCTTGTACTGCTCTTCAAAATTCACCTTTCCCAAGTAAACAGGAATTTAGAGATAGGTCCTAAACTTATGCTTCAGAAGTGATTTTGCAGATTTTTCATTTTTAAAATTCAGTTTTACTAGAGGAAATTTTTCTCCTTTTGAAAGTCAGCTTCTTGCTTGAGGGACCTGTGATATGAATGAAAAGTAGGAGTATGGGATGAAAGAATAGCCTTTAGATTCCTTCTTGATATTCATAGAAGCATTTTTGTTTTCATATTTGAACCCTTTGAACTTGGTTGTTAAATTTAAAATTGCCAGATAGAGTTGGCCTTTACCCTTTCATAAAGAGGAATGAATATATATACTTTCTGTGATTTTTCAAAGAAATGATTCCAGTTTAGTTAAAAAAAAAAAAAGAACTTGGAGTAACCTGCTTGCCTAAGAAATAAAGCCAAGTAGTGGTACCACTCTGAAAGCTGTTGGGGGCACTCTTTATCTAGTTAAATGGCATACTAATTTTTTTCAAGGATTGATATTTGAATCTTAGGCTTGACTTTGTAACTAAAACAGAAAAAGGAAAGCAATATTCTCTGGAATAATTTTTTGAGCATGAGCTTTTGCTTTGGCATTAAATTCACCATAAGGCTCTGTTTTACTAGGAAATTGAATATGTAAGAAACATCAAACAGAATTTTTACTTACGTTTAATAAGTATCAAAATCAAATGAGATAATACTTATAAAGTACTTTGCAGATATTATAAAGTGTTATGCAAATGCTAGCTATCATTATTCTTAATTTTCATCTATTTTCAATTTATATGACTTTTCAACCTGTAGAAGACTATTCAAACTTACAATGTGATTTGGAATAGATAAAATAAATTGATTATCCCAGGTATGTTGACCTGTGATTTAAGTGATTGAACAATTAGACTACCATGCAACTTTACATCATGAACTCTTAGAATTGGAAAGGACCTAAGAAATCATCTGGTCTAAGTTCTAATTGCTGAAGCAGCTTGTTCTATTTTGGAGTAGCTCTAATTGTTAGGAAGTTTTTCCTTCTATTGAATTGATAACAGTATTTCAACTTCTGTTGCTAAGCAAAATCTTCTCTAATTTTATAGATGTATAGATTTCTAGTTGACATGAAACGTAAGACAATTTGCCCCATTTTCCTTAAAGTAAATTTTCTTCATTTATTATGTGTCTTCCAGTTACTTTGTCATTGGCTCTATCATAAGTATCATTTGTTCATTCAGTAAACATTCACTGAGTGACCTTAGTATTCCTGGAATTATATTAGGTTCTTTGAATGAAGAAGTATAATCATAATAATAGCTGACATTAATATAGGGTATTAAACTTTACAAAGTGCTTTATATACATTATCTAATTTGATCCCTATAAAATGTTTATTAGATAAATACTATAGGAATTATTAATCTCCCCCTTCAATTCCCTTTTTACAGATGATGAAACAAGCTCAGAGAAACTTGGCAATTTGCCTAAAGTAATGAGAGGATCTATTTCTGATATTGTATTATTTCTAACTTCTGATGTTTCAAATTAAGTCTCAGACCTATCCTTCAAACTTCTTTTCTCATTGCCTTATTCTTACAAGTCTAAGGAATACTTTTTATATCACCTACGCCAGAACATATTTTAATTTGGAATCCTGCAGTGTCACATTGACAAATATTGAACAAAGACATTCTTAACTGGGCATAATTTGATTTCTTCACCTAAATATTAGTGTATGAGGACTGGGCATGTGACTTTCCATCATTATCATTAAGGAATTGGGTGGAGAATGAGAGAATATTGACCCATCTCCTTATTAGTTATTCACCAATTAGAGATATCTTTAACTGTTTGGGAGGAGGGTTGAATCATGAGCTTCCAAAATTGTATTTAATGAATCAAAATGCTGTATGTCTTTGCATATGATCACTGAGATCAATTAATCACTGACAAATTAATTTATTGGATATAAATTAAGAACTTAATCAATATATTGATTTTCTTAACCCAGAACCCGGTGTCTCTGATTTTTAATTGTTACAGTTACATGGATACAGTCACATGTGGTATTTGAATTCAGATATCTCTTGACTCCAAGTCCAGGGCTTTTTTTCACAAGCTTTCACTGCCTTCTTCTTACATCATAGAATATTGAAAGTTTTTTTTTTTTTTAAACATAATTTAGTGATCATTTAGTACACTTTCCCCACAGCTATTCCTTTCTCTTCCTATTTTATAGATTAGGAAATTGAGATCTAGGGAGGAAAGATAGTTTGCCAAATGTTGCATGCTGATTTAGGGGCACAGCTGGAATTAAAAAGAGGGGCACAGCAGTTATATGTTTTTGGATCTAAGGCAGTGTTATAGTGTAGAATCAATATGACAAATCATTAATTAAACAAATTTTTAAAAGCAACTTTTATTTATAAGTCACAGTGTTAGGTTCTGGGGATAGAAAGCTGGAAAAAAAATCCTGATGCTGTCCCTGTCTCCAAGAACCTTGAAATCTTGTATATTAATATGTTCTGGTATAGGAGAAAGAGTGAACTCTGAATGTAGATGATATAGAGATCTCTTCTCTCATGTTTACTACTGGTACAACCTAAGGACAGTCCTTTGACTTCACTGGGGCTCAGTTTTTTCATCTGTAAAATGAGGAAGGTTAACCTTTAAGATTCCTTCTAGCTCCATGATTCTATCATCCATCCATGTAAAATATAATGCAAAATCAATTCTGTTAAGCCCCGAGGAGAGCTCAAGACAAAGGCTCTGAAAGATTAGACTGATCATTTCCTCATAGGAGAATTAGTAAAGTATTATGGAGCAAGTAATACCTGAGTTGAGTCAAGCAGAGATGTGGGAGAAGTACGTGACAGCTTATGTGGCACATGCTGTGTGCAAGTGCACTGATGTTCAAAAGGGCAGGATGCAATATCTTGGCCAATAGTCCAGTATTTCTAGAAGCAAAACCCTGGTAGAATAGAAATACAATTCCATTCAATTTAGCAACTTGGATTGATAACACAATAGTGGTATGACCAGAGACCAATGTTAATGACCAAGTCATTTAATCTTTGTGAGCCTCACTTCTCTTAATTATAAAATGTAAAATAATAATTTATTTGATCCTGACCTCATAGGGTTGTGAAGAAAGCACCTTTGTTAGCCATAAATTCTTATATATGTGAATTTTTTCTTCATGAAATAAAAAAGTGTTTATTTTTGTTTCTGAATTCTGGGAAGCAGATGCAATAAAAATAATAAGAGCTGACATTTATATAGTACTTTACGGTTTATAATGCTCTTTACATATATTATCTTGTTATTTTAACTCCTGGACAAGAGAACTAAGAAGACAGGTCTGAAAAGTCAATCTGTAGATTATTTCTAGATTGTAAATTCATAGAATTCACAAGTTAATTGAATGTTAAGGCTGTAAAGGATCTTATAGATTCTCTAGTAAAAAATCATTTAGGTTACAGATAAAGAAATGTAGGCTAAGTGATCTGCCCAGTTAACCAGAAGGCAGCTAGTTGAAATTAGACTAGGTCCAGGCCTCTTGATTTCCATTTCGATGATTGCTGTCTTATTATGTGCAAATCAAGAAAGAAATATTAATTGAACATCCTGTATGTGTATCATAGTATGCTGGTTGCTGGGGCAGAAACAAAGAAGGATAAAGAATAGTTACTGCCCTCAAGGAGTTTTCTACAAAATACTAAAGGTATTATTTATATTATTACTATGATTTGTTATATTTATAGGCTTACTTGGAAATAACTTTTTATTCTAGATATAACCCTCCTTGGTCGTAGTATATCATCTTTCTAATATTTGTTTTGTCTACTTGCTAATATTTTATTTAAAATTTTTATATTGTTGCTCATTCATGGTAATTAGGATTCTAATATCTTCTATATTTCTTTCTTTAATTTGACTTTCTTTGGTGTAGGAATAAAGACTATATATATGTGTAAATCAGAGTTTGAAGGGTAACTTTTTGATGATATGTTTAGGTAATATTAAAATTAATTATTTGAATTTTTGACAGATTTCATTTATGAAAATATCTGATTCTAGAGATTTTTCTAAGTAGTTATATCATTTATGACTCATTAAGTTTCTGTTTCTTATATTATATTATTTAGATAGCCTATTTCTTCTTTTGTTAATCTTGGTGTCATATATTTTTGAGTATTCATTCATTCATTTCCTACAAGTCATCATTTTGAAAAATACTCAATTAGGCAAAATTATTTTTAATAATATCCTTTTCAGTTGTTGTAAAATGTCCTTGTCCACATTGTTATGAATAATTTGATTTTACTTTCACTTTTTAAAAATATAAAATATTTATTGCCATTTCATTTTAACATTTTAGCTCTTAGTTTTATTTCATTTAATGGTCTTTTTGATGTCAGTTATTAATTTTTTTAATTTAGAATTTCTATATTGTTATTTTGTTGCTACCCGAGTTTTAAAAAGTGCATGCCCAACTCATTGATTTGTCTTTTTTTTGTTGTTGATAAAAGCATTTAGAATTTCCTCAAACCCTAAAGATTCCTAAACATTTCGAGTTTACAATAAATCTTTAATGTCAGTGATTTTTCATTTTTTTCATGGCACCTCTAGGCAATTCAGAGTACCCTTACTGCCTCAGTAGTTTTTTCTTGGTACTCTTAGGTAAGAGAAATACCAAATAATTTCATTAACTAATTGTTAGGTTCAGCCAGATTACTAAGCATTTATGTACTAACAAGTTAGTAGCCATTTGAAAAAATAATGGACAAATTCAAAGAAAAAGTTATTTTTCTTTCATTAAAAAATAACCACAACTATTTTACTAGTGAGATAGTCAAATGTCAAATAATAGAGGTGATAATGGGCATCCTTGTTTCACTCCTGATCTTAATGGGAATGGATTTAGTTTATCCCCATTGCAGATGATATTAGCTGATGGTTTTAGATATATACTGTTTATTATTTTTAGGAATGACCCTTCTATTCCTATGCTTTCTAGTGTTTTTAGTAGGAATGGGTGTTGTATTTTATCAAAGGCTTTTTCTGCATCTATTGAGATAATCATGTGGTTCTTCTTGGTTTGCTTGTTGATGTGGTCAATTATGTGGACAGTTTTCCTAATGTTGAACCAGCCCTGCATCCCTGGTATAAAGCCTACTTGATCATGGTGGATGACCTTTCTAATCACTTGCTGGAGTCTTTTTGCTAGTATCCTATTTAAGATTTTTGCATCTATATTCATTAGGGAGATTGGTCTATAATTTTCTTTCTCTGTTGTTGGCCTGACTGGTTTTGGAATCAGTACCATGCTTGTGTCATAAAAGGAGTTTGGTAGAACTCCCTCTTTGCTTATTATGTCAAATAGTTTGTATAGTATTGGGATTAACTGTTCTCTGAATGTTTGATAGAATTCACTGGTGAATCCATCAGGCCCTGGGGATTTTTTCTTAGGAAGTTCTTTGATGGCCTGTTGGATTTCTTTTTCTGATATGGGATTATTTAAGAAAACTATTTCCTCTTCTGTTAGTCTAGGCAGTTTGTATTTTTGTATATATTCATCCATTTCTCCTAAATTGGTGTATTTATTGCCATATAATTGGGCAAAGTAGTTTTTAATGATTGCCTTAATTTCTTCTTCATTGGAGGTGAGATCCCCCTTTTCATCCTTGATGCTGTTAATTTGCCTTTCTTCTTTCCTTTTTTTAATTAGATTAACCAGTACTTTGTCTATTTTGTCTGCTTTTTCAAAGTACCAGCTTCTAGTCTTGTTTATTGGCTTAATAGTTCTGTCACTTTCTATTTTATTCATTTCTCCCTTAATTTTTAGGATCTCTAGTATGGTTTTCTTCTGGGGGTTTTTAATTTGTTCATTCTCAAGTTTTTTGATTTGCATTTCCAATTCCTTGGTCTCTGTCCTCCCTAATTTGTTAATATATGCACTCAGGGATTTGAATTTTCCTCTAAGTACTGCCTTGGCTGCATCCCATAAGGTTTGAAAGGATGTTTCACCATTGTCATTTTCTTCAACAAAATTGTTAATTGTTTCTATGATTTCTTCTCTAACTATCCGATTTTGGAGTATCATGTTATTTAATTTCCAATTAATTTTTGATTTGGGTCTCCATGTACCCTTGCCGATCAATATTTTAATTGCCTTGTGATCTGAAAAGGCTGCATTTATTATTTCTGCTTTTCTGCATTTGAGTGCCATGTTTCTATGACCTAGTGTATGATCTATTTTTGTGAATGTGCCATGTGGTACTGAAAAGAAGGTGTATTCTTTTTTGTCCCTATTTATTTTTCTCCATATGTCTATTAACTCTAATTTTTCTAAGATTTCATTCACCTCTTTTACCTCTTTCTTGTTTATTTTTTGGTTTGATTTATCTAAATTTGATAATGGTTGGTTCAAGTCTCCCACTAATATGGTTTTACTGTCTATTTCCTCCTTCAATTCTCCTAGTTTCTCTATTAAAAATTTGGATGCTATACCATTTGGTGCATACATGTTGATTAGTGATATTTCCTCATTGTCTATACTCCCTTTTAGCAGAATATATTTACCTTCCCTATCCCTTTTGATCAGGTCTATTTGTGCTTTGGCTTTGTCAGATATCATGATTGCAACTCCTGCCTTCTTTCTATCAGTTGAGGCCCAAAAGGTCTTACTCCAACCTTTAATTCTAACCTTGTGAGTGTCAACCCGTCTCATATGTGTTTCTTGAAGACAACATATGGTAGGGTTTTGGGTTCTAATCCAATCTGCTATTTGTCTACGTTTTATGGGTGAGTTCATCCCATTCATGTTCAAAGTTATGATTGTCATTTGTGGATTCGCTGGCATTTTGATATCTTCCCCTAGTTCTGACCTTTCTTCTTTAGCTTTCTCCTTTTGAACCAGTGATTTACTTTAGGTCAGTCCCCCTTGTCCCCTCCCTTGAGATGCTTCCCTTTCTAGCCCCTCCCTTTTTATGCTCCCTTCCCCTCCCCCCTCTCCTTCCCTCCCTTTTTGTACTCCCTCCCCCCACCCCCTCCTTAATTTTCCTTTCTTTCTTGCCCTAATGGATAAGATAGAATTCAGGATCCCACTGGATCTAGATGTTCTTCCCTCTCAGATTTGATTTTACTGAGAGTAAGGTTTAAGTAATTCCACTTCACGCTCTCTTCCTCTCCTTCTCATATGAGATTTCTTCCCCTCCCCTTCCCATGTGTATCTTTATATGGGAAAGATTATTCTATTGATTCCCCCCCATTTCTTGAAGTTATTCTTAGTATTATCGACGGTTCCCCCCTCCCTTTTCCTTTCTTTGCCCCAACTTTCCCCAAATCTTCTTAATGCCCCAATCTTTCCCTATGCATGTTTCTTCTAACTACTCTTATGATGCTACAATTTATGAGAGTTACACAAAACATTTTCCCCACATATTAATATATATAATTTGATGTAAATGTAGTCCTTATATAAGAGAGTTTGACTTAAAGGAAAAGATAAGATTTATCTCCTTTTCCCTTTCTTTCATATTTACCTTTTCATGTTTCTCTTGCTTTCTGTGCTTGGATATCGAACTTTCCACAGAGCTCTGGTCTTTTCTTAGCAAATGCTTGGAAATCTTCTATTTTGTTGAATGCCCATACTTTCCCCTGGAAGTATATAGTCAGTTTTGCTGGGTATTTGATTCTTGGTTGGAGACCCAGCTCTCTTGCCTTTCTAAATATCGTGTTCCATGCTTTGCGGTCTTTTAGTGTGTTAGCCGCTAAGTCGTGTGTGATCCTTATGGGAACCCCCTTATATCTGAAGCTCTTCTTCTTGGCTTCTTGTTGGATTTTCTCCTTTACTTGGAAGCTCTTGAATTTGGCAATTACATTCCTAGGGGTTGTCTTTTGGGGATTTAGTATAGAAGGTGTTCTATGAATCCTTTCTATTTCTATTTTGCCCCCTTGCTCCAGAACGTGAGGGCAATTTTCTTTTATAATCTCCTGTAGAATAATATCGAGTTTATTGTTTATCTCTGGTTTTTCTGGGAGACCGATAATTCGGAGATTTTCTCGTCTCCCTCTGTTTTCCAGATCTGTGACCTTCTCAGTGAGATATTTTATGTTTTCTTCTAATTCATTAATTTTTTGGGTTTGCTTTATTGATTCTTGCTGTTTTATCATCTCACTTTCTTCGAGGTGCTTAATTCTGGTCGTTAGGGACTGGTTTTGCTTTTCAGCCTTGTCTGCCCTTCTATTGGATGCTTCGAGTTCTTTTTCCAATTGAGCATTCTTATCTGTCAGACAGCTGATCTCTTTCTCCCATTTTTCTTTCCAGGTTTCCATCTTTTGGGTAAGTTCCAGTTTGAGATCTTCCAGAGCTTGTTGATAGTTTCCATTTTGGGAGGCGTGTTCTGAATTTTTTTGGATTTCCTCCTCATTCTCCTCTTTTCCTTGGGTACTTCCACCATAAAAGTTTTCAATAGTCACTTTTTTCCCTTTCTTCCTGGAGGCTTGATTTTGGGCCATGTAAGCCATCCCTTTGGTGGTTTTATTCCCCTTTCCTTTTTGGTCTGGGGTCTGGGTGATATGGGCGGTTTTTCTGTGAATTTAGGTTGCTTCAGACTAGTTCTTCCCAGCCTCTGAGGTTTCTTAGAGCGATGGGTCCCTGATCACAGCCACACTGCCCAGGTGTTCAGCTCCGCCCAGATAATCAACGTGTGGTCCGCCCCTGGTGTTTAGCTCCGCGGAGGTGTTCTGCGCAGCCCGCCCCAAGTACAGCTCCGCTGAAGAGCTGGATTCTCCAGTTAAACCGCCCTGAGACGTTTTTTCCTGGTAGTCCCCAGATCCCAAGGACCCTGGAGTGCCCCCCCCCCCCCCCCAGACCAAGACGTTCCCCACTCACTTGTTGTCCCAGTGAGTGCTCAGGTAGCTCACACTGGTTTAGTGGGGGAGGTAGGGTGGAGGAAGGGCGGCTCAGTTCACTTTTCTGTGCAAGCTTTTCCTCCTTATTATAGTGTGGAAATGTTCAAATCCCACGTACCTTCGCTTCGGTGGAGTACTGGGGGTACTGGGGATTCCTTCTGTTCCTCCAAAGGTGATTTTTATGCTCCTTTGATGTAGTCTATTTCGTTTGGTGCCGGGGAGAGGAAGCGTGTGGCGTCTAGATTGCAGCCATGATTACCCGGAAGTCCCTGTGTGTGGACTCTTAAAAGAATTCAAAAGTTTCTGACTGTTTGAGTTAGGAAAAAGGATGGAGCTCTCCAAGTATCTTGGCACTAAGTGGGGTGTGAATTCACTAAGTTTGAGAGCTTTGCCACCTAGTTCAAGCTTGTGCTTATTCAATCAAGAGGTAGACAAAGGAGAGTTAATCTTGTCTTCACAATCTAGTGAAGTACTTAAGTTAGTGTTATTCAAGTTATTATTAAGCAAAGTTTTAACTCCAACTAGGCAAAGAGAATAAATGATTCCCTTTTCACAAGTGTAAACTCAGAATAGACAAAGAGAACCAAGAATTTCCTTTCACATTGGAGAAGGGAGATCTCTGATCTAACCCCTTTTAGAAACATGAAGTGCAGGGGGCAGCTGGGTAGCTCAGTAGATTGAGAACCAGGCCTAGAGACGGGAGGTCCTAGGTTCAAATCTGGCCTCAGCCACTTCCTAGCTGTGTGACCCTGGGGAAGTCATTTGACCCCCATTGCCTAGCCCTTACCACTCTTCTGCCTTGGAGCCAATACACAGTATTGACTCCAAGATGGAAGGTAAGGGTTTAAAAAAAAAAAAGAAACATGAAGTGCAAATTATATCTTATATTATACCACATAAAGCATTTATATGTATATCTATATATCAAGGATCATGGATTACATCATATTATATATCACACCACACCACTTTAAGGCATGCCACACCATGCCACACCTCACCACATCACAGGTTACATCACGTAGGAAGAATTCATCAAGTGCCTACCTCATGTACAAGGCATTCAGTTAAGTCTTGAGGTGTAAAAATAATATGTGAATGAATTGATTACAGATATAAGCTCATTAAATACTCTGCTTGCTGTGTTTACAACATGACTTCAGTTTATATAAGTGAAGTGAAGGTCAAAAGTGAACTTCTCTTCAGGGCCAGGTGCAAGGATGCTAAGGAGATTCTTGATATGCAAAAATAAACTATATATAAATATAAAGAATATAAAGATATAAAAGGATTTCTAACTCTTAAGGGATTCTAACTCCACCCAGATAAAACTCCCTGGTTCCACAAGGAACTCCTTCTCCTGTTTCCACATACTACACTGATCCTTTCTGATATGACTAACCCAAAAGTTCCCAATTCTAAAATAAAATAACACTATTATCCTTATAAGAAGTATATCATTCTTAACTTTGTCTCCAAGTTATAAAAATAACAAAGGCCAACTGGCTGAGCCTCAACAAGAACTAAGTTCAGACTGAGCTGTAGCCGACTCAGAATCCAAACCAAAGACCAAAGATTCTCAGAGATAAAACAATTTGTGAAATAGCAATAGACAGTCACTAGTGTTTCCCAAGTTGGAAAAGGAAATCACTTAGCTCCTTCAGGCTTTTTCCTCCTTTACTTCTACTTCAGACAATGAGGAGAGAGAGAGAAAAGAAGATGTCATCTTCTTCCTGCACTCAGAGAGTAACTGCCTCTCCTGGAGAGTAACAGCCACACCCAGAGAGAATAACTGTCACAGAAAAACCATTACACCTCCTCCACACACTTTGAAACTGACATTCTGTCTCAGATCTGTTTCAAATTCCAATTCTTTCTCAAGCCAGCTTCTATACTTCTTACCTCTAAACTAATGTAACAAGACTTAATTTCTAATATCAGATGATCCTTATAGAAGATACAAACACAATATAATTTTATTCTCATGGAGCTAAGGTTTAATTTGAGCGGAGTGAGAATAACTTGATGATGTGACAATTAATTTATATGGGATAATTTTTTCCCTTCCAGATTTGGTAGTGCTTTTACCCACTAAGCACAGGAAAAATGTTTAATTACTTTTGCTTTATTAATGTTACTATTTGGGCAAAAAAAGATAATCGTTTTATTATAAAGGTAAAATTGTTCCTTTTATTTATTCAGCAAAAACAAATGTTTGCCATGAATAAGTTGCTTGGTACTTAGATATATTCAGAAAGAAAGCAGACACGATCCGTATTCTCATTAGATTTATGGTCTAAGAAGGGACATAATATATGGATGCAAGTAACACAAGATAAATTAGAATATGATGAGCTCATATAAGTAATATAAAGTGCTTCAAGACTAATAAAGGGAAAAGATTATTTCTAACTGTTAAGGAATTCAGAACCATTGGGGTATAATGGAGAAATCAATGGATTATCAGTATTAGGAGAACTTGGTCTTCGTTTTTTATAGCTAACTCACTCTGGGATCCCAGACAAGCCTTTTTGCTTCTCAGGGACTCTATGTACAACTATAAAATATCAGGGAGGGATACATGGGCAGATTTCTAGTTCTCTCCCACCCTAATGTTTTATAATGCCACAACTCTTAGGGAAGATGTTATGGAAGAGAAAGAACTTCATTTGGACCTTGAAAGATTTAAGTCAGTGTAGAAGCATTTCTTAAGAACCTACGAATAGGCACTGTGCTAAATGAAAAACAAAACAAAACACTATTCAATGCCCTTAAGAAGGTCATGTTCTATTTGTTAGTTGAGTGGGGGCAAGTGTATAACCTGTACCCAGAGAAGATAGAGACCCAAAACAATGTCAAGATAGGGCACTAATCATTTAGAGACTATTAAAAAGGCCTCTTAAATGTAGAGCTTTAGTTAAGTTTGGAAAAGATCTAGGTCTTGCAAGAGAGAGAGAGCTGGGAGCATTCTAGGAATTGGGCACATTCTGTGATACTGTGTAGAGGATGGAGATGACAAGTGAATTACAGGGAACAGCATGAGATGCTGTTTTGCTAGAATATAGTGTATAAGGATGAGGGGGGATACTGTGCGATATGTTTGAATCTTGATTGTGAAGGGATTTTGGTGTCATTAGAAGGACATTTATATTTTCTCAAATGTAACAGAGAACTACTTAAGCTTTTCAGGTGGAGAGTGCTATGGTTATGCATGTGCCTTTTTCTTTTGGGTAGGGCTTGTAGATTGAGTCTCTGTATCTCATTCTGGCTGGAAACAGAGTAGTTGTTTATGGGCTGACCTGATTCCTGAACTACACAGAAACTTTGCCCTGCTCCATTTATGCCTCTGGCAGGTTCATTATCCCTTAGGCAGCTTGGTTCTGGAACCCTCTACTCAAATTATATGCCAGCCTTAGCTTCACTAATAGCAAGGACCCCAGGCATGTGCTGTGGCAATTATCTGGCCATATTTGCGCTTTAAGTATATCAGTTTATCAGTTGTGAGAAGGATAGTTTGAATAAGGAAGTGGCTGACGCAGAGACTGCAATTTGGAGGCTAATAGTCCAGATGAAAGGTCATAAGAACTTATATAAAAGGAGAGAGATGTATTGGTAAGAGATGTCATTGTAGTAGAATCAACAAGACTTGGCAATTGATTAGCTTGAGCATGAAATGAGAATGAAGACTAGAAGCTAACTCCTAGATTATGAACCTGTGCTTTGGTACCCTTGAAGCAAATAGAGACTAGGAAGAATAGTTATTTAAAGGGAAAGATAATAAGGTTGTTTTTAAGATGCCTGTGTGACATCCAGATGCATGTCATCCAGACATTAAAGAGATAAGGATTAGAACTCAGGATAGAGACGAGATATGATTGTGTGAATTTGAGTGTCATCTGCATAGAGATGAAGGATGAACTCATGGGAGCTGATGGAATCAGGAATTAGACAATGCATAGGAGGTAGGATATGGATGAATCGTCTTCAGTGGAGATTGAAAAGGATTGGTTATAGAGAAAGTGATACAGGAAGGAATATCCAGAAAGGAGAAGGTAGTTCAAAGTGCCTAATGTTACAGGAAGGCTTAAAAATGACCATTGGATTTATTAACAAAGAAAACATTGATGACCTCAAAGAAAGTAATGTCTCCTAAGTTGTGTAGGGATGGAAATTAGATTGGAAGGGCTTGAGAAATAATTGTATAAGGTGTAAGTTTAGTTAATATTTTCCAGGAGTTTAACTGTAAAAAGCGGAGGGGATATATATTAACTTGAGAGACAGAATGTTTAGGCATAAATAAATTAAGATGGGAGAGGATAGAAAGATTATTTTGTATGAATCACAATCTTTGCCTCTATTCAAAGTGTCTTAAAAGCTATATAAAAATCATTCCTTCAGCTGATTTTTTTTTGTTCATCTTTTGACAGATCTTCAGCTTTAGTAAATCTTCTTACTACTGGGCTCAATGTAATCCAAAATGACAACCTGTATAAGCATTGTCTCTTCTTACACAATTTTCTTTGTTTTAGGGTCTCATTACAAGTGGAGTGGAATTTGAATCTCTTCCTGCAGCTCTTTCTCTCCCTGCGGAATCTGGACTTTATCCAGTGACACTAGTTGGTGTCCCTCAGAGTACAGGACAGATTACTATTAATGGTAAGGACTCTTTACTTTGTCATTTTAGGAATTTGCAGTGTGTAAATAGGAGGAATAAGTCATTCTGTTCGACTGGAACAAAGAATTCATGAAGGGGAAGTATATGAAAGGTAATGCCAGGTTGCGGAGTATCTTGAATACCAACATTGTAAACTAAGATTACCTATAGTAGGCATTAGGTTTTTGAGCAAAGGGACAATATTATTGGCTCATGAGAAAGGTAAATCTGGTAGACTTTTTTTTTTTGAACCTTTACCTTCCATCTTGGAATCAATACTGTGAATTGGTTCCAAGGAAGAAGAGTGGTCAGGGCTAGACAATGGGGGTTAAGTGACTTGCCCAAGGTCACATAGCTGGGAAGTGTCTGAGGCCAGATTTGAACTCATGGACCTCCCATCTCTGGGCCAGACTGAGCCACCAAGTTGCCCCCAATCAGGTAGACTTTGTACAAATGATTGGAAAAAGGTGAAAGTAAATACTATATAGAAAAAGTGATAGGACTTATTGAAACATGAGATGTAAGAGATAGAAAGACAAGGTCCAAAATATCAAAGTTTCTAATATGGATACTGACAGAATGCTTGTAATATCTCTAAAATGAAGAAAAGTAGAATTCATGATTCTTACAATGGTGCTTATTTTTAAATCATGGACTTTTCTCCATAAGAAATGGCAATTTGAATATAACATTTTATGACCTCATGTATTCTTTTTTTTTTCCATTTTGCCCGACATTAAAAACATTTCTTAAAATTTTATTATTTTTCTTTTAGTAGGCCTCATAACAAATATGCATGGTTAATCAAAAAAATAAATCCATATTGGTCATGTCCAAAAATTATGTTCTCATTCTGCATCTTTAGACTGTCACCTCTCAGTTAGGAAGTAGGTAACACACTTGATCACTGGTCCCTGGAATCATGATTGGGCACTGCATTGATTATATTTATTAAAAATTTCAAAGCCTATTATACTTACAGTGTTGTTATTATTATATAAATTGTTTTCCTAATTATGTATTCCTCAATTCAGAATCCATGTGTTCAGCTGTTTTCTAGTTTATGAGCACCTCTTTAATTTTCTTTTCTTTATCACTACAAAAAGTGTTATTAAAACATATGTGTCTTTCTCTTACTTTGTTCTCTTTGTAACATAGGCCCAGCAGTGGGATCAATGAATTTAAAGATTTAATGGATTTTTGTACATAGTTCCAAATTGCTTTCTAGAATAGCTATACCAGTTCACTATTCTTCCCAAAGTGCACTAATGTGCTTATTTTTCTGCATTCCCTCTATCATTTGTCCTTTTCCCTCTTTTTGCCATCTTTACCAATTTTAAGGTTGCATAGAACCTGAGAATGACTTTGATTTGCATTTCTCAAATTATTAGTGATTTAGTGATTAGGAGCATTTTTATATGACTATTATTTATATGACTATTGATAGTTTAGATTTCTTCCTTTGCTAACTTCCTGTTCCTATTCTCTAACCATTTATATAAGGTGTTTTGTTTTCCTCATCCCTTTAAACTTGTTTTTATAGATTCTTACAATTTATTGTTGAAATTACTCCCATTGTACTGTTAGATTTAAAATGGTTGAAGGCCTTAAACTGTAACAGTTAAAAGAGTGATGTTGTAAACTGTAGTGAGTTAAAATGGTGGAAGATATAAATTGTGATAGATAAAAGAGAGGGTGAGTAAATTTGACCACAGAAAATATGTTTCACTACAGTGTCTTGGTTTTTAAATCAAATATAAGGTGGTTGCCAGGGAAATATTCCCAGTTATTCAAATACCCAAGTCAACTGGGTTTTATAGAGATTTTAATTAATACAAATGTGAAATTAAAGAAAAGAGAGAAAGAGAGAGAAAAAGGAAATAAGTATGAAGGGCCTTCCTTAAGCCAACATGGCCAGACCTGATTCTTAAGAGAGAGAGATCAGTCAGTCAGTCTTTTAACACTCACCACAAGGTCTGTCTAAGCAAGGATTCTAGTGACACCAGGCCAGCTCCATCTCAGCTGACTTCACCAGAGAGAGTTCCAGCCAGAGTCCTCCTTAAAGAGCCTTCCAGCCAGAGACTGTTCCAAAGGACCTCTCTCCAGAGCCTCCAGAGGGACAGAGTCCCCTCAGAGGAGCTCCAGCGAGACCTCCTTAGAGATTGTCCTCCAAGAGCTTCCCTTGTCCAGAGCCTCTCTCAAGAGATTCTTCCCAAGCGATCCTCATCAGAGATCCTCCAAAAGGATTTTTTTTTTCAAGAGATTCTGCTTTTTCTTATATAGGGGTTTTTCTCCCATGTCACCTCCCCTAAGTCCTTACATCTACCAATCACTGTAGATGTTTTCCAGAGGACTGCCCATCTGAATTCCTGCTAAGTCAACTAATCTCCTCAGTAAGTCTGAACCAGTGAAAACACAGCTGAGTCAACTAATTTTATTAAGAGAAAACCTGCCCAACCCTTTTAGGTACCTAGCATCTCATTGTATCAATTCTAAAAAACAGGCATGGCTCAAAGAACTCCTTGCCTTATTATAAGCATGGGTCCAAGTACTTTCATTGTTTAGCAAGGAGTTTTCTCCCCTAAAGCAGTCTTAAGTACGGGTGGAGTAGAGGTCCTCCCATAGCAAGGATTTTTCTCCCCTAAAGCAGTCTTAAGTACGGGTGGAGTAGAGGTCCTCCCATTTCTGATCCTGGTGAATTCTCACATCAAAATGGGGAATGTTTCCCAGTAGGGAATTTGTTCCAATGGAGGATTCCTCAATTTGGAAATTTTTAACATTCACAAGTCTGAGAAATTTCAAGATTTACAGTACCAATGAATAAACTGAGATCTAAAAATGACTTGTCTGGGTTCATATAGCTCACTAGAGCCAAAGCTTATGATAGAACCTAGATTTTCTGACTTTTTGACCAGGAATCTGGGGTACTCTTATTTTTCTTTTCTCAAATTATTTTCATTATTCATGAACATATCCAAGTCTCTTTAGCTTGATCAAATCTTTTATTGACTCCATTTTTTCTACTTTAATAAGTAACTAGTATAGGTGTGCTATTTACACTTTCTAAAAGTCATTACCACTGGTCCTGTCCATTCTGAACAGTTTTCACTCTGGCTTCTGGCATCCCCACTGCCATGTACTGAAGGTTATCATTTTCATTACTCATTAAATGATTTTTCTCACTTCTTATATCTTTGACCCTGCTTGCTTTTTTGAAGGTCTGGGTCACCACTTTTCCCATAAAGCTGTTCCCTCCTTATGTTTCCATAAAACTTTTTCCCTTTCCTTGCTCTTCTACCTCTTGGATTCATTTTTTCTAGGCTTTCCCCAAAATTCTTTTCTTTCTGCTTTGCTAGAGTGTACATATCAAGGCCATATTCATGGTTGTCTTCTTGTTTTTCTTTTATGTTCTCTCTTTTGAAGAGCATATCTTTTCTCTTGACTGAAGATATCATTTCTAAACTGATTCGTAAATTTTTTCTGTCCACCCTAGAGCTCTTAGTCCCATATCTCTGTCTTTTGTCATTCATTTCAATTATAGAGATAGTTCTTAAATACTTGCTCTTAACAAAACCAGAAGTATTGTGACTAAGTAGAGAATTGGCCCTAAGAATTTGGAAGACCTGCATTCAGGTCGTCTCTCTGACATAAACAAACTATTTAACTTGTATAAATCATATAACTACTAGTGTACTCTCTCCCAGACTACCTGGACTTTATTTATGTGTGTGTGTGTATGTGTGTGTATTAGCTCCATATTAATGCTGCATATATTTTTACATGTACTTTTCTTCCTCATATAAACTCTTAAAACAGAGAAAGAAAACTATATGCCAATATCCCTAGTGAATATTGCTGTAAAACTTCAAATACAATATTAGCAAAGATTCTACAGTATTATATCACAAATATTATATGCCATCACTAGGTTAGATTTGTTCTGGCAATATAGGATTGGTTTAATTTTACAAAATCTATCACTTTAAAATAACAAAATAACAAAAATCATGAACCTATTCATCCAAAACTTTTGATAAAATACAACATCCATTTTTTGAAAAACAATTGAAAACAGGAATAAATTGACCTATTTTTTACATGACAAATACGTAATGGAGATAAAGTAGAGTCTTTTCCAGTAAGATGAATAATGAAGTAAGGATGTCCTCTGTTTTCATTTCTATTTGACACAGTGTTAGAAATGCTGGCTATAGTAGTAAACAAGAAAAAAATTGAGAGAATAAACATAGGAAAAGAAGAAACAAAATTATCACTTTTTGCAAATAATAGTCAACTGAAAATTAATTGAAACAATAACTTCAGCAAAGTTGCAGGATATAAAATAGATTTTCACAAATCAATAGAATTTCTGTATGATATCAGTAAAATCCAGTGGGAAGAGATCAAAAGGGAAATTACTTTTTAAAATGACAACAGGACTAGGAGATGCTTGGGGGAGTCTACTTACTATGATATTCAAAAGAAATGAATACAACTCTAAAACATTATGGAAATAAAGATATATCAAAACAATTAGAGAAATAGTAACTGTTCAATATATTAAAATGACTATACTACTCTAATTTACTTATTCAGCACCATACCAATCAAACTGTCAAAGTATTATTTTATAGACCTAGAAAAAGGAATAACAAATAAAGTCAGTATTCTCAAGGGAAATAATGAAAAAAGTAGGAAAAAAGAGAGTCTAGGAGTATCAGATCTCAAACTAGTTAAAAGGCAGTAACCATTCAAATGATTTGGTACTGGTTAAGAAATAGAGAGGTAGTGTGGAACATTTAGTTGTACAACAAAAAAGTTCAACAAACTCTAAGTATTTAGCTACTGGGGTTTGATAAAAATAACTGGGAAAATTGTATTTCAATATGGCAGAAATTAAGTTTAAACCAAAACCTAACACCATACAACAAAAGAAGCTATACATATGCAGCTGTAACTGGATGATATGTAGGTGCTGAACATTGGTTCTTCTTCTTTAAAGTCCTCCTCGCTAATACATAGGCTAGCTATAAAAGATCACATCATGAACAATTCAGAATAAGGGTCAGCAAAGTGTGATCCACAGGCCAAATCCTGCTCCCCCCCTGCTTTTGATTGACCAGTGGCCTAAGAATGTTTTTTACATTTTAAAAATACAGACTATATAAAAAAAAGAAAATGTAAATTTATTTTAAAATGCAAAAATTATTCTTAGCTACTTAGACTATATAAAACAGGTGGTAGCAACAGTTTATCGACCCATAATTTGGAAGAATAAGGAATAAATTACTTTTTAGATCTCAGAAGAGAGGGGACAAAATCATAATTAAACAAAGGATAGAGGTGATCACAAATGATAAAATGGATAGTTGTGATTACATAATATTAAAAAATATTTTGCACAAATAAATCTAGTGTAGCCAAGATTAGACACATAACTTGGGAAAAAAATCTTTCACCAAGTTTCTCTAATAAAGTTCTTATTTTTAAGCCAAGTCAGCAAGCATTTATTTAACACTTTCTAATTAGGCATTATGTTAAGCACTTGAGAATACCCTTATAAATAGAAAGAAAGATGGTTCCTTTCCTAGAGGAACTTACATTCTAATGGGGGAAGACAACATAGAGGAAAAGCTGAAAAGCATATGGAGACCATGTAGAGAAAGGCCTTTAGGGGCATTTTGTAGAAAAGAGAACAGATTTTTCCAAGATATATAAGGAATTGATTCAAATTCATCAGAATAAGAGCCAGTTCCTCACTGATAAATGTTATAAGGATATGAACTGACAATTTTCAAAGGAAGAAATTCAAGCCATCAGTAGCCATTTGAAATAATTCTCCAAATCAATAAATAAGTGTAAATTAAAGGAACTGAGAGGATCCATTTGACACCTCACATTGGTAAAACTGATAATAATAGAAACTGACATGTTGAAGAGACTATGAGAAAATAGACACATCACTGTATTGTTGGTGGATTGGTCTGGCCATTCTGGAAAGCAATTTGGAATTATTCCATTCAAATTACTCAACTGTTTCTCCTTCGACTTAGTGATACCACTGTTAGATCTTTCCCCTCAAAACAGAGGAAAAAACTTATATGTATAAAAATATTTACAGCAGCTCTTTTTGTTGTTATAAAAATGTATTAACTAAGGGAGAAATGGACCAATAATTGGAAAATGGTAAAATAAACTATGGTCTAAGGTTGGGATGTAATAATATGCTTTTAGAAATGAAAAGAAACCTAGGAGACCTGTATGAAAAAATACAGTGTGAAGTGAGTAGAACCAGGAGAAAAATTTGTACTGTAATAATCAATATTAAAATGAAATTTCTTAATTTTTTTCCAAAAATTAACAATTTTGAAAGAATTAATAATTCTTATTACTGAAATGATCAACCATAATTTCAGAGGTCTCATAAAGAACATTGCTCACCTCCTTACATGGAAATGATGCCCTAATATGTGAAAGGAAAAACACATTTTTGGATGTGACCAATGTGGGAATTTGTCTTGGTTGGACGATTCTTTTATGATACAGGGGTTTTGTATTTCTTTTTCCTTTTTGCTGGTTCTGGACATGGTAAGGAGAGAGAAAAAATAATACTTGATAATTGAAAAACGTTTTAAAAAGTGAAAATAAGGGCTTGGTGAATAGGGATTATTTCATTCTTTGTGCTTTTATCCCTAGAATCTAGCACAGTGCTTGGCACACAAACAGGTGCTTACTATTTTTGTTTTTTTATTTGTTTTTCTGTGTTTCTCACTTTTTGTGACCCCATTTGGCATTTTTTTTTTGGCAGAGATGCTAGAGTGATTTGCCTTTTCCTTCTTAGCTCTTTTTTAGAGATGAGGAAACTGAGGCAAATTAGATTAAGTGACTTGCTGAGAGTCACACAGCTAGTAAATGTCTGAGGTCAGATTTGAACTCAGATGATTTTTCCCGACTCCAGGCTGAGATTCCATCTATTGAACCATTAGGTGCTTAATTTATAATTGGTTGATTCTTAGTGCTCTAAGCACTTCATGAGCAGCTTGATAAGACCACAAGTTACAGATCAAATGCTAATCTTCATTGGTCAGCAGATCCCTATACTATTGAAATCACAGGTCCAATTTCCTCTCTCAATAACCACCCTATTACCCCTTCAAAAAAAAAAAAAGAATCTTAGAATTTCCAAGTTGGAGAGGATCTTAAAGGTCACTATATCCAACTTATATTTGAATGTCTATGAATCCCTTCTGTAGCATATCTACTGACTTTGTATATTATACTTTGAAATGAGATACTCTACTACCATGAAGACAACTTATTTCACTTCTTTATAGCTTTAATATTTAGAAGATTTTGGGGGCAGCTGGGTGGCTCAGTGGATTGAGAGCCAGGCCTAGAGATGGGAGGTCCTAGGTTCAAATCTGGCCTCAGACATGTGTTAGCTGTGTGAACCTGGGCAAGTCACTTGACCCCCATTGCCTAGCCCTTACCATTCTTCTGCCTTGGAGCCAATACACAGTATTGATTCCAAGAGAGAAGGTAAGGGTTTAAAAAAAAAAAAAGATTTTAATTATTGATGACTTAAATTTTCCTTAATAAAACTTTTAGTCATTCTTCCTAGTTCTACTTTATGGAGCTAAACTTAAGAAGCCTGATTTCTCTCCCATGTGACTGCCTTTCAAATATTTGAAGAGATTAAGAATATATCCTTTAAGTGTTCTCTAAATATCTTTCATTCCTTCCAGTGATCTTTATATGCCATGAACTAAAACACTAGCCATCCTGATTTCTTTCCTTTGTATATTCTTCAGCTTATGCCCTTCCTAAAATAGAGTGCCCAGATGGGAACAAAATAATCAAGATACATTCTGACCAGGGCTGAGGACAGCAGGACTATTACTTCCTTCTTGAATTCTGTCGTCTTTAATGACATGATTGTTTTAGCTTCCTTGGCTGGCTACTATATCACACTGGTGTTTTGCATTGTGATTGCATGCCATTTATGCCCTAGATATTTTTCATATAAGTCACTGAATAGCCATGTTTTTCTCATCTTTTATTGGAGTGATTGATTGTTTTGAACTCAAAGACTTTGCATTCTTTCCTATTAAATTTTATCTCTTTCAATTTGTACAGGTTTTTTTTAAGGCCTTTTAAAATTCTGACTTTGTTTTCCAGTGTGTTACTTTTCCCTTCTAACTTTGTGGCACTTGCTCAGACTTAGGCTAAGAAGAAATTAACCTTTGTTGGTGTCTTTGTGCAATTGGAAGAAGAAAGAAGATTTAACAGTTGTCCTCCATCTCCCTGACTGTCTCTGTGTCACAGCTGTGACAGGACTGACATTCCCCAAACCCTCCTAATTCTCCTTATAAATTAGGGACACCCCTATCCCTCATACCTCAATCCTCATCCTGTTGTTCCCAATAAACCCTCTTACTTGGAAAAGGAAAAGAAAAGAGTTTTTCCTCATAAATCTTATAGTCCACTCAGGGGGGATGGAGGAAGCCAAAAGGCTTCAAGAAGAGGGTGGTTAAGGGAGGGGCAAAAGGAAGGAAGAGGGTAGGAAAACATCTTGATCTATTAGCCATCAATAGTGACCTATAGACAAAACCAGAATACCCCAGAGTACCCCTCTAGCAGCATCTCTCCATCTCTCAGAAGTACCTATCTTCATTATAACTAGGTACCCTCAGGTTCCCCTAGTAGTTCTCTAGTCACTGCCAGAGTGTACCCATTCACTGCAACTAGAAAAGCTCCTCAGAGTATCTCTTCTTTATTACATAGTTCAGGGCCCAATAAATGCTGGAGAGCTTCAGCTAGAGAATCCAACTTGACAAAACCATTATTGATTACTCTTTGGTTCAGCCATTCAACCATTTTGAAATTTGTTAAATTTTACTGTGGTCTAGCCTGCATTTCTTTCCCTTTTCCCTAAGAGTAGCTTAAGACATTTTCCGAAGTACTTCAGTTTTAGTTTTGTCTTATGCTAATCATAGATATCCCCCTAGTACTTTTTACTGGATACTCTTCTCTTCAATTAATAGTCAATCATTCTTTGTTAAACTATGTGTCAGGCCCTGTGCTAAGCACTGGGGATAAAAAAAAAAAAGTTTAAAAGACAGTTTCTGTCCTCAAGAAACTTAAAATTCATTTAATTTTCCCTCTCTACTATTCTGCTTGATGATCTCATTAACTCCCATGGAATTAATTAATTATCATTTCTATGTAGATGACTCCATTCATATAGCCCTAACCTCTCCAAGATCCCATTTCCAACTGTGTATTAGACATCTCAAATTGGATGTCTCAGACATTTTTTTAAAAACCCATTTACCTTACATCTTAGAATCACTGCTTAGAATCACTAATTCCAAGGTGGAAGAGCAGTAAGAATTAGGCACTGACTTGCCCACTACTAGGTCCCATTGCTAGGAAGTGTCTGAGGCCAGATTTTAGCTGAGGACCTCCAGACCTGGCTCCCAGTCCTCTGAGACATCAAGCTGCCCCTTCTCATAGACATGTTAAACTCAACCTCTTCAAAATGGAACTCATTGTGTTCCCTCTCTTCTTTCGTAAGGCCTCTCTCTTCATAATTACTTTATTAATGTTGAGGCATTGTCATCCTTTCAGTCATTCAGGGTTAAAACCCAGGTGTCATTCTTTACTTCTTACTCACACTGCACACCCTTTCTCCCTGTCTAATCTGTTTCTATTCTCTCCTCTGACATTGCTGCCATGTTGATATAGACACTCATTATGCATGCTTGGGCTATTGCAATAGCTTGCTAGTTAGTCTTCCCGCCTCAAGTTTCTCCTCATTTCATTCCATCTTCCACTTAGATGACAAACTGATCTTCCTAAAACATAGGCCTGATTATATTAATCCTCCACTCTCCCATTGTCCCATCATCCCCTTTCCCATTTAGTAAACTATAGTGGCTCCCTGTTACCTGTGGGACTGGATATAAACTCTCTTAGTCTTTTAAATCCTTTCATCACGTACTATCTTCCTATCATTCCAGTCTTCGTATACCTTACTTTCCCTCTACATACTCTATATTTCAGTAACACTGGCCATCTTGCTGTTTTGTGCACAAAGCAGGCCATGTCCTAAGTGTATTTTCACTGTGGATTAAAGTGGATTAAAGAAAACTAATGAGATTGGTATAAAATTAACTAATCTGACTTCAAAAAGGAGAGAGGAAAACCAAACTGTTAATGTAAAAATAGAAAGTAGAATTTATAACAATTGAAGAGGAAATAAAAGGAAAATATTAGAAATTATTTTGAGGTATAAATAGTAGCAGATGGATAACTTAAAAGGAAATGGACAAATGCTTACAAAGATATGAACTAAACTATTTAAATAACCTCTTATCAGAAAAATAAATTGAACAAACTATAAATTAATCCCCAAAGAAAAATCTTTACAATGATTGGTTTAAAAAGTAAATTTTGTTAAACATTCAAAGAACAATTGTTTCAAGTACTGCATAAACTTTTTGCAGTCATAAGAAGGCATCTTTCCCATCCTCTTTCTTTGATATAGATATGCTTTTCATTCCTTAAACGGGGGAAGACAAAGCAGAGAAAGAGAACTATAGATCAGCTGAAGTTGTTAGGTGATGCCTTTCCAAATATACTCCAAATATATACCAGATATACTCCAAATAACTCTCCAAAGTAATCAGTGATTTCTTGGAGACATTTTGACCATATCTCCATCCTCATTCTTCTTGATCTTCCTGTGTCTTTTGACATTGTTGATCAGCATCTCGTAAGTATTCTTGGTTTTCATAAAAATGCCATCTTGGTCCTTCTGTTGTCTGAGTGCTCCTTGTCAATCTCTTTTGTAATGGAGGTCACATGCACTAATAATGGATGTCCCCCCCAAATTCTGTACTATACTTTCTTTATTTGCTTCTGTCTTATTTTGTGATCTTATCAGCTTCCCTAGTTTCAACCATTATTTTGGGGCATACGATTCCAGCCCTAGTCTCTTTTGTGAGCCTTAGTCTGGCACTTCCAAATTTCTTTTGGCTATCTTGGATGGAAAGTTCCAGGTATCTCCAGTTCAATCTTTCCAAAGAAAATCTCATATTTCTCCCTAAACTTTCCTTCCTTTCCACATTCTCTATTATTGTTATAGTTCTAGTTCTAGTAATCTTAATGTTATTCTTGACTTCTCAGTTGTACTCATCCCCACATATCAAATATATTGCCAAATTTTTCTCCTTTCACAACATTTCTTACATCTCTTTTTTTCCCCTCTCATTTACATAGATAGGACCCTAGTACAGGTTCTCATTCCTTTCTCTTTGACTGTTGAACCATTATTCTCATTGTCTTAATCTTTACCTACTCTAATCCATCTTTTACTTAGGTTCCAAACTTTTCTAGAGTGAATGTCTGACCGTATTACTCTCTGTATCCCCAATAAACTCTAATGGCAGTGTTAGATCCAGGGTCAAATATAAAGCCTTGTCTTTTTTTTTTAAACCCTTACTTTCTGTCTTGGAATCAATACTGTATATTGGCTCTAAGGCAGAAGAGCACTAAGGGCTAGACAATGGGGTTTAAGTGACTTGCCCAGAGTCCCATCTCTCTAGATTCTATTCTATAGGTAGTATTTCTCTCTCTTTGTTTCTTAGTCTTTGTCTCTTTCTCTGTCTCTATGTTTCTTTCTCTTTTTGTGTCTGTCTCTGTCTGTTTCTGCCTCTGTCTTTCTGTGTCTCTGTCTCTCTCTCTCTTTCTCTGTATCTCTGGGACTCTGTGTCTCTGTCTCTGTTTCTCTGTCAGTCAATGTCTCTGTGACTCTTACTGTCTGTCTCTTTGTCTCTGTCAGTTTGTGTTTCTCTGTCTCTCTCACAACATCCTTTTTGCGCTTATTAAAATTTTCCCCCTTCTATGTACTCTACAGTCTGACCATACTGGCCTTTTAGCTTTTCCTTGCACATGATGATCATCTCCTGAATCCATATATCTCCTTCTCCTTTGACTTTCCCTTTTGTTTGGAACACTTTTCCTTCCTCACCTGCAAATTCCTAGTTTCCTTCAAGACAGCTCAAATCCCCCTTGCCTCAGTCATTGCCCTACTCCTTCTGTCCAGTTCCTTTTCTCTGATTTTACCTCCCATCTACGTTCTATGTATCTTGTGGATGTGTTCTTATTTGCATGTTGTCCTATCCATTATAATAGGAGCTCCTTGAGAAATAGAGCTTTATTTTTGCTTTTCTTTCCATCTTAAGTGCTCAACACAGTGCTTGACATAAGTGATTATGCAATACTTGTTGACTGTCATACATAATAGAAATGAAAACATCATTTTCTTTTGGCTTTTTCAGAAAAGGTTGATAATAATAAAACAAAACCCACCAACAGTTATATAGTAATTATGTACCAGATGTTGTACTTAGTGCTTAATGAATATCTCATTTGATCCTTGAAACAATCCTGTGAGGTATGTGTTATTGTCTCCCCATTTTAAAAGTTGAAGAAATTGAGATAAACATGTTAAGACCCAGGGTCCCACAGGCTGGTAAGTGTCTGACTCTGAGTTTGAACTTGAATCTTCTTGACTCCAGGCCCATTGATTTAGCTATTGGATTAGACCCCATCAGTAGCTAGAAGGAAGGAAATTTGACATGTTGCATCATTTTTAGTTTTTTTAGGAATCTTTTTTGACTAAGGGCAAATAGAAGTTTATAGTGAGTAAAAAAAAAAACTCACTTCATCAATCATAGAATTTTAGAGCTGGAAGCTATCTTAGAACATATAATAGTAGGACTTGTAGCATGGTACAACCAAAAAGAACACTTTATAATGAACAGATATAGCTTGAAATATAGGCCCTTTCACCACTAATGTTACCATAGGCAAATCATATAACTTTCTTTGGCCTCATCTCTATTTTATAAAATTAAGGATTTGGATTAGATGATCTCAGTAATCCCTTCTATCTTGATAGTGTGAGGATTCTATGAATTTAGATTATAGAATGCTACAGTGTTTTATAGTTGCCAGGGACCTTTAAATACAGCATATTATAGTGGGAAGGGACCTTTTACTATAGAACATTAGACTGCAGATCATAGAACATTTAGAACTGGAAGAGACTTTAGACATCATTTAGTCTAGCTCCCTCATTTTACAGACAAGTAAACTGAGGTTCACAGATGACTTGCCAAAGATCACATGATTATAAGAATAAGAACAGATAGAGGTACACATGGTAATATACCAGAATGTATAGCAATGAAAGTTCAACAGAAATAATTGATTAAAAGGAATGTTTGTTAATTTAAAAAAATTGACAAGAAAAAAATGGAAGAAATGAAGGAAAGGAGGAAGGAAACTGAAAATACAAATTGAGGATGCTTGAGTCTTCATAAAAGGGTCAGAAGCTGAAATTTGATGCATCTATAAAGAGGCCTAATATGCAACTAGGCAATAGCTTCTTTATCTTCAAGTAACAAGCTGAGTTAAAACACAGTGAAAAGTTGTCGTCATTTAGTCAAAGGTTGATATTTGATACTTCTTTTATGGTAATTATCTCTTTGTTTATAGTCCATTTTAATTTTTGTGCTAGAATTGATAAATATTTGAGATTTTTCAGTCAGATACATTTGGGATTAGGTCACCCTTGAAGTTCTTTCTCTCTCTACTATTCTGTAACTTTTCATGTTTGCTAACAATATTATTTTTAAAATTACTTTAAAATTTATTCCATTTTGATTATAGTATTTATATACAGAATTCTTCCACTAAAGTCTTATTTTAATACCTTATAATGTTGGAGATATAACCTTAGGACCTGAAAGAGTGTGCCCATTCAGCTAGCCTTGACACTTAATATCAAGCAGAGAAGTTTTAAAATATTGGCTAAGTTTGGCCTGCTGTGTCTGCTTTAAGACCTTAGCATGTAAAAACTTAACTCCAGAATATTAGTCATAATCTTCTTATTTCTTTATCTTAGAACCTTTCATAAAACTTTATCTAAGTGTGAAGTTCATTGTATTAATGATGCAATACCTTATGTGACTTCCGTCCTCAGAAATAAAGTAAGATTTAGCTGTCCATTGCAGTTTGCATAGTTCTTTGGATAAATAGGTCCTTCTCCTCTGTGCTCTTCTTGATGATTTTTTCTCTGTGGAAGTTGGAAATTTGACTGTTGTCTAACTTTTTGACTGATGAGTCTATCCTTTTCTTGCTCTTCTCTTGCAATGGAATTTGTGTGTGTGTGTGTAGATTGTGTGGAATGTAGTTTTTTGTAGAGTGTGTGTGTGTGTGTGTGTGTGTGTGTTAGTGTAGCAGTTTTCCTTCATTAGTTTCTGGGTTTGGGTCTAATTCTGAGTCTATGTGTTCTTTGCTGGTCATGGCTTTCTGTGGCTTTACATTGGAAACATGAAACCAGGCTCTTTCCCCAAGATTTTTATCGATGTAGTGCTTATTGCTATAATCTGAAACGGTACATTCCATTTTTTGTCTGTTACAGACTTTCTGTTAAAGTTCTTTATATAGTCAGAATCACTGGGCACTATTTCATATAGGGAGTAATCCAACCGTACTCTTTGTTGGATCAGGTCTAACATATGTAGTTCTTTTATCCTTTTTTGTAACGTTTGTAAGTATGTGTGTAGCTGACATTCTCCACTTAACAAAGTTGTCATGCATGCAGGTTTTCCTGCTCTCCCTTGCCAAAATGGCTGTCCATAAAGCATTTCATAAGAAAAGATCTGTAAGTCTCCACTTTGCTTTGTCCTTAAGTAAAATGACAGTAATGGTAGAACTTTTGTCCATTTAAGGTGAGTCTCTGTGCAGAGTTTTCCCACTAGAGATTTCACTTCTCGGTTTAGTCTTTCCACTTGGCCAGCACTTTTGGGATGGTAAACTGCATGGTAGTTCCCTTCTATTCCTAAATTCTTGTATACTTCTTGCAGGACTTGAGAGGTAAAATGAGTCCCACAGTCTCAGTAAATCATATTGGGTATACAAAATCTAGGAATGATTTCTTTTAGTAGGGTTTTTACCACAAAGGGAGCAAAAGCAAAAATTCCAATTTCCTCTCTTACTCTAATCATTACAAAGCTAAGGCTAGATTAATGAAATAATATTCTTATAGTTTTCAAGTGTATTCTTTCTTTCAATTTGCAAATGTCTGGATATAAGAATAATACTTAATCATTGGGTTTTCCTGTATTTAAAAGCATTCTAGAGCATTCGTATAATACTTATTAAACCTTTCTACGCATTAGGGAGAAATATTGCTCCATTCTCATTTTTCATGTGAGCAAATAGAATGCAGAGTACTGAAGTGGTCATGCAGTAGTGATTCTTATTGATCAGAAGGATTCAGGAATAATAAACTTTATTGATACATTGAAATTTTACCTTTTTTTCCCAGGTTATCATACTACTGTTTTTGGTGTATTTAGTGATTGTTTGCTGGATAGCCTGCCAGGAATTAAAACTAATGGCTCCACAGTAGAAGTCATTCCTGCTTTGCCAAGGTTGCAGATAAGCACTTCATTACCCAGGTAAGCAGAGAAGATAAACTTAGATTTACATTTAAAAAATGAATTTTTGCTTTTAAAAACTAGTTTTTAAATGTTTTGTTTGCTTATGACATAGAGGGCAAATATAATCTCACTCATTAAATTAAATCTCAAGTTATAGTGACTGAAGAGAATGGAGGATTGTTTTAGTTCTGCAAGTAGACATGCTTTGCTTAGTGCTCTTAGAAATGGTACATTATGGATATGTGTCCAATAAAGATCACAACAAAAGTGTGAATTGTAGTTATAGAATTGTACACTTTATGAAGAATGTGGCCTGTCTAAAAGAAATTAAGTACTATGTGTAATTCTTACTTATGAGATGTGTAAAGAAAAGTTACCTTTTCTTTTATGATTTAAAGCTTATAAAGCATTAGATGAAAGATAAGTTGGTATAGTAAACAGGGAATTAGTCCTGGAGTCAGCAAGGCTTGGTTTTTAGTTCTGTATATAATACATCATTGTTTTCTGACTACCCAAGACCTGCAGCCTCTCTGACTATAAATTAATGGGCATTGGAGTTTACTTATTGTAAGTGCCTTAAACCCATGAAATCACAGGTTCAGAAAGAAAATCATCAAAAGAGATAAAGTAATATACTCAGAGTATTTGTGTCCTTTGCCTCTATCATGTTTTGTATTTTCAGTTAATTGTGATGAAATAGGTGAATATAAATTCCAACAATTGGGAACAGAAGTAGTAGCAGTATTACTGCCTTATTTAGATGAGCCTTCATGACAGGCAAAAATCATAGAATATCCAATCTAAGAGAAACTTCAGAGAATAGTTAGGATGATTCTTCATCTTAAAGGGAAGAAAATCAAGACTAGATACTTTAGATAATTTGATGAAGTTCACTTGGTTACTTAAATCCAGTTCTGGAGTCTGGATTCCTTTACTCCTACTGCTCTTAGATCAACCTCAGTATCTTCCTTCATTTAAGGTGGTATAAAGTATTGATCTTATTGAGTAGCACTGTCTCATTCACTCCCCCTTCCACCCACCCTCATATCACTACCTATCATGCTATACTAGCTGCCTCCCATACTTGGAACTCTCCTTCCTTCCCATCTCCCCTCCTGGCTACCTTTAGGTCTTAAATATAAATTAACCTTTTGCAAGAAGCTTTTCCCAGTCCTCCTTAATCTTAGTACCTTTCCTCACAGACTGTTCCCAATTCAACAAAATATATATATATTTTATTTGTATGTGGTTGTTTGCATTTCTTTTCCCTCTCATTAGTCTATGAACTTTTAGTGATATAATAGAATACTGATCTTGGAGTCAGGAAGACCTACATTTAAATCTGACTTTAATAGATATTTGTCTCTGGTCAAATCACTTAACTGACTGCCTCAATTTTCCTATCTGTAAAAGGGGGATAATAAAAGCACCTACCTCTCAGGATTTTTGTGAATATAATAAATGATATTTGCAAAGTGCTTTAATAGTGGGCACTTAACTAATTCTCCCTCCCTCCCTCCCTCCCTCCCTCCCTCCCTCCCTCCCTTCCTTCCTTCCTTCCTTCCTTCCTTCCTTCCTTCCTTCCTTCCTTCCTTCCTTCCTTCCTTCCTTCCTTCCTTCCTTCCTTCCTTCCTTCCTTCCTTCCTTCCTTCCTTCCTTCCTTCCTTCCTTCCTTCCTTCCTTCCTTCCTTCCTTCCTTCCTTCCTTCCTTCCTTCCTTCCTTCCTTCCTTCCTTCCTTCCTTCCTTCCTTCCTTCCTTCCTTCCTTCCTTCCTTCCTTCCTTCCTTCCTTCCTTCCTTCCTTCCTTCCTTCCTTCCTTCCTTCCTTCCTTCCTTCCTTCCTTCCTTCCTTCCTTCCTCCCTCCCTCCCTCCCTCCCTCCCTCCCTCCCTCCCTTCCTTCCTTCCTTCCTCCCTTCCTTCCTTCCTTCCTTCCTCCCTCCCTTCCTCCCTTCCTCCCTCCCTCCCTCCCTCCCTTCCTCCCTCCCTCCCTCCCTCCTTCCCTTCCTCCCTCCCTCCCTCCCTCCCCATTTTATTTTTGAACAGCTGTGATGGTTAGGAAGCCTTTTCTTTTATCAAGATGAAATTCCTTCTCTCCAGCTTCTTCTTTTTTTTTTTTGTGAGTTGCTCTTTCCCACACTTGAATTTCAAGACAACACTCATGTCTCCTCTAGTTCTTCTCTTCATCCAACTAAAGATTCCCAGTTCCTTTAATTCATTCCTAAATGACATGCTTTCTAGTCCATCAACATATTGATCTCATTACCCTAGATTGCCACAGTTTATGTCTTTTCTAAAATATGGTGCCCTAAATTTCTAGATATGGCCTCATTAGGGATGAATTGAGTTGGGACTGTTAAATCCCCTATTCTGGATGCTATTAAAAAATATTCTAAATTTGTTAGCTTTTCAATAATTGTCATTTCTCATTGTTGATTCTTATTGATGTTGCATTCCATTAAAAACTCAACCTGTAGGTCCTTTATATAGCCTTGATTTATCCATACTACACCAACATAGTTGAATTTTAATGAATTACAGAAATTGGGAAGTCAAGCTTAGAGATCTATAATTTGAAGTATCGATTCTTCTCCCTTTTTTAGAAAATGAGGACATTGGTTTGTTCGTAGTCAAGTTGCACAGCCAGTATTTGCCAGTATTTGTTACAAAAGATTGATGATAGCTCAGTATCACATCCATCAGTCCTTTTTATCTCTTTAGGTATTTTCTTTTGGCCTGGTGACCTGAACTTTTTAAGGGCACATAGCTACTTTTTTATTGCCTCCTCATTTGTCTCACATTTCAACTATCTCTTGATAATTTTTTGTTTTATATACATTTCCTTTGTCACAGGAAATAGAAGTAAAATGAATACTTTGAATTCTCTCTATTTTCCAAACTTTATTAGTCATTATTATCTCTACCCATTGCAGCAGTTGTATCTTGTTGCAACAAAAATCAAGCAGCCCCCTTTCACATGTTTATCATTCATTGCCAGCCTAACCTCTTTTTCAAGCTTTAACCTACCTGACACTATTTGATAGGATTCTATCACTCATTTGTATTCAGTGTATTCTTATCATTTATCCACATTTATTTTTATCTTTTACATGTCTTTTAAAAGTATCATTAGTTGATGATGGTTATGGATTCACTTTGATCTCTTTATATAGTTCCTACTTTTCCTCTTTGGAAATATTTGTGCTTGTGTTATTATAATTTAATTTTTGAGAGCTTCCTATCCTCTTGGGTCAAATTCTCTACAGATTTTTAGGTTACAGGATCCTCATGATTATTTTTAGACATGCTTTAAAATATGTTCCCATAGGTTCAATTATGATCTCTATAGAGATAACTCCCAGATCTCTCTCTCTATATATATTTATCTAGACTTTCTTTTGAGTGCTAGTCCTACTCATGAATTACCTATTATATATTTCAATCTTTATATCTTACATATGTCTCAGAAATAACATGCCCAAAACAAAACAAAACTCATCTCTTCCCACAACCCATCCCTCTTTTGAATTTCTCAGCTTGTAAAGATTAAAAATTTAGGAAAACGAGGCAAGATAGAAATTAGTTTCTCTCTGCAAGGAGTATTATATTTTTATGAGGTGTATTAAAGATTAAGGATTAAAGAAAATACAGGATAAGAAAGTATGTGAGTAGGCCAGAGAGAGGCCTAGACACAACCTCACCTACATTATGAAAAGAGCCATATCTGCTTGCAAGGGGAAAACAGGGGAAAAAAAAAGACCCCGCCTTGGGCGGAGACCCTATAAATCATAACCTGCTCTCCGCCCAGGTGAGAATTCAGTGAGATTACAAAGCATTCTGGGGAAGTGGAGCAAGGAATTCTGGGGATTGAAGTCCTGGATTCGAGTCCATTTTTACAAGCTCCACCATTCTTTTAGTCTCTCCGACTTGCAGTCATGGAGTCATTCTCAACACTTCATTGTCACTCATTTACTTCTTCTCCCATCCCCTTCCCATTGGATTCAACCCATTCCTAAGCCTTAGTGATTCTGTCTTCATAGATTCTCTTATGTCTGTCCCTTTTTCTTTACTTACATGGTCACTAACTCAATTCATACTTTTAGCATTTCTGAATTGGACTATGTTGTACTAGTCACTTAATTGATATCTCTACCTTAAATTTCTCTTTTTCCCAATCCATCTTTCATACAATCACTAAATTGATACTCCTATAACAGATATTTAAACATGTCACTTGCTTGCTCAGGAAGATTAAAGCAATTCCCTATTTTTGGATCAAAATGGAAACTATTGGTTTTTGGCCCTTTATAATCTGTTTCCATTCTACCTTTGTGGATTCAATACCATTTATTCTTCTTCATATATTCTAGGATCAGGCCAAATTGGCCTATTTATAGTGGACACTCCATATCTCATATCTTTCAACTTTTTTTAGGCTGTTTCTAATACCTTGGTTGTTGTACAAATAACATTTATTTTACAATGGCAGGGTTGGCTTCCTTTTAAAGAGACAAGAAGTCCATTCTGAAAGCCTGGGGTTATAAAAAGCCCAGCTTATGAGGAGTTGGTGTTCATGACCATTGACTTATAGGAAGTCCCTTGACCTTGTCTTGTCTTGTTACTTTGGTGAATGGAAAGACTAAGTGGACTAGTATTTGTTTTCAATAATTATAGCCTTTGAATCCCTTGTTAGAGGTACAGCCATTTTTATTGTATTTTATGTTTGATGAGTGTCTTATTACATTGTAGTCCTGAGCATGCATCACTGGAGTGATGTGAATTAAGTGTGATCTAGAATTAATTCCCTCTCCCCTCTGCTTCCTAGAATCCCTTGCTTGTCGAAAGCTCATTACTTACAGTAACCTTTTAGTTATTCCTGTAATTGTCAGTGATGAAGCAGAGCCCATTTTCATCTTGGGGATAACATGAGCAAATACACAAGGACAGAAAAAAAGCCTAAATCTCCAGACACATTCACAATAAGAATACAAAGTAATTATCCATTTCATCCTTACATTCCACAGTGATATTAAAGTTTGTGTTTATATGTAGAACTTGTAACAAAATGTCTTGAAGAAACTCTGAATCTCAGACTCTTCTCATCAGTAAAACTGATTCAATTCAATAGACATTTATTGAACACCTGCCATGTACCAGGCATGGACTGGGTGCTAGCAATATAATGATAACAATGAAGCATCATAGTATTGAGTGAGTCATCAAAGAACCTTCATGTTCTTCCTGTGCCAAAGACTCTTTTAAGGAAAACACCTTTTGGAACTATGCCTGTATGCCTAGGAACTGACCAGTTTAAAGTAACCCAAATCACATTATTTGATTAAAATGGGTAGATCTACTTAAAACACAGAGGATTACAATTTAATCTTTACAATAAAGGAAGAGCTAAGTACCTTCATTGTTACAATCAGGGGAGAGTCAAATTTAATCTTCACAATAGCCATATTTTCTTTAACAGGAATAAAAAAGGTTCTATCTACTACTGTTTCATCTCATCGTGTAGAATTTTTAAAATGTGAAATCCAAAGCCTTTACATTGTGGCACTCTGGCATCTGCTCCTGAGTATTTTCATTAGACAGGAAGACTTCCTCTCAGGGTCTGGGATTATAGATGTTAAATGTGTCTCTAAGACATATGACACAATGATTATGTCTGACTCAATGACTGTTACCTAGTTCCAGCATCTTTCCCTCTCTTCTTCTTTCCTGACATAGTATAGCATAGGATAATGGGCATTTGGAACATTCTGTTCCTTTGCTGGATTCACATAGCATAAACTAGGGAGTGCAGAAACTAAGATTTTTTTTTTTTAATATGAAGATGTGGCTTGAGAATGTCCTGTATTGAAACTATTTGATATTTTTTTCTTAGTATCAAATGGAATTCATAGCTACTTTTGGCTTAACTAAAATGAATGATACTGTATGCATTTGTAGTTAATGTGGTTCAGCCAGAAGTTATTATGTTGGGGGGGAAACATATTTAAATCCCTACCAGATATGAGAATATAATGATAACAATACTTCATGGGTATATAGCTCTAGTTGTGTGTGTTTATATATATATATATATATATATAATATGTATATGTATTTATGCACACACATATATGTGTGTGTGTGTGTGTGTATATATATATATATATATATATATATATATATATATATATATATATATATACCCATTTATGCCTAGTCCTTTCATCCTATATAGTTTGTTACTGTTCCCTCTAAGTTTAATTCTTCTAGCTGCCCAGGTGATAACAGTTTTTAGGAGTTACCAATGACTTCTTTTTTTATAGGGATACATAACATTTTAACTGATTGAGTCTCTTTAAAAAAAAAGGTTTTTTGTTTGTTTTGTTTTGTTTTTCGTTCCCCCCTGTTTTTTAAATTACCTTTTGATGATTCTCTTGAGTTCTGTGCTTGGGCATTGAATTTTCTGATCAGGTCTGGGCATTGAATTTTCTGATCAGGTCTTGTCTTTTCTTTACAAATTCTTGGAATTCTTCTATTTTGTTGAATGACCATGCTTTCCCCTAAAAGAATATAGTCAGTTTTGCTAGGCAGTTGATTCTTGGTTGTAGACCTAGTTCCCTTGCTTTCTGGAATATTATATTCCATGCCTTTCTGTCCTTCAGTGTGGATGCAGCCAGATCCTGTTTTATCCTCACTGTGGTTTCATGGTATCTGAATGACTTCTTCTTTGCAGCTTGTAATATCTTTTCTTTGGTCTGATAGTTCTTGAGTTTGGCTATAACATTTCTGGGTGTTGTCATCCAGGCTTTTTCTTTTGTCATGGTCTTCTGGTAGACTAATGATTCTTAAATTGTCTGTCCTCGAACGATTTTCTAAATCTTCTGTTTTGTGAATGAGATGCTTCATATTTTCCTCAATTTTTTCTTTCTTTTCATTTTGTTTTATAGTGTCCGGCTGCCTTGTGAGGTTATTTAATTCTAGTTGTATTCTGGTTCTTAAAGACTGGTTTTCATCCCTGGCTTTTTGGTCATCCTTCTCCTTCTGATCTGATTTACTTTTGAGGTCATATTTCATTCTCTTTAACTCATCTCTCATCTCATTTGCCTCGTCTTTCATCTTCTTTGCCTCATCCTTTATCTCCTTTGCCTCATTTTCAATCTGGTTAATTTTGGTTTTCAAGACACTATTTTCTGTTTCTAGATGACTTATCTTAGTTTTTAAATTCTTGTCCCAATTGTCTTCAGCCTCTCTTAATTGTGTTTTGTATTGCATTTTGAGTTCTTCCAAAGCCTGTGTCAAATTCTCTGGGATTTCTGTTTTATTACTTGCCTCCTCCTGTGCATTATTTGTTCTTGGTTAGTTGCCTGTGCAGAATCTGTCAATTATAATTTCTTTCTTCTTTTTCTGTTGTTTGCTCATATTTACCCCTTCTTTGCTCCCTGTATTTGTCTATGCTCTTGATCCTCTCATTTTTTTTTTTTGTTTTGGAGCTTTCTGTCAGTCTCCTCTCTTGGAGTTTTGTTGTATCTCTCAGTGCAGTCTCTTGGGGAGGAGTGTTGCAGTTTGCCCTTCCCTGTCCTCTGGAGGTTTTTGATTGGATTAAAGTCCAGCAGTCAGTGAGAGAGGGGTGTTGTAGACTAGGTTTCTTTGATAATATTAAGACTTTTTATGGGATTAAGTTCAGCTGGGTTGGACCAGATGTGCTCTGAGGCCAAAAACCTCCTGGAAAGCTGGAGCAGTATGGAAGATTCCAGGGCTCTGACCAGGCTACCAGCTCCATCTCCAGCTCCTTCCCCACCGTCTGTGCTCGACAGTTCAAGCTTGGCATTGCCCTTTCCGCTAGGTACACCCTCCGGACCAGTGCCTTTGCCCGCTCAGAGGTTCCTGTTGCCACTGGAGGCTCAGTGCTCTAGATGGGGTTGGGAGGATGGGTCCTGGGACCTTCCTTCTGCCTTCCCCTTAAACCCAAGTGTTCTCGGATTCTGGCTTTGGGGGGGGGCATACCTTTTGAGTTGAGTCAAACAGGAGGGTTCCTTGGCTCTGTCTTGTTGTTAGGTTTGATTTTCAGTCCCCTTGGAGTATTTAGTTTATGATTGGTAAGGAAGGGTATTCAGAGGTCTGAACTTCTGCTCTGTCTATGGGGCCATCTTGACCAAGTGAATTTCTTTCTTAGAAAATTAAATATTTCTGTTTATATCCTCTCTCTCTTACACCATCATACTTATCCCAAATATCCCTCCCTTCCTCCTCCCAGAGAGCCATCCCATATAATGAGCAGTATTTTTTAAGGAACAAAAAAAAAAGATGCATAAATAATGATACATTGAAAAATCCTGAAAACATGTTCAGTGTATAAAACCTGTAGACTTTCCACTTCAATAATGACATTGTTTTGTCATTGCCCTCCCTTCTCTTCAATTGAGTCTTGTTTGAACTTTATAATTTTGTTATATCACCTTTGATTTTTTGATGTTAAGTTCTTTCCATTTACATTGTATTAGTCAATATATGTATTTCTTTTTTGCCTCTGCTTACTTCACTATGCATCAGTTCATGCAGATTTTTCCTTGCTTCTCTCTGTATTCATCACACTCATAATTTCTCATAGTATAGTAATATTCCATTATATTCATGTACCACAATTGTTTAGCCATACCCCAGTTGATGGGTGTGTATTTTGTTTCCAATTCTTATATAACACAAAATATAGTGCTATAACTCTTTTGGAGTATATGGATGCTTTATTCTTATTCATGACTTCCTTTGAGTATTAGCCCAGTAACAATTTCCGGTTCAAAAAATATGGACATTTTAGTCACTTTATCTGTCTAATCCCAAATTGCTTTCCAAAAAGTTTATACTTTTTTCATAGATTGACCAACAATGTATTAATATGCCTGTCATTCTGCAAAACTTATGGTCATTTTTTCTAATTTGCAGGGGTTGGAGTAAAATCTCAGAATTGTTTTAATTCATATTTTTCTCATAACTAATGATTTTGAGCAATCTTTCATGTGGTCATGAATGTTTTTTATTCTTTTAAGAACTGTTTTATCCTTTGACCACACACCTATTGTTAAATTATTCCGTGTGTGTGTGTGTGTGTGTGTGTGTGTGTGTGTGTGTGTAAATTGTTTATAAATCTTAGATAGGAATCCTTTCTCAGAGAAATTTGATACTAATTATTTTCCTTCTTATCCAAAGAGAAATAGCACAGCACTTTATACTATCTGTTTTGTATAATTGTCTCCTTCCTTTGTTTGGTTAAAAATACTTTTCATACCTATAACTGGATATATGGTATTTGACCTGTAATTTTTTAATAGTATGATTTTTATTATTATAATGTCACATGTCCATTTAGAATATACTTTGGAATATGGTATAAAGTGATGGTGTGACCTTAATTTCTGTCAGACTACTTTCCAATTTTCCCAGCAATTTTTATCTAATCAGAAGTTTTCCTTGATATTTATGTTTACCATTGTATGAAACATTGAGTTCTCTTGTTTCTAATTCTTGTTTGCTCATTTGTTCCATTGACCTACCTCTCTATTTTTAACAAATATAGATGGATTTGATGCATGTTATTCTATAGTATAGTTTTAGTTCTGGTAGTGCTATTCCACCTTTATCCTTATTTTTAAAATTATTTTTCTTCTATTTATTGGTTGCATGGGCAATAATTTCTCTTAAACATTTTTGTAATGCCTTTAACATGTGTATTTTTTCTTTGATATTAATAAATTTTAAAGTTTCAGTCATTTCAGCCATTTCAGTCAAGTGTTTTGTTTTATTGGTCTGTTTTAGGTCTGCCCGGACACTGCAGCCTGCTTCTGGGGATGAAATTTCCACTAATGTATCTGTTCAGCTTTATAATGGAGAGACCCAGCAACTTGACATCAAATTGGAAAACATTGGAAGTGAACCTTTGGAGACTTTAGAAGTCACATCAAAAATTCTTGCCACCAAAGGTTTGCTGGCTTGCATTTCTCAGATTACATTGATTATTAGAAATTGCTAATCAAATTAGAATGAAATTAGAAATTGCTAAATCAAAAGGATTCAATTGTAATTTCCCCATTCCTGGTTATCAGTAGTGCTTCTTGTTCACAAGCAAAAATGGCCTATTAAGTTGGTCTTAATGATATCAGTGTGCCCAGAAAGCATTGCATTTCAATGTGGACATTTAGCTATTTTGACTTTTACAAGATAAGCATAACTAGAACATTTAGCACATAAAAATTGCCATGTCAAAAGAAAAATCCACCCATTTCTGTATTTTCTCTGGGAGAAGACAGTGACACCAAGAGGCAATTTTTAAATAATGCATAGTTTAGCACAATGCAGCACTTAGCATAATGCTTGCTATATAGTAGACACTTGATAAATGTTCATCAATTGACTGAGGGTTCTCATGCTCTCCCCCTAAACTCATAAAGTTAAGGTTTATATTATTTATAGAGCTTCAGTTGGCAGCTATCGGAAATACTTTGTATTTCAACCTCCTACATGAATTCCTCTGTAGCATGCCAGAAAAGTGCTTGTTGAACCACAGTTTAAACACTTCCAGTGAAATAGAACTCAATACCTCACAAGTGAGAGTTTTCCATTATTAGAATAGCATTAATTATTGGAAGTTCTTTTTGTATTCAGTAGTGATCTGTCTTCTTGTGACCTACACCTTATTATGGTAGTTATGCTCCTTAGTGAAACACTGAATGAATTTTGTATTTTGTATACAATAGGTACTTAATAAACATATGCTTTTTAAATTTAAATTGTGAGTCTTTCAGATCCTTAAAAATAAAAAAAAATTTATCTTCCTTAGGTCTTCTTTTCTTCAGAGTAAACATCCCCAGATTTTTTAATTAATCTTCCCATACAAGGAAGAAACAAAAGAAATATTTGTTGAGTACCAACTATGAGCAAGGCACTGTACTAAGCAGCTTACAGATATGATTTTATTTGATTCTTTCAACTGCCCTGGGAGTAGGTGCTATTATTTTCCCCATTTTACAATTGAAAATGAAGCAGACAGAAGTTATGTGACTTGTTGATAGTTGGTCAGTGTGATAATTAAAATGTTTTGGGAGTAAGGGAAATATATAACAATTATGACCACTTGAAATATGTTTTCTACTGTGTCTTGGTTTTATATAAATATAAGATGGTCGCCAGGGAATATATTCCCAATTTATGAATATGCCCAAGCCAACTAGGTTTTATAGATAAATTTAATTTATAATACACTGATTAATCAATAGGAAAAGAGAGAAAGTAAGAAAGGAATAAGAATGAATAAATCAGTCAGTTGGTTTTATCACTCACCTAAGATCTCTCTAGGTAAGGCTTCTCATGCCAACCTCAGTCTCCACCTTCAAGAGAGCCTCCTTTCAAGAAATGTTCCAGAGAATTCTCCTCCTGACTCCTCCCGAGTTCTCCTTCCACAGCCTCCTTCAAGACCTCTCCAGGAGCTCTCCCTCCAGCACCTTTCCTCTCAGACCTCCTTCAGAGCAAAAACTCTCTTTATTTCAGTCCTCAGCCCCCGCTATCTTTTTAAGCCAACAATCTAAGTTCCCTCCCCATCTTTCTCACATCTACCAATCACTGTCGATGTCTCCCCTGTGCCAATGGTGGCTCTAGCTTAACCCAGGACCGCCCATAGGTCTGTCTCCTTTGCACATGTCTGTCGAAGGTCATATTCTCAAATAATTAAATCTTGATCTTTGCTGCAGCCCTTCCTAAATCCTGTTACTCTGAGTAGGGTGGAGATTGTAGTTTCCAAGACCTGGTTCTGTCATTCCAAGTATCTCTATTGTATCAATTCTAAAATCAATCATGACTCAAAGAACTTCCTGTTCTATGCTTAAGCATAGGTCAAAGCCCTTTCCATTGTTTAGCATTGTTTAGTTTCTGTCCTAAAGTAGTCTTATGTAGGGAGGAGAAGGATCCTCCCATGCCAAGGAGTTTCATTTTCCAATAGAGTTCTTACTATCAGTAGGAAAATTTTCAAGTATGAAATTTCCCAATGGGGAAATTTCCAACATTCATAAGTCTAAGAAATTTTAAGGTTTACAGTCAGTTAACATTTGTTAAATATCTATTTAATAAATGCCAGGCACTGAGGATAAAAAAAAAAGCAAAAGATAACCCCTTGCTTCAAGGAGCTCACAATCTAATAAGAAAGAGAACACATTAAACAGATACTGAAAGAGATGGGGAGAGGGAGATAACCTAGCAGCAGTGGGCCATGTTCTCCTCTGGCTTGAATGGTGCTCTGAGTCCCCTCCTTAGTAGAGGATCTGGGAGAAAATCTCCTGTGCCAATCCTTCCTAGTCTCTATTCAAAATGGGGGTGAGGGAATGGGGAATGGAGGGTGGAACCCAAGCAGAGATGACACTGAAGAGATGTGTTTTAGAGTTTATTCTGTCTTGCAAGATGAATAGTATAGCTAATAAATATGTCAGGTGAAATTTGAATTCAGTTCTTTCTGACTCCAGGTTCAATACTCTATTCACTACCTCAGTTATCAGTGGTTCAAGAAAGGTCCTTTAACATCATGGTCACCTGCTTTTTTGATATGTTTCATTGTGTTAGTTTAGTATCCTTCCTAAAATGTGTCACGTTTTTCCCATTCCTATTTTGGTAGAGTGATATGTGAATTCCATCCATCAGGGGCAGTTCAATGAGTTTGAGGGATGGGATGAGTCTTAGATATATCTGATTAGCTTCTCACTTCTGTTGTAAAAGAAAAGAATTAGCGAGCCAATTAGCAAAGTGTCATGGAGAATGGGACTTTCTAGCTTAGAAGATTTCAGTATAGAAAATTCCAGAAAAGGGATACATCTTGAGCTTAACAAGCCTGTTGTAAGACTGAGTTCTCAAAACCAAAGCTTTTTTTTTTTTTTAAAGCAACCAGAAGATTATTAGTGTCTTTAGCTAGCATGTTAAATAATTGATTTGGACTGAACAGACTTTCAATCAAAATTGCAGTCTCTTCCAGATTTTGACCCATTATTTTAAAAAAAAGTATTTTTTCTGTCTAGTTATCTATCTTTTTGCAATGCTTATAATTCTCTTTGTGTCCTTCCCCAATTGTGTTTTGAGTTCTTCCACAGTCTGTATCCAATTCACAGGGATTTCTGATTTATCTTTTGCTGATCTCTCCCCCTCTGTTCTGTTTGCTGAGTAGAAGCTATCTATTGCAGTTTCTTTCTTCTTTTTCTGTTGTTTGCTCAAATTCACTCCTTCTTTACTCCCCGTATTTGTCTGTGCTCTTGCTACTCTCATTTTTTTGGTTTTGGGGCCTGCTGTCAGTCTCCCCTCTTGGAGTGTTAACAGGAGATCTCCTGGTGTAGTCTTTGGTGGGGGGTTGTTGGGGTTTTAGTTTCCCTGTCCTCTGGAGGCTTTTGATTGGATTAAAGTCCAGCAGTCAATGAGGATTTGTGTGGAGTCTAGGCTTCCCTGAGTTCTGGAGACTTTTGATGGGATTAAGTTTAGCTTAGTTGGGCTGGGTGTGCTCTGAATCCAAAACTTCCTGGAAGGCTGGATCAAATATGGAGGATCTCCACAGCTCTAGCCAGGCTGCCAGGTCTATCCTCCATCTCTAGCTCCTTCCATGCAGTGTGTGTTTGATGCTCTGAACTTGGCCAGCCCTGCTCACAAGGTATGCCCTTCTGACCAGCATCTTTGCCCGTTCGGAAGTTCCCGCTGCCGCTGGAATCTCAGTGTTCTGTGTGGGTGGAGGGATGGGTCCTGGGACCTTCCTTCTGTCTTCCCCTTAAAGCTGAGTGTTCTTGGATTCAGGCTTATCGGGGGGTGTACCTTTTGAATTAAGTCCAGCAGGAGGGTTCTTTGGCTCTGTCTTGTTATTCAGTTTGGTTTTTAGTCCCCTAGGAGCATTCAGTTTGTGATCAGTTAGGAAGGGTATTCAGAGGTCTGAACTTCTGATCCTTCTAGGCTGCCATCTTGACTTCGCCTCCATATAATAGGTTCTTAATATTTGTTGACTATCTTGATGAATAATTTGAGTTGCAACCTGACAGTTTGCTTGTTATCATCTTTGCCTAATCTTTTTACTCTAGTCTACTTCTTAGTTATTTTACATAGTGTATTGAGAAAGAAATGAAATAATACAAAAGGTTCAACTTGAAGCATTGTCTAAACCTCAGCAGGAAAGTGTTGGTGAGGCCACCAGTCCTCAGATGCCAAGCAATGTCAGATAGGTCCTAGTGTTTTACTAAAGCTTGTTATTTGCATGCAAATCTCTCATTGGTCTTACCTTCCCTCCCTGGAACCCCTACCCCACCCCTCCTCACATGTAGGCTATCATCATTTTATAAGATATGAGGAGTCTTTTAACCATCCCTTCCAAATTCTCCCTCCCTGATAATAATCCTTTCCTTTCCATACCCTTTCTCATTACTTTTCTCCTTCTCTATTGGGTTAGGATTCTATACCCCAAAGAATGTGACTATTTTTTCCTCTGTGATCCTCTTCCAATGAGAACAAGATTTAAGTATTACCCATTACCACCCTCATCCTCCCTTCCACTATAATAGTTTTTCACCCTCTTGTCTCCTATGTGATACAATTTACCCCATTTTACTTCTCTCTTCCCATTCCTCTTATCAAAATTTCCCTTTTTAGCCTTAGTTTTTTTTACATATCATCCTAAACTGCTTACTACCACGTCCTTTTTTTATGTATACTTTTGCTAGATACTATGATAATGATAAACAGTTTTTAAGTTATAGATATCATCTTTCCATACGGGAATATAAACAATTTGATGTTATTGAAGCCTTTAAATTTTTTCCCTCTTTCTTATTTATCTTTTTATGTTCCTCTTGTATTTTCTATTTGGACATCAAATTTTCTGTTTGTCTGGTGTTTCCTTCAGGAATGCTTGAAAATCTTCTATTTTATTAAATGACCATACTATCTCTTGAAAGAATATAGTCAGTTTGGATGGGTAGGTGATTCTTGGTTATAAACCCAGTTCTCCTGTCTTCTGGAATATCATATTCTAAGCCTTCAATGTAGAAGCTGCCAGATCTTGTGTAAGCGAGACTGGGGCTCCATGATATTTGAATTATTTCTTTCTGACTGCATACAGTATTTTCTCTTTGGCTTGGGAGCTTTTGAACTTGATTATAACATTCTGGAGAATTTTTATTTGGGGATTTTATTGCAGGGGGTGATCTGTGGATTCTTTCAGTCTCTATTTTACTCTCTTGTTTAAGAACATTAGGTCAGTTTTCTTGGATAATTTCCTGTAATATGATGTTTAGGCTTTTTAAAAAAAAATTTTTGGTCGTGACTTTCAAGTGATATAATAATTCTTTTAAAAAAATTAAATATTTTTCCATGGTTACATGATTGGTCCAATAATTCTTAAATTATTTCTCCTGGATCTGTTTTCCAGGTCAATTATTTTTCAATGATATATTTTATATATTCTTCTATTTTTTCATTTTTTTTATTTTGTTTTATTTTCTTAATTTTTTTATGAAGACATTAGTTCCTATTTGCCCAATTCTAATTTTTAAATATTTAATTTCTTCTATGACCTTTTGATCCTCCTTTTCCATTTTGTCCATTTTAGTTTTCATTCCACTCTTTTCTTCATGGGAATGGAAGCTCTAGTGTCCCCTATAATCAACAGGAACAGCCAGCAGTTGAGGGCAGCCCAGACAAAGGAGAAAAAAGACAGTTGACTAACTAGATGTGACATGTGAGTCAGTAGGCTGAGAGAAAGATTATTAAACTGAGGCAAGACTGGATTTCTCTCTCTGTACTTCCATATTGGGTCAGACTGAGAGGACCACATAGATGTTGTGGAACAGCAAGCTAAGTATAGCAAGCTAGATTAGAATAAAAACTTCCCAGTTATCTACCTCCTCTCTTTTGTCCTCCACAATACCTTTTTGATTAATAAAATAATAAAATTTGGGGCCAGTCTCACAATTTTAATCTTACAGTATATTTAAGCAGATATTAGACTTGTCAAGGATATTGTTAAGGGGATTTCTGTCTTGGGGGGTGTGAGGACCACTGGTAATGGTGATAAAGCTAGTTGACCTTCATCCTTTCTAAGTTAGATTTTTCTTTCATTGTATCATTCTCTATTTTCCTTATCTCCCTGCTTATCACATGCTTTCCTGCCTCTGTTCCTTTCTTCTAATCATTTCCCTTGGCTGAAATGCTCTCATTTCACCTGTGTAAGTCCTTTGTCCAATTGCTTCATTCACTGGTGTAGGTTGTGAACCTTTCACAATTTATTATTCTTGTCCACATTTTTGTGTACATTTGTTGAGGAGGATCCACCCAACAAAATGGAGACATACTTATTGTTCTCTTACTGTTTTTTGAGAAAGTTTGAATTTCTTCAAATGGTAGTCAGTTCCTTATCCCTGAACACCGTTAAGTAGTGACTAGATTATCACTTGTTGGGTATATTATAGTGGGTATTCCATTTTGGGATTGCATTGTGTTCGTTCATCACTGTGTTCCATTTTCCTCTCAAATTTGTGATTCTGTAATGCATTATGTTTATGTAGCATTATGGGATGTCCTTATAGACAGACCTAAAAATGACTTTTGTTCCTCTTCTAATTTTACAGATGTAGAAACTGTCCAAGAGATGTTAAATGATTTGATTAAGAGGTCAAATAGGTAGTAAGTAACATTTCATAAAAAGTCACAGTTAATCTTCACCACTACCCCATGAGGGAAGTTCGCCAGGTATTTATCTTTCTTGTTTAATAGGTAAAGAGGCAGAGATCGGGACTTATACATTACATTTTGGCCATTCCAAACTGGTTGTACTGCATATATCTCAAACTCATCATACCCAAAACAGAATTGATTATCTTTCTTCCCCAAACCCATGCCACTTCCCAGTTTTCCACTGCTTTTGGGGCTACCACCATCCTCCCAGGAACACAGACAAAAGACTTTGGTGCTATTCTGAACTCCTTGTTCAAGTTTACCCCACATATCTAATCTATTGCCAAATTGTTTCATTTTAATCTTCACAACAGCTTTCTTATACATCTGCTTTATTCATACAACATAACCTTAGTTTTGTTCCCCATCACCAGTTATCCGGACTACTGCAGTAACCTTCTAACTGTTCTTGTTCCTCAAGTCTCTCCTTAGTATAATCCAATGTCCACCCAGCTGCTAAGTAATTTTTCTCAAGAGTAAGTCTAACTATGTTAGTTCCCTACCCAGTAAGATACAACAGTTCTTTCTTACTTCAAGGATCAAATATAAAATTGTCTTCTTGATATTAAAGCTTTTTATAACCTGTCCCCTTCCTAATTTTCCAATTTTCTTAAACCTTTTTTCTCCTTTATACATTTTCTAGTTCAGCAAGACTGGCCTGTTTGCAGTTCCTTCACTCCATTTCCTGCCTCAGTGTTTTTCTCTTGTTCTTCCCAGTACATGAAATGTACTTCCACATCTCCACTTCTTAGATACTCAGGCATTTTCAAGACACATCTCAAATCTCAGCATCTGCAGTAAGCTATTTCCAGTTTCCCTTGCTGCTATGCCATTTTCTCTTACATTGTCTTCCTTTTATTCATAGAGCTCCTGTGTTGCCTCAGTGTTTAAATGTTGTCCCCTTCATTAGACTATAAGTGACTGATAGTCTCTTTTTGCCTTCTTTTCTATACTTGGTGCTTGGAATGGTGCCGGATAGTGCCTGATATAGGTAGGAAACATTTGATGAATGCTTCTTGACTGATGTTAGAGATGCAAAGATCCTTAGCAGTCATCTAGTCCGATCTTTATATTTTACAGTTGAGAAAATTGAAACCCAAGTTTAGTAAGAGACTTACTTAGGTTCGCACAGTTAGAACCCATAATCCTGATCTCCCTCATTCTTTCCTTTGAACCATTCTGCCTTGATCCTTGCATATTGATGTCTAATGGGCAAAAATCTATAAAGCTGTCGACATTTCCAAGCAAATGCATTTTTAAATGAAAAATTAAAGCAGTCATTCTTATTTTATTCAGGTCTCAAGATATAATAAATTTTCTTTTGAAATTAAATTCATGCAAATAAACCATCTGCTTCCAAAATATACAAAAGGGACTAATTCCTGTCATTTATGTTCTACAGTAGCAAAAAAAAACTGTCGGCATTAATAAATGGACTGCAAAATAGAAGAAGCTGTGAAAATAAAATCTTAAACTGCGAAGATGAGTAAGACTGAGTATTTGAGCAGGGGAGGGCAGCAGAGACAGTATAAAATTAAGTTGTAGAAATAGTTATGTCTCTTGCCATCTAGGTATTAATTTTATTTTAGGTCTGTTGAATTTAGCATTGCTTTAGATTCATTAGTATCTGGATTTTTCATGTTTCCAGTACTGACAAATATGAATTAAAATAATATATTTTAGATAAGCATATTCTAAACTCTTTACTTTGCCTCTCCCTGTCACCACCAAGTTTTTATTGAGTGATTGAGTGCATATTTAAGTGTTTAGGATATCTACCTTGTCCTTTTCAAGGCTATTGTATAGTTGGAATGACAATAGCAATTAGATGCATACCGGATGGAATGTGTCCTTTAGACAACAATTTGATCCCTTAAAGATCTATAGTGAAAGTGGGAGAATGAGATATCTGTAAAAATAGCTACAATGTACATTATATATATATATATCTCATAAACTGGAGTTGCAATTTTTTTAGATAAACTGGACTTAATTATTGGTGATTCTTTAACCTCCTCTTTCCTTTTCTTCTTTTCTTACCTGCCCTCACCTCCATATCACATATTATTGTTTCATTTTGTCCAAATACAAGTAAAGGAGACACTAGTTTACATATGTACACTCAAGGTATTTATATCATCTGTATCATATCTAATGTAACTTTTATTCTATCTCAGAGTCAGGGAAAAACAAGACAAAGGATGTGTAGTAGCCTCTAAATAGAATTCTTTTCCTAATTTGTCCCACCTTTCCCCCCAGGGACAAATTCTCTTGATTAATAGCCCCACTTTGGTTTTGACTCCCTTTGGAAAGCAAACTAACTTAGACCTCTGGAGATTCTAGAGAGTTCCCTCATCCCTGAAATGCTTATAGATTTCTTGCCTTATGCTACTTCTCTAAAGACTTGAATTTTCTCTTCCTTAACCCTCATTTTCATACTAAGGAAATGAACTTGGAGTTCCTAAAGAACAATTTATAGTATCTGAAATACTTGTGGTAGTAGTTTAGGTCCATATTAAATCAATCCATTACTGTTTTCCTAATTTTAGAGTCACATGCTAAAATCTAAATCTGGGATTTGTTGACACTCTTCTAAAAGACTAGAGTTCAGGCACTTTCATTACTTAAACCTGTGGTTCCTCTCCTTGAGTTGCCATCTTTTGGTCTGAAAGTTTTGTAATTGCCTGTGCATGACTAGATATAGGAAACTGATTAAGGTCTGGGAACATTTCCTGTCCCTCATTTAGTGTAAGTAAGAATATATGCAAGTGTAATGTGACAATCTAAGACTGCCATTAATAACCCAGGGGGAGGACTTTTAGGATACACAGACTTCTCCTTTTTTGAACCTACAACACATTTAAGGCAATCTGTTTTTTTTTCCTTTTTTTTTTTGGTTGTTGGTATCATCTCAGTTCTCACTTCAATATCCCCGATTCACCGACTGCAGCTTTGACAGTCTCTTTTATAGGCTTACTTCAGAGGAACGATTGTGATCCAAAATAGTCTGAACTTAACAGAGTTGATCATTTTCATTGAAGTAGGAATAAATTGACCAGTACTCAGGCACTCTCCAGGAGTTGTTAGTGGGTACCTTGACACATTTTATAGGTAGATTAAAAAGCCTCAAATACATTTTTATCTTGCCATAAACTCAGCAAGTTGATCTTGTATTCATGATGAACCAGTGATAAGTATTTTGAAATGTGAGAAAAAAATGTTCTTATAAGTGGGGGAAGGGGTAGGGAGGACTAGGGCCAAGCACTTGTGATCCAAAAGATTCCTGGGAGAGGTGGGATCTGAGTTGAGTTCAAGGATAGGATAGCATTTCAAGAAACATTTGTCAAGTGCCTGTTATTTATTCCCTTCATTCACAGATGTCTTTTATTCAATGCAAACAAGATAGAAAACTGAACTGACTGGGGATGAGGTAGGGTAAGATATAAAAATTAGTGAGTTTACTTAGAAATGGATATTTCTAAAATACTTGATGCTACTTTGCTTAAGTTGATAACCATTTTCTCTACAGTTAATTTACTAAGCTAGCCCTCTCTTTCATAAATGTTGCTCCTAATTCTTTCTTTCTGTGAATGTTATCCCCTTTCTCCTAGTTAACTTTGGTTTGAAACTGCTCTTCCTACCTCTCTTCAGCCCCAGCTCAATTTGTCTTATATATTGCTGCCAGAGTAAACTGGTGTGGGTTCTTTCTTATATGTTGTGGACCCTTAGGAAATAGGAATGGCATTAAATTGAAATGAATGGATAGTGGTAATGATGGAAACTAGAACCAAGGCTTTGTGGAAAAAGGAAAAGAAAATACCTAGGTAATGGTACTTTACTGTGTTTTCCTGGGGTTGTACATTAATTCATGTTACAAATTCTGTTACTTCTCTCAGATCCATTTTTTTAATTCCCATTTTTGGCTTGAATTCACAAGCATTTAATGTGAGGTAAGAGCCTCCTTTCTCTTTGTCTTGTTCATGAAAACTATAGTTTAAAAAACTTCAATTCAAAGCAGAAAATAACAGTTTGGAAAACAAAAGGTCAATAATGTTAAAGCTTTCAGTAACTGTTATCAGTGTTAAATTATAGATACAGTCAGAATCATTTTTTGAACAAAATTTGAGCATTGAAATGTTACTATTAATGTCACAGAAAATTATTAAGTGGTAAAAGTCACAGAAGGCCATTATACATATGTATATATAAATTTATACATATATATATACATATATATATATATACACACACTCTCGCTCTTTATACTCAGTCTGTTCTGTAGTTTTGAGTACATATTTGTCTATTTCTCTATCTCTTTCCCTTTGTACTCCCCCCTCCCCCTTCAGATTTAATTAGTTACAGGCAATTATGTGCTATAGCAATTAGAATGAAAAATAGAAACTTAGAGGCTGACTCCTGGAGTCTCCTAACTCCATAAAACCTGAGGAGCAAATGATTTCATCTTTCATTTTCTATAGTCAGAAAGTTCTAAGAAGACTATAAATGTCTGCCATATACTATAAAAGCTATACTTGTTTGGTATTGGGGAATATATTCTACATAAATGAATTTCTAAACAATCAAAGCTCTGAAACAATAAAATGTATCCATCTTGTATGGAAATATTAATAATTATTCACATAGGTGTTTACAAGGCACTTATACTTGAGCTGTGTTGGTGAACCTATGGCATGCGTTCCAGATGGGTGGCTCCCTTTCTCTTCTCTACTGCACCCGAGGACATCACCTGCCCCTCTGCCCAGCAACCCAGTGGGAGTGCTTCCTCCCTCCCCTGTCTGGGTAGGTGGGGCATTCACATGGGGCGTGAGGTTGCAGTTTGGGCACTTGATCTCTAAAAGGTAGCCATCACTACTCTAGAGGATGATTCTTGCTATTATCCTTTTCTTCATTCCCACCTTTACCTTTCTCCCCTCCAATTGCTTTATTTAACAATAACAAGAAATCTTTACTACATTGAGAGGATTTTAGAAAGTGGACCTTGGAGTCAGGAAAATGTGGTTTCAAGTTCTACCTCTTCTCTGACTCATATTGGCCTTGTGGTTCTCATCAGGTCATTCAACATCTCAGTGCATCCAGACAATTTTATAAGACTGTGAATTACAGAGCAGTTGCCAATCTGCATTTTTAGATAGAATTTCTTCATGGGAGTTTCTTATGCCAATTAAATCACTGGGGGGAAACAAAACCATAGCAAGCACCATGTCTTCATTCTGATGAGATGAGGCACAAAATAAAACAATCTCTTGTACTTGGGAAGCTTATATTTTGTTGAAGAAAGCAACATAGTCACAGAAAACTAAATATAAAACATATACATCTTAGTAAGAGTGTGCTAGTGACTAGGGATGAAGGGAATCAACTGAAGTTTCCTGAAGGAAGTCAGAAAGTTCATGTGAGGAAGATGGAATGACTGTACATCCTAGGGAAGGGGGACAACTTGTCTTATGTCATGCATGAGTAAGATTGTAGTGGATAGAGGCCTGGGCTTGGTGTCAAATCTTGCTTTTGAAAGTGCCTAAGACACTTAGTAGCCATGACTCTGGGCAAATTGCTTAACCTCTCTTAGCCTCAGTTTCCTCACCTATAATATAAAGGGATTAGACTTGACGACCTTTAAGGTTCCTTTTTTCTCCAAGTCTTTGATTCTGTGAGTACTAAGTAGACCCGCTGGGTTGGATCCTAGTATATGGAGAATAATAGCCAATAAGCCTGAAAAGGTGGATGAAACTAGATTGTTAAGGTCTTTAAAAAGCAGAGAAGTTTGCATTTTATCCCAAGAAAGATTCTTAATCTGGAGTCCATAAAGTTTAAAATTTTTGGTTTCCTTTGCAGTCAATCCTTAGTGTTTGATTTTATGCAATTACAAAAGATTATTTTAATAAGAGATTTTTTGAATTTACCACACTGCTTAAGGTGTTCATGACATGAAAAAGTTGAGAAAGATTAAGTTCTCCAGCAAGAGACTCTGAATCTCCTTTAGCAAGGTTTTAGTCAGACATATGCTTTAGGAATATTTATTTAGAAACTCTTTAGAGAAGAGTGACTAGATGCTTGGAGATCATTTAGGATAGTAATCCAGGTGAGATGAGGGCATTAACCATGCTGTGTGATTAGTGAGAAGTCGATTGATTCAAGACATTTTATGGAGGTAGAAGTAACAAGACTTTAAAATTGTTTGGATATGAGGGATGAGGAAAGGTAGGACTTAAGCATGATTCTGAGGTTGCAGACCTGAGTGACTGGAAGAATAGCAAAGTTCTCAATTGAAATAGAGAAGTTAGGAGAAGAGGAAAGGTTTTTGTTTTTGTTTTTTTGAAAAGATAATGAATTTGTTTTGGACATATTTAGTTTAAGATGCCTATGAAACATCTAGTCAGAGATGTCCAATATGAAATAGATGATGTAGAACTCGAGTTGATGAGAGAGGCTGGGGTAGGATATAAAGATCTGGGGGACATCTTTGAAGAACTGATAGTTGAATTAGTAGATAAGATTACTGAGAGAGCTTAGGAAAAGCAGAGAAAAGAGACTGTGACAGTTTTAGCATATATCTATTCATATACCATGAGACATGGATGTTGATCCAGAAAGGAGATTGAGAAGAAGCAATGAATTTGGCAGGAAGAGATTTAGGAGAAATTTGTGTCATAGAAACCCAAGGAGAAGAGAACATCCATAGAGACAGAAGTTAACAGTGTCAAATGGATATAGAAAAGTCAAGAAATGTAAGGGTTTGATAAGATGTTTTGGATAGGAAATTAAATGATCATGGGTAACCTTGGATAGAACAGTTTCTGATGATGGATGAGGATAGTAAAATGTAAGCTCCTCAAAGGCAAGGTCATTTTCATTATCTTTTAACCCAAGTTCCTACTACAATGTTGTATACCTATAGTAGATGCTTAACAAATATGAAGATTGGATTTAGCTATCTCCTGATTGTAACAATGAAGATTCTTAGCTCTTTCTTTATTGTGAAGATAAAATTGTAATCTCCTGATTTTAACAATGAAGGTACTTAGCTCTTCCTTTATAGTGAAGATAGAATTGTAAGCTATATATATATATATATGTATATATATATATATATTTATATTTTACCTACAAAAAGGTGTTAAGTAATTACAAAAGGTGAACTTAACAAAAGAGGATTTAAATAACCTCAAAAAGCTAAAAGCTAACCAAAGAAGGTGAGAACTAAAGAATAGACAGTCCTGGAGAAAAATCTAACCAAAGAAGGTGAGAACTAAGGAATAGACAGTCCTGGAGAGAAATGTCTGCTGTGATTGTTAGACGTGAAAATTTAGAGGAGGTGACACAAGAAAAAAAGGTCTTTAAATAGAGGGAAAAAAGACAAAAGAGAGTCACTCACTCAGAGCTGAAGGGAAGACAGACATTCGGACAGTCAGTCACTCAAGGTTGGAGTGAAGGACAGAGGAGCGATTGGAAGACCAACACCCAGACTTCTTTTAGACTATCACTGTTGGTGAGTGAAAAGCTGACTTAGTGACCTGCCTTTCTGGAGCGTGAAGCCTTCAGGTAAGGCCCAATTTCTTGAGACTCTCTTCCCCTGGCTGCCCCTTAGAAATTCTAATTGGTATCAGAAGAAGCCAGAGTTTTTCTCTCTCTCTCTCTTTCTCTCTCTTTCTCTCTCTCTCTCTCTCTCTCTCTCTCTCTCTCTCTCTCTCTCTCTCTCTCTCTCTCTCTCTCTCTCTCTCTCTCTCTCTCTCTCTCTCTCTCTCTCTCTCTCTCTCTCTCTCTCTCTCTCTCTCTCTCTCTCTCTCTCTCTCTCTCTCTCTCTCTCTCTCTCTCTCTCTCTCTCTCCTTAATATCTTCCTTCTATTGTAAATATTTTAAATAAACTACCATAAATTCTATTTACTTTAGTAATCCATTTTGGGATTTAGAAATTAAATCCCTGCCAACCACCTAATTAATATATTTCAGAGTCCAATCACAATCTAAAATTTAACACAAATTATTTGTTTCATTTAACTAAATCTTTACTAGTTGAATGATAAGTCACTAAACTTTTGAATCTCAATTCCTTCCTTTTCAAGATGGAATTAATAATTCTCTGTGATCTGGAATAAATAGCCCTGGATTTGAAGCAGCTAAATTTAAAGACGGGTGCTATTTAAGACCTCTATTACCTTGAAGTGGGATTTTATCAAACTGTTTCTTGGATCCCTTTAAGCACACAATCTTATGGTCCCCTGAGATATCTCATAGGACTGTTGACGAAAAAGAGTTTTGTAAAGCTTAGAGGAGAATGTAAATATGTATTCCTATTGTCCTCAACAGTGATAGTAGTATAATTTATATATACTTTAAAAATTCCCACACTTCTGACCAAAATCAAAACATAGTCCATTTAATGATCCTGTGCTGACATGGCCAAAATGGATTAATGATTTAAACTTAAATATTTTTGTAATCTGAGAGTGACTGCAAGTGCTAAATAAATTATTTTCAGACACAGTGAAATATACTGTAATTAATACCATGAGGCTTTATATGCACAACTAATTGTAAATTATAGTAGGTGAGTAGTAAGTAAATTGTGATAAATAAGGATGATGGGAAGACTGGTCATTGCAGTTTTGAGAATTATGAATGCCATTTCCTGGTCTCTATTATATGTCACCCCGTTATTTTCTTCATATCATATGTACTTGGTGCTCAGTCTCATTATCTCTGTGTAGTAACCAGGATACTTCTTTCTCACATGTTGGGCTGCCAAAATTGATACTCCATGTTCAGAATTCTCTGTGGGTCCACATTCACTTAAAACTATAGCTCATGAGTTACCATCTATGTTTTTTTCTAGCCAGTCACAGGATATAATCATAGCATGGATGAAAATACAAACTAGAATAGCAAGAAAATTCACAACAGATCATTGTACTTGTGAACTAAGGTTACACATTCCCATATATACACTATCAATGGAATGTGTATACTTATGAATCCTACAAAGGAGGCATACATATCAAGAGTGCCAAGTATTTGGTGCTGGGTCAGGGAAGAAGATCTAGGTTAGGACACCTGTCTCATGCTTTAGAACCAAAATGTCTTCTTAGTGATATCAAGCTGTTCTCCCTGGGATTTTTCTGAGCAATCTGCTCTGAACTCTGCTTATCTTCTGTCTACAGTGCAAGGAGTCTCCATTGGTTAGTCGCTTTACTTATTATGCTGGGTATCTTGCTCTGCTGACCGTTAAGAACTTCTGAACATGTAGGGTCAATGGAATTTGCTTTGGTAACCACAGAATGCTTCTCTTCAGGGAGATCTTTGCCATCTTCTCTTTAATCCCAGAGTTTAGTGGCTAGAATCTCTTTAGGATAATAACAATGTAATATTTCTATAGTTATAGCTACCACAACCTATTAGTAAAAGTCAGGTGGAGTCCCCCACGTTTCCATTAGATCTCCCCACCTCCCTCAAATCCTATGTCAGGGGGAGACTGGAGCCCTTTTTTACCGATAACTTGTAATTTAAAATTGGATACTCCCAAGATCTCCTTTCCCTTAGTATATGACATGATATGATCCAGACCAAAAGGTTAACTAAGGAGCAAGATCATAATTCTCAATCTAGCTGGCCTTTCTTTTGGCAATTTTTTAAGGTACATGTGCCAGCAACAAAATATGATTACTTTGGTGCTACATTTTGATCAGTGGAAAACCTCAGTTTTTCTACATTTAAAATTGACTAGATGACCTCTATAGTCCCTTCTAGCTTGAAATGTGTGATTTATTTCTCTTGATCATGTAGCAATTCTTTTTCTATCTCACTTCTCTTATAGTGTTAAAAAAGGCTTAGAAGATATGTACCCTAACTCCTAAATGAAGCATGAGATGTATTCTAGAGTATCCCTCACAAGCAAATATCCTGTCTTTAATTGAAAATCACCAGTGAGAGAAACCTGACATTTTCTTGAGGCAGGCGATTCTACTTTTAGATGGCTTTGTTTGGAAGATTTTTTTTATATTAAACTGAAATCTTAATTTTAGCAATTTCCACTCATTTATCCTAGTTTCTACTCTTTGGAGACATATTTTTCCATGTGGAAAGCTTTCAAAATTTTGACTGTTGTATAGACCCCAAAGTTTTCTCTTCTCTTGCTAAATACTTTCTTTCATTTACTTGGTATGATTCCCATATGGCATCATCTCCAGCTTCCCTCATTATCCTGGCTACCCTTCTTTTAGTATTATTCCTTAAATATGCCTCTAAGAATGAGACATGATACACTTCCCAGAGTTTCCTCATCTAAAAAACCAGGGGGTTGAATTAGATCATCTCTAAGGTCTCTAGCAGCCCTGTATTTAAATAATTGTAATGATAATGTAATTGTACTTGGAAAATATTTAAATTTGCTTATATTTTTAGGAGGAATCTTAGGTGTGGCATCCTTCTTCGTATGTGTCCCTGGCAACCAAATCTAAACAATAGCTGATATTAAAAAATAACTGCTGTCTGAATCTATTTGTTCAAGACTGATTTATCCTTGGGCATCATTTAGTAGTAGCAGGCACTAGTGAATCCTGGAGAACATCTAATAGTTCATTTAAATATAGTTCAGCTCATAGTTGAAACACTTCTTTTTGGACATAAAAAACAGTTTAAATAGACAGGAACATTGCTGAAATTATACTCTTTGATGTTGGTTCTTTTCTTTTTAAGTCATCTCTTATAGGGCAAAGAGTACTGAATTGGGGTCAAAAGATCTGTTTCACATTTCAGTTCTCCCACTTACTGAGTTGTGTGATGATGGGCACATCGTACAGTATTTTTGAAATTTATCCCCCTCTTTTATAAACCTTGGACTGTATGATCTCTATAGTATCCCCCACCCCCAAATTCTATGATTCTATATTGTGTCTCATTTGAACTTAAAATGGTCCAAAATTTGCTAGGTGAGTTATTTATTGGTGCAGATATAAATGTGGTAGTTGAAAAGCTGCCTTTCAGTTTCTTGCATTAAGAAGGTTCTTTGCATATGTTGGCTGAATTAAACAGAATTTATTGTTTCTAGACCCTAGGAGTGTGATTCCCAAGTCCTGTCCACCTCCTGCATCCCTATGTGTGCCAACCTAGAATTCTCCCTGTTATTTGAGGGAACATGTGAGATGACTCATAGCATTATCAAAGCAAAGTGGTATTCTAAGATATGTAGATTCCTTATGATATATTTCTGTTTAGCACTCATTTTTCCTTTCAGTGGAGATCGATTCTTTTATAATTGTTAATGTTATGAGTTTATTTCAGATAAATGCTTTGAGCATCTTAGGCACTTGTATGTTTTTAATGTAATTGAATTAACTTAAAATTTTCAAAGACCAAGAGAAGATCAAGGTAAGGTAAATCAGTGAAAAGACCAACACAGTGAAGTATTTATATATACTCTAGACCAGGTGTTTTCCATTATAGAATCTTTAGATAAAATTTAAAAAATCTTTACAAGGTAAAGACTGAATTCCTTAGGCAGATGCTTATTGGCTTATAGGCATTGGAACATTCTAACAAATATTCTCATGAGAGAATTTTTAAAAAGGATAATAACTTTGGGAATAGAAATTAGAGATATCATAACTTTCAAAATGTATGTAAAATTTAGTACCTATGACTACAGCATAGGAAGGAATGTGGTGTACTGGATATTTTCTACTGAATTTGGAGTCAGGAAAGAAGCATGTTCAAATTCTACCTTTTAAAAAAAGTAAGTCACCTAACCTCAAATTCCTCCACTCTCAAATGAGAAGGAAGGTAATTAGAATTTTTTTAGTACCTAACATGTACCAGACACTGGGCTAAACCCTTTACAAATATTAACTCATCTGGTCCTCATAACAACTCTGGGAGGCAGAAGCCATCATTATCTTCATTTTATAGTTGAGGAAACTGAGACAAACAGAGGTTAAGCGATTTGCTCAAGGTTAAACAACTAGTCACTGTCTGAGGCTAGATTTGAACTAGTCTTCCTGGCTCCATGTAACACTGTCCACTGAGTCACCTGCTTCTGGGGAAGACACTTGTAATACCTAATAGGTTTGTGAGGAAAATAGTTTAAAGATTACCAATACGTTACAATTGTGAATTCTTACTGATATGAATAGGTTTAAATTTGAAATAGACCTCAGGTATTATTAAATTTAATGATTTCATTGTATTGCTGGGAAAACTGAGGCTCTAGGAGTTGTGACTATCTTAAAATCAATCACATTGTTAGGGACAGAACTAATATTCTCTTGAATCACTGTCTATTGCTTTTCGTACTATACTTAATAGCACCTTCAGTTGATGCCATGTATGATGAATGTTTCTTGATGGCAGCTGGAGAAATTCCTAAAAGTTTTTCTTCCTTTAATTTTCCTCCCCATCTCCCAATTTCTGTTTGTTTATGGAGTTGTATATATGTATATAGAAAAGTCATCCATGAATAACCAAATACTGGTTATTAAATACAAGCAACTATATAGTGCCAGTGTTAGGAGAAATAGCTCAGTGGGAAGAGTTTTGTGTTAGAGGGGACCTTTTCTGTGTACTGGTCTAAGCCAGCTTCTTGGCATCAGTGCTTCATGATAGGAGTGACTAGTATTAACCTAGCAGATGGTTAGGTAGTTTAGAAAAATCAAACCCAGTATGTACTTCCACTCTTTCTGGGGAAGGCAGAACTCCCAAGGATGATTGTCCAAACATTTTTATGTCCTGAGCTCATGGAGTCTGGTGTTTGCTTATCTCAATCTTTCATTAACTTGTTTAGTGATTGGGTGGTAGAGGGAAAAGCTATATTTCATTAGTTTAGAGGTAATGTTATGTGTTCACAATTTTTACTGTTCAGTCGGCAAATACATGAGAAATAATTCTTTACATATCTAATATCCTTTAAGATTTCAAATCTTAGAGCTGGATGATACAAGTTTTATTATTTTCCATTTACAGGATAAGAAACTGAACCTGCGATATATGAAGTGATTTGCCCATAATTAGGTATAGTTTAGCAGAGTTTGGATTTGAACTAAAATATTGGATTCTAAGACCAGTGTTCCCACTGTAGAATTCTGTTTCACTTTGAAAGCACTAAGAAGTAGTTCATGAAGCTGAGTGCTTATAGTAAATAATTGTAGAAAAGACTTAGCCTCTCCCACTTGACTTGGTTAAAATGTAACAAGATAAATGAAATGCATGTATATGAAAAAATATAATCCATTTAGCTGCATATGTAAACCCAGAAAGGCAACATGGCGTGATTGAAGGAACGATAGTTTTATAAGGCTGTGCCCTTTGAAAAATCACATAGCTTCTCTAGGCCTCAATTTTTTCACCTGTAAAATGGATGTTATAATCATTGTATTTACTTGATGGGATGGATGGGGAGTTGATCAACAAACATTTATTAAACAACTATTCTGCATCAGGCAACAGTACTAGATGCCGTGGATACATAAGAAATAACACAAGCTTTATTCTCAAGGAGTTTACATATTCAAGGCAGAGTACTTTAAAACTGTAACACACTGTATAAATTTGAATGATCATTATCATAAAATATGAATTTGAAAAAATTAGTTGCTTTAGTACAAGATTATTGAGGCCTAGCTTAAACAAAGTCCATGTGAAAAAGATCTAAGGATGATTGACAACAGACTTGATGTGAGCCAGCAGCATAATAAGAATTTTTTTAAAAGGAAATGCAAATTTTATCAACTGCTATATAGCTTCCATAATTTTTTGGGGGGGGGCAGTTCTGTTGTGCTCTGCCCTGGCCAGACTATATTGGTATTGTGTCATGTTCTTGGTATTGACAAATTGGAATCTACTTAGAGCTAAATAACTAGAATGAGAGATTAGGAAACTGTCATATTAAGATCCTCTTCAGTCTGATAAAGAGGTAGGCCAACCTCTCCACATGTATCTATTCCCTCTCATTTTCTCAGCCAAATGACTTCCACAACAATTTCATCCCTTCTCTCTAATTTTTACTGGACAAGATTTTGTCAGTTAACCTAGTATTTATTAAGCACCTTTCTACATGCTATAATTGATGCTGTTTCTCCTTTTCAAAGATATTTCAAAGCCCTTGTCTACACGAGTTACCTAAACTTCTCTGTTATTTTTCAATCCCTTATAATCTGGCTTCTTACTTTCTCAGTCAACTAAGAGTGCTTTCTTGAATGTTATCAAAGATCATTTAATTGTAAAACCTGGAAACTTTTCTTCAGTCATCATCTTTTTTTGCTTTACTTGATGACACTGTTGATCACCCTTTACTTAGAGATATTCTTTGCTCTTTTCTGACTTCTCTCTCTTGGCTTCCATCTTATGTTTCTTATTGTTCTTCCTCAGTCTCCTTTACTGGATATTTATCCATATTCTACTCCCCAAAATTGTTGACTTTCAGGATTCACTTACTGGTCCTTTTCTCTTCCTTTTTTACACTCTCTCTTAGCGACCTCATTAGCTTTTGTGGGTTCAGTTATCATTTCTATACAAATTATTCCCATACACACACACACACACACACACACACACACACACACACACACACACACACACACACAGAGTATTCTCATGGCTAGTCCAACATCACAATCTGCATATTGGGTATTTCAAACTAGAATTCCCTGTAGACATCCTAAACTAAACATGGTTAAAATAGAATTCATTTATTCCCCTCCTCCCCCAACCCCCCCCCCCAACTTCTCTTTAGGACTTCCATATTTCTTTTGAGGGTGTCACCATTATCTAAGGACCCAAATTAGTAACCTTGAACCATTCTGAAATCCTCATTCTCCCTCATCTATCCAATTAGTTGCAAATCTTATTTATCATCAACATCTCTCACATTCTTCCAGTTCTCTCTATTCACATGTAAACATGGGCATTCAGGGAATAGTAAAGGGCTTGCTGAGCCCATTTCAGGGTTGCTTTCCTCCTTTTGTGTCCATTGCCACTCTTAACTGTGGCATGTGCATTGGCCACATCCAGGCAAACTATCTTGGCAGGTTGGCCAGACCAGATTGAAGGTAACTAACAGGCATCAAATCCATTCACTGGCAGAATGGACGGATGAGAACGATTTATTTCATTGGTCATGAAAGCGACTGAAATGGTTGAAGAAGAGTGCTTTAGAGCTTGGTTAGACATTAGAGAAGCCAAAGGCATCTACTGTATCCCAGATCATCACTAGTCATCTTGGCTTTTATCTTGCCACTGGACTTCAATGATTCTGGAAGGGAGAATGAGGCTGACAACTTTGTGCAACTCCATCTCACTTAAATTCAATTTATGAGGATAAAAAGATATTACTACAGATTTCATTTTGATCTTCCTTAGGTACAAAGGATAATAACCAACCATTCACATTGTAATCCTATAATGCAGGATCTTATTACCCCTTGAGCACTCCGAAGACTTGCAATTGGAGGGGCTTAAATAGTTGGAGTGGAGGATTCTACTGTTGCAACCCACATCCTTACCTCCACTATCTCCTGAATCAGTTCCTTCACCTTAATGGCCCTCCATCCTTAGAATGTGCTTCTCTTTTCCTCCTGCTGTTTCCTTCTGCTGTGACCTCCTGGAAGATAGTCACAGTGTATTTGTCTTCCTTTATATCTTCAGTGCCTAACAGTGCCCAGTACAGCAAGTATTTGCTCAGTGGCTGAATATAGTGTTCTCCTTTCTCACCTCTGCTTCTTTGAATCCTTACCTTCCTTCAAGACTCAGCTCAAGTGCCACCTTATGCAGGAGACTTTTCTTGTTTCTCTCATTTCATCATGCCTTTTCTTATAAGATTTTCTAGTATATACTCGATGTATCTTGTATATACTGGTTCATGTCCATGCTGTCTCTCCTGTTGGAATGCAAGCTTCTTTGAGGACAGTAAGCTGTTTTCACTTTTTCTTTGGTTCCTAGCCCTTAGCATAGCTTGTACTTTATATATTCTTTTTTAAAAATTTTATAATATTTTATTTGATCATTTCCAAGCATTATTCATTAAAGACAAAGATCATTTTCTTTTCCTCCCCCCAACCCCCCATAGCCGACTCGTAAATCCACAGGGCATTACATGTTTTCTTGATTTGAACCCATTGCTATGTTGATAATATTTGCATTAGAGTGTTCATTTAGAGTCTCTCCTCTGTCATGTCCCCATAACCGCTGTATTCAGGCCGTTGCTTTTCCTCGGTGTTTCTACTCCCATAGTTTATCCTTTGCTTATGAATGGTGTTTTTTTCTCCTAGATCCCTGCAAATTGTTCAGGGACATTACACCGCCACTAATGGAGAAGTCCATTACGTTCGATTATACCACAGTGTATCAGTCTCTATGTACAATGTTCTCCTGGTTCTGCTCCTCTCGCTCTGCATCACTTCCTGGAGGTTGTTCCAGTCTCCATGGAATTCCTCCACTTTATTATTCCTTTTAGCACAATAGTATTCCATCACCAACATATACCACAATTTGCTCAGCCATTCCCCAATTGATGGGCATCCCCTCGTTTTCCAGTTTTTGGCCACCACAAAGAGCGCAGCTATGAATATTCTTGTACAAGTCTTTTTCCTTATTATCTCTTTGGGGTACAAGCCCAGTAGTGTTATGGCTGGATCAAAGGGCAGACAGTCTTTTAGCACCTTTTGGGCATAGTTTCAAATTGCCCTCCAGAATGGTTGGATCAGTTCACAACTCCACCAGCAATGAATTAATGTCCCGACTTTGCCACATCCCCTCCAGGATTCATCACTTTCCTTTGCTGTCATCTTATGTTAGCCAATCTGCTAGGTGTGAGGTGATACCTCAGAGTTGTTTTGATTTGCATCTCTCTGATTATAAGAGATTTAGAACACTTTTTCATGTGCTTATTAATAGTTTTGATTTCTTTATCTGAGAACTGCCTATCCATGTCCCTTGCCCATTTATCAATTGGAGAATGGCTTGGATTTTTGTACAATTGATTTAGCTCTTTATAAATTTGAGTAATTAAATCTTTGTCAGAGGTTTCTATGAAGATTTTTCCCCAATTTGTTGTTTCCCTTCTGATTTTAGTTACATTGGTTTTGTTGGTAGAAAAGCTTTTTAATTTGATATAGTCAAAATTATTTATTTTACATTTTGTGACTCTTTCTATGTCTTGCTTGGTTTTAAAGTCTTTCCCCTCCCAAAGGTCTGATATGTATACTATTCTGTGTTTACCCAATTTACTTATGGTTTCCTTCTTTATGTTTAAGTCACTCACCCATTTTGAATTTATCTTGGTGTAGGGTGTGAGGTGTTGATCTATTCCTAGTCTCTCCCACACTGTCTTCCAATTTTCCCAGCAGTTTTTATCGAATAGTGGATTTTTGACCCAAAAGCTGGGATCTTTGGGTTTATCGTATACTGTCTTGCTGAGGTCGCTTTCCCCCAGTCTATTCCACTGATCTTCCTTTCTGTCTCTTAGCCAGTACCAAATTGTTTTGATGACTGCTGCTTTGTAATATAGTTTAAGGTCAGGGACTGCAAGGCCCCCATCATATGTGTTTTTTTTCATTATTTCCCTGGATATCCTTGATCTTTTGTTCTTCCAAATGAACTTTGTTATGGTTTTTTCTAAATCAGTGAAGAAGTATTTTGGTAGTTCAATGGGTATGGCACTAAATAGATAAATAAGTTTGGGTAGGATGGTCATTTTTATTATATTGGCTCGTCCTATCCATGAGCAGTTAATGTTTTTCCATTTGCCCAAGTCTAGTTTTAGTTGTGTGGTGAGTGTTTTGTAGTTGTGTTCATATAGTTCCTGTGTTTGTCTTGGGAGGTAGATTCCTAGGTATTTTATTTTGTCTAAGGTGATTTTGAATGGGATTTCTCTTTCTAGTTCTTGCTGCTTAGCTGTGTTGGAGATATATAGAAAAGCTGATGATTTATGTGGGTTTATTTTGTATCCTGCAACTTTGCTAAAGTTGTTGATTATTTCAATTAGCTTTTTGGTTGAATCTCTAGGATTCTTTAAGTAGACCATCATGTCATCTGCAAAGAGTGATAACTTGGTCTCCTTGCCTATTTTGATGCTTTCAATTCCTTTATCTTCTCTAATTGCTACTGCTAGTGTTTCTAGTGCAATGTCAAATAGTAGAGGTGATAATGGGCATCCTTGTTTCACTCCTGATCTTATTGGGAATGCATCTAGTTTATCCCCATTGCAGATGATATTAGCTGATGGTTTTAGATATATACTGTTTATTATTTTTAGGAATGACCCTTCTATTCCTATGCTTTCTAGTGTTTTTAATAGGAATGGGTGTTGTATTTTATCAAATGCTTTTTCTGCATCTATTGAGATAATCATGTGGTTCTTGCTAGTTTGCTTGTTGATGTGGTCAATTATGTGGATGGTTTTCCTAATGTTGAACCAGCCCTGCATCCCTGGTATGAATCCTACTTGATCATGGTGAATGATCCTTCTGATCACTTGCTGGAGTCTTTTTGCTAGGATCCTATTTAAGATTTTTGCATCTATATTCATTAGGGAGATTGGCCTCTAGTTTTCTTTCTCTGTTTTTGACCTGCCTGGTTTTGGAATCAGTACCATGTTTGTGTCGTAAAAGGTGTTTGGTAGAACTCCCTCTTTGCTTATTATGTCAAATAGTTTGTATAGTATTGGGATTAACTGTTCTCTGAATGTTTGATAGAATTCACTGGTGAATCCATCAGGCCCTGGGGATTTTTTCTTAGGAAGTTCTTTGATGGCTTGTTGGATTTCAATTTCTGATATGGGATTATTTAAGAATTCTATTTCTTCTTCTGTTAGTCTAGGCAGTTTTTATTTTTGTATATATTCATCCATATTACCTAAATTGGTGTATTTATTGCCATATAATTGGGCAAAGTAGTTTTTAATGATTGCCTTAATTTCCTCTTCATTGGAGGTGCTGTCCCCCTTCTCATCTTTGATGCTGTTAATTTGCTTTTCTTCTTTCCTTTTTTTAATTAGATTGACCAGTACTTTTTCAATTTTGTTTGTTTTTTCAAAGTACCAGCTTCTTGTCTTATTTATTAAATCAATAGTTCTATCACTTTCAGTTTTATTAATTTCTCCCTTAATTTTTAGGATTTCTAATTTGGTTTTCTGCTGGGGGTTTTCAATTTGATCGCTTTTGAGTTTTTTTATTTGCATTTCCAATTGACTGATCTCTGCTCTCCCTACTTATATGCACTCAGGGATATGAATTTACCTCTGATTACCACTTTGGCTGCATCCCAAATGGTTTGAAAGGATGTCTCGCCATTGTCATTTTCCTCGATGAAATTATTAATTGTTTCTATGATTTCTTCTCTAACTAAACGATTTTGGAGTATCATATTGTTTAATTTCCAATTAGTTTTTGATTTGGTTTTCCATGTACCATTACTGATCATTATTTTTATTGTCTCATGATCTGAAAAGGCTGCATTTATTATTTCTGTTTTTCTGCATTTGTGTGCCATGTTTGTGTGAGCTAATGTATGGTCAATCTTTGTGAATGTGCCATGTGGTGCAGAGAAGAAGGTGCATTTCTTTTTATCCCTATTTATTTTTCTCCATATGTCTATTAATTCTAATTTTTCTAAGATTTCATTCACTTATTTACCTCTTTCTTATTCATTTTTTGATTTGATTTATCTAAATTTGATAATGGTTGGTTCAAGTCTCCCACTAATATGGTTTTACTGTCTATTTCCTCCTTCAATTCTCCTAGTTTCTCCATTAGAGATTTGGGTGCTATAGCATTTGGTGCATACATGTTGATTTGTGATATTTCCTCATTATCTAAAGTCCCTTTTAACAAAATATAATTACCTTCCCTACCCCTTTTAATTAGGTCTATTTTTGCTTTAGCTTTGTCAGATATCATGATTGCAACTCTTGCCTTCTTTCTGTCAGTTGAGGCCAGAAGGTCTTACTCCATCCTTTAATTCTGACTTTGTGGGTGTCTACCCGCCTCATGTGTGTTTCTTGAAGACAACATATGGTAGGGTTTTGGATTCTAACCCATTCTGCGATTCGTCTACGTTTTATGGGTGAGTTCATCCCATTCACGTTCAGAGTTATGACTGTCACTTGTGAACTCCCTGGCATTTTGTTATCCTTCCCTAATTCTAACCTTTCTTCTTCAGCTCTACCTTTTTAGTCCAGTGATTTACTTTAAATCAGTCCCCCTAGTCCCCTCGCTTGATATGTTTCCCTTTCTAGTCCCTCCCCTTTTGTGTTCCCTCCCCCCTACCCCCCCTTGTTTTTTTTCCCTTCTCCTTTCCCTTGTTGGGTAAGATAGAATTCCAAGATCCCAATGGATCTGGATGTTCTTCCCTCTCAGAGTTGATTTCCCTGAGAGTAAGGGTTCAGTAAAAACTCTCTTCCTCTCCTTTTTATAGGAGTTTTCTTCCCCTCCCCTTCTCATGTGAATCTTTGTGTGAGAAAGATTATTGTATTTGTTCTTTCTTTCCCCCCTATTTACATATTACATTTTCCCCACATGTTAAAAAAAACAGATTTTTATAAATGTAGTCCTTATAGAAGAGAGTTTGAGTAAAAGAAAAAGATAACATTTTTCTCCTTTTCCCTTTCCTTCATATTTACCTTTTCAGGTATTCCATGCTCTTTGTTTTTCAGATATTGATTTTCCACAGAGCTCTGGTCTTTTCTTTGCAAAATCTTGGAAATCTTCCATTTTGTTGAATGCCCATACTTTCCCTTTGAAATATATTGTCAGTTTTGATGGGTAGCTGATTCTTGGTTGAAGGCCCATCTCTCTTGCCTTTCTGAAAATCATGTTCCATCCCTTACGGTCATTTAGAGTGGAACTTGCAAGGTCTTGTCTGACCCTGATTGGCATTCCTTTATATCTAAATTGTCTTTTTCTGGCTTCTTGTAAGATTTTTTCTTTTGCTTAAAAGCTTTGGAATTTGGCAATTACATTCCTGGGAGTTTTCTTTTGGGGATTTAGTGTAGAGGGTGTTCTGTGAGCTCTGTCACTGGCTGTATTGCCCCCTTGTTCTAGATTCTCTCGGCAATTTTCTTTGATTATATCTTGTATTAAACTGTTGAGTTTGCTGTTTATTTCTGGATTTTCTGGTAGTCCAATTATTCTGAAATTGTCTCTTCCTTTATTTTCCAAGTCTATGACCTTGTCAATGATATATTTTATGTTCTCTTCTAATTTCTTGGTCTTTTCGCTTTGCTTTATTAGTTCTTGCTCGTTGTCTTCGAGTTGCCTAATTCTGACCTTTAAGCCTGGTTTTCCTTTTCAGTTTGGTCAAACTGGTTTTGTAGATGCGTGAATTTCTTTTGCATTAATTCCCACTTTTCCTCCCAGAAGGCTTCCATCTTTTTGATCATTTCTGATTCAAATTCTTCATGGGTTTGTGGAGAGTTTCTGTTTCCTTTAGAAGGTTTTGGAGCATTTGCTTGTGTTTCCTCTTCTATCTCCTCTGTATTTTGTATTTTTGCTCCATAAAATGTGTCCAAAGTCTCCTCCTTCTTCTTGTTTTTCTTGGAATTTTGGGGCTTTTGTGCTTCTGTGGAGTTTGCCATCTCTATCTGATTGGGGAGGACTAGCTTTTCTTATGTCTGTCTGGTGTTCAGAGGTTTTAGCCCTAGGCAAATTGTCCGTTCTCCTCAGCTGTTCTGTCTTCCCGGGGAGGCCAGGAATTGCTGGTTTTTCTGTGTAACTGCCCTCCCCAGTTCCCTCCCAATGCTTCTCCGCTTCCCCACTTCCACGCTCTCTACTTTATATATTCTTATTGACTGATTCTTACTTCCATTCATTCCTCAGGCTATTCTCTTTGCCTTCAATATCTTCCTCCACATTGTATATTGAATTCCTATCACTTAACTCCTCTTTTCATGAGTTTCTATTCCCTTTTTCCCATCTCCCCTTCCCATTTGGTAAAGACCTTCCCTTTCTTGGAGCTCAGGCAGTACTTTCTATATTTTAGATTTTAATGAAATGCTTTGTAGAATAGTTATTTATATATGGGGACCATATTTCATCTAAATTGTATGACTTCTCATGTACTTAACACAGTGTTGTGCACATTGTAGTTAATTCATAAATATTTGTTGAATAAAAGAATGAATGAGATAGTCTCCTTTTTATTCATTGACTCAGATTATTTAAACCCTTACTCATTTGCTAACCTGCCTTTAAAAATATTTATAACTTTTTCATTATCACCTACATTTCTCAGTATATGGTTTCTTATTTCCTCAGAGGGAGAAGGGACAGGGAGAGGGAAAGCGAATGTGGGAGGGAGAGAACTGTTTGGGTAAACTAGCTAACACATTGAACATCTAAGATTTCATGCAGTATCCTATATTTATAGCTTTTCAATTTCATGTAATTCAAAGTGTCTATTTTATCTTTAATGATTACTGTTATCCTTTTAAAAAATTTATTAATCATTCACTATCAGTAGTTGTTATGGGAACATCTTCTGATTAAAAAAATTTATACTGATATGATCTTTAATAAGATGTTTGTTTTTATTGTGGTATGTAGTATGTGCGTATGAATTGAATTTTTGTCTGAAACTTCTTTTTAATTGCAATAATTTAAGATGTGATATTGTCTTTTGTTTTCAATTTGATTATTCAAGAATTTTGTCTAGAATGGATTCTCTTTTGCTTAAACATATCATATGTGGTAGATTTCCTCAAATGAGTGGTTTTTGCTACTTTTCTTAGTAAGATTTTAATATATAGATCTGTTTTGATGAGTGAGTCATTCACATGAAAATAGACTGTCTTTTATTTTGTGAACATAGAATATCTTATTTCTTGAATACATGGAGAAGATGGTGGATTAGATGCCAAGAAACATCCCTGCCTATCCTAGTTCCCAACAGATTGATTTCGCATGACTTCATCTCTTTGAAGTTTTCTTATTTCTGAAATGAGGAATATGTCTTGACTATCCCTAAGGCCTCTGCTGACTCTTGAATTAAAAAAAAATGTTTTGAGAATCAGAATGGATCTCAAAATCTATCTCAGTTTTTACCTAAATCAACAACATCCAAAATTCTGCTTGAATATCTTCACTAATACTGGAATTTACTACCTCAAGAAGGAGCTTGGAATTATTTGTTTGAAATCTTTTTCTTATGCAAAACCTAGATCTGAACCGTGAAGATATTTAGTTATAGATTAAGTAGCTTGTTCCATTTATAAAAATCATATCATCTCAGAAATGTAAAGTATCTTAGAGGTTTTTTCTACTCTCCCATATAAGATTATTTACTTTCACAGTATTTAGAAGGAGTTATGGAATTAAAGAATTTTTGTGTTTAAAGGGACTTTAGTGGCTATTTATTTTAAATCAACGAAGATCCTTTGTAAAAATGTCCCTAAGAACTGGTTGGTCATACAACCCTTTCTTAGAAACCTCCAATGAGGGGGATTCCATTTCCTCCCAAGTCTGTCTATTCTACTTTTGAATGACTCTTTTTGTTAGGAAGTTTCTTCCTTCCTCAAACTTAAATATACCTTTTTTCATCTTTTATTGCTACTAGTTCTGACTTGTCGGTGCAAATGGAAAAATTCAAATCCGTCTTCTAGTTAATGGCCCTTCAAATATTTTGACAGCTTTTGTTTTCGCCTTAAGTCATATTTTCTCTTGTATCCTCCTAATGACTTCCCGTGTTGACTCATTTCATAAGGAGGTAACACATTCCATTGTCCAATGTGAATGTCCCTTTTTGCTATATTTTTTTCTTAGATTATTTGTTTGCTTCCCCTTAATGCTCCTTTATTGGTCCTAGTTCTCTTCTAAATTCCTTTGGGTATCATCTCTATTTTCAGGTTCTTTGGAATTATCACATTTTAATTTTTCTTTTGAAATGATCATTAGTTTATGAAAGGCAGGGTCTCTGTATCATACTTCAACTTGGTATCTCTAGTGCCCAGCATAGTCCCCCGGAATTATATGATATTTAGTAAATGATTGTTAAATTGAATTAAACTTCTCTAAATAAAATACCTTTAATTTTAGTTGGTTTTTGTTAAACAGTGACACATTTCCTTCCTAAAATTATCATATATTTGACTTTTCTAGAAAAGCTGTATGGTGACTTTTTAAGTTGGAAACTAGAAGAAACACTTGCTCAGTTTCCCTTACTACCAGGAAAGACAGCAACATTCACTGTAAATATCAAAGTGAAATTAGATTTCTCCTGTCAAGAGAATCTCCTACAAGATCTCAATGATGGTAAGTCTCTTTTTTTTCATTTTATTTTACTCTGTTCAATTCATAAGCATTTATCAAATGTCTGTTATATTGCTAGACACTGCTAGATAGGCACTGTGTAAAGATAGAAATTGTCTGTGTCCATAAATTTGACAGAAGGGGGCATTGTTCAAATTCTCTTCATAGTACATTGATAACAGGAGGAACACATTGCGGATGGACATAAACTATTCACCAGTGGTTTATTGACCTTACCATGTAAATAGACTATCTTTTTTTCCTCTCTTCTGATTAAATATTTCTCTGATATCTTTCACCTCATTGCTCTTTCACAATTCCTGCTTTGCAATTTGTTTTTCCTTGACCAAGCTCATCAGGATGCTCTCCATTGTCCTTGGTTGAGCCACACACCATCACTAGAATATTTATGTTAAAGAATAGACATTTGATGGCAAGGTAGATAGGACAGTGGATAAAGTACCAGGCCAATAGTTTGGAGGACCTGGGTTCAGACACTTCCTAGCTGTGCAACGTTGTACAATTTGGTTAACCCTGATCACCCAGCCTTTGGTGCTCTTCTGCCTGAGAAAGGATATTATGATAGAAGGTAAGTATTTTTTTTAAAGGACTTTTGTTCCAAAAGTTATTAAAAGAACCTCCCCATTTTCTAAAACCTACTCTCTTCATCTTTTCCATTCAATCCAGGACAAGCTCTATAAATTGTCTCTATACATGTCAAAATCATAGAAAATACCTTGAAAGATGAAGTAGAAGAGATAACTTTGTTGTTCAACAATCCTTTGCTTATTATTATCATCAGGCAAAGATTAAGACAGGAAGATGTATTTTAACGAAAGGTATTTGTCTGTTTTGGAGGAGACCCAGCACTGATTCTAAAGCAAAGAGGGATTCCTTAAAGATGGTGATGTTCCTCAGAGGCTATCATCTGTGGATTTACTGATTTCATGAAGTCCCTTGTCATTACAGATTCATGATCATCCAGACGAGGCTCATTTGTCTATCCATATTAAAAAAAAGTAAAAAATGAATGTCTGTTTTCCCATGGGACTCTTCATTAATATAAAAATAATTGTGTAATAACAATGATAAATCATATTCATGTAGAATTTTAATCCTTACAGTCCTATGAGGTAGATAGTGAGGCCATCATGTAATACTTGAGTCAGAGGTCCTGAGTTTGAATCCCAGTTCTACTTCATGCTACCTTTGTGTCCTTGGTCAAGTTATTTATCCTTTTGGAACCTCAGGGTCTTCAAGGGTAAAAATGAGGGGCTCTGAGTAGGTGATCTCTGAGGTCCTTCCAGTTCTAAATCCACGATCTGATGATTATGCAAATATTTTTTCCATTTTAAAGATAATGAAACTGGGACTCAGAAAGGATAAGTTACTTGTCCATTGTCATATGTTTAGTAAGGGACAGAGAAAAATGCAAACTCAGAGTGGTTTGCTACTATTAAAGGAAGTACGTTTAGTTTTACGTTTTAAAAAATTTATATGAGGATATGATTGAATTCTGTCTATACTTTCATTAGCAAGTCATATTTACTTCCCTGCACCTCAATTTTTTAATTCTACAAAATGAGTGAGTTGCATTAAATCATCTTAAACATCTTGTCCAGCTCAAAATCACTTCTTCCTTTGAGGGTGATAAATGTATAGCCATAATGCTACAAAGTCCAATAATGTCATCACTTCCCTCCCCACAATCCCCCATTCCATAAACTCCTGTGACTTCCTATCATTTTCATGGTCAAATATAAAATCTTTCATTTGGCATTGTAACAATTAAAATAGTGGGAGCCATAAACTGTGGCAGTTAAATGAGTGGTTGGCTTAAATTAAGACCGCGAAAATATGGTTTCAAATAAAAAATATGGTGGTTGCCAGGGAAAATTTCCCAAATATGAAATATACCCAGGTCAGCTGGGTTTTATAGAGATTTTTAATTAATACAAATTAAGGAATTAATGAAAGAGTGAGAGTAAGAGGAAACAATGAGAAAAAGGCTAGGCCAGCCCAGGCTAGCCTAAGCCAGCCTAGGCCCAAGCCCTAAGAGAAAGATCAGTCAGTCTTTTATCCACTCACCACAAGATTTGTCCCAAGCAAGATTCTAGTGTTCAGAGAGACACCAGTTCAGCTTTGGCCAGCTCAATCTCCAGAGACCTCTTTTTAGCTCCTTTTAAAGAGAATTTTCTCCTATGTCACCTCCCCTAAGTTCTCACATCTACCAATCACAGTAGACTTTTCCAAAGGACAGACCATTCTTAATTCACACCTGAGTAGACTAAACTTTTGAGTAATTCACACCTGAGTAGACTAAAATCTCTGAGTAAGTTCTCACCTCTTTGCCCTTTGCAAGTTCACAAGTTTCCTGACCTTTATAGGTACTTAGCACCCTTTTGTATTAGATTTAAAAATAGGCACAGCTTAAGAGCTTTTGCCTTACTATAAGTATGGGTTAAGTATTTTTCATTGTTCAGCAAGGAGTTTACAACTTTATCTTCCCATAAGGCATGCTTAAGTATGGTGAAGTAGAGTTCCCACATTCCTGATCAAGTACCTTCATTGTTTAAATGGGGAATGGTCTTAACTAAATTTTATGAAGTAGGGTCTGAGAATTTTTGAGATTCACAGCATACAAAACCCTTCATAATCTAATTCCCTTCTATATTTTCAGTCTTCTTACACCTTGCTCACCTCCACATATTCAGTCACCTGAATGTTTCATGAAAGGGACATTCTATATCTCAGCATTTTTCTGGCTATCTTCCATGCCTGGAATGGTTTCCTTCCTCATCTCTGCCTACTGACCTGGTAGGCCCAACTAAAATCCTACCTTCTTTAAGAAGCCTTTTCTAATTCCTCTTAGTTCTAGTGCCTTCCATATGTTAACTTTGTGTTAACTAAGTGATGGGAATACAACTAAAAGCTGATAGAAAGATAGCCATGGATCTTAAGGAGCTTCTATTCTAATAGAAAAGGTCACACCAAATGGAGCTACCTAGCTTGGGGATAATAGGCATAAGAACTTTGTAGAAAAAGTATGTAGATTTAGCAGTGTAGCCTGGAGAGGAATAAAGACATGCCTGAGGTGGGCCTCCTTCAAATAGGGCTAATGGGAGAAATCAGAGAGTTAGAGGGAGGAAGATTGGTGATTGTGTGTATATCCCTCTAGGAATGGAGTGAACTTTCAGGGTGAAGCGTTTCCTGGGGTAATTTCAGAGAAAGTCCCAGAGAGTCAGGACTGCATCCTGGAAAGGAATGAAGAAATTTGGACTAATCTATAACTGAAGCTCATACCCATCAGTATTCTTGACAAGTGGTTGATATTTTAATAGCTTTGGGGGAACTCATACCTTATGAGGGAACCCATTCCATTTTCAGACACAGTTTTTCCTTGAATCAAGTCAAAAATTTACCTTTTTTTTTTTTTTAAATCTTCTACACCAATAGAAGGATATTCCTAAGTTTTGTTTTACTTCTTGTTTTCTACTTTGGGGCAGAAAACAACAAATATAATTCAATTTCCACTTAATAGTTTCTAAAGAAGACACTACTGCTAGAACTTTCCAGAAATAAAATAAGCTTTCATGTGATAGTGTAAATTCCCTATCTTTGGATATCATATCCAAAACTGATACTTTATCCCTGGATTGTGGACTTGATTATCTTTTAACCTTTCCTATTTGAGATTCTAGGATTTTACAGGTTTAATAACTTTTAAGACATTTAAAAATTGTATATATCATCTTTAATATTCATCTAATGGTGTTTTAAAATATTTTGGACAGAATTAGGGGAAATTTTTGTTGTTTAATATATTAAAATCTAGCACCTTCAAAGAAATTTAATATTATACTAGAACTTTGGAGAAATCTTCTACAAGTTTGAAAAATTTTCCCTCTTAATGTTTATAAATTCCTTTACTATGTTATATTTTAATAAAATTTCATGTATGCAAACAGAAGGTTACTAAGAGTTTGTGGGGAGGAAGTTATAGAGGGGTGTTTGGAATAAATAGCACTGACACCTGCCTTGGAAATGCTTGATTAGTTGCTCTCCCAGGTGGTAGGTCTTGACAAATGGTCTTCCAACTGTGAAGTTTTGGATGTGAGAAATGGAGGAAAAAGTGATGGTGGCTTCTGATTCTGGCCATCTGTGCCATATTTTTAGGCTCCAGGGTGCAGATTGGAATTCTGGGAAGCAGAAATCTGAACACAATGACTAGTTTGTTTTGTCTTCCAGAGAATGTTTTATTTATCATATTAGCGGCTACATGCCAATTTAATTATAGATTTTGGTGGAGCAATCTAGAATTGGATTCATCAACCAAGAACCCTGTCTCTTCTTCCATCTCCTAAAATGCAGGCTATTAAATAACTTTAGAATGGTGGTTATCAAAAAGTGTATAGAAAAAAAAAAACATTTCATGTCTCAATTTACATAAATATATAATACACATATAATTGAAACATGATTATTAATTCAATATCCTACATTGATAGTGAATGAACAAAAATGCTAGTTTAACTAGGGTTTTTGGTTGTACTTTGAGAGTTTAGGTAAGTTTGGGAAGGTGGTGTCACATAGGATAAAGTATATAGGGTGCATAGTCAAAAGATTTAGTGTTAAGACTCCAGCTCTGCACTTAGTAACTGTGTGATATTGACTGTCACTTTCTCTGGTCCCCATTTTCTTCTTTTGTACAATGAGGAATCAGGACTAGATGATGTATCAGGTTTCTTCTAGTGCTGTCTTGTCATTTTCCAACAAAATTTATGGCATAAAATATAAGTACAGAATAGTTGAAGGTTAGATACTTTGTTCAGTATAGTATATATAGTAGTCTCTCGGTGACCGAGAATGACTATTGTCTTTGTGCATTATCATCTATTGATGTACCCTCATGTGGCTTTGGAGTCCAAAGGCTGAGGCGCACAGTTTGTGGCACATGGGGCATGGAACGCCAGTTGTTACGGGAGGGGCGGTTGTGGCCTGGTGTCGGTGTTCACGCGCAGTGGCAAGACGTCGACGTCGTTCATCTTCAAAGGAGGTGGCGGCATGGTGAATGTGGGTTCGCCAGCTGCTTCTGTCAGAGGCAGAGAGTTCTAGTTGCTTTGGTGTCATGCCAGCCACTTAAAGTTGGACTTTAGCTGATCCTCGTATCTTTTCTTTGGTCGACCTTGTTTCCTGAGTCCAGCTGACAGTTCACCATAGAATACCTGTCTTGGTATTCGCTGTGGGTCCGTGAGGATTATGTGTCCAGACCATCGTAGCTGGGTTTTGAGGACCATTATTCGATGCTGGTGGAGTTGGCTCTGTCGAGGACTTCCTGGTTGGTGATTCGGTCCTGCCATTGGATCCTCATGATTGACCAGAGGGAGTGTTGGTGGAATTGCTCCAACTGATTTATGTGCTTCTGGTACAGTGTCCATGTCTCGCAACCATACAGGAGCGAGCTGAGGACCACTGCATTATACACTTTGAGCTTCGTTGCAGTGCTTACACCGCTGTGTTGGAGGACTTTGCAGAGCAAAGGTCGGAAGTTTCTCCACCAGATAGGACTTCCCCTGTCATGTCGACATGAAAGAACTGGATCAGTTTGATGAATTTTGCTAGGCAACCGAGCTTGCTGAGGATCACCCACAATGCGTCCCTGTTCACTGTGTCGAATGCCTTTGTCAGGTCTATGAAGACAATGTAGAGACTTAGGTTCTGCTCAAGGCATTTTTCCTGCATTTGCCTCACTGTGAAGACCATGTCAATGGTGCTGCGATCTTGTCGGAAGCCACATTATGATTCAGGCAGGTTCTTCTCTGAAACAGATGACAGGAGTCTGTTGAGTATAACATGGGCGAGGATCTTTCCAGCAGTGGAGAGTAGTGAGATGCCTCTGTAGTTGTCACAGGCTGTTCATGAGCCTTTGTTCTTGTATAGGGCTATGATGGAGGCATCTCTGAGTTCTGGGGGCATGTCTTCCTCTTCCCATATGCTGGTCAGCACTATGTGGAATGCCTGGAGTGCCTTTCCATTTAAGGCCTTGTACACCTCGGTTGGGATCCCGTCTTTACCGGGTGCCTTGCCTGCACTCATTTGTTTAATGGCTTTTCGGACTTCCTCTATTGAAGGAGGGACGTCAAGTTGTTTAATGGTGCGTTTTTGGGGGATCTGGTCAAGGGCCCCTTGGTCGATTGAAGAGGGTTGGTTGAGAAGCTGACTGAAGTGTTCTTTCCACCTGTTGCTGATGCCTTTTTTATCTTTTATGAGAGTGTCACCATCAGAGGATAGCAAGGGAGTGATGGTGGGTTTTAATGGCCCATAGACAGTCTTGAGGGCACTGAAAAATTGTTTGTAGTTTTTCGTATTAGTAAAACGCTGGATTTCTTTTGCCTTTTTTTCCCCACCATCGGTCTTGCATCTTCCTGATCTCATGCTGCGCCGTGGCTTGGAGAGACTTGAATCTGTCCTTTTTAGGATCAGGGTTTGGGTTATTTTGCTACTCCATAAAGGCTTTGTTCTTTTTGCTCAATAGGTCTTCAATAGCAGTGTTGTTCTCATTGAACCAGTCCTGGTGGTTTTGTTGTTTGGGGCCTAGGACTGCCTTTGATGTTTCCTTCACTGCGTCTCTGAACTGGTACCATTTCTCGGTTGAGCTTCCAGTGAGTGGTCCCTTGGCAGACAGCTTGTTGTGCAGGCAGGACTGGAATGTTTGCAAATAAGATGGATCTCTAAGACGACTCACGTTGTAAAATGCGTGAAATGTCTGGGCGCGGGGTGTATGGGGTGCTTAGGGAGGGGAAGTATCTCTAGTATGGAGGGCTTTTCGTGCCCTCTTAGGGCAGCTCTCCAGTCTCTGACCCCCACCTGACACCCAGCTCTCACTTGTGGCTCCCAGTAGCTGCTAGCATGAGGCAGCGGCCACACCCGGGCAAAGGCTTCAACAGGCCAGCTAAACCTTGTGAGGGTAGCCATTGGGTCTTAGACCCCTGGTGAACCAGGGCTTTGCTCACCCAGCATGTGAATATTGCTTCGACAGAACAGGCGGAAGAAACCAACAAGAAGGTTCAATGGCTGAGATGGCAACGCAGCAAAGCACTGTGGAGTGCTTAGGGCGTGTTGGAGCACAAAAGAAAACATGGCCATCCAATGCAGCTGAGGAAGTCTCCAGATGTAACAATTTTTCATGCCACTGGACCCAGGCTTCCAACTCTGAGAGAGTGGGACTGTCTCTGTGCGTTGACTTTTCCACTTAAATCTCCTTCATGCACAAGTATCTTTGTGCATACTCATCTATCCTAACTCCGTCCACCCTCTTCAAGACCTGAGGCAATGGGGGAGTGGTGACGCAACAGGTGGAGGTGTGTAAAATTGGACTTGAACTCTGGATTTCAATCCCCACAATTCCTTGCTCCACTTCCCCAGAATGCTTTGTAATCTCACCTGGGCCGAGATTGAGAAGGTATTTAACCTGATTGCAAAAGCTTTTAGGTCTCTTTTTTGGACTTCCGTTTTGGAACAGAGGAGTCTTTTCTATGATGTGAGATTATTTTGTCTAGGCCTCTGGCTTAGGCACATGTTTCTTACTTGTATATTCTTTAATCCTTAATTCTTAATAAACCTCTAAAAAATATAATACTCCTTGCAGAGAGAAACTAATTTCTACCTGCCTCAGTCTCCCCAATATTCCTAAATTTTAATCTTTACAGTGACCACTGGCAGTTGTAGTCACGATCTTGCACATAGGGGGCCCACGGACTAGTGGTCGCTCAGCCCTGAAGGGCAGCAGGGATGTTTGGCAGCATCCTGGGCGACTGAGCAGCCCTCTCTAGGACAGCACTGCTCACCCTAATCAAGGGAGGGGACTAGAAATGGTGTCCCAAACATTGCCTGCCCTACAAACACCCGGTCAGCACACCGCGGCTGGCAGGTCATCCCTTTAAGCGGTTGAAATCAAAAGAAACAAAATACAAAGAAATTCCTACTAGGAGTATGAAACATCAGGACATTACTTGACAGAAAGAATACCCCAAGACCTGAGAGAAGAACAGCTCTAATTGGTAAATAACTGGCGCGATATAACATCAACATCACAGCATTAAGTGAAACACGCTTACCAGAAGAGGGATCACTCAGCGAACCCACCACTGGATTTACCTTCTTCTGTGGCATTTAAAAGAGTGGGGGGTTATAAACTGTAAGAGTTAAAGAGTTGAGGTTGTAAACTGTAATGAGTAAAATAGTGGAAGATATAAATTGTAGTAGATATAAGAGTGGGTAAGTAAATTATGACTGCAGAAAATATGTTTTCACTACAGTGTCTTGTTTTAAATCAAATATAAGGTGGTTGCCAGGGAAATATTCCCAATTATGAATATAGCCAAGTCAACTGGGTTTTATAGAGATTTTAATTAGTAATACAATGAGGAATTAAAGAAAGAGAGAGAGAGAAAAAAAAGGAAATAATGAGTAAAGGATATACAGGCCCAAGGTAGCCCTGGCCAACCCAGGCCTAAGTCCTAAAAGAAAAGATCAGTCAGTCAGTTATCACTCACCATAAGATCTGTTCAAGCAAGGATTCTGGGGGACAGAGTCTCCCCAGAGGGAGTTCCAGCCAGAGTCAGCCTCCCTTGAGAGACCTCCTTAGAGATTGTCCTTCAAGAGATTCTTCTCAAGGGATCCTCCTTAGAGCCTGTCTCTCAAGAGCCTCTTCTCAAGAGATTCTTTCTCAAGAGATTCCTTTTTCTTATATAGGGGGTTTTCTCCTATGTCACTTCCCCTAAGTTCTTCCATCTATCAATCACAGTAGACATTTTCCAAAGGACAGCCCATTCTGAATTCACAGCTGAGTTGACTAATCCCTTTAGTAAGTTTGAACCAGAAAAAACACAGCTGAGTCAACTAATCCTTTTAGTAAGTTTGAACCAGAAAAAACTTCTGAATACGTTTTTACCTCTTTGCTCCTTGTAAATTCACAAGTTGCCTGACCTTTATAGGTACTTAGCACTCTATTGTATTAATTTTAAAAATAGGCATGGCTTAAGTATGGGTGTAAGCACATCTCATTGTTCAGCAAGGAGTTTTCTCCCCTAAAGGAGTCCTAAGTACGGGTGGTGTAGAGGTCCACCAATTTCTGATACAAGTAGAGTTCTCACATTTTAGATCTAAGTAGCTTCACTGTTTAAAATGGGGAATAGTCCCATGTAAGTTTACAAGTCTGAGAAATTTCAAGATTCACACTTCTGGAAAGGTAGAGCCACAAATGAAGACAGAATCCATGGTGTTGGCCTGGCCATCAAGACCAGTTTGCTCAAACAGCTGCCAGACTTGCCTGTGGGCATCAGCAAGAGGCTCATGAAGATCCGTTTGCTTCTCAGCAAAGACCGATATGCCACAACCATCAGCGCATATGCCCCAACACTGACCAGCACAGAGGAGACCATCGAGCAGTTCTACTCTGACCTGAGTGCTGTCTTGCACTCAGTGCCCACAAATGACAAGCTGATGCTACTGGGAGACTTCAGTGCCCGCGTTGGCCAGGACCATGAAAGATGGAAAGGAGAGCTCGGCAAACACGGCGTGGGCAAAATGAACAACGGCCTACTGCTACTCAGCAAATGCTCAGAATTCGAACTCACCATCACGGACACTGTGTTCAGAATGGCGAACAAATATAAAACAACGTGGATGCATCCAAGATCAAAACAGTGGCATCTCATTGACTACATCATTGTACGCTGGTGAGACATCCAGGATGTAAAGATCACCAGAGCCATGAGAGGAGCTGAATGCTGGACAGATTGGTTAGAGTGACTCTTCAAATGCGCATTGCGCCTTGCCATCCAAAACGTGCCCAGACAGTTTGCATATTTTACAATGTGAGTCCTCTTAGAGATCCATCTTATTTGTTCAGTTGCAAATATCTATTGATACAAATAGTTATTAGTATTTGATAGATGTAAATTGGACTACGCAGTGGTGCATACAAAATAAATAAAACCTGATTTTTAGCTTTAAGGATCTTACAACTTAGAGAAACAAATAGAACAGGAACAGGGATAAATGCATCACAAATTGGAATATGATACATGTATAAGAGGACTATAAAGATATAACGGATGTAAGATGGAAAAAGACTCAAACTTGAGAAAGCAGGAAAGTCTTCATAAAGGAGATTGCATTGTTTCTGCGGCTCAATGGATGGTTAATATCTCAGTTGGCCAAGATGAGGATGTGGGAAGAAGGCCATTCCAGGTAAGGTAGGATATATTCATGTGACGATGGATATTATAGTTTGGTAAGTCCTACAAAGACCTTTTCTAAGTAAAGCAAATCTGATAAACAAAAAGGAAAAGCATTTTCCATATGTTTCTTTCATGGAAACAGGAGTATAGTGAGTGATTGGATTGTGCCATACCAAATTCTTAAAAACCTCAATGGTAGTGGAGAATTACTGAGCTTTCTAGTCAATCTGTTCCCAAGGGAGCTGCTGTCATTAATACTTTGTGATACCATTGAGTATGATTGTGAGAAAGTCACTTTATCCATCTAAGCCTTAGGTTTCCTTACCTGTAAAATGGGGATAATGATAACTGTAATGGTCTACTTGACTGAGCTTTTCTTAGGCTCAGATGAGATAACACATACACATCCCTTAGCAAATACTGGGGGTTATATAAATGTTATCTTTTGTCATTATCATTAAAAGTCCTCTTCTAAAGAAGTCATGCCAGGAGGGATGGAAAGCTTTTACAAAGGAAATTTTGATGAAAAAGAGGGACAATTCTGGTAAAACAGAAGAAGGGAAGTTTTCTGAATAGATTGATGTGAACTAACTCATCAACCATTTTCGATTTTTTAAAAAATGTATGGAAACAAGGGCAACTAAAGAGAATGACTAAAAACATAGGGGATGGTATTATAAGAACAGCGACAGTTCAGAATAAGCTTAGATAGCTGAGGATGGGTAAGGTCAACAGAAAGAATTTTTTTAACTGTATTACAGAATAGAGGAGGAGAAGCCATAGAATATAAATTGTAGATTATTTAGTCAGTGATAACTAATCACAGTTTGTTTTTTCCTTGTATTTTTCCCTGCCAAGAAGAGTGACCTTTGACATACCAAGGACTGCACAAAAGTGGCCCAAGGCTAGGGAGTAAAAATGAAGAACTAGAGGGATGGCATCTTTACATAATGAACTAACTAGCAGATATTGTCACAGACCCTGTTCCTAATCTTTGATTGTGGATAATAGGAGAGGCGAAGAAGGATTGGAGTTGAGCAAATATTGTACCATTTCAAAATAGGGAAGAGAATAAGATCTGCGCAATATAGGGCAGTGAGCTCTTGGAAACATTTTAGAATGTTTAGCACGAGATTATTAGCAAATATATAGATAAGTGATAATCATGGAGAGCCACTGTGGCTTCATCAAGAATACGTCATGCCAGGCTAATCTTATTTCCATTTTTTGACAGGGTTATTAACCCAGTAAATTAGGGGGAATAATACAGATTTATTTTAGAGAGATTTTGGCAATACATAAGATGAAGTTTCTAAGTTGCTTATGCTTTTATTGTGGAAAAATGCAGAGGTGTAGGCTCCACAGTAATATAGGTAGATGCATTTAGAACTGATTAAATGACTAGACCCATAGAGCAGTGATTAATTATTTAATGTTTCTTGGAAGGAGGTCACCAGTGAAATGGAATACTTATCAAATTTGCAGGTGATATAAGGCTGGGAGGAACATAACTGTCCTTACTGAATGATAGGATCCAAAAATAGCTTAACAGGTTAGAACATTAGGCTGGATCTGATAAAGGGAAATTTAATAAAGCTTGATAATGCATTTAAAAATCAACTTTAAGATGGAGTCCTTTTTAGACAGTCATTTTTTATTTTCCTGGAAAACATCTGAGAATTTGGTAGACTGATGGGAAACATACATACACCCATATGTATATATGTAGAGATAAACACATATCTACATATTTAATGCCTACTATGTGCCAGGGCCTGTACTAAGCAATTTAAAAATATTATCTCATTTAATTCTCACAACAACTCTTGGAGCTAGGTACTATTATTATCCTCATTTTTATAGTCAAGAAAACTGAGGCACACACAAGTTCAGTGACTTGCTCAGGGTTACATAGTAAATATTTGAGGTTAAATTTGAATTTAGGTCTTACAGATTCTAGGTCTAGTGTTCTATGCCACAAAGTTAGTATGAATCAATAATGTGTGTGGCACCCCAGAAATGTTAATGTGATATTGGGTGCATCGAGAAGCCTTATAGTTTCTAAAAAATAAAGCTGATTACCTTTACATGGTGCTGCCCTTAGTAGACCTTGATTGGGTATTGCATTCAGTTTTGGTGATACAGATTAGGAAGAGTCCTTAGAATGTGGAGTATGTATCTCTCTGGAAGATGACAACCTAGATGGTAATGAGCTTTTAGTTTATGCTGGTTAAAGATCATTTGAAGAAACTGGATACTTAGCCTGGAGAAAAGTAGGCCCAGGAAAACATGATCAATGTATTAAAGTAAGGGCTTTCTTGTAGAACAGCCATTAGCCTTGTTCTATTTAACCTAAGAAGGGAAACCTAGAAATAATGGGTAGAAATTGCTAAGAGGTAAATTTGGCTGATATCTGGGAAAAAAAAGAAAAAAATTAGAGAAAAGGACTGCCTTGTGAGGAATTAGTTACCCTTTTATCAGAGGTCTTTAAGCAAAGACTGGATGACTGCTTGCTGGAAATGCTTTACAAGGCAGACTTCTCCTTGTATGAGGGTTGTGGACATGGAAAATGGTTTAACCTGATTATTTTTCTAAAAATCCAATAATTAGTGTTTTGACAAATTTTGATATTAGGGCAGAAGGATTAAATTCACTAGATATCTTCTTTTTTTGATGTTTGAAGGAAAGTTTTACCTATTTCTGTTTTCTCCCTATAGTTTGCTAACTTTATTTTCTGTTTATTTTTGGTCCTTGATTGTTAAAAAGAGATTTTTATTTATTTAAAAATTATTTTATTTGATCGTTTTCATATATTATTCACTGGGAACAAAGATCGTTTTCTTTTCCTTCCCCCCCCCCCCCCCCCCCCGCCTTTCCCTCTCCCATAGCTGACGCATGATTCCACTGGTTATCACATGTGTTCTTGACTCGAACCCATTTCCCTGTTGTTGGAATTTGCATTATAGTGTTCATTTAGAGTCTCTCCTCAGTCTTATCTCCTCCAACCCTGTAGTCCAGCAGTTGCTTTTCATCGGTGTTTTTACTCCCACAGTTTATCCTCTGCTTGTGGGTAGTATTTTTTTTTAGATCCCTGCAGATTGTTCAGGGAAATTGCATTGATACTAATGGAGAAGTCCATCACCTTCGATTGTACCACAATGTATCAGTCTCTGTGTACAATGTTTTCCTGGTTCTGCTCCTTTCGCTCTGCATCACTTCCTGGAGGTTGTTCCAGTCTCCATGGAACTCCTCCACTTTATTATTCCTTTTAGCACAATAGTATTCCATCACCAACATATACCACAATTTGCTCAGCCATTCTCCAATTGAAGGGCATCCCCTCATTTTCCAATTTTTGGCCACCACAAAGAGCGCAGCTATGAATATTCTTGTACAAGTCTTTTTCCTTATTATCTCTTTGGGGTACAGACCCAGCAGTGCTATGGCTGGATCAAAGGGCAGACAGTCTTTTATCGCCCTTTGGACATAGTTCCAAATTGCCCTCCAGAATGGTTGGATCAATTCACAACTCCACCAGCAATGAATTAATGTCCCCACTTTGCCACATCCCCCCCAGCATTCATTACTTTGCATAGCTGTCATGTTAGCCAATCTGCTAGGTGTGAGGTGATACCTCAGAGTTGTTTTGATTTGCATCTCTCTGATTATAAGAGATGTAGAGCAGTTTTTCATGTGCTTATTAATAGTTTTGATTTCTTTGGCTGAGAACTGCCTGTTCATGTCCCTTGCCCATTTGTCAATTGGAGAATGGCTTGATTTTTTGTACAATTGATTTAGTTCTTTATAAATTTGAGTAATTAAACCTTTGTCAGAGGTTTTTATGAAGATTGTTTCCCAATATGTTGCTACCCTTCTGATTTTGGTTACATTGGTTTTGTTTGTACAAAAACTTTTTAATTTGATGTAATCCAGATTATTTATTTTGCATAAAAAGAGATTTTCTAATAAGTAGATGTGATATTTCAGTTTAAAAATAAGAATTATTGAAAGATATTTCTGTATTAAAATGACAGGTGCTCCCATCCCTGCAGCTATAAAATCTTTGTAGGCAAATGTGGTTTAATTTTTATTTTCTTCTTTGTAGCCCCATTTTCTTGCATAAAGTTTCTTGAAACATAGAAAATTAGAAAAATAATGATAATAGTATGCTTAATTAATTAATTCATTCATTCAACAAACATTTATAAGTGTTTTATGTATGTTGTATCCCCTGGTAGGTATTTGAAATGAATCTAATCCTGTTATCTACTGATCCTACCATGTTTTGCTAGTATGGAAATATAAACTCAAGGAGATTATGCCTTCCTCTAAGTCTCAGTGTAAAAATTTGAACTTGGGGCCCTTTGATTTGAAATCCAGTTTTTCCCACCTTTATGCATTATTTCTCATGAAGTCGCTTACTTCCTAGAATTTAGAGCCCCTTCTACTTTATATGACTCTTGTATTCCCCCACCACCCCCCACAATTTTCTTGAGTAACAGATTTCTCATTGTGTTTGTATAGTGCCCAATGGTTTATTTGGCTCCATTCCCTTGTATTACCAAGTATAGGAAAGTTAATGATTCACCCTAAGACTTTACTTGGTGTTATATTTAGACCAAGTCACCTCTAAGACTTCTGAGTCACAAATGATAATTTATCGGAAGGCCATTTTTGTCAGGGGAAAGGTCAATTATTCTGTAAGCCCCAGACTATTAACTTCATAGCTGTGAGCTATGGCGACGTTTGAGGTGGGGGAGCTCAGGAGTTTCTGGGATCATGGAAAGTTCCTTTATTCTGTTCAGCCAAATTGCAGACAACACTGAATAGTTTTTAAATGGTCTATGGAAGTGTGGTTACCCTGAGGCCAGAACCTATCTTGCAGGTATAAGGGTTGACTCAGATCCTTGTCTCTATGTCAGTTGAAAAAATAACTTTAAGGACAACCCTAGAGAGTTGGGATGCAAATTCAGGTGTTTATTATTCACCTGGAACCTTGGAAATGTCTTAAAGGCAATTACAGCCGACTAACACATAAGCTCCTAAAATCAGTATTCTAGTTATTGGAAGCTAGTTGTTTTTTTTGGCCATTCAGTTGGTCACACTAGCTCATCCTGCAACTAATAGGGTAGGTTGGTCACTGGAAAGAGTTAAAAAGTATTTCTTTCAAATGAGGAAAAGAATGCTAATAGTATAGTATTAGTGAGGGTCTACTGGCAGCTTGCAGTGATATGGATAGGATGTTTTACCTGGAAGCAGTTGTATTATATAGTTGCTTTCAAATCCCTCAAGTAAATCTCCTAAAATTAACACTTGAAAGTTGGTTTGACTCTTTCTTATGTTTTTCTTGCCTTTTCCCCCCATAAATTATAGGTTATCAGTGAAAGCATTGATGTTTTATATTATAAAATCCCAACTACTATTATATCCAGATACCTATTCTTATAAAATCCTGTAATCCAAATTGTAAAATAGAGTTACTGAATCAAAAGTAAATGTAAAATATAAGAATATAGACCTGTGATTTCTCTGACTTGTGGAACTCTTAAGAAAGGAAACTTTCTTTACCAATACAGGTTGGAATCTTTTCCATAATTAATTATTGAGAAAAAATTTTTATCATGTAAAACACACTTCCATATTGGTCATTTTATAAGATCATACTCATACAAAACCAAAACTCGAAAATAAAACTGTAAGTACACTGATGTGAAAGATAGTATGCTTTATTTTGCAACTGTCCAACTCAAACAGTTCTTTTTCTGAAGGTGGGTAGCATTCCTCATTATAAGTCTGTCAGAATTGTCCCAGATCATTGCATTGGTGAGAGTAGCCAAGTTTTCTCAGCTGATCATCATACAGTATTACTGTTACTGTATATAATGGTCTCCTATTTCTGCTTATTTTGCTCTGCGTCAGTTCCTGCAGATCTTTTAAGCTTTTTCTGAAATCATTTTGCTTATCATTTCTTATAACACAATAATCTTCCATGACCAACTTGTACCACAATCTGTTCAGCCATTCCCCAATTGATGGACATCCCTTCAATTTCCAAATCTTTGCCACCACACACAAAAAAGCTGCTGTAAATATTTTTGTACAAGCAGGCCTTTCTGCTTTTTTGTCATCTCTTTAGGATAGAGACCCAGTAGTGGTATTGCAGAATCAAAAGGCATGAACAGTTTTATAGCCTTTTGGACAAAGTTCCAAGTTATCCTCTAGAATGATTGGATCAGTTCACAACTCTACCAACAATGCATTAGTTTCTCAATTTTGCCATGTCCCTTACAACATTTATCACTTTCCTTTACTGCCATATTCACCAGTCTGTTAGGTGTGAGGTGGTACCTCAGAGTTGTTTTAATTTGTATTTCTGTCAAGAGTGATTTAGAACACTTTTTCATATGATTATTGATTTCTTATTCTGAAAGTTGCTTGTTCATATCCTTTGACCATTTGCCAACTGGAGAATGGCTTATATACTTATAAATTTGACTTTATTTATAGAGAATAATTTGAGAAATTTGAGAAATGAGACCTTTATCTGAGAAATTTGTTATAAAATCTTCCCCAGTTTATTGTTTCCCTTCTAATCTTAGTTAAATTAGTTTTGTTTGTACAAAAGCTTTTCAATTTAATATAATCAAAATTACTAATTTTATATCTTATAATGCTCTTTGCCTCTTGATTTGCTCATAAATTTTTCCTTTCTCTAAAAATATGTTAGGTAAACTATTCTGTGTTCCCCTAATTTAGTTATGGTGTTTGTTTATATATATACAATGGGTGTGTACATATATATATATATATATATACATATGCATATATATATATACACACCGATTTTGATCTTAGTGTATGAGATATTGGTCTATACCTACTGTCTGTCATACTGTTTTCCAATTTTCCCAGCAGCTTTTTAAAATAGTAAGTTTTTATCCTGAAAGATACGGTCTTTGGTTTTATAAAAAAAATTAGGTTACTGAGGTCAACTGCCCCTTTAGCTTGTTAAATTGTTTTTCCTTCCCTTTTTGCTAAAGCTAGCATTTCTAATACAGTATTCAATAATAATGTTGATAAAGGACATTCTTATTTTACTCCTGATTTCATTAGGAAGGTCTAACTTTTCCTCATTGCAGATTCTTCTTGCTCATGGTTTTAGATACTTCTTATCATTTTATGGAATGATCCATTTATTCTCATGATTTCTAGCATTTTTAATAGGAATGTATGTATTTTGTTGAAGGCTTTTTCTACATTTATTGAGATAACCATGCAATTTCTGTTAGTTTGATTTTTGATGTGGTCAATTATGCCGATAGTTTTCCTAATAGTAAAGCAACTCTTCATTCCTGGTATAAATCCCAGCTGGTCATAGTGAATGATCCTTGATAATAATTTGATTTAAATTTTTTGATCTATCTTTTTTAATGAAATTGGCCTATAGTTTTCTTTCTCCATTTCCTGACTTAGGTAACCATATTTGTGTCATAAAATAATTTGGTAGGATTCCTCTGCTTATTTTCCCAAGTAGTTTATATAGTATTGGAATTAAGTATTTTGTTATGTTGTCTCCTCATTGTCATTCTCATTTATAAAACCATTGATTGTTTCTATAATTTATTCTTTGACCCACACTTTTTAAAGCATTAGATTATTTAGTTTCCAATTTTTTTTTGTCTTTCCACGGAGACTGGTTGATTATAATTTTTATTGCAGTATCATCTAAAAAGGATACATTTTTGTGCTTTTATGCATTTGTTTGTGAAGTTTTTATGCCCTAGTACATGGTCAGTTTTTCTTTAGGTGCCACGTATTGCTTAAAAGGAGATATATTCCTTTTGATTCCCATTCAGTTTTTTCCAGAGATTTATTAGTTCTAACTTTTCTAAAATTTCATTGCCACTCTTTACTTCTTTCTTATTTATTTTTTGGTTTGATTTATTTAGATCTGAAAAGGTGAAGTTGAGGTCCCCCACTATTATAGTTATACTGTATATGTCTTGATGGAGCTCATTTAATTTTCCTTTAAAAATTTGGAGGCTATATCATTTGGTCCATATATGTTTAGTATTGATATTATTTCATTTTTATAGTACCTTTTAGCAAGATGTAGTTTTCTTCCTTATCTCTTTTAATCAGATCTATTTTTGCTTTAGTTATCTGAGATCATGATTGCTATTCCTGCTTTTTTAAACTTCACATGATGTACAATGAATCCTACTCCAACCCCTTACCTTTTCTCTGTGTGTATCTCCCTGCCTCAAATGTGTTTCTTTTTAAACAACATATTATAGGATTTTGTTTTTTAATTTACTCTGCTACCCATTTCCTTTTTAGGGGGGAGTTCATTCCATTCACATTCAAAGTTATGATTATTAATGATGTATTCCTATCCATCTTATTTCCCCCTTTTGATCCTGCTCTTTCTCCTTTCACTCTGTCCACTATCACTATCTCCTACTTCCCCTCCTTTCTTACTCCTCCCACATATTATCTTATTCTACTCCTACTTCTCTATAGGGTGAGATAGATAGGATTCTATATCCCAGTGAGTATGGATGTTGTTCCTTCTCTGAGCCAATTATGATGAGAGTAAAGTTTAAGCATAGACAGTCAACACCCTCATCCTTCCCTGTACTGTAATAGTTTTCCAGGCCTCTTTAGGTGAGATAATCTATCCTATTCCACGTCACTTTATGGGTGAGTTCATTCCATTCACATTCAGAGTTATGATTACTAGCTGTGTATTTCCCAGCATTTTGATTTCTACTCCTGGTCCTGCCTTTTCTTCTTTCACTATTTCCTTCTATACCAGTGTTTGTTTATAATCAGTCCCCCTAGTTCCCACCCTTATTTTACTTCCCTTTCTACTCCCCTACCTTCTTGTTCCCCCCTTATTTTCCCCTGTAGTTTTTTTAAAATCCCCCCCACCCTCTCCCTCCCTTGTACTGCTTCCCTCCCCACCATTTTTTACTCTTCTAATCCCCTATATGGCACAAATCTATTCTCTGCCCCAATGGATTGGATTTTTCTTCTCTCTTTGGGTCAGTTTCATAGCATGTAAGAGTTGAGTATTTCCTATCTCCAACGTCTTTACCTTTCCAGTGTATCTATGTTCTCCCCACTCCAGCCATGAGCTACGTTGTGACATATCAATTTACCCCCATTTGTTTTTTTTCCCCATTTCTTTTAGTATTAGCCTCTTTTTTAAATTTTTTTTTAGTTCTGGTTGTATGTATATATATATATGTATATATATACACATACATGTATATGTATTTATGCATGCATGTATCTATTTACCTATTTATATCTTGTCCTTTCATCCAATACAGTTTGTCACTGTACCCTCTAAGTGTAATTCTTCTAGCTGCTCAGGAGATAGCAACAATTTTTAAGCATTACTAATGACCTATTTTCTTATAGAGATATATATTTTAACTTATTGAGTTTCTTAAAAATTTTTTTGTTTTGTTTTGTTTTATTTTTCTTTTTCCCCTCTTTTTTAATTACCTTTTGATGATTCTCTTGAGTTCTGTTCTTGGACATCAAATTTTCTGTTCAGGTCTTGTCTTTTCTTTACGAATGCTTGGAATTCTTCTATTGTGTTAAATGACCATACTTTCCCCTGTAAGAATATAGTCAGTTTTGATGGATATTTTATTCTTGGTTGTAAACCTAGTTCCCTTGCTAGTTGTAACTAGGCAAGGGAACTAGGTTGTAAACCTAGTTCCCATGCCTTTTGTTCCTTCAGTGTGTATGCAGCCAGATCCTGAGTTATCCTCACAGTGTTTCCGTGGTATCTGAATGGCTTCTTCTTGGCAGCTTGTAATATCTTGTCTTTGGTCTGATAGTTTTTGAGTTTGGCTATAACATTCCTGGGTGTTGTCAGTTGGGGATTAAATACAGGAGAAGATCTGTGGATTCTTTCAATCTCCACTTTCCTCTCTCATTCTAGGATATCAGGACAGTTTCCCAAACAATTTCCTGTAATATTATGTCCAGGTTTTTTCTTTTGTCATGGTCTTCTGGTAGACCTATGATTCTTAAATTGTCTCTTCTCAAATGATTTTCTAAATCGTCTGTTTTGTGAATGAGATGCTTCATATTTTCCTCAATTTTTTCATTCTCTTCTTTTTGTTTTATAGTATCCTGCTGCCTTGTGAGGTCACTTAATTTCAGTGGTTGTATTCTGGTTCTTAATGACTGGATTTCATTCCTGACATCTTGGTCGTCCCTCTCCTTCTGGTCTGATTTTCTTTGGAGGTCATCTTTCATCCTCTTTACCTCATCTTTCATCTCCTTTTTCTCATCTTTCATGTTCTTCACCTCTTCTTTCATTTCATTTGCCTCATTTTACAGCTTGTTGATTTTGGCTTTCAAGACATTATTTTCTCATTTTAGTTCAAGTGCCTCTCTTTCCAGATGACTTATCTTAATTTTTAAGTTCTTTCCCCAATTGTCTTCAGCCTCTCTTAATTGTGTTTTGAGTTCTTCCACAGCCTGTATCCAATTCGCTGGGATTTCTGATTTATCGTTTGCTGATCTCTTCCCCTCTGTTCCATTTGCTGAGTAGATGCTGTCTATTGTAGTTTCTTTCTTCTTTTTCTGTTGTTTGCTCAAATTCACCCCTTCTTTACTCCCTGTATTTGTCTGTGCTCTTGCTACTCTCATTTTTTTGGTTTTGGGGCCTTCTGTCAGTCTCCCCTCTTGGAGTATTAACAGGAGATCTCTTGGTGTAGTCTCTGGTGGAGGTTTGTTGGGGTTTGAACTTCCCTGTCCTCTGGAGGCTTTTGATTGGATTAAAGTCCAGCAGTCAATGAGGATGTGTGTGGAGCCTGGGCTTTCCTGAGTTCTGAAGACTTTTGATGGCATTAAGTTCAGCTGGGTTGGACTGGTTATGCTCTGAGGCCAAAACCTCCTAGAAGACTGGAGCAAATATGGAGGATCTCCACAGCTCTGGCCAGGCTGCCAGCTCTATGATCCCTCTCTAGCTCCTTCCCTGCCGTCTGTTTTGGAGACTCTGAACTTGTCATAACCCTGGTTGCAATGTGCGCCCTCCCGACCAGCACCTTTGCCAGACCAGAAGTTCCTGCTGCCGCTGGGCTCTGGGAGTCTCAGTGCTCTGGGTTGGAGGGGGGATGGGTCTTGGGACCTTCCTTTTGTCTTTCTCTTAAACCCGAGTGTTCTCGGATTCAGGCTTTTCAGGGGGTGTACCTTTTGAATTATGTCCAGGAGCAGGAGGGTTCCTTGACTCTGTCTTGTTAAGTTTGTTTTTCAGTCCTCTGGAAGCATTCAGTTTATGATCTGTTAGGAAGGGTTTTCAGAGGTCTGAACTTCTGCTCCTTCTAGGCTGCCATCTTGACTCCGCCTCTCTAGGTCAGTTTTTTAAAAGAGCTATTTCATATTTTCTTCTGTTTTTTTTTATCTTTTTTAAAAATATTGTTTTTCGATTTCTCATGAAGCCATTAGCTCATCACTGTCCAGTTCTAATTTCTAAGGAATTCATTACTTCTGTCAGTTTTTGAACTTTTCTTTTTCATTTGGCCAATTCTGCGTTCATTTCTCTTACCCATTTTTTTTTGCCTTGCTTAATTGATTTTTGAAAACCTTTTTGAGGTTTTAAAAGGTAGTATGATGGCCTGTGGCCTAGGAGCTGTGAAAGTCACCTCTCAGTAATGTTTTAATCACCCCCTGAGACTGCTGATAGATTGGACAACTTAGAGCACTGTGAATTACTCTGTGCTGAGGCTTAACGTCTTGCGTCAGGCTTGGGCAGGGGATTTTTGTCTTACTCTGGGCTTGATCAGGTCAGGCACACAGGGTCTCAGGGTCTGGACTTTGGCTTGGCCCAGGTTCAGAACATGGAAACATAGAGGGGGTGAGGTTGCTGCTATTGACTTGTGCTAATATTTGTTGTGGCCTCCTCTGGGCTGTGCTACACTCTCACCTCAGTGCACTAGACCCTCTCTGCCAACCTTTTAATTGTTCTCTGCATGAACGTTACTTTACTCTGCTCCTTTTTGGTTCTTTCACTACAATAATCATTTTAAAATTGGTTGGAGAGGATTATTAAAGTGGTTCCAGTTTTCCCTGCTTCTGCCATCTTGGCTATAATCCTTCCACAAATGGTCTGAAATTTATTTTTAATGAATTATCTTAAGCAACATGAGTTTAAATGATTTGTTCAAGATTACATTGGAAGTATATGTGAGAAAGGACTTGAAACCATATTCCTTTTTGGGTAGCTAGATAGCACAATGGAAAGAACCCTCATCCAGGAGTCAGAAAGATCTATGTTCAAGGCATGAATTCAAACCCTATCTTACATGCTTCTAGCTTTGTGACCATGGGCCATTCATTTAACATCTGAATACCTTTTTCTCAATTGCAAAATGGGGAGAATAATCACACTTACCTCACAGGACTGTGAGGATCAAATGAGTTAATATTTGTAAATATTAGTAGTAGTTGTAGTAGATGCTTAATAAATGCATTTTCCTTCTCTCTATGTTTTTTCCCTTGAAGCCTTTTCTCTATTCTGAATCCTCATACTGTTATTTCTAAAATGATGTGAAATTGATGGTGATGAGGCAATTGATTTTGAAAAGTAAAAACAAGGCCAAAAGACAAAAAAATTTTTTTTGGACCAAGCAAATTGATAGCTATGCCTGGGAATTAGAACATGGTAGCACTGCGTTAATGTGATTATATTCTACAAGCCATCAAAAATACCACGTAACAGGAGTTTTAGAAAACTGACCCAAACTCATCCCAAATTTATTTGTTGCTCATTTAGCCAAGCAATGAAACAATAACCTTCAATGAACAATGCATCAATGAATGAGAGTGAAGACAAACTAGTTTTGAATAAGATTCAAATTTGGATGTCATTTAAGAATAAAATTCCAAACAAGTAACAAGCTGGACTCCTTTATTTTTTTATTTAAAAAATTTATTTAATTAATTAATTTAGATTTTTTTCCCATGGTTACATGATTCATATTCTCTCCACCCCACCCCCCCTACCTCCCATAGCCAAAGTGCAATTCCACTGGATTTTGCTTGTGTCATTGATCAAGAACTCTTGCCATATTATTGATATTTGCTCTCGGGTGATCATTTAGAGTCTACACCCCCAATTATATCCCCATTGGCCCATGTGATCAATAAGTTGCTTTTCTTCTGTGTTTCTACTCCCACCGTTCTTTCACTGGATGTGGACAGTATACCTACTCAAAAGTCTCTTAGAATTGTCCTAGATAATTTCATTGTTGTTAGTAGAGAAGTCCACTACCTTCAACTGTACCAAAGTGTATCTGTCTCTGTGTACAATGTTCTCCTGGTTCTGCTCCTCTCACTCTGCAGCAATTCCTGGAGGTTGTTCCAGTTCAAATGGAATTCTTCCAGTTCATCATTCCTTTCAGCACAATAATATTAATCAAGGACTACTTGTTTTCTGGGTGGAAATAAAGATTCTTTTTCAGATATGCTATACACTGTTGTACCTCTAAAAACCTATGATTCTGTGAATCTATTTAGATTTTATTCATATGATAGGCCCTTGAAAATCCTCATGAAGAACCTGGATGATCTTTGGGCAGGATTTTTTTTTTTTTGGTTTGTTTAAACATTTGTATAAAACTTGGACAAGATGATCTGTTAGGTCCCTCTCCAACTTAAGGAGTATATGATTCTAATGTGACTTCTGACATTGTAAAAGAATAAGAATATAGAACTCCTGCAATTGGGTAGTTGAGGCTCTCTTTAGAATACATTGTAGAAAAGGAAAATCATGGTCACATCAATGGAATATGGAATATGGAGATGTGGATGAAATGTGACTTATATAAGGAAATACCCATTTTGGTTCAATTATAGATCTGTATTAGAAAGTTGGTTTGAGTGTTATGGAGGAGTTGGTAATATATGCCAGAAGGTAGAAGGAGGGTGAGATGGATTATTCCCCCCTTCAGTCTTCTTCAAATATGTCTCCCCACTAGCCCTGCCTTACTTCCCTCTAATAACTGATCTTATAGATCCCTTGGGGAAAGAAAATCAACTCTCTCCCTCTTTCACTGTAACTATTCCCATCACTTACAAGGAAAATCAATTTAGAATAAATGACAAAGCTTTATTCTAACAATAATGGTCAGGGGTAAAACAGAAACATGTCTGAAGGGTTAAGGTCTAGAGCAGTGGTTCTCAACCTTTCTAATGCTGTGGTTCTCAACTTTTCTAATGCCGTGACCCCGCAATACAGTTCCTCATGTTGCCGTGATCCCAAACCAAAAAATTATTTTGGTGGCTACTTCAAAACTGTAATTTTGCTACAGTTATGATTTGGAATGTAAATACCTGATATGCATTATGTATTCTCATTGCTACAAATTGAGAGGTTGAGAACCACTGAGGAAAGAGGATAAAGGAAGTCCCTGTCTGTCTAAATCTCCTTTTCCCTTCCTCCAAAGTTGAGAAACTCAGGCTTGACAGCCTGGCCTCTGAGAGGTTCAGGTTTGTGACCCCTGGTCTTTGTCAGAGCAGAGTCAATGTCCAGACCCAGGGTGTCACAGGAGCTGTGTGAAATCTTGTTAGGCCTTTTCTTATTCATCTCAGATTTCTGTCACACTTTTTGGTATCTTTGGGGGGAAACAACGATTAAGTTCAATGAGAGATTTTGTATAACTCAGGATACAGTCTCTGATCAGACCTTTACCTTTGTTGTCTTATGCTAGAGAGAGAGACCAACTACCTCTCCCCTGGAATCTCTCTTCCCTCAAGATTCCAAGCCTTCTCAACCATCCTCTGCTGTGGATGGAAACCTTTGCATTTTCTTCCAGGCTCTGTCATTCAGAGTCTCTGGATTATTTTTCTATCATAGATTTTACAAGTAGCAGAATTTCAAAGAGAAATTATGTGTAGTGACAGATGATGTGGCTTTGAGCTGCAATAAAGTAGAAGAGTCTATGGAGTAAAAAGATATACATAATCTTAGCTAACTTTATCTCTTGCCATCAGTTCTAAATACAACCCATAAAGCCTCAATATTTCCTGAAGACCAAATTTTGTTCCCGAGGTTTCCTTTATTATATACTTTTTCAGTTGGAGGAACCTTTCTGAAGACTTTTATTTGGAGGCTCATTATATATATTTATACCTTTCCTCCTCTTTTACTGTATGATGTGGAGTGAGTCACCACACTTATCCCCATTTAGTCTCCTTATACTTATTGTACCTTCTATAGAAGAAAGATAAGACCTTGGTTCTTGTTTATCTTAAAGGAGCTGATGATAAAGGTGGAAAGATAAGATGAAAACAAAAAGAAACACTGATCTCCTCTCCTCTCTTTATAACAAGAGGGTTCAGTGTTTTGCTAAAGACTGGGAAAGCTATAATTGAGAGGAAAGATAATTTATGAAAACTGGAGAAGATAATGTTTGAGCAGGCTTTGAAGTATTGTTCAGATTTGCATAGTCATGAAGAGAAGAGAAAGGATGGTGTGAAGTTAGGGGGAAAAACCTAAACAGATTCAGAGATAGGAATAAGCATAATCTTATTCAAGAAGAATGAAGAGCCCAATCTGATTGGGCAGACCTTGCATTCTAGGACTTAAGAGTAGAAGTTGCCTAAAAATCTTGGACATGATTACTCTTTTTAAGTGCATAAGGGCTTTGATGTTGAAGAGGGATTAAATCTTTTCTGTGTGGCCTCAGAGGGCAGAACTAAAAACAGTAAAAAGTGAGCAGAAAGGTCAGATTTTGTTATAATGTAAGGAAGATTTTTTTTTCTCTAACCATCAAAACTCTGAAATTATGGAAAAAGATGCTTTCAGAAGAGATGATTTTACCATCCCTGAAAATGTTCAAGTGAAGCTTGGTTGACCACTTTTTAGAGTTCTCCTAGAGAAGACTCCTATTTGGGTATCAGAAATTAAGTGGAAAGAGTCCTTTATCCTTAAGAATCAAGAGATCCAAATTTGATTCCAGTCCTGTCACTCATTAACTCTCTGACTCTTGAAACCTAACATCAAAGAAATTACTTAATCCTCTTCTCTCATTTTATAGATGAGAACACTGACAACTTGGACATTTAAGTGACTTAAGAGGCCACTGAGGTTATTAAAACAGTAAAAGTCAAATTTCTATTCAGTGCTTCTGAGTCTTCCCTCATTTGTAAAATGAGGGGTGGTAAACAGTATTACAAGATAAGATAGGGCTTTGCAAGGTCCTTAAAAAGCAGAGACAAGAATTTTGACTCAGTATGCTATTAAATAAGGAACAATTCAGTATGGAAAGCATTTCTTTCTGGCTTAGCCAAGGCAATTTTTATTATTTGTGGATGGACACAAAAGAATTGAGTCATGGATATGCAAACAGGTGTCATTGCCAGGGTCATTTCAGCTGAGCATATCTGACCAATTTATAGAGAAAAAATCACATTGAGAAGACAGTAGCAAAAATGAGGATGATACAGAATTGAAAGACACGTGGGACAAAATTCTTGATAAGAATGGCACAGGAAACTGAAGGAAAAAAACCGGAACAAATTGGTAATGGGTCCAGCAAGTTGAGTATAGTTAATGTTTTTCACTGTTCTGCCTAAAGATAGCATGATCTCACATAGGGAAGAAAATTGTTGGCAGGTTTTGTTTTTTTTTCTGTTTCTGTCTCTGTCTTCTGTTTCTGTTTCTGTCTCTGTCTCTGTCTCTCTCTTTTGGTGCAGCATATAGATATAGACATTCCTCATTGTTTCTGTAGCACCTCTTGGTAGGTCTGGTCCTGAACATGATGTAGGGCATGGTCTGGAAGGTTATTGTAATGGCAGAAGTTGCATTTTCAGAACAATCAGTGTGAATTCACCATGTGTATGTCAAATTCTTTAAAGTCATCTGTACAATACAAACATCTGGGTAGTGTGCATCAGCTGCTGATGCCTTTTGTCACAGGATTATGCCTTCAGGTTTGGTGGTGGGCAGTCTGGATCTTGTCTTGTCACTTCCAGAACAAAATAACAGCTTAGTGTGGCACTTGAGATCCGGGACCTTTACATCTGGTGTCATTGGAGGGTTGGGATTATCCATGGTTTTAGGGGTCATAGTAGTTTTTCAAGCTAGCAGTGCTTGACCTCACCACAGCTTTTTGCTGTAACATGTTACTTTAAGTATAACAAAATATATATTATACTTAATATCCTGGAATCCTGATTCCAAAATTTTTTCAGTAGTGGTAGTGATATGAAAGTGATATTTAAGGAATATTAGTTTGATATGGACAAACAGAATAGATTAGAAAAGAAAAAATCTGGAGTCAGTGAGGCAGTCAAGGTTGACCATTCGAGTAATCTAGGCTTGAGTTGCTATGGTTCTGGCTTAGACCTGTCATTCTGAAACTGGAGAAACAAACTATTGGAGTTTGAAGGATCCTAGAGGTAATTTAATTTACTTCTGCCCCCAATTTACAACTGATTGATTAGACTGAGAAACAGAAAGGTGAAATTACTTTTTTAAATGTCACATGGCCAATTTAGTGGTAGAACCAAGGCTCAAATGTTCTTCTCCTAATGAGTCAAACGTTCTTTCTATTATAATACCACTGCTGCCAGGAATGCTCAGAGCTCAAATGTACCTGAAAAGCTTTATCTTTTGGAGAAAAACTGGTTTGTAAATATAAAATAACATAATACAAAGTAAAGAGAATTCTCAGAGTTGTTTTAACCTTGTTTTCTTTTTGGGGTTTTGTTTTGTTTGTGGAGATTTGTAAAGTTTGGAAATTGGTTCCCTGTAGGATTGTTGCCTTTCTCTTTGGTTCAAATATTAACAAATAAGTTTCTCCCAAGCTCTTAATGATAGATGTTTATGAAGTTTAGAATTTCATTGTTCATCTGCCCTCTTTAAATTCTAAGAAAGTTAATTCTTTTCCTCTTTTGTTTATTGAACATTTACTTATCCTGTAAAGCTTAATCCAAATCATAACACCTCCATTACTAGACATTTTTATTTATTATAATTATCTGTGTTAGTCTTATTGCTCTAATAAACTGATCTTAATGGAGGTGAATGGCTTTGTCTTATCTAATTTAGGTATATCCTTTACCTAGCAAAGGGTATTTCTCAAAGTAATTTCTTAAAGAATCTTGAATTAATGGGCTTTAATGTCTATACTGAACTATTGGTATTAATAAATAGAGTATGGGTGTTGGAGGTAGGAAATCCTGAGTTCAAATTCTGCCTCAGACATTCTTACTAGCTTTCTGTCCCTTGACAAATTATTTAAACATTATCTGAAAGTTTCTAAAAGTTTCCTTCTCTGAAAAAATAGGAATAGGAATAATAATAGTACTTACTTCACAGGAGAAAGAGATATTTCTAAAGCACTTTTTAAATCTTATGCTCTTGCAAAATCTAGCCATTTTAAATAATAATAGTAATTTACTTACCTTCCCTGATTAACTTGAAAAAAATTGGTTTATAGTCCTGTGTAAACTGATTATATATCATGCAATATAAACTTTCTTAACTTTTCCTTTTGAAATTTAATAAACAGAAGGCATTAGATTATATTCTTAAGCCTGAGAATGGAAATTCTTTTATGCTTATTGTAAGCAGGAGACATTCATGCAGAATTTGAACTCAGAATTTCTTGACTCCAAGCCAATAGCATTGGTTCAATATCTATTAAAACCCATTATTCAATATTCATTAATTCGTGCATTTGCTTGAAATGCCAATTTAAGTAGGAAATTATGACTGAAATTTTAACATAGTTCTAGAACTAAACTTGACTTTTTGGAGGCCAGGTAGGAGGGAGGGAGGGAAAGGGGGGGAGGGGGAGAGAGAGAGAGAGAGAGAGAGAGAGAGAGAGAGAGAGAGAGAGAGAGAGAGAGAGAGAGAGAGAGAGAGAGAAAATTTAGTGTCTTTGACTGAAGTGGTAATGGAGAGAGCACTGGTTTTAGAAGAGCTAGGCCAGTGATGGTGAACCTATGGCACAGGTGCCAATGATGGTATATAGATCACTCTCTGTGGGCATGCCATCCCCTGTTTTATTACTAGAAAGTTAGAGTTACTCAGGTGGAACTGCTCCTCTCCCCCTCTCTACTTCACCTGATGACATTTTTCCCCATTCCCTGCCCCTCTGCCCAGCAGCCCAATGGAAGAGCACAGGGGTAAGGTGAGTGGCTCACAGGCAGCAAAGCTAGAGGGGAGCAGAGTACTCAAGCCATTCCCCTCCCGCTCTCTACACTTCCTGAGGACATTCCTCACTTCATCCACCCCTCTGCTCAGCATCCCAATGAGAGTGCTTCTTCCCTCCCCTGTGTGGGGTAAAGGGAGGCACAGCAAGTGATCTGGGGGGTGGTATGATACTCAGTCTGGGGGGGTAGGGCCTGGCACTTCATCTCTAAAAGGTTCACCATCACTGATCTATGTTCAAATCTAAGCTCTACTGCTCAATTAATATGTTTGTGACCTTGGTCAATAAATTTCTATGGATTTTAGTTTCTTCACTTGTAACATGAATAGGGTTGTACTAGAAGGCCTTTAAGGTTCCTTTCAAAATTTAAGGTACTATAATCACATGACCCTATCATTTTGATATTTTCAGGCATTTTTAGGGTTTATATCAGAGCTAGGAAACTGGAAAGAAGGTGACTGTGAAACTATTCAGGATCAGTATAATCTAATGGTAAGACTAGATTGAAGTCTTACATGCCAAGTCATCATGGGTGCCATGCTGCATTCTCATCAGATAAGCCAATGTTTTTTCTTTGCTCTTTGAGCCCTGAATTTGATTTTTTCCAAGCTTTGTTTTCTTAAATGGTTAGTAAAAATACTCTTATTAAGAATGATGAATAGGGATTTGCCTTTAGAAATATAGCCTATATTGTATTGAAAAGATCTTTTTTTATTGTTACTCCATCCTGAAGTTGCCAGATTTATAATTTTAGTGATTTGGCTGACCCATTGTTTAATGGTGAAATAATTAGTTTTTTGGTCTTTGAGGAATTCACAGTACTTTTACCATTCTAAAATCATTACAGAAAATCTTGTTGTGATGGTTATACCAAGCATTCAGTTTGGTTGCTCTATTTAGTCTTCTCAGTGGGGAGTGAGCACATATTTTTATTTTTATTTGAACCAGGCCTCTATCCTTCTTCATATTCCTTTTCTTTATTTCTTTACATTTTTAGGAGGGAACTCCAATCAAAAGTAGAAGTACTTGTATTTTTCCATTTTAAAAATCCATTTTCCTTGAGGTTTAGCTTCCTCATGAATTAGATAGGGATAATGATAGTACTACCCATTTCATAGGGGTGATGGTTATAAGTACTAAACATAAAGAAGTATGTGAAGTGCTTTATCAATGCTAATAACTAGAACTTTAAGATTTATTAAGCCTTTTTCTTAAAAACTTTTGTGCGTCTCGGAGAAGATGATGAACTAGAGAAGGAGGAAACCAATGATGGAGAACCCAGCATGCCACCACTGGGCACCCCAGTGACTAACAGAGAACCATGGGGAGAGAAGAGGAATTGGAGATCCTGACAGTGTCAGATGGAGATACATAGCTACTAGACCTCATGTGCATCAAGTGGGCCACTATCTGTAGGAGAGAGGAATTGACTTCAAATGGTTCATCAGGGTTGGAGGACCAGGGCACTGTAAGAGAGAAGTGACAGCCAATCCTGTGCTGGTGGAACTCAAGTGAAACAAACAACAAAACTTTAAGGGAGCCTATAAAGGACTGTAGTGCACCAGCCCCTACATACAATTCTCCTGTGGGCTTAATCACTTGAGGAGGGAAGCTGAAAGCTGGAAAGTAATGGGTGAAAATTAAGAACTAGAGAAAGTGAGGCATAGATGAAACAAAGAGACAGGGAACACTGAGAGAGAACTTTAGCATGTTGTCAGCAGGTCAGTGCTCTAGAGCCAGAGAGAGTCCAAGAGATCTGAGACTGAGTAAGCTGCACTGTTTATTATAGGCTTCCAGGATGGAGGCTTGTGGGATGTCAATCAAACAAGTGAAACCACAGAAGTATTTACATAATATTGACAACCAACTACAAGATAAAGGAATGGATAGCAAGAGCAGGGTGGGGGTGTGGGGTTGGGGAAGAAGCTCACTTAACAAACCTTCTTCCTCCAGAACTCTGGCACCAAGCTTTCCAGATGCTAAATTTATGTCTTTGACATAACAAGCTATACAAATTGCTTGCTAGTCTTCCAGAATCCAGATAATAGTAGAGGCTTGACTTTTAAGTTCCACAAAGTTTAAGTCCCAACCAGTAAGTCTGGTCCATGAACACTTTGCTCATTAGTCATCTTTTGAATACATCTTTAATATCTTCATGATTTGTTATAACTGAAACCCTTCAAGGACATCAATGCAGAACAGTATCCATACTGTCATAGGCAGTCACTTGAGGGGTGCAAGCCTATTTGTACCCTGTCTCTCTCCATGATCTACCAGGAAGTGCCCAGTATTGGCTCCACATTGCACAAATGAAGCAAGAAAGGGATTGCCTCTGCCCCAGGCTGCTACTTAGCTTGCTTAGTCCTGCACTGGAGCCTCAGATACCTCACAGGAAGTTAGTGCTTAGTATGTAGGATGGAAGCATGGTTAAACTTAAGTAGGGATAGTCAAACTTTTCTTTTATATACTGATGGATGCTATGGGACTTGGAATTGGGAATGTGGGTTCAAGCTCTGTCTCATATACTTACTAGCCGTGTTACCTGGTGGAGGTGAATTAACCTGTTTGTGCATCTGTTTCCTCATATGTAAAATGAAGATAATGGCACCTGTCTTCCAGGTTGTTGTGAGACTTACATGTGTTTTGCATGTGTAAAGTGTGAAGTTAACCTAAGACTCTACAACAATGAAGCTTTTGTGATGAATGGACAGGCATTTTCTGCCCAAGTACCTCTAGGGAGAGTGCTTGCTACCTGAAGAATTGTCACATTTTAAAGCTAGCTTGGATCCAAGGAGGAAATAGGCTTTGAATAGCAAAGTGGTTTGCCTAAAGTTAAACAATATTAAGAGAGAGATTAAAATCTGTTTTCTGACTCCTAATTTAATGCTCTTCTTAATACATTGTGGTGTTTGTATAACAGCCTAGTTAATGTTGAATTCTTATTTTCCCCAATGGTGCCATTTTGGCTAAATGCTTCTGACAAAAAGAAGAGAAACAGGGTTTGCAGTTCCAGAGTTGTGAGTTGTTCCTGGCTCCTTAACCCTGGACCTGACTATGGTGGAATTCCATATTTGCCCTCAGGCTCCTCAAAGTCAAAGTGGGAGAGATAGCTTGTCCCCTGCTCCCCACAATGGGTTGGATATCAGGTGATCATTATTCATGCTTTTCTTTCTATTTAGTAAATGTTTTGATTGGGACTTCTTGGTGGTGTTAGTTGCTTCATTTATTAAAAAGGGGAAGTCCTTTGGTGGTACTTTAGGATCTGCAGCATGCTACATTGCATGTTCAGCTTAGATAAATGAGTAAGTAGGCCACCTATCTGCAGATGAACAAAATAAATTGGAGAGAGAGGGAGAAGGGCCAGTTTATACCTCTTGTCACACTTAAATATAACCAAAGAGCCATTTGAAACTTAAGATATCATCTTGTCTATCCCAGACTTCATCAGTCTGTTGTAGTATTTATACTCTGGCCACAGTCTATCAGGACTATGTAAGTTATCTCTCTCCTCAGATTCCAGGGTACTTGGACTGAGAGAGTGGTAGATTTTTCTCTTCCTTCTTTCATTCAAGTTCAATATTGGCTATATTCTACCTTTTTTTTTTAGGGACTTGTAACTAGTGCCCAAATTCCATTTAATGTCTCAACATTAGGTGGCTTTTAAAGAATATTTATTTTGAAGATATAGCAAGGACAAAGTCCAAATATTCTACCTTCCTATAATTTGGAAGCATGTTCTCCCTTATGCCATCTCTGTCTCTTTGGAAAATAGATTCAATTGAGCTCCTTTCTGACCCAGTATCAGTTCTGCTAAATTTATTCACATCAAGAGGTGACATCACTGTTTGATGAATTGTTGCCTTTGACTGCTGGGCTGGGATCCTGATGATCACTTCTAATTCCATCCTTTCTTAAGGTATTGATGCACTGACTACAAACGTGGGATATTGAGGAGTCCTCTGGATCTTTCAAACTCATAAGGTTTTAGGCTCTACTCCATCATATCTGGACCCCTCCGCCCCCACACCCACCAACACTGAGTCAAAAAAGAGATAGTAATTGAACCATGGTTCTACAGTTAATTAAAGAGCCTGCTCCCCGCCCCTGCCCCCCCCCCCCCTTAGGTCACAACCAATTATAGAATGTCTTTGCCTGCTTCACAGTTTGTTTCCTATAGTCTATCTCATCAGGGTATGTTTCCTTACTTTTTCCCTCTGAAGCAGGTTTCCTAGGTCTTTCACGTGGAGAGAGACTGTCTCATATGCTCAGTATATGTGCCAGACTCCTGTTATGAGATAAGTGAAATGTAGACCCAAAGAAAGGAAGTGACTTGTTGAAGTTTATCCATTGAATCATAGACCCTAGATCTCCTTATTTTTTCACTGGTAATTTAAATAGAATCAGTGCTTTGATAGTCATGTAGAGATGTTTAGATTAGAGTTCCATGAGACATGATCACTGTCTCAAGCTGTCTGAAGCCCTGTATGATGGAATATGGATTAAATTTATTCTGGGTCTCTAAACATAACTAGTAGGGTCATTTGACAGAAGCTACAAAGAGTTCCCTCATAGCAGAGATGACTACTCCATGCAATCACCAATTGCTTTTCTTTGTCAAAAGGGACAGTTAAATGGTGGAGGGGAGTTAGGCTGGGAGAAAGATAGTGAAAATGTGATAAAACCAAAAACAACAGTATTGATTAAGATATGATGAAAAGAATTATGTTATAGTTCAAAATAAGGTTGAATTTCATAAAAATCAATGTTTTCTGACAATGAAATGTGTTGCTTTGAGAAGCAGTGACTTCTTGGTCATTTTTTCCAGCCTTGTTAAGTGTGTTAATGCTCTCTACAATATTGAGAAAATGTTGTAGAAAATGTTGAATCCACTTTTCAGGGATATTCTAGGTGGGTGGGATTCATCAAGTTGTCACAAATTATCATAGATGATCTTTGGAGTATCTATTATTCTAAGGAAATTCATTCATTAAGGTTTCACTGGGTATTATATTGTTTTTACACAGCTGTAATATCTGAATACAGTAGAAGAGAAGAAGATATTAAGGAAGGGAGAATTACAAGTCACAACAATATCTAAATGATTGGTTAGAGGGAGCCAAAGATTTGACTGAAATTTAGATTTTTGCTACCCCATTCCAGGTCTTGTGATGGGTCTTTCATATGACTGTTGGCATGGAATGATCTTTCTTTTTCTGTATTTATTTTGCCTGTACAAGTGAGTTTGCTAAAGTTTTTGAATGGCTGAGATTCTTTTCCTTATGCAAATGAACGACATGTATTGGTTGACTTCCCAGCCAACTGCTCATACTGACTTTGGGCTTTTGCATTTCTTTTTTTCTTGAGGAAAATTCACAACCACCAGATGGCATTTATGGTATCTGCATTTTTATGAATAAGTGAAGGAGGTTCTCTGAAAAATGGACCAAAGAAGACTATTTAATATTACACATCTCCTGTTAAACCCTCTGCTGTATTGTTAGGTCTTGTCACTCTTTCCTCCAGAGACTATTCTGAGACAGAGGAAAAGACAGCATGGTGTAGTTGGAAAGAGCTCTAGATTCTGAGCCAGAGGTCTTAGGAACTAATATCAAATTTTGCTGCCTGTTTTCACCTCAGGGAAGCTACTTTGTCTCTGTGGGCCCTAGTTTCCTCATTTGCAAAATGAGAGAGTTGCTTCAAATGATCTCCATTTTGAGACCTTACTGATCTTCTGAGCTCTTGCCCGTGAACTCAGATGCTTTAATAAGTAAGAATTCTTTTCACCTTTATTCTTTACTTGATATGGCCTGAAAACAGAATGGATAATACCTTCAATAATTTGTCACATTAATCAGTCATTTAATCAATTAATCATCATCATCATTATTATTAAACATCTACTATGTTCTAGTGTTAAATGCTGTAAATGTGAGACAAAAATGAAACAGTTTCTGCTCTTTTCCCCTTTCTGTATCCTTAGTGCTTAACATAGTGCTTTGACACGCAGAAGATATTTTTTAAATGCCTCTAGACTGACTGAGTAGTCAGTGTAAAGTCCAAGGTGACGAGGAGGGAAGAAAGGGAGGAAGAAAAGAAAGAAATATGTATTAAGTGCTTAGTATATGTATTATTATCTGTGTTAAGTACTGGAGACAAAAATATAAGAAAAAAGATGGTCCCTGATAAAAAATTATTTACCATTGTGTGAGATATAGCAACCCAAATACTCATGTTTACTGACTCAAAGATGAGTTTACATTCTAATGGGGGATGACAAGACACAAAAGGGTACAAAAAAGGGGGAAGCTGGGTAGCTCAGTGGATTGAGAACCAGGCCTAGAGATGGGAGGTCCTGGGTTCAAATCTGGCACCAGACACTTCCCAGCTGTGTGACCCTGGGCAAGTCACTTGACCCCCATTGCCTAGCTCTTACCACTCTTCTGCCTTGGAGCCAATACACAGTATTGACTCCAAGATGGAACGTAAGGATTTAAAAAAAAAAAGGTACAAAAATACAGGGGAGAATTGGTGGTGAAGGTACATGTTGTGGGACAGGAACATGGTTTTGAAGTAAAAAACAAAAGAAAACTGAGAAACAAGACTGAGAAGAAAAGCTGCTTTGCCTACCCCCCTCTAGAATAGGGAGTCTCCAGGAATAATTGACCAGTGGGAGAAGGGGAGCAGACATTGTAGAGGGGTATTCCAGATGAAGCAGGCCATAAAGATGGTAGGATATTCTAGGCTGGGAAGGCCCTTGGTGCTGAGAGAAGTTTCAGGATGAGCCAGAAGTAGAAAAGACATGAATAAGATTAGAAAGTCAGGAAAGGGGAAGGATGGAAGTGGATGCTAAGATACTCTGGTTGAATTAAAAATGTGTTTCACACATTGAGAAGTTCAATGATGTCTGGTGAACGAGAGCAAACTGTAATACTTGACAAATAAGAAACTTCAAAGACAATCAGATTTAAATGAAATAATCAAGGAATGTATGTAAGTAAAAGAAAAGCTGATCATTTGGCTACAGCAAGGTTTGACAGGTAGCCAGCTTGAGTTTTCCTTTGGTATTTTTGTGTTATCAGAAAAAAAATCAAGGAAGCCTGACGGCACATTGAATGCATCCCTTCTGGCCTTCTTGGTGGACAGAGCAATGGTCACGTAGGGTAGACAGGAATAGCTTGCAAACTGCATCATTAGAGGATAAATCCAAATGAATGAGATCACAGATCCATTTGAATATTTGAGCAACATAAATGAGCACTCTTTTGTTAAAGATTTTTTATGCATCTATTGAAATAATCATGTGGTTTTTATCTTTATTGTTTATATGATTAGTGTTAATTATTTTCCTAATGATGAACCAGTTTTACATCCTTTTTATGAAACCAATTTGGACATGGGAGGGGAAGAAGAAGAAGACAACCATTTATTAAGTTCCTGTTGTGTGCCAGACACTGTGCTTAGGACTTTAGAAATATTATCTCACAGTAAATTATTTTCCAAATTTGTTTTTGCTATCTTCCTGTGAAGATTTCTTTTAAAACTTTTGCAACTATATTCAGTACTGAGATAGTATTATTTTCTCTGCTTTATTTCCTTTTTTTTTCTTTTTTGATTATCAGGTCATTGTTATATAATAGGAGTTTGTTAGTGTGCCTTCTATCTCAACATTTGAGTACAAAATATGCATATATAATCATATATTAAATATAATTGAAATATTCAATATAATTTGCTTATAAATCCATCCATCCCTTTTAAAATATTTGATAACTCACTTATTAATTATTGTGAAGAATCATATTTTTCCTGTTGAAAAAATCCAAGGTGAATATTTTCTGGATATGGCCAGAAATTAATTTTGCTTGATTAACATATTTGTTTAAATTATTTTGTTTTCTTTCTTTTTGAAGGAGGTAAGGAAGGTAAGAGTGAAAGAATAGATTTTCTTAACTAAAAAAATACAATAACTATGTGTTCTTCTTGATCTTATAGGATGTAAGATTTGGAAAGAAATTTAGGCAGTAATCTGGTCTTCAATCCACTATGGATAAGCCAATTAAGGCCCAAATAATGGAAGTTCTTTCAAAGTCATATATTTAATGAATTTCCTAGAATTCCCAGTCACTGGGGGTCTTTATGTTGAGACTGGATAATTACTATCAGCAAAATAATGAGAGAGGATCAACATTGGATTAAATGACTTTTGTGATGCTGTACAACTTTCAGTCCCTTGTATATCTAGGAGTATAAAATTAGAAACTTAGAAATGACTTTGTTCAATTACTTTATTATTTAAAATGAGTTGAATGAAGCCCAGAAAGATAAAATGATTTATTAAAGAATCTCACAATCTGAGTTAGAAGGGACCCGAGAGGCCATCTAATGTAATCTTCAAGTGAACAAAAATTTTCCTATGATATAACCAAGTGGTTACCCAAAAATAGTACCACAAACCCAGGGCCATGTGTGTAGTAAGTATAAGAGCTAGTATTCGGTTGTAATTTGAATTGAAGTTCTCTGAGTATTCTTTTCATTACTGCATTGCCTCTCATGATTTTGTGGATGAATGATAAATATTTTCTAATTATCTAGCTAGAGAAGAACAGACACAGAGCAAAAATCCCTGAGAGCTATCTCTGGCAAAAGTCCCCTGTCAATATTGAAATGGAATTTTGCTTTTTTGGTTAGTTTCATTAATGAAATAATCACAATATGATTGTTTTTTTTAAGGGAGATGAATTGTATTCATTCATCATGCTTATTTTAACTACAAACTGCCCACTTTACACTTTCATAACATTTTTCTCCCTTTTGATGAATGAGTCCACAGCCAGGGTTGGCATCTCCTTGTTTGGGAATCAGCACGTGGCATACCAGAGCAGCCTGCTTGGCACACCATTTTTTTGGCTCTGATTATTTAATAGACTTTCTCAACTGTTTCCATCCTGCTATTCTTCTCCTGCTGGTCTTCTACCTGAGTCTGTTGGCTATGTTGAGGGGGCATTTTGAGCAGAGTAAAGAAAAGTAGCATGTGTGCACTTGCATCTGCCCCAAACACTCATTCCTGCTGTGAGTAAGGGGGAAGGTGCCAAAATGTCCTCTCTAGAGCAGATCTTAAAAGAGAAGTGTACTCAGTTTATACTATCCACTATTTAGTCTGTCATGTTGAATTTTTTCCTTCCCAGTGCACTTTTATAAATGATTGCATCAGTGAGGCTTTCTAGTATAATTTAAAGGGCTACTGGGTAGAGTCAGTAGATTCAAGATCAAGAGCCTCACCATTTACTGAGTGTAAAACTGTAGGCAAATCACTGAACTACCTTTTTAATTTGTGAAATGTCATAATAAAACGTTAGTTCTTTTAAATTTGTCCTTGGCTTTATATTTGTCTTTATCACTTTAATTTCACATAATAGTTTAAACTTTATAAATGAATAAAATTAATGAAAACATAAGCTCATACAAAAAACTATGCTATGAACAAGGTATATGAATAGAAAAGTCTTGATTCATCTTCTCCAACTAATAGAGGGAGACAACTCATATAGGGCATTTCAGCTGCCAGTTAGATAGAGAGTCCTTTGGTCCTGAGGGAACAATGACAAAGTAGATAGATGGTAATGTATCTTTTTTAGGGTTAATTTCCATTAATGATACCATATGTTTTTGATGTTTAACCATATGAGAGTGCCAAAGACTTTGAGGGTAAGAGCTTTCTTTTCAGGATCACTAGTAGCTATGGCTACTGAGGACATGGGGATTGCACCACCTGCCCAGGCAGTCGTCAAGGTCACATCATTATATGGATTGGTCCCTTGCCTCGAACTGGAGGTAGTAACCTAGAGAATGCAGCTATTCCTGGGGCTCTTGGACTTATCTGTTCATTGTTGCAATTTGTTATTGGTTGTAGAGATAATGGAGCCCCTTCTCCAAAAGGATTGTTTCCCAGAAAGATGTCTGTGGGGGTTAGCTTGGAAATAGGGATGGTGGTCAGGGGCTTATGGGCTCAAGATCCTACGCTGTCTGTATTGGATCTGAGGTGTCAAATTGCTTAACCCACCTAGCACTATCGTTACCCATCTTTTCCTCAGGGCATCCTGCTGCCTGCCCCATCTTTTCCCCTATAACAGTCCTATGTGGTAGATAGGAGGAGTATTATTCTACCCTTTTCATGAAAGAGAAAGTTGCTGATGAGATAGGTGAAATGATTTTGCCTTCTTCATATAACTAATGTGTCAGAACCTAGATTTGAACTGTAGTCTCCAGACACTTTTTATTTCTTTCTATTATACTATGATACCTGCATGGATCACTTGAAAGCAGAATCAGTGTCAGGGTCAATAAACTTTCATTTAGCATCTACTTTGTGCCAGGGCACTGTGCTAAGCATTGGGCATACAAAGAAAGGCACAAATCAGTCCCTGCCCTCAAGGAGCTCACAGTCTAATGTAGGAAAACTGGAGCAGGGGTGGAGATAGAAAGGTAGAATGAAGGTTATTTTTTGTGGCAAACAGTCTGATGAAGTGATAACTTTAAAGTTGATTTCATCTTGAGAATGATGAGTTTCCAGAGATCTTGAAGTCCAGGAGAGCAGCCAGTTAGGAAATGATGAGGTGAATTTCCAGGGTGCTCTCCTCAAACAGAGGACCTGGAAAGAGCTCCCAGATATCCATCACCAACCTTTTCTGATCAGTGGGAGGGAGAGGCACCAGGGATAGGGACCACTCTTATTAGTAACAGACATTTATCTTGCTATAAATATTGTTAACTGATTGTTATTGCAAATGAAAATCTTAATATTTGAATGTCACCACAGTAGTTGTGGTGCTCTGCCACAATCAGTGGTCTACTTTTCTAGTCATTTCTTTCATTCTTCCCTGTCATGCTCTTTTCTTAGACATAAATGGGTTACTTTTCGTGTAATATACACATTTACATATACATATACACTTTCCTTCAGTTTGGCCTTTGCTCATGCTATTCCTTTATGATACATCTCCAAATCCAGCGTGTCAAAATAAGATCATAAAGAATTAATTGGATAAGAGATTTAGAACTGGAAGGGACCACAGAGGCATCTGGTCCAGCTCTCCTCTTTTTACAAATGAAACCTAGAAGGTAAAGTGACTTTCTTAAATTGTAATTTTTAAAATTAGGATTTGTACATATGTCCTCTCAGTCCTGAGCCAGTGGGTTTTTTGCTTATTTGTTTTGCTATACCATGCTTTTCCTAAAGTAAGGGCTGGAACAAATTTAACAGGTGTGAATGTATACCAAGAAAACATCCAAATTGAGTGCATGACTTAAACCTAAAGAGTGACATCACAAGCAAATTTAGAGAAGCAAAGAAGAAATTACTTGTCAAGTCTGTTTAGGAGTTAGGGGGAGAGTTCATTACTCAACAATCAGGAGGATCATAGAAGAGAAAATGGACAGTTTTGAATTACATATAATTAAAAGGTATTGCACAAACAAAACCAATGCAACTAAAATTAGAAGAGAAGCAGATAAATGGGGAAACCCTTGTAGGAAGTTTCTCTGATCAAGATCTTATTTCTAAGATTCACAGGTTACTTAATTCAGATTAAAAGCAATTCCCCCATCAATAAATGATCAGATGATATGAATAAGCAGTTTTCAAAAGAAGAAATCCAAGTTATCCAGAACCATATGAAAAAGTGATATAAATCATTGATCATTAGAGAGATGTAGATTAAGAGAACTCTTTGGTTCCATTTCACATCCGTCAGATTGACAAAAAGGAAAATGCTGGAGGATTTTTGGGAAAGCAGGTACATTATAATATAGTTTGGTGGGTCTGTGAAGTGGTCCCAGCATTCTGGAAAGCACTTTGTAAAAATAGCTAAAAAATTGCTAAAATGTGCAGTGATACCACTACTAGGTTTATACTCAAAGGAAAGGGGAAAAGGATCTTAGTTCAGGTTTTTTCTCAGACATTTACTAGCTGTGCAACCCTGGGCAAGTTATATAACCTATTTTACTTCATGTCCTTATTTGTAAAATGAACTGGAGAAGGAAGTGACAAAACATCCCATTGATTTTGCCAAGAAAACCCCCAAATGGGATCATGAAGTGTTGAACATGACTGAAAAAAATGACTAAACAACAACAACAAAATGGAGTATATGAGTGAACTGCAACAAAATACATGCAAGAAATTGGTCAGAGGCTCCAACTATAAAGGGTGTAATGATTAGGGAAGAAAAGAGGCTGGTTATGTAGCAAGTCCGGGGGATCATAGGATTGAGTATCTATTACTGGATGGGAAGACCTTAGAGTTCTTTTAGCCTAGTTTCTCATTTTATCAATGAAGAATCTGATGCCTCAGGAGGTTAACTGACTTTCACAAGGACATATAATTAATAAGAAGGGAAAGTTTAATTTGAACCAATATCTTCTGACTTCACATAACCTTTGGATGACCATGGGTTTCATTTTAGAGGTAGAGAAAGGCTTCAGCATTTTGGGTAGATATTTTGTGGTAGATTTATGGAAGGACATCAATAAGATTCATACAAGATAAATCATCCAACCATGTATGATTCGTAGTTGAGGTCACTTGAAAGAAATACCTACACTAAGCAGTTTACAGATCACAGAAGGAGCCTTCTTGCCCCCAAGGAAAGGGAGATGATTGATGACTCCTTTTTAAATAATAAACTTATATTTATATATTTTAATGCTTATTTTATTTAATCCTTACTGTAATCTTCTGAGACATGTAGCATAGAATCTTAGAGTTGGTATATCATTTAGTCTAGTCTATACCTTAACAAGAATCCCCTATTCATCATGCCCACAAGTGGCTTTCCAGTTTCCTCATTAAGATTTTTAGTAAGGAAGAGCTCAGTATTTCTTCAGACAACCCATTATGCTCTAATTCTACCCTTTCATATACAGTATACTGGAATAGAGAAAGATCAGTTCTTAATGACCCACATTATACAGGTATAACGTATAATGTTTTGGCGGAACAGGCGGAAGAAACCAACAAGAAGGTTCAACGGCTGAGATGGCGATGCAGCAAAGCACTGTGGAGTGCTTAGGGCGTGTTGGAACACAAAGGACAACACGGCCCCCCAATGCAGCTGAGGAAGTCTCCAGGTGTAATGATTTTTCATGCCACTGGACCCAGGCTTCCAACACTGAGAGAGTGGGACTGTCTCTGTGCACCGACTTTTCCACTTAAATCTCTTTCACGCACAAGTATCTTTGTGCACACATGCACAAAGACAATCATCATTCTCGGCTTCCGAGAGACTACTACCATACCATACCCTTTGAGGCCAAACAGAATGAAGTTAATTCATCTTGCCCATGGGAGGGCAGGTATTTCATTGACCCAATTTTATACCTGAGGAATTTGAAGCTTAGAAAGGATGTGAATTGAACAAGGTTGTATGACTAATACATTTGTGGTCCAGGTCTTTTGCTCAAACCTTTGGCCCTCACATCTCTTCTTTTTCCTGTACTATGTATTTTATCTTCTCTTTGGTATTGGTTGGTTGGTGAAAAATTGTAGAGATAGACTTTCCACAACAGGAATACTATTTTCTGGGTGAATGAACATTCAAGAGTGAGATTGAATATAATTAAGACTTTTGTTTTGTAGATCTTTGGGGAAAAGGTGTTATTCTGGATAGGTAAACTTTTTGGATAACTAGAGTTAATTCCTTTAAGCACCATAATTTTTAGAATTTTAATCTATGAATGGAAAATTTGTAAAAAAATTATGCTTTTATTGCTTTGGAAACTGAACATCATTCTGATTTTTCTTGATGACCCAGGACAATCAAACATACAACTTACTGGTCTGAATTCTGAGAGAGTGCTGATGGCAAAACCATTGGAGATATGTAAGGTGATTTGTTCCTGCATTAAGTGGTCCCACACTAGTTCTTGTATGCTCTTTTAAATCAGATTGTAAGCAATCACTTCTCATTGCCCAGTGTTCCTGTAACTAGCCAGGTATTATTATCCACTTTCCCTTTTTTATTTTGATTGACTGATTTCTTTGGGGATGAAAAATCAGATTACTAATCTTGTTTGAGTTTTGCATAAGTGAAAGTAAGTAGGCTTTGAATAATCAGATGCAAAGAACTGATTTATAAATATAGTGCATCTACTGTTAATGTATAACATTTTTACTGCTGGGAAACTTTTCTTTATCTTTTTTGCTTCTTTCCTGACCTTCAAGTTTTTTCTGTATAAATGAATAGTGGAATAGCAGAAAGAGCTCTGGTCTACCACTGAGAAGACTTGGTCTCTTATTTCAGTAGTGTTCCTACTAGATGTGTGCATGTAAGAAAAGTCACAGCTTTTCTGAGCCTCAGATTCTTTATTTGTGTAATGTGTAGTTGAACTTTGAGTTGTTTTCTAGGATTCTATGAAGTCATACTTATTCAGAGATGGGTTATACAATATTTTATTTTCCACTCTTTGCAAGCATATTTATTAGAGAAATTACATTATTTCAGTGAGAAATGAAAAAAAAAACACCTCTCTTCTAAAACCTCTATGGTATTCATGACAAATTTACAGACCCAAATAAAATAAACACTATTCTTGTGATGAAGATAAGCCCACTAAACTCTTAGATCTTCTTTGTGGGCTGCATTCATCTGTCTATTGCTTTTTCTGTTCTGTATTTCTATTAATTGTCTTTTCAATCTGTTCTCTGTTCTATTTGTGATAACTCTGTTGGCAGGGAAATGGACTGAATGACTGAATATGGTACTCTTTTTTGCCTCTCCCCCTGAAAACCTCTTCCCATTTCACTCTTTTTCCTATAATCCCATGCTTTTTGTCCATTTTAAGCCCTCCTTTGAACATAATTTTGTTTTTTCTTTCTTCTCTCCTCTTTTTGCTTCTCCCCAATCCTCTTGACAAGCATGCTTCCTCTTCTGCCTCCTACTCAAGCTAGCAGTCATCTGTTCCTATTTACAATTTAGATACCATCTCCTATTCCCCTCAGAGTGCTTGTTGTGGTGACTATTATTTCTTGATTTCTTTGTGCTATTTTTAGCACCGCCCTGGAATTTGTAGTCTGAGGACCTGAAGATGGTTTCTACCTCTTCTAATTTGTAGGTCACTGTGTGACCAGTTCCTATCACATTATGTTTTTGGCTTTCATTCCCATAGCTGCAAAATGAGGGGTTAGGTTAGATGATCCCTATGACCCTTACTAATTCCAACATTTTCTGTCAACATCCTATGAGCTGATGAATGCTCCAGGTTCCCAGATACCTCTGCTCAGAGAATAGGAAAGGATTCAGATTTTAGATAGAAAAAATTATAAATTGAAAAAGAAAAGACCTATATGTATAAAATATTTATAGCAGCTCTTTTTGTGATAGCAAAGTCTTGGAAATTTAAAGAATGCCCATCCATTGGGAGATGGATGAACAAACTGTGGTATGTGATTGTGATGGAATACTATTGTACTATAAGAAATGGTGAGTAGGATGCTTTCAGAAAAAAAACCTGGAAAGACAGAATCACTGATTCAAAGTGAAATGAGCAGAACTGGGAGATTGCTGTACAAAATAACAGCAATATTGTATAATGATCAACTGTGAACAACTTAGCTATTCTCAGCATACCAAAATCTAAGGCAATTCTGAAGGACTTAATGATGAAAAATTATTATTCACATCTAGAAAAATTATTATCCACATCCAGAGGAAGAACTGAGAGAATCTGAATGCAGATCAAATTATATTCCTTTCTTTCTTTTTCTTTATTTTTTGTCTGTTTTCTTTCACAACATTAATAATTTTGAAACATACTTTGTGTGATTGCATATGTATAACCAATGCCAAATTGCTTGCCTTCTCAATGAGGGGGGAGGATAGAGAGAATGGGAGGGAATTTGGAAGTAAAAATTATAAAAATTAAAGCTTAAAAATTATTTTTAAATGTAATTGTAAAAAAAATATTAAGAAAAAATAGTGTCTTTGATCCCTGAAATTTAGACCTGGGCATACAATAATAATGCCTCTTACTCATCCTTTTCTATTTTAACTGCTAATTTATCTCTGTACTTTAGAGTTACCTTTTAGTTATATACACACAACATGCATATATTTGAAAATATGTATATATGTCATTTCACATGATTCTCACAATAGTCCTGTGAGATAGGTAGGCAATGGATACATCTCTTATCTCCATTAAAAACCAATGGAAAACTTAGTATTCAGTAGAGGTCAAACAGATAACTTTCTGAGTCTGGAAATGAACTTTTATCTTCTTCTATTCAGTGTTCTTTCTCTTATCCCAGATTGTGGCTATTATAATTAGGAGCAGTCCTAAGATTTCATTTGTATAGGAAGCTCCTATAACAAGAAGAGAGGATGGGTTATTCACATGGTAATAGCAAGGGATAATTTGTTATTATTATTATAACAACATCAACAATAGTTAACATTTTATTTAATGCCTGCTATGTGACAGAGGCTGTGCTAAAAGCTTTACAAATATTATTCATTTTATCTTCACAACAACCCTTTGAGGTAGTTGCTGTTATCTGTAATTTCCAGTTGAATAAACTGAGTCCTATAGAAGTTGTGACTTGCCCAGAATCATTCAGCTAGTCAGTGTCTGATTTGAAATGCCTTCTTCCCAACTCTTAAATCTGTTGCTCTTTCTTATTTGCAATTCAGGTGCTTCTGGACTGCTAAAATACTGTATTTATACCTTACAATGTGAGGTGGCAGAGATGGTTTGCAATCCATATTTTTGGAAGGAACTCCTGAATCATTAAGATCACAAATCCTCTTGAGTATTGACAGAGAGATAATATCTAGAGAGGAAAGTCCTACCAGCAGTAATCATCACCTACTCTGTAACTTATTAGTCTTAGAGTGTCGCTTGAGGGTCCTGAGGAACTAAGTGATTTTCTCTATTCACACAGTCACTATGTGTGTTAGAGGCAAACCTGGAATCCAGTTCCTCCTGTTTCTGAGGTCATTTTTCTAGCAATTTTTCTACTTTCCTTCTCATATCATTATTATTATTTATCTTAAAATAAGTTATTTTATTATTCTTATTTTTAATCGTTAGTCTAGTAAATAACTTTGATGAAGGTATGAGAATGGGAAATACAAATTTTGCAAATTTTCTTTCTGTAGTAGTCCACGTCTTTACAGTCACAAAATGACTGAAAGACATAGAGAATATAAGAGCCTTCTTGTTTGTTACCACCAAACATTTGATTTGGTAGAGTAAAATGGCATCTTAAAGGCCATCTTCTAACAACGCGCTTCCTAGTTCTTTGTTAAAATAATATACAATACAATAATATACATACAAATATATGATATAATATATAAAATATTATATTTCCTTGAAAGTTGCAATAAGAGAGATAAATTTGATTAGTGACACTCTGGTTATTATAAGTGAGGTCTAAAACAAGAAACTGATATTTTAAGAAATGGATAATTTTCAAAACACTGCTTTTTTCTTACAAAAGTAGATAATTTTTTAAAAGAATAAAATTCTACATAATTTCTTTGGCCCATAAGAATATCAAGGAAAGGAGTTAAATTCTGCTTTAAATATGTCATTTAGTACTAACAACATGAAAATTATAGAGGCTAATTCCCCTTTAAGTAGTAAACTAGAGCTCAGTTTTGGGAAAACCAGGAAAAATCAATAAGCTCATATAATATAGTTCTTTTTTTTTTTTTTAAACTTACCTTCTGTCTTGGAAACAATACTGTGTATTGCTTCCAAGGCAGAAGAGTGGTAAGGTCTAGGCAGTGGGGGTTAAGTGACTTGTCCAAAGTCACATAGCTAGGAAATGTCTCAATCCACTGAGCTACCCAGCTGCCCCCTGTAATATAGTTCTAATATATAACTAATATTTATTCTTAAATCCCTACCTTTTGTCTTAGTCCCAACTCTAAGACAGAAGGACAAGGGCTAAACAAACAGGCTTAAGTGACTTGCCCAGGGTCACAGAGCCAAGAAATGTTTGAGTCATATTCAAATTCAGGTCTTCCTGACAACAGACCTATCCTGCTCTATCCACTGGCTACCTTGCTGTCCTTAACAACTAATATTTATAAATAACTAAAACCCAGGGGTGACATGACTTATGTGAAAATTTGTTTTGCTTGATTCTGCATATTAGTTACAAGGGTTTTCTTTTCCTTTTATTCTTTTTTCAATGATGAAAGTATATGGGAAGGTGAGAAAACTGACTGCCTTTTCTTCCATACTACCTTATATTTAAGTACCTTCTCTTTGTGCATATTTATATATGTACATATTTATTCATTGATTTTATAATTATTTGTATCTCCCATTAGAATGTTAACTCTGTGAATAGGAACTGTTGTGTACAAAGTGCCTAACACAATGCCCGATGCATATTAGGTGCTTCATACATACTTATTGATTGGGAAATTTCAGTTGTACTGCCCTTTCCAGTATAACAAGCTATATATATATATATATATATATATATATATATATATATATATATATATATATATATATATATATATATATACATATATATATATATATATTATAATAGTATTGAAGAGGTTTTAGGAAAGAAACATAGAAGGGACATATAAATATTTTGATTTTATTAAATAAGGAAAGGAAAGGTAAAAAGGGAAAGAAGGGAAAGGGAAAGATCTTATTTATTTTACCCTCTAAATTATAAGATATCTGACTATAACTATGTTATTTCTAAGTACATTAAAGGCAAAGTATTAAGGGATTAGTAATCTCATAACAGACTATCTTGGTGGGCAAAGTCCAAAAATCCCAAGAGAAATATCCAAAGGTGGTCTGTTCTATCTGCCCAGCAAAAGAATAAAGACTGCCTTCTTTTCCACAGCCAAAGATATTCCCAGGCTTGTAGTTTGAATGATGATTTCTCAAGCTGCTCCAGGAAAATACTCCTCCTTTGTCTAGGTCCAAAGAGATTGTCAGTTGCTTAACTGTTCCTCTGGGATTCTATTTCACCAGCTCCAAGGAAAATTCTAATCCCATGCCCTGTCAATCACGCATGTCTTAAGTCTTATTTCCTATTTTAACAGTATACAAACACATGTATGTGTATGTCTGTGTTTAATTTCTTATAAAATTTTAAAAGTTATCTCAAGGAATGGAAAATACCAAAAGAATGGAAAAAAATAATATCTATTAATGCTCCCAGAAGGTAACTTGGGGGCAGCTAAGTTGCTCAGTGGATTGAAAACCAGGCCTAGAGATGGGAGGTCCTAGGTTCAAATCTAGTCTGAGACACTTCCCAGCTGTGTGACCTTGGGCAAGTTACTTAACCCTCCCATTGCCTAGCCCTTACCACTCTTCTGCCTTGGAACCAATACACAGTATTAATTCAAAGATGGAAGGTAAGGGTTTAAAAAAAAACCCAAAACTTATATAACTCCTGACATACATGATTAATTCTTCATATCTATAAAATCTTTATAACAGTCATTTAAATGTGTCAGGGGTGTTTTTGATGACATAATAAAAAAATTAGAAGAGCAAGAAAGAAATTACCCATCATATCTGTAGATAAAGGATAAATTCATGAACCCACAGGAGGTAGAGAGGATTACAGAAGGTAAAATGGACAGTTTTGATTACATAAAATTAAAAGGCTTTTTTGTCCAAACAAAAATAGTGCAGTTAAAATGAGAAGAGAAACAGAAAAATAGCAAAAAAACTTCATGTTTCTTTAATAAAGGGCTAATTTTCAAGATATATAAGGAATCAATTCAGATTTATAAGAAAAAGAACATTTTCCATCACTCCTTATCCACATATCCATTTAGAAATCTTTCAGTTTCTTTCTTGTCACAAACATAGCTAACACTTTATTTCAGGCCTTCATCACTCCTTGCCTAGATTTTTATAACATCCTCCTTCCTGAAGTCTCTCCCTTTTAAAATATACTTTATACACTCTTGCCAAAGTGTTTTCCTTTAGTGTCGATCTGACCAAGTGACCTTCTTACTCAACTAACTCCCATTGCTTCCTATTGCCTCTATAATAAAAGATAAATGTCTCTTTTTTGGTCACTTAGGTATCTATTCAGCTTTCTTATATGTTCCTTCTCTCCTTTGACACTGCTATCACCCTGTGCAGGCCCTTCTCACCTCATAACTGCATTATTGCAGTACCCATTTGGTGGTTTTTCTGACCTGTGTTTAACCAAACCATATTCTACACACAGCAGTCAAATTAATCTAACTGAAGCCCTGTTCTTACTGTGTCAGTACCCCTTATTAAGAAAACTGCAATGATTCCCATTTAACTCAAGGATCCAATATAAAATTTTCTGTTTTTCTTCTTCAAAACCTGACCTTTTTCTATCTTCCCAGTCTTTTTTTTTTGGCCTTTCTGTTACCACTCCCCATTTTCCCAGGCTGGCAGTGATCCAGTGACACTGGTCTCCTTGCTGTTCTTTTCACAAGATACTCCATCTCTGGCTCCATACATAAGACAGTTCCAAAGGACTCCTGATGAAAAATGTTATCCACATCAGAAATGATAAACTCTGAGTACAGACTGAAACATATTTATTTCACTTAAAAAAGAGTTGGGATTCAAACACAGATTTTTGACTCCAGATCCAATATTCTTTCCACTCCCTTTTATTAGTCATATATTTTTCTTTTCTCAGCTGAAAACTGTTGCCTCTAGTTCTACCCTCTGGAGCCAAGTATTTCTTACTTTATTCTTTTATTTTTCAGGTTTCTTCATTGATTTCCTTTATGGCATGACCATCACCTTTTATGTTTTCCTTCTTCTGGATACTTTCTAGATTTTCAATGTACTCTTCAATGTAATATTCCAGATGTGATTTGAACAAGTTAGAGTAGACTGGAATTGTTACCTACTTTTTCTTGGAAGTGATATTTCTTTTAATGTAGTCCAGGATCATAATCATACCAATAGAACTATCTAGCTGCTTCTTATCTAAACAAACTGGTATCTTTGATGTTGGCCTCCTGCCCTAGTAACCACTGAGATCAACACTTAGGGGAAGATGAGAAATCTGCACCAACCTATGATTTTCTTAATTATTTTGCTTTTTCAGCTGTTTGGGACTCTCTAGGGTAGTGACTTGGGCAAGAATTCCAATTAGCTGTGCTTCAGTGTAATTTAGCAAAATTTGTTTGCTCAGAGAAGTTCATCAGTATAGTACCCCAGGTATTTCAGAAAGACATTCTTGCACAGATTCTGGATAACGGATGATACTTTTCTGTTTTCCCATTCACTGATAGAGTGAAGCAGGGCTGTGTACTTGCTCCCAAGATTTTTAGCATAATATTTTCAATGATGTTGTTGGACACCTTTGAATAGGACAGAAATGGCATCCAGGTCAGCAAATTATTTAACTTGAAAAGGCTTTAAGCAAAGGCTAAAGTGGAGGGAGAATTGGTGTTTGTTTGCATATGATTGTACTCTCAATGCAGCCTCTAAGGCTTATATGAAACAGAATAGGAATCAATTTTCTTTTGCTTGTGTTAATATTGGCTTGACAATTGACACCAACAATAATTCTCCACTAGTCTGCACCACCCCATCCATATGTGCAACCACTGGTTAGAGAAAATAGAAAAATTTTGAATGCTGTGTATACGTTCACCTACTATGGCAGTATACTTTCCAGGGATGTCCATTAGATGATGAGGTTGATATTTGCATTTCCAGATCTAACTCAGTGGTTGGGAGTCTTCAAAGGAAAGTATGAGAGAGAAGAGGTATTAGAATGCCCTCGAAATGGAAGATCTTCAGAGTCACTGTGCTGACCTTGTTGTTGTATGCCTATGAAACCTGGGAAGTCTACTAGTGCCATGCCAGCAACTTGAATTGTATTAGGAAGCTACTGAAAAGCAGCTGGCAAGATAAGGTACCAAACTTATTAATGAGGTCCTTTTTCTAGCTAAATGGCCAAACATTCAAACCCTACTGCAGAGAGAACTCCTCCAGTGAGCTGGCCACATTGTTCTCATGACAAACATATGTTTGCCTAAAAGATTATTTTACCAAGAACTCACACAAGGCAAGTGATCACTTTGAGGTGCAAAAATAAAAGGCAAATCTACAAAAGCTAATATAGCAATGGATTTTGATTATTGATTATAAACTGATTTCAGATACTCTGCTTGCTGCGCTCACAAAATATCCTTAGTGTATATGGGTGAAGTGAAGCTCATAAATGAACTTCTCTTCAGGGCCAGGTGCAAGGATGCTAAAGAGACTCTGGTTATAAAAATTAAAATATTTATTTAAATATATAATGATAAAAGGTTTTCTAACTCTAAAGGATTCTACCTCCACCCAAATAAAAAACTTCGTGGTTCTGCATGGAATCACTTTTCCTGTTCCACAGGCTACACTGATCCTTCCTGATCTGAATGACCCAAATTTTCCCTATTCTACAATAAACGACACTATTATCCTTATAAATCTTAATTCTCCTCCAAGTTATAAAAATAACAGAGGCTAACTGTTTGAGTCTCAAAAAGAACCAAGTTAGGACTCTGAGCCTTAGTAGACTCAGAGTTCAAACCAAAGACCAGATCTTTCTTTGATGTTTTCAGAGTCAAACAATCTATAAAGACAGTAATAGATAGTCAATAGTGTTTCCCAAGTTGGAAAAAGAAAGCACTTAACTTCTTCAGGTCTTTACCTCAGACAGTGAGAAGAGAGAATGGGGGGAGGGACAAAGGATATTACCTCCTCCAAGCATTCAGAGCAAGAGTCTCTGTGTGTGACTGACAACTGCCAGAGAAAAACTTACAACTGTCAACATTTGAAATGGACACTGTCTCAGCTATACTTGAAACTTGAATTCTTTCTCAAGTCAACTTCTCTACTTCTTATCTCTAAACTACTGTAACAAGACTTATTTTCTAATATCATCCTTATAGAAGTCAGAAGAAGTGATACAAGGACACTCTAAAGATCACTCAAATTTTGGTATCAATTGTGAGTTACAGTGACTCTCCAGTATAGTGTGCATCAACTGTTTGTTTGATGAGCAAAGCAGAATTTTAGTAGCTCCAAAGAAACATGAGATGTGAAAATTTAGGGAAATTTGAGTTGCAAATATTCATATGGGTGATTTGTGCCTGACCTGTGCTAGAACCTTCTGAGCTTCTATTGTTCTGATCAGCCATAATCAGTTCACTTTATGTAAGCTGACCCTGGCATAATGATGACAGTTTGCTCTTCTTTGAGTAAGAAGGACAATAACCATTGTACCACTTCTAAAATTTTTAGAACTGTGTCCTCTAAAAGCATTATTTTTCAAAAATTTATTTCCCTTCAAAATGATATCATATTATTTTCCTTATCTGGTAATAAAGCAATCCTCCTAGTTACCTGGGTTTCAGATTGTGAATTTATTTCCTTTGTCCTTATATTTAATTAGTTGTGTTTTGTCTGTTGCCTCATCTTTGTACATTGTCCTTGTATTGCTACAGTGGGATGCATGCTTTTGCAGACAGAGTGCTGGATTTTGAGTCCGAAGCAACTTTTCATAGAAATCCTACCTTTAATAATCACTAGTTATATAGTCTTAGGTAATCCACTTACTCTTGTGGTGTCTTTGTCTTATGCATGAGGATAATAATACTTATGCTACTTAACTGAATGCTGTTCTGAGGGAAGCATTCTGTCAGACTTAAAGCATCATATAAGTGTCAATTATTAATATGTTTATGTTGTTTATAGATCCAGAGTTAGAAGGGACCTACTCAGGGACCATTTAATCTAGAAAAGGGAAATGAAGCCCAGGGAGATTGTGACTTGCTAAAGGTAATATAAATAGCAAACAAAAAAAGTAAGATTTGGTCCATGGCTTCTGCCTTCAGAGCCCACGTTCTTTTGTTTGTACCATGCTGCCTCTAGGAGAGTGATGGCAAAGGGTGCTGCCCAACTTCCCCCACTGCTTTCAGTGCCCTGAGGTGGCTCAGAGACTGAGTGCCCCCACCCCCCTGCATTGGGGGTGGGGGACTATGTCCTGGGGACCTGCCCCTGCAGCTGTGCCTACCCATTAGGCTGAGACCTACATGGGGTGAGAGCAGGGGAGTGGAGGCAGCTCAGTTAGCCTTTGGGGAGTGAGGCTACTGTCTAGATTGGTGACTGGCAAGGAAAGAAGGATGAAAGTGGAGATCTTTTAGGGTGGGGCTGGGCCCAGTGGCAGGAAAGGATACCTACCCCCTCCACTCCCCTTCAGCCTCTAGTCCCAGACAGGGAAGGGAAAAAAGGAAGAGGAGGGACCTGAATGCTCCACACAGGGGGGAGGGAGTAAGCACAGAGAGGTGGGGAGGCACGGTAGAGAATGAGAAGGGAGCAACTTTGTTGGAAATGGTATGGGTGCCCATAGAGAGATCTCTGCATGCTGTCTTTGGCATGTGTGCCATGGGTTTGCCATCACAGCTCTAGGGTTTCTGCAAGTCTTTCACATCTGACCCTTTATTTTCAGACCTTTTGTTGCTACACTGTTTTAATGACATTACTATTCATTAGAACTACCACAGTAGTTTTCTTACCTAGACTCCTTACCATTAGCCTTTCTTCTCATATTTTCCTTCACTTCTATAATTCAGACTATATCTCACTATTGGAACAATTGGAATTTTTCTCTACTTCATCATACTAATCAGGAAACTGTTGTGTGCTATATAAAATCCTGTCTATAGACCCTAGAATTCAAGGTCTTCCATGATGTGGCCCTTACTTATCTTTGTAATTATTTATCCTTCTCTTCCTCACCATCTTTCCTATGTCCCTATTAAATCAAACAATATGCCATTCCCTGAGTATATCTAGTTATTGTTTTTTTAAACTCTGTCTTTGCTTACTGTTCCTTTCACCTGAAAAGATCTCCTAAATCTGTGCCTCTAAAGATTATAGAATCATAGATTTAGAGTTGGCATACTACCAAGTTTTTTCAGCCCTTTCATTTGACAGAGAAGATAATAGAGACCTATCGAAGTTACTTGATTTGTTTAAGGATACAGAGACATTTATTAGAGCCAAAATTTGGAGCTAGGTTACCGTATTCCAAATCTACTGCTCTTCTCACTACATCTTGTGACTTATAATTCCATCACCTTTAGTACCACCTGAAATACCTCTTTTATCCCTGGAACCAGAAATTATATTTCTTTAAATTCCTTTGTGCTATTTTCTTACAATTGTCCCATTTTATCTGGTATTATAGGTATTGGCACATATCTCACCTCTATTATATTTCAGATTATGGACCACATTTTATTCATCTCTGTGTCTCCTCTATTACTGAGTATAATGTCTTGTACTATGTTCAGTGAATTCACATTGAGTTGAATTGAATGAGTCTGTGCCAGGACTAGTACAATGAAAATTATCTATATGAATTGGATATTATAATCCAAAACAAAAACAATTTAGATTGATGAAAACATACTAAATATGTAAGTAGAAGAAGAAAACAATAAACTAACAGTTCACAAATTGTTATCTTGAACCCTAGGATCCTGTGCTATGTAAATAAGATTGGTACATGAAAGAAAAATATATTTATAGTGTTCTCTACTCTGACATTATAGCACTTTAAATATTTGAGATAATGTGGGTGCAGTTATTCCCCTTTTTGTTGTAAATTACAGTTTTCATGCCTTAATATATGACTTAATGAGTTATTGTGTCTAAACATCTCATTAGTTGGACAATCTTCTGATGATGTGCTTAATTGTAATTAGCTAGTGTGGTTCTTCAAGGTCCGTTTGGATTCTTATCTTATTATTCATTGTTTTAGCTCTTTCTCCTTCATATCAAAGTTAACAGCACATTTGTTAAATAGATCATTTATTTCTTTTTTCCAGGTAATGACAAAAACTAGTTTTAAAATACAGGAAAAGGGCCTATCACAAATCCATGGAATAGTCCTCTAGATTTCTCTTTCCATGTTGACTTTGAACCATTAAAGATTATTCTTTGGGTCTGGCTATTCAAGTAGTTCTGTATCTATCTATAAAATTGTTTACCCTCATCTCTGTATTATTCCATATGAACATTATGGAAGACTTGTTCAATGTTTTGTTAAAATTAAACTGCCCTGATCTACCAGTCTAGTAACTGTTTACAAAAAGAAAAGAAATAAAATTACTATCAATGTTCTGATCTGGATGAAGTAATGCTGACTTTTTGAAGTTAACTGCTGCTTCTTGTATATGCTTATTAGATAATTTTTTCTTAAATTTTGCTGGGAATTGGTTCATAGTTTATAGACTCTAGTCTCTTTCCCTTTTTGTAAACTGTTATAACCCTTGCTGTCTAACTCTTTAGCACTTATGTGTGTCAATAATCTTTCTAAGATCATTGACAGTAGCTAACAAGCTCATCTCAGTTCTTTTGGTACTTTGAAGTATTCATTTGTGACTGATAACTTGAACTCTTGAAAGGCAGCTAAGTGCTTTTTGATTATCCCCATATTTATCTTGGGTTTCAACTCTCTATTAGCCATTTTAATTCTCTAAAACCAAAGGTCATTCTCCTTGGCAGAGAAAACAGAAGGAAAAGGGAGAGCTAAACAGGTCCCCCATATCACATTAGTTCATTTTCATACTTATTTCCAGCTCAGCAGATTTTTCTCTTCCATATCTTGTGATAGAAATACTTTACACAACCATCCAGGGAATAATTTTTTTTTTCTGCTCTAAACACAGCTTCACTGTTTCCTTACAAATACTTATTTACCATTAAACACTGTCCTAAAGGACAGGTCGCTATCCCAAGCATTGTTTCCTCAGCTTATTAAAGATTTCCTTCATTCATTATGTGAAGTGTTTTCTTCATATTGATTATCAATTCATTTATTCAAATTTGTTAAGCCTTTGTTGTGTGCTAGGTATTGAGTCTATGAGGGAAAAAAGTCCTTGTCCTCAAGGACATCTATCTATCTATCTATCTATCTATCTATCCATCTATCTATCTATCTATCTATCTATCTATCTATCTATCTATCTATCTATCCTGTCTGTCCATCCATCCATCTGTCCATCTATCCATTTATTCATCCATCCATCTCTCTCTCTCTGACTGTGCGTATAGTATATATATGCATATATGGATATGTTAATTATATATGTCTATGTATATACACACAGTCACTATATATGGATGTTGTTGGCTAGTTGGCACAGTGGTTAGATAGATTTATCTTCCTAAGTTCAAATCTGGCTTCAGAAATTTAAGTTTTTATTTAACCCTGTTTACTACCTCAGTTTCCTCATCTATGAAATGATTTGGAGAAGAAAATGGCAAACCACTCCAGTATTTTTGCCAAGAAAATCCAAATGGGGTCACAAAGCATTGGACAGGAAACAAATATATTGCAAAATACAAAATACGTGTGTTTCAAATAGTTCTAATTACTGAACAATATAACCTTTTGATAATATATCATCCCTTCTATCATAGGGCTTACCAAATAGACTAGAAACAAGTATAATATTGTGTTATATGTATATTAGAGAAGTTAAGATAGAGATTAATCTCTCTTATTCCAAAATATACATCGATAAATTAATAAAGCATACAAAGCAAATACAAAGTGATTATTTCTGACTAGAAGGAGTTACTAACTCTCTGAGAAATTAGGGAAGGGCTCATATAGGAGATGCTACTTGCCCTGAACCTTGAAGAAAGCTAGGACATGTAAGAAGTAGAGGTGAGAAACAAATTAATACTTGATGAAGGGGATGACTTCTGTAAAGATACAGGTGTAGGAGAGCAAATGTATTGGGGGAACTGTAAGTAGACCAGTTTGATTGAGGGAGAAAAACCTTGTTGAAGGAAATGCATATTCTTTGTGTAGAAAAGAGGGTGTATTTAGTGAGGGAATGGCATCTGTATGCATCTTGGCTTCAGAAGGCATAACCAGAAGCTGGGGATGGAAGTTGTAACAAAACAAAACACATTAAAGCTTGATTTAGAAAGCAAAAACAGCAGCAAACACCTTCTTTGTAATTATTGTAAAAATTCCAGAATGGAATGGGCAGTCTTGAGAGGCCCTCCTTAAATGATATCAGGCAGAAGCTGGATAACCAAATTTATGAGTTATCTTTGAGATTCATTTTGAGTATAGGTTAGACTAGATGGCTGTTAAAGTTTTTGCAACATATGTTTTGTGTTTCTGAGTGAATCTGTGATTATTGTGCACAAAACATATACAAATATTACAAAATACTTAAGACAGTGTATAGTAATACAAAAATAATTATCATGAAAATAAACTTAAATGTATACTATTTGTTTCTTAACCTGTTAGTAGTTTGTAAGTTCTATGGTAGCAAAGATCATATCTTATCTAAAAGTTATCTCTTCTTGTAGCTAAATTGGAATTAATACTGTGTTAGGAATATGCAATTAGAAATTATTTATTGAATGTTAATGAATGTTGAATGAATGATTGTTGAGAATATTTAATCCTCTGCCCTCACAGGGCTTATCAACAAGCTGAGAAATATAAGAATAACATTATCATTAAACAAAGGGATTTTAAGTGCTTGGTTTTATGGCTAAGGATGCCTTCATGGAAGAAATGAGATTTGTTTACATATTGAGCAATAGAATTTGGATAGGATAGTATAGGAAAACAAATAGAAATAAAATAAACAGAGATAAATATAATGAAGAAGATGTAGGAGAGATAATGAGCATGATGTGTTTATAAGCCCTGTAGAGACCATTCTGACTAGATAGGAACAGTACTTTTTGGGGGGCTCAGAGGAAATTAGATTAAGCTAATATAATCAGTTACATTTGGAAGATCCATGAAAGCCAAGTAGGCATTTAAATTTGATAATGTAATAAATGCCTACCAATTAAGGACTTCATTGGAGGTAAATAACTGAATGCATTATTTAAAGAAGATAAAGATGAAAGTTGTATAGAAAAGACACCAGAGTCAGGAAGACTACCTTAGAGGCTGTTGCAGCTTGTAGTTTTTGTTTCCCTTTGGAATCAATATCTTTGACTTTATTTTTTTTAGTCCTTTTCCACATCTTTGCACTTTTGGTTGCCAGGATCCATATTAGTATAACAAGACAAGGGATAATAATTCGGGTTTACACATATCACTTTGTGATTTACAGAACACTTGGTTTATAACAGCCTTTGAAGAAGATAAAATTAATTTTTTTGAATTTCCATTTTACAAATGAAGAAATGAAGGTTCATAGAGGTTAGAGTCTTTCAGCTAGTAAGGAGATACTCAAAACTCAAATACAGGCATACCTTGAAGTTATTGTGGGTTTGGTTTAGGACTACCAAAATAAAGCAAATATTGCTAACAAGCAAGACACAATTTTTTGGTTTCCCAGGACATATAAAATTTATTTTTACATTCTTCTGTAGACTATTAAGTATGTAATGGTATTATGTGTATACAAATATTAATTGATTAATTGATTAAAAATAATTTATTTAAAAATGTTAACAATTATTTGAACCTTTGGATATTAAAATCTTTTTGCTAGTGGAGAGTCTTGAGTCAATGTTGATGCCTGCTTACTGATCAGGCTAGTAGTTACAGAAGGTTGGGGTATTTAGCAGCAATTTCTTAAAATAAGACTACAATACTATATTGCTTGACTCTTCCTTTCATTTGAACACAGAGGCCATTGTAGGATTATTAATTGGAATAATTTTAATATTTTTTTCTGTTTCAAGAAATAGGCCTGAGGAGAGAGAGGAAGATGGGGACTGCTAATTGGTAGAGCACTGTAGAACACATACAACATTTATCAAGCAGTTTATGGTTCTCCAAAACAATTATGGTAGTAATTTCAAAGACCATTGATCACAAATCATCATAGCAGATATAAAACTAATATTGAAACAATTTGAAACATTGTGAGAATTACCAAAATGTGACAGAGACATGATGTAGGCACATGCTGCTGGAAAAGACGCACCAGTAGACTTTCTTGATGCAGGATTGCCATAAACTTTAAATTTATAAAAGTCACTATATCTGGGAAGTGCAATAAATTGAGGTGCAATAAGAAAGATGTTTCCATAACTCTTCTAACTCAAAGATTCTTTCCAGCTTGTTATAATTTCTAAAGGTATTTGATTATTTTTTAAAAAGTAATTTGTTTAATGAAGAAAAATCGATTTTCTTTCCTTTTCACCCCTCTTCCATCATTAAAGAAGAAAAAAAAACTCTGGAAAACCCTTGTAACAAATAATGCATAGTTAAACAAAATAAATTCCAGTATTAGCCAAGCCAAAAACACCCACTTTTTTTTTTTATAATCAAGAGTCCATAACTTCTCCATCAGGAGCCTGTTACCTTTCCTCCAGACCTCTCCCACCCCCTTTCCCATCCCAGAAAAGGATTTCAGACTTGAGCTAATTACAGAATGTATACTGTCTGCTTTTGTACTAAGGTCAAAGCACAATAATTCTTTCAAATTGATATGGGCTTATTCATATCTATTTTATATTTTGGATTAATTAATTCCAGTTTCTGGAATTCAGGGGTCTTCTGTGATTGCATCAATTAGAATAGCAACTCATCTCCCTTCCCTTTAAAGCATAAGACTCACTAGCATTATGTTTTTCTCCCTTTTTTCCCCCCTAGATGGAATCAGTGTTAGTGGCCTTCCTCTTTCCAGTCCTTTTCGACAGGTTGTCAAGCCTCGAGTTGACAGCAAACCAGCGAATCCCCCAGAAGGCAGCAAGGCTGGTGATTTCAGTCATGTAAAAGTAAGTGAGTGGTTTCTAGACAACAGTTATACCATTATTTGGGCAGCTCAACTTTTTCCTGTGTGTAGATTTTTATTAGGCAAAGTTTGGGAGGTGGTGTTGGTAAGATATGACGCTGGGAGTTAGGTGATGATTTGCATATGATAATATAATTATTGTTCTGTAGCAAAACCTGTTATCTTACTCCCTTTGAACCTGCTGTGAATTTGAAGAAAGTAATTGCATTCAAACTTTACCATGTTGTGACTTGTAGAGTTTATCCTGCACATATTAGACCTGCACATATTAGACTTGCAGACCTCTGCAAGTAGGAAGAGCTTTTCCCCTTGCCCTTTTCCACCTCTACCTCTACTCTGAATCTGAACAAAACCTGAGTGTGACTTCGGTTGTATTTTGTTAAGAAGGGGAAGTTGAATGGGAAGTAAGATAGAGACGGCAGTGTTAAAAATGAATATAGCATCTTGTTTGGAATTGGATGAAATAATTTAAAAAAAGGAACAAAAAGATCTTTCTCAGTAAATTAATATTTCAAATTATAATGATTTTATTTAATCATTTTTCATTGTAAATATTCAACCCACCCTCACATCCCCACAGAATCTCCCAATCCCTCCAAACACAAATACCCTCTTTCCAACTAGATTTAAGGAGTTTTCCTATGTTTGGGAGGAGCACAAATATAGAGGTATTTAGACTAAACCAAACTGACTTTTGGACTTAAAGTTTCTCTATTTCTTGGCCATGGTAGGCACTTACTAAATATTTGTTGAGTTAAGTTGAATTGGGCCTCAGAATTTTTCTGTTTTTCTCTGTCACACATCAATGATTTGTTACCATCTTACTCTTACTTTTCTCCTTCACTTCATCCTCTACCTAAATATCTAATAAAGCATTTGTATAGAATTTCGTATTTTTAAAAAGTACTTTTACCAATATTATCTCATTTTGTCCACCCAATAACCCTGGGAGTAAAGTGCTATTATAATTTTCATTTTATAGATGAGGAAAATTTAATTTACTTGACTAGCCTCACAAAGTTATTAATTTTAAGTATCTCAGACTAGATTTGTACTCAGGTCATCTTGATTCCAGATCCAGTGTTATGTCCCCTGGATCACCTAGAGGCCCCTGGGGATATTTTCTTGCACACTGAATGGATAGAAAATGAATGGAACCTCTAAGGGGAATAAAAGGGGTTTCATATAAAAGGTTGGATTGGATTGTTTAAGAATAGGGTTGCCAGGAATTTAATTAATTCCAAAGAGATTTATTTATAATTTATTTACAAAATATATAATGAGTGAAAGTAAGAAAATGAGAGAGAGGATAGGGTAAGATATCTAGCCTACACACTAAGTATTTTGCTCTGATCCCAATCCAGGCAGGGCTTAGCTGGAGAAGCTTTGGCCTTGAGCTGAGGACCTGGGGATGCAGGGAGCCTCTCTCAAGAGGATAGGTCTCTCCTGAGGCTAGTCTTTTCAGAAAATCCAGGAAAGGAGCCAGCTCTTTAACTCACCCCATGTCAGTCCAAAGGGAGAGATTTAAGAACAGTCTCACCAAGTACAGGTCTCAGCAGATTCTTTACTAGTCTCCAAATGGAGCTCAGAACTCTGAAGAAGATGAAGATAGAAGTCTCAAGCACAAAGAACTTGAGAACTCTCCGAAATATCCCTCGGAAGATCTCTGAAGATCTCCCTATAGGAAGTTGTCTCTCCTTCTTAAAGACACTTTCTTTTGCACCACTTCCTGTGCCTTCTTCCACTTTTACGTCTACCAATTACAGTTGAGGTTTTGCCTAGGATTTCCCAGGGGGCAGTCCATTTGATTCTCATTCAGCGTCACCCAGTATTGCACACGTGGGTCACAGACCTCTCCCACTTAATGTTTAAGTGAGTGTTTTACACTTTTTTTTAACATTATTTTATTTGGTCCTTTTCACACATTATTCATTGGAAACAAAGATAATTTTCTTTTCCTCCCCACCTCCCTCCATCCCTCCCGTAGCTGACACACGATTCCACTGGGTATCACATGTGTCCTTGATTCGAACCCATTTCCATGTTGTTGGTATTTGTATTAGAGTGTTCATTTAGAGTTTCTCCTCAGTCATGTCCCCTCCACCCCTGTAGTCAAGCAGTTGCTTTTCCTCAGTGTTTTTACTCCCACAATTTGTCCTCTTCTTGTGGCTAGTGTTTTTTCTTCTAGATCTCTGCTGAATGGATGTTAACACTTTTGATGATTAAATCTAAAAAATGGGCAGGGGAGTTAATTTAATCTTCACAAACCCAAAGGTGGCATGAACAGTTTGTGTTCTTAAAGCCTAATAAATAGACTGTGCTGCCCTCATAAGATTGATGGTATATGTATTTTTTTCTCCATTTTACAAGTGATGAAACTGAGGCTTTGAGAAGCTTAACGATTTGTTATATAGAGGTAGTAAATATTAGAGTTCAAATTTGAATCTAGTTCTACTGATTCTGTGTGTGTGTGTGTGAGAGAGAGAGAGAGAGAGAGAGAGAAGAGAGAGAGAGAGAGAGAGAGAGAGAGAGAGAGAGAGAGAGAGAGAGAGAGAGAGAGAGAGAGAGAGAGAGAGAGAGAGAATTAAATATGTGGTTTCTTTGGTGAATGGAACTCATTCTGTGATATGGTTTTGCAACCATTATAGTACAACTCATAATTTTAGAGACTTTCCTGACATGGAAAAGTAAAGATTCATAGCTACTATTGGGTCAGAATTGTTACTTGAAGTCATGTTTTCCTGATAATGAGGCTGACTTTTAGCCTTTATACCAAACTGTATCAGGTGTATCTTCTTTTAAGTCTTGTCAGTATGCCATCTACAGTACTGAAATGTACTTCTGGATAGAAATCCTCAGGTTTATCCTACCATTGCCTTTCCTTTCAGACTTGGCTAATTGATGATACTCTTTAGAGTGGATTCTCTGGTTTAGAACATTTCTAGTAAGTATTTATCCAGTTTCTCCTTAAGTACCATGAGTGACAGATGCCTGATTACCTCTCAAAGCATGGCATTGTAATAATTTTATGTTTTATATTAAATTATGATGAATTTTTACATACACTTGAATTATAAACTTTTAGAGAACAAAGGTTTTTTTTCTAAATGATTTAGTTCATCCCCATCATCTTAGCATGATGACATGAAAAAGCACTGGCTTAGCACTCAGATGACTTGGATTCCAGTCTTGTTGCTGCCATTATTAGCTCTTTTGGCAAAACCCTTATCTCTCTGGGCTCCTACCTATGGTTTTCTCAGAAGAGGAAACTCTGCTCAGGGAGATTGTGACTTTAGGAGTCACAAAGCTAGTGACAGAGCTGGGATACAAATATTGATTGTCTTGGTATTCTAAATCCAGTCTGCCTCATGCATTTTTTGAGGACAAGCTATTCCATCTATTTCTAATTATTGGAAATGCCATAGCTTTAAAGGAAGGCTTTGTGCTGCCTTCTCACCTTTCTCACTTCCTACTGTAAATAACAGCAATGGCCTCTTACTTTTTGCTGTGTTGACATATGATGGCTTCTTCTTGGAGCTGTCAGAATGTTATTTTACAGATATTAGGAGCATGCTTAGAAGGCAGTAGCAGCATTTAGAGTGAAGAATGGTGATAGAGAGAATGAATAGAGTGTGCTTGATCTCTTAGCAGGTTGTCACTCAGCTGTCAGCTTGCTTAGGAATGATGTAACTTGAAGGGAAACTGGTTTGGTAGGAATGCCTTTGTAATTGCAAGTATAGGTAATGAGTGAAAGTTTAGAAAAATAGGGATAAAAAATCCCAGAATGTTGAGGCTGGAAGGGACCATACATGGAACCTAGAATACTTGTGCATAGAACAGTAGAGTGAAGTAAACTGTATAACAACCATATGGCATAGTGGGCTGAATAATAGATTCGGAGGCTCTGAGTTTGAATCCTACCTCTGTCATTTATGGACTTTTTGATATTCCTTAGAGTATTTAAACTCAAGAGGTTTTGGTTTTTTTCATCTGTAAAGAAATGAGGTTTAATTAGATGGTTTGTAAAGTCTCATGAGTCTTTAAAATCCTGTGACCTTTGAACATAGAATGTTAGAACTGGAAGAAACCTTAGAACACAGAATGTTTAAATGCAGAATATAACATTTAATTCATTTCCACGATGATTTATTAAGCAATTACAGTGCCAGAAAGGGAACCTTAAAGAATAACCATTCCAATTTCATTTTAGAAATGAGGAAAGACTCCAAAAAAAGGAAGTGATTTGGCATAGATTACATGGTGCTTTTAATTATAATAAATTTTTGGCTTATGATTATTTCTAACTTCCCATTACTTCTTGATTCTCCTAAACCTTTCCCTTTCTGATGTTGATTATCTTTTCTAGGTTCTTTTGTATCTGATACCATATGGGTTTTGTAGATGCTTACATATATATATGCATTGTTTTCACTGCTAAAATGTATTTCCAGTACCTAGCACAGTAACTGGCAACTAGTAAACACTCAAGTGATCTGTTGATTCATCTTAATACGAATTGCTGAGGCTCTTAGTTATTTACTAGAGGGCAAAAGAAAAAAATGCATAAAAAGGCAACAATTGTATTTTATCTTATGTAGAATATTGCTTTTTTGTGCTGCTCTCTGATCAGAAATAATAGTTTTTATGTTTTGAATGGCCCTAAATGGCTTTTTGCATTTGGTTAGTGTTGATCTCGTCAATTATGATAGATTACACATTAGAAAAACTCAATGAACAGAGGATGCTTTGCCTAGAGAAGACTTACCGAAAACATGATAGTTGTCTCCAAATATACTTAAGGGCTTTCAGCATGGAAAAGAAAGTTTACTATCTGTGTGTGTGTGTGTGTGTGTAGAAATTAGGATCAAGGCTAGGGAGGTAATAGGAGGTGAATTTTGGCTAAGTGTAAGGAAGAACCTTCACAAAAATAGAACCGTCCATCTGAGTAGAGAATATTCCCATTTGGAGAATTTTCTGCTGGGGATGAGATAGGCTTAGATAAGTACTTCCTTTTAGTTCTGGGATTCTTTGAGTTTTAATAGACAAGAAATTAGTCCTCTCAAAATCTCATTTTAATATTCTTCATTTAACAAACACTTAATAAATATGGATAAAGCCTAAATAAACCTTATAAAGTATGGCTCAGAAGTAAAATGAAGTGCATTCTGCCTTTTTCTTCCAAGACAGTCACTATTATTTTCATAATGTAGTATATAGCATTTTAATCTCAATATACTCAAATATGTGATTGTATGTAAACATAATTTCTAAATCTTAGAAAATAATAGTAATTACCAATGATAATGTTTTAAAGAAGTATAATTTGGAACGGTGTTCCTTTTTTGCTGCTAATATCTCAATTTTGCTATAATTTACTTGTTAAATGATTTTAGAATAAAAGAGATGAAAGATGAGATTATAGCAGCTTCTAGTATTCTCTTAGTTTCTTTAGCAAGAAAAAAGGTGTGATGCATGAGCTTTGTTTACAGCTTGCCCTGGCATGAGGACTCAAATGAATTAGACTTCCAGAATCATCTTGAAATAGTTCCTTACTTATTGGAATAACTGAAATTGTTTAATCATTAGTATCATTGACTGCTATTAGCAGCTTTATATGGTAGAAATAGCACTGGTTTCTGGATCAGAATGTCTGAATTAAAATCCCAGCTCAGCCATTGAATATGAACTATTCTAACTTCTTTGAGTCTCAATTTTCCTTATCTGTACAACGGATATAATAATACTTAAAATTATGAGAATTAAAAGCCTAATGATTTATAATCATTTTATATTTTGACACTCTATGTGCTCTGTATCTTTATCAAGCCAGCGCCAGACCATAGACATTAATTCACATCTCATCTTCTTACCTACCTGTGTGTATAACTTCACTATTCCTTTCACATCTGGCAAATCTAATCAAGCCGATATTACCATCAATTCTTGAAGAGGCCTAATAGTTTATCACACTATGGTTCCTTTCTCTATCCCAAACCAAAACAACATTCCTTAAATGTGTTTTTCTACTCTCTTAGAATGTAATCTTCTCAGTGCAATACTAGGTATAAAGTAACGATGTAACACATTATTTTCATTTATTCCCTTCATTTCTGTTTTTGTTTGTGTGAGTGCATCCTCCAATGAAGATCATAAACTTTTAATGTCTTAGTAGATCCTTTCTTGAATTACTATGACCAAAGTAATTCCTTGGCAAACTGTCAGCTTTCTACCCATGAACTTTCCAAAACTTAGCTTGCTTAATCTTTGGAAAATAGATGCATCTCTGTTTCCAGAGATATTCTTGAAGTCTTTCCATCTGAGTAGGACTTGCCAGAGATTTTCCTCTTCTAGGAGGAGCCTGTGAAAACTAGATGCTCTCTCTTATTTTTTAATTGAGAAAGGGGTCTTGTGTACAAGTATCAGCACAAAAGCAGTCCCTTCTGAGAGAAAATGGTCAGCCCCACATTTAGAGCCAGGAAAATATAAAACAAAAGGCCAGCCACAGTGATCATCAAGATTTTGTTAGAATATCCAAATCTAAAAATTGAGATGAGGTGAGAGAGGAAGAGAGTAACAGAGACGAGGAAGAGGACAGGGAGGATCTAGGCTAGGGAGAGCTTTAAATGCTAGGCAGAAGAGTTCAACTTTGCAGGTAATAGGAAGTCACTGTAGTTAATTACAAACTCAAGAGTCTGATTGAGCCTGAAGGTGATTGGGGCGGAGAGGGGAGAGGAGTGACATGGTCAGATCTGTCCTTTAAGAAGACTACTTCAGTAACTATGAGAAAGATGAACCAAAGTGGTATGGAACTTGAGGCAAGAAAAAACTAATCAGAAAATTATTACTGGATGTGATGACCTGCACCAGAGGGTGGCAGCTTCAGAGGAGAAAAGGGAGACCATATAGGAGGAAAGTGAGAGGAAAGGAAATAGAGTCATCAGTTCTAGATAGCCTTCTTAAGGTGTTTAGTCACAAAGGAAATATAAAATGATAATTATCAAGGATGGAGAGATCAAATCAGGGCTTTTTGAACTTAGAGAGATATGGGCATGTTTGTAGCCATGAAGGAAGCAACCAGAAGATAAGGAGACATTGAAAATTAGTGCGAAAGTGGGGGTAATAGAGGAGTGAATCTGCTGGAAAGGATGGTATGGAATGGGATTATTTGTGCAGATTGATTGGTTTGCTTTGGTAATGTAAAAGGCCAACTCGTTTGAGAAGAGGTGAAGGAAGAGGTAATGATGAAAAGAGTCTCAATTTTTTCAGTGAAATATGATACAAAGTTCTTAGCTTACTGTAGGGATAATAGAATTTGGTCTATGGATCAGTGAATTGGGCTTCCTGAGAAGGCAATTGATGGTGAGTTTCCCTTCACTGTATCAGATATAGTATGGGTGATCAATTCTTTTTATTATCTGTGACCTAGGGTTTGCTAGTATATAGATTTTCATTGACTGGATCCAGTCTTGAAATTTGTTTTAAAAATGCCACTTGCATTCGTTTGTACATCATCTTATAGTTTGTGCATCATTTTCCACAAATTTTGAGTAAAAGGGGTTCAACTCTTTTTCAAGCATTTAAGGTAGTGAATATATTGGATACAGGGTATTTAAAAATATCCAAAGATGTTTTGTTTTCTCAATTACATGAAATAGCAATTTTCAACATAACATTTTCCAAAATTATACGACACAATTTGTCTCCCTCCCTCTCTTCTCTTTCTTCTACTGGAGATGGTAAGCAATTAGGCCTGAGTTATTCATGCATTATCATGCAAAATATTCATATTTTTTATTGTTGTAAGAGAATACTCATAAAACCAAAACCCCAAAATAAAACCACAAATAAACTAATAGAAAAGATAGTATGCTTTGATGTGTTTCTGACTTTCTCTGGACGTGGATAGTATTCTTTGTCATAAGTCCTTCAGCATTGTCCCAGGTCATTGTATTGCTGAGTCTTTTGCCATTGAACATCTTACAATATTGCTGTTACTGTGTACATTGCTTTCCCAGTTTCACTTATTATACTCTACATCACTGCACTTAGATCTTTCCAACCTTTTCTGAAGTCATCATGCTTATAATTTCTCATAGAACCATCACCAACATAAACCACCACAAAAAGAGCTGCTATAAATATTTTTGTACAAGTACATCCTTCCCCTTTTTTATGATCTATTTGGGATAAACCACCAGTAGTAGTATTACAGAATCAAAGAGTATGCTCAATTTTATAGCCTGATGGGCATAGTTCCAAATTACTCTCCAGAATGGTTAGATCAGTTCACATCTACACCAATGCATTAGTATCCCAATTTTGTCATACCCCCTCCAACATTTATCACTTTACTGTCTACTTGGCTGATATGATGTGTGTGAGGTGGTACCTCAGCATTGTTTTAATTTGCATTTCTTTAGTCAAAAGTGATTTAGAACATTTTTATATGATTATTGATAACTTTGATTTCTTCATGTGAAATTTGTTCATATCCTTCTACTATTTGTCAATTGGGGATTGACTTGTAGTCTTATAAAATTGACTTAGTTCTCTACAGATTTGAGAAATTAAATGTTTATCATAGTAATTTGTTATAAAATTTGTCCCATTTTATTGTTTACTTTCTAATCTTGCTTACATTGGTTTTGTTTGCACAAAAAATTTTAATTTAATATAATCAAAATTATTGATTTTACATCTTATAATGCTTTCTCTTGTTTCATCATGAATTCTTCCTTTCTCCATAAATCTGACAGGTATATTATTCTTTGTTCCTCTAATTTATTTATAGAATCTTTATATCTAAATCATATACCCATTTTGACCATATCTTGGGATAGGGTGCGAGATATTGGGATAAAGGTTATTTTAATTTCGCCCCACTGAAAATTTAGAAGATTCTAAGGAGTTAGAGACACCTACAAATAAATGTGGAAAAGTCATAATCACCTGAATGGAATCAATACAATCCTCCTCCCCAGAAAGTCTTGCTTCTCCACAGTCTGTTCCCATATGCATATTATCATTATCTTTTTTGGACTTTGCTTTGAAGGGAAACATACCTTGTGAATACTTGATAGACAACCCCCTTTCCAGGAAATTTGGCTCTCTTACTAATTTGGGATAATGGCATAGAAAGAAGTCAAGCCTTTTGATTCCTCATGTCCATGACTTTAATCCCTTCTTCCAGCTTTTAGAATCACATGGACCAGGGGTCCCCAAACTACAGCCCGCAGGCCACATGCAGCCCCCTGGGGCCATTTGCTCATACCCCACTGCACTTCCTGAAGGGGCACCTTCGTCATTGGTGGTCAGTTAGAGGAGCACTGTATGTGGCTGCACCTCAAAGTGTGGCGTTGTTCATGTACAGTACTACTTCTGGTGACATAATCCTTTGTGTGGCACCTTGTTCTGACAGTAATTGAATGAGAACAAGGAGCCACACAAAGGATTATGTGACTGCACAATGGAAGACGTTAGCATGGTGAGAGGCGATCTGGGGAGGGAATTCCGCACTCTTTATGCTGTTGCCTAGTATAGTGGTGGCAGTGATGGGCCTGTGCAAGGTCCAGAGCTGCAGCCTCTGCTATCCCAGGCAGCAGTATACAGATTTGTTCATAGTTTTTTTTTTAATAGTCCAGCCTTCAACAGCCTGAGGGGCAGTAAAACTGGCCCCCTGTGTAAAAAGTTTGGGAACCCCTGTTGTGGTCAATAATTTTTCACTCATGATTGAATGCTGCTCAGGAAATTACATTTATCTGGACAGAAGGCCCGATTCCCTTGAATTCTTGAACTTGATGTTATCTGCTAAGAAGTTCCCAAGGTCAGCACTGCCCAAGCAATCTTGATCCTTAGGCCAGATTATTAGGTTTTAGGATAACTTTTCCTAGGGGGAGCCTCTTCAGAAATGCTATTGTCTACGAAGTCCCCTCTCAGGTCATGTAGATGAACATGTCTGTCCCAGCTACAAGCCACCCAGTGTTGGTGATTGGGGCAAAACTTTCCCTCCTTTCCCCCCTGCTACCCTTGACATTTTATCCTTAGCATGTTCCTGGAATAATGGGAGAAGAGAAAATATGAGATTTACCTGGAGTTATTGATGAGGACTTCTTTTTTAATTGAATTGAAATGGACAGCATCTTTACCCAGAATTCTTCCCAAGGGTTTGCGCCACCTAATTCATCTTGGGGGCAGCTTTATTAATGGAAACTTCACCCCTAGTAGGGACTAAAGGACACATCTATGGTCCCCATAAAGGAGATGTAATCAAAAGTCTCAAATGCCATAGAAGCCAAGAGTTGATTTGGGAACTGTCTTGATATCCCTTGCAGAGGGTACGTGGTAGAAGGAACCATTCAGGTTTGCATTAGATTAGGTGGCTTTTGTAGATCTTTCCATTCTGTGATTGTTATTTTGAATGACCATAAGAAACACATTAAAAACTTTTCATATGAAAAATCTCTATTTAGTTTGACCAGTTAGTGTCTCCTATTTTTCATGAATAAATTTTTTCCAAGTCTTGTGAAGGATCCTCATGCCTGCATAAAGCTTTCAGATTGGCTAGACTGATTGTTCACTGATGAGTCTCCAATATTTGATATTCAACACTATCATTTATCATAGTATGCCTTCTAGCTTCTAAATATATTCTGTTCTCTTTCCCTCTGTTTAAAATATAACTCTATAAACACCCCACACCTGCTTGAATCCTGCTGAAAAGTAATTTTGAATTCCCAACAATAGCAGAGTTTGCCAAGAGAAAAGAGGAGTCAAACCTTTCTGGGCTCATTACAGATTCTGTTTTGGTGATGTCTGATGGTTTCAGCTCAGTAAACATTTCACTGACTCATAGACTTTTTAGTTCTGGAGGAGAGTTTAGTTAGAGTTTAGATAGATCTATTCTAACTATTATTTTTGAGAAGAGGAACCAGAGCCTAGGTGCTAAGAGAGATATAAAAAGTAACACAGTTATTTAGCACTTCTAAGGTTTACAAACTGCTTCTTCACAGCAACTCTCTATGGTAGATATTACAAATATCATCTCCATTTTCCATTATGTAGAAACTGAGGTTCAGAGAGTAAATAACTTGTATAACAAGGTAGTGAGTATTGGAATTATATTTCAAAGTTCCATTTTGTCCTGTTGCTTTGCCCAGTCCTGCTGCCTATGATATGCCATGTTGCCTTTTATTGCCTTTTTAGAACGTAGTGCCATGTATATGCATCAATAACCACAGTAAACAATAATGAGTGATAAATGCATTGAGAGGTTAAAAACATAATATAATGTAAAGTCCAGGTAGATAAGTATCTATCTATTATAGCTTCCTCATCCACATTTACTTAGATATCAATTTTCAAAGTCTACTTGAGACCATAGAGGGGTAATAGTTTAAATAAGGAAATTCTTTGGATACCTCAAGAAATATGATAATTCAAGCATTTATGATTTAATTTACATGATTCTCCTTTTGCCACTTCATATTGAAACTCTTCTATGCTCTAGAAGATGATTTCATTGTTTCAGATTCCTGTGGCTACAAAAATTAATCTCAAGGTGGCCAACCAATTCTGGTGATTAATCCCACCTCATTTAGGGCAACTTTATGGTACAGTATATACAGTGATGGGCCTGGAGTTAGGAAGATCTGAGTTCAAAAATAGCCATAGACACTTACTACCTGTGTCATCTTGGGCAAGTCACTTAATCCTATTTCCCTCAGTTTCCTTATTTGTAAAATGAACTGGAGAAGGAAATGGCCAACCATTCCAATATCTTTGCCAAGAAAACCCTGAAAGGGGCTATGAAGAGTCTCAAATGACTGAACAATAACCAATGATAATATATGTCTAGCATTGAGACTATTAGTACAAAAACAATCTTTGTTAGTGTTATTAGAAGAGTACTTTAAAAAATCATTATTACTCATTTATTGAGCAAACATTTCTGGATCACTGTTTAGAAGTCCCTAGAGCAGCATTGGTGAATGTTTTCAAATTTGGGTGCCCAAACTGCATCTTCAAGCTGCCTGTGAGCATTACCTCAGAGAGCAGAGGGAGGAAGTGCTCACTTTGGGTGACTGGACAGAGGGATGGGTTATGCAAAAAATATCCTCAGGCCCTGGGAAGAGGGGGACTGGAGCAGCAACCCACATGCTGGCTGTGTATACACCTTTGCCAATGCTGCTCCAGAGGAGGACAAAAAGTACATATAGGTAAATAAGATGGAAATTAAAATATGCTTAGTACAGAAGCAGCATACAAATATGAAATCTTTGAAATCAGATATAGGATTAGTAATTTCAGTTATCTAAGAATTAAAATTAATCTCAATAAATATATTTTATGGGATTTATTAATGATAATTAGAAATCAAGGAATAAAGAGGATGCAAAATAAAGACCACTTGCCCATGGCTCATCAGCCAGTTCAAACACCTGCATTACCACCACCAAGCTTGGGACAGGAAGTAAAGAGCCGGGACCCTCCATGTCCCTGCCTAATATCCCCTGTCTACAGTAAGTATGTAATGACAGGAAGTCAGTGGACTCCTGGGAAATGTAGTTCTTTTTTATGATAACAGATTTTCAATATACAGTTAGAAGACTCAGAGTTGTTTATATTTGTATAATACTTTAAAATTATTTTATTCTTATGATCCCTTTAACAAAGGTGCGGAAGATAAGATAACTGTCAATAACATAGTGTAAGTAGTAATAGTCTCATTTTACAACTAAGTCTACTGAGGCTCACATATATGGAGTACTTTTGCCAAGTTTACATAATTAACAAGTACCAGAGCCAGGCCATCTTGGTAGTAAATATAGAGCCAAATATTTGGATTCCAAAGCCAGTGTCTTTTCTATCATTCAGCTTCTTAGCAGGGTAATATGAGAATTGTACTTGGAAGGATTGCTAGAGCCAAGATACACACACACACACACACACACACACACACACACACACACACACACACACACACACACACCCATGAAGCAATGTGGATCTGTAATTAGTTCTATAATCTAAGATCTATACTTGGCAATGGCATTTTATTTAGATCCTTGCCCTAATGTGTATTTCAGCATTGATGGGCACTTTCATTTTGACAGTTTGCTATAGAGATGACTTTTTTCCCTTTGCCAAAGAAGGTGACTTTATTAGCCTGGGCTGTGTTTCAACTACTTTGGAATGCCAAAAGCTGCCTTAAAGAGTTTGTCTACTTTAAATCAACCCTTGTTTTAACTCCCCCAGAAGGTTGTCCAAGCCTTTTCAAATCTCTGTGCTATAATCATGTTATATATTACCCTGCCATTAATATTAATTTTGAAAAATTGCATTGTACAGGAGAAGCCAAGTGATAACTTTGCATGTTTTTATAGACAGGTGCTTTCTCTTTTGTTGTTTAACACTCACCCCCAATACATTTCTATGCATGGAATTCATTCTGAACTGCATCATTATGGTTTTATGCTTTGTGTTTCATTGATTAAAATTTTGTTTCTCTATTGCTGGTTGAGTAAAATGTATAAAATTGTGTAAGAAAAAAGGAGAATCACAGTCCATTTGGTTTTAGCTGACAATATTTTTGTATTTATTTATCCATCTTTCAATGTGTGATTCATTTTAGCTTTTTCTTTTTAAAATTTAAATGAAATTTATTTTTTTAGTTAGAAAAAATCTATTTTCCCCTCCAATTTCCCCCCTTTTGAAAAGAAAACCAAAATCTCTGTAACAAATATACATAGTTAAGTTAAACAAAGTCCTGCATTGTTTATATCCACAGAATATTTTATTTGATCTGCACCTGGAGTCAATCACCAATCTGTCATGTGATATTTCATTGTCAATCTTCTGGAATGACAGTTGGTTAGAGTTAAGTCTTTCAAAGTTGTTTCTAAGACTTTAATTTTTGAGAACTATTGTTTCATTGCTCTGGGTCTTCCCTCTGTTGATTCTAATCATAACTTCTGTCTGTAAGAATTTGAATAATATTTCTACCCAGATAGATATTTTATAAAGTTTATTGGAAAGGGTAGACAATCATTCCTATAAGTAAACTGACCATGTGGTCCCTAGCCTGCATGTCTCTCCTTCCCTTCACCTGCCTGCTCTGTTCCTGACTTCTTCCTTCTCTGTTCTCCTCCACAAGGCCAAAGCCTTGACTTTTATTGAGGTACTGCATGTAGAGTGACGCAAACCTGGCGCAACTGTGTTCTTTCAAGAATGTTTGATGGACAGTTCAAGTTACTCAGGAGGGAGAGGGAATAATCATCCTTGACACCAATTCCCCCTGTGATCCTTTGGGAGACCAGTTTCCCCTATGGATCATTTAAATATAATTATCTCATAACTCTAAGTACCTTCTAGCTAAAAGTACATACAATATTGTATTTTTCTAAGAGGAATTCAAAATTGTTAGAGATGAGAGTAAAATACAAAAACTGATTAATAGACACATTGACAAAATGCCAATTAGGGGGCAGTACCCTTTGGCATAAGAGTTTACATTCAGAATAAGTATGTTCAACTCCCTTTGATTTGGTTGATTATATCCCAAAGTTCATTCTGGATTTTTTGATGATGTGTGTTGCTTCTTTAGGCATCTTTAAGTGCTTTCTCCAAAAGGATTCACTTTCTTTATTCAGGATGTTGACAAGTTTCTTTTCCTGAAATACCTCCAAAAATTTTTAAATCTTGGATTTCAGGATAATTACACAATCCCCTATGAGGAGGGTATTGACAAAGACCAGAATCACCCTGGGATACATGACTGAGTTATAAGGTATATGAAACAATGTCAAAAGAAAATCCAAAGAACCCCCCCCCAAAAAAAATCCCAAAATAAAAAATAAGAATTAAATTCTTTATAAAAATAAGTACAGAAATGATAAAAAAAATAAAAATCTTACATGTATAAAATTCTGAGTAAAAAATAAACCTGTAACAGGTTCTTGAATCACAGCAAGACTATTAAAATGATTTATGTCCCACAAATAGCAGCAATACAGCACTTTACCCATTTGCAGCCAGAACTACAGAAAATTGCCAAAGTATAAGAGAGAAAGGACTAACTTTCACCAGCAAATGAGAAAAATTATTCTCTGGCCTGATTTTACCGTCCCTGTCAGAGATGGGGGGAACCAGGATGATAGCCAACCTGAGGTACTTGCATCAAAGTATTGCACATGGAGTGTGGGTCAAGGGAGTCCTGCATCTTAACATATGTGAAGTGCTGCAACCTCGATTCTCACACTAGGTTCAAGTCCTTTTGTATTGGCATAGAAGTTCAACAATCCTCTCTGGATTGGTTTTGGTCCTTTTTGATCTTGTGCTACTTGGCACTGTATAGTGACTCTTTTGTTCCCTTCTTGAATTAGACATAATCATTAAACAAAGCCCTATAACATTTATCAATAAATGGCAGCTTTCCATAGTTGAAAGCCTTTTGGGTATGCATATTACTAGATAATAGATACTGTGAACTTATACTGTAATCTTTTTCCTTCAAGTAAAAAAAAAACATTAATACTAATTTAATATATTTCAAGTATCACCAAGGTTAGGAAATAAGAAAGAAAAAAAATGAAATATCCTATTGGAAATGTAGAGAGAAAAAATAATTTCAAAATCATAATTTCTCAGTTAACATTCCATGTGACAATGAGTTAGCCAAGCAGAGGCACAACACAAAATGTGCTCACTCAAAAATGAAATTGATATCCCTCTTAACTTGGTCAGGACCCACAGTGAGTGTACATAATTTTTTCACCAGGTAAAAACCTTTTAAAAACAGTAGTACAACAACTAATACAGATTCTAAAAAATACCAAAAATCCCCCCAAATATAAGAGCCCATTAATGACAATAGCAAACAAATCAACTATCATTAGGATTAACATGAGTTGCTGTGTGACATCCAAAAAATCTATGAACACATGAATACTTGTTATAAGTTATACAGTTTTAGCCAATCTTTCAACCATGGCAAAATATTTTTAACAAAGTCTGTTATTACCATCATTCTAAAATATTGTAGCAGAGAAACCCAGAAAAAAAACCTTTGTATAGTTGATGGAGAATTACAAAATATAATAAATCCATTTTGAAGATACTAGGCTTCACAGGAAAAATTATTCCCACGGATGAGATTATAACACATCACAGGGTAGTTAAGCCACTTGGACACCTCCCTCTCTCTTGGTTTGAGACTATAACAGTGTAACAGAACTGTCTCCCATATGTACCAAACATTTTTACATGGAACTGAGGACTAAAAAGCAAAAATTACTTCAGGTGTGTCATCCATTACATTTATAATAAATGCAGAGATGGGAAAATACAACAATGACATTGCACTTTGCTTAAACTATAACTAGACCCTTACCTCTTGTCACAAACAACCCAGAGACAAGCAAATAAATGATCAGAGGTAGGGAATGCTCCCAGATATCTAAAATCCATGTCTGAATACTCATTAAAATCCATTTAAATCATTAGACATTTACATTCCCAAAACTTGTATACAGGTTGAAATCAATGTGATGAAGTCCATCCATCATCTCTGTGTGACAATTAACAAAGGCAAAAAAGGAACAAAATGCTATTTATGGGCTTATACAAAGATATTCTTCAGTACAATCATAGTCATAGGGGAGATACAAATAAAGACAATTTAACAGAATATTTCACTTTTGATAGCTTATGAAGTGGGTAATAGTAAATTACATATATCTTGTATTCAGAATTGAGTTACAGAGACTTCTTCATGCTGGGGAGGAGAACAAACTGCAACAATTAACATCAATAAGACAATTAGGTCTGAAGAGGCTTAAATTTCACCTACAGACTCTTTGAGGTTCCTTCCTCTCCTAAGTACTATCATTCATCTAAATCCCTTTGTCCACACCTCTTGGGTCCCCCATACTGTGGGGAATTTCCACCTTGAGTACAAGTGTTTGGGTGTGAGTTTTGATTTTCCTCACTTGAAAAACTATTTATCGTATTATTAACCTTATTCTTAAAGTTTCTATTTCTATTTCTATTCACCTGATTTCTTTTCCTACAGTCCATAAATACATGATCCACCTTTCCACAAAAATAACATGTTAGTGGTTATTAGGTAGATACTTGTAAAGGAGCTATGATCTCTCCTTGCTTCCCCATTCCAACTGTTTCAGTTAATTCTTTTATTTCCTTCTTCAATGTCTCTACTAAAGTAGCATTCTCCTTATCCTTCCCACCCTGTTTAGCAGTTAATTCTTTTATTCCCTTCCTTAATGCTTCCACTAAATCAGTGTTCTCCTTTTCTTTATGTCCCTCAAAAGCATAAACTGCCACTCTTTGTACTTCTTCAAGGTCCATTGTAGGCCGATTTGTACAGCTAGTCTCATCTGTGGTAACTGCTTCTTGGCCTGTGTTCTATATAGTTCATTGGAGTGGGTTGTAGTGAGGCTAGTAGGGTAAGGGAGGTGGGGTGTTGTAATGTAGCTGGTCAGCAGGTGGGGAGGCAGAGCAAAAGGATTGGGGGTGGGGGTGGGGAGGAGAGGAAACAGGGAGAGGCTGGGGACATGGTGGAGAGGAACAGGTGAGGGGCTGGGGGCAAAGTGAAGAGGAGTAGGATGGGTAAGGTCTAGAGGAGTCATAGTAAGGTGATGGGAAGGAGGGATTGAAGTAGGGATGTTACAGGTGGGAATAGGGGAGATGGTAGGTTCGAGTTTCTTCATGGTCGCCATCTGTAAGAATTGGAATAATATTTCTACCCAGATATATATTTTAAAAGGTTTATTGGAAAGGGTAAATAATCATTCCTATAAGTAACCTGACCATATGGTACCTAGCTTGCATGTCTCTTCCTCCTTCCCTTTATATGCCTGCTCTGTTCCTGACTTCTTCCTTCTTCTTTCTCTTCTCAGTTCTCCAACATAAGCCCAAAGCCTTGACTTTTATTGATATACAGCACATAGAGGGATGCAAACCTGGTGCAACTGTGTTATTTCAGGAATATTTGATGGACATGTCAAGTTACTATGGAGGGGGAGGTGATAATCATCCTTGACACATGTTTTATTAGATGGTTTCATTAGTTGCTAAAAATAATAATAAAAATTCATTCCGAGAGCAAAACCTCTAGTAATGAGCCTCATTGCACCTAAACTGGTCCTCAGAAAAACACATAGTCTCTTTGTATGGCTGAGTTTTTCATGTGGTAGGAATTTCATTTTCTAGTGTTCTCTGAGAACAAAAAAAAACAAAAAACTGGACCACTTTTGATTCAGAATGAGACATTGAAGAGGGTCTTTATTGAATTTTGGAATACCAATGATCAAAAAAGGCAGTGTTGTAAAGGTTTTCTTCTTCTTTCCTTCACTAAAATAATAAATAATAGAGAAAGGAAGCAACAAGGTATAGTAGGAGAAACAACCTGGGGAACTCTGAGGTAGAGTCCAGTCCTGGCTTTTTCTATGACTTTCTATTGGTTTAGGCAATGCACTTGACCTGTATTTTTAAAATATTAGAACTGGAAGGGGCCTTAGGGATCAGCCCATAACTCTTCTTATAAAGCAGGAAACTGAGGGAAGAAAGAAAGTAGAAATCTTAGCAGAGTTTGGATTAAAATTTAGGTTTCTTGATTCCCTGAGAATGAATATTACAAAAGAATTTCTGTGGCCTCATAGAAATTTTATACCTCTGTTATTTCTTTTCCATCATAGTATTATATATTATGATTATTTATGAATGATCTGTTTTAATGGATTATAAGCTTTATGATGCCCAGAATTTTTTTTTTATTCTTTGTGTCCAACATACCTAAATGATGCACAAATGTCCAAGTCTCTAATTAGGTACACTTCATATATAGCAGTATATTATTGAATAGATTCATAGATCCTGGTCAAATTAAAAATGAATCCTTTATATTCCACCTTTTAATTTGGAATCTGCTAATTTTTAAATTATACTAATAAAATATAATTCAATATGAAATAATTCTTAAATAATTTCAGAAGGAATTGTTAGAATATAGTTATCTTTACCTAATTTAAACCCCAGAGCTCCAGAGACCTCTTAATCTAAGTTTTTCAAAATATGATCTATAACTTCCTTTTTTTAAAAATCCATTTACAATTAAATATTTTATTAAGACTTACTATTAAATTCATCTAGCAATATTAAGTACCCAGTGAATACAATAGATTAGCATTAGTAAGCATTTATTAAATGTCTGCTTTGTGAAAATCAAGGGAGTGGCCTGAGGGAAGGGCTACTTGGTGCTAGGAAATAAAGAACTGCTGTATCCAGAGTGGGAAATGGTCTGAGACAATGATTTTCAAAACTGATTTCTTCTTGCATAATGATGAATTTCTGTAAATTTGAAGTCCAGGAAAGTTGCTGGTTGGAAATAATGAGGTGGATTCTCAGTGTTCCCTTTAAATGGTGAACATGGCATGCAGTACTAGATGCATAGAGAGTATAAAAAATACACAGTGGTCATAAAATATGGCACACAGAAGTAACTATAATATAAAAATAGGGGATGAAAATTTCACTGAATCAAATTTATACTTACTTCAGTAAAAGGTACAAAATCTTGTTTTGTGAAATTCTAGGGTTACTACTAAGATAGTTACTTGACCAAAGAGTTCAATGAAGGCTTCATGAAGGAGGTACCATTTGAATAGGACATGAATAGGAATTCAGTAGGATACGTTTAGGGGAAATTATAAACAAATACATAAAAGTAGGAAAGATCAGTGCTTCTTTTGGGGAACTGAGTGATCCCTTTTGGCTCAGAGATTGGTATAGGAAATAGTATATCAATGTTATACTAATAGTAACAAAACTATACCTTGGATGGAGCAACTGAGGCTTTGCTCATAATATGTGTAGTCATTGAGTAGCACAGAATTAGAGGGTTTAGCTCTTAGTTTACAGAAATGATTAATTAAAATTGGAAAATACTTGATATAAGTTTGTTATGAAGTCATCATATACTCTACCCTCCTTCTACCCTATTTTACAATTCATATTTCTGTCCCTCTATGCAGTGTTATCCTCAGCTCCTACAATTTTCTTTCAGAGCCCTTCATGCAATTTGTCTTAGGTCCAGTTTGTGATACCCTAGGATCAGAAATTCTCTTTTGCAGCTAAAAATTGTAAGATGAAATGGCACCTCTCAAAGTTATGATACTTTTGGAGAACAAAATGAAATTCCTTGCAATTGTCTCAAGGGAGAATATCTTTGAGAACTTGGCATTGTAAGATTTAGCAGTTACTGACAGGAACCCAAGTGATTCATCCAGAACTTGTTGTATTTATGTTTCATTTTATTATTTAATGTGCTTATTAAGTACAAGAGATTAGTTACAGTCATAAGCTGAATGATGCCAAAGGGAAAATCAGGAAACACTCTCTTTTAATTTGTAAGTTAATTACTACAAGATATTTGAAGATATACTAGAGAAAAAAATTAGTACTTATAAAAATAATGTAGCCTTTGCTAATGTGATAGAATAATTGTGTGGTTGGTATTTTTTATCTTCATCTGAGGTTGCTTCAAGTGAAACTGGTGTGGCTACATCCTTTGCCCATGTAGATGATGGCATTCTCTTTTTAGCTTATCTGTAAAAAGATAGATATATACCACATAGTCTCTCAGACCTTTTATAACTTTACATATTTTGAAGTATATATTATTCTCATCTGTGTAATTCTACTGTATACTTTTTTGTAAATATAGCATAAGAAGTCTCCCTAACAAAATAGTCTGGTGGGGTTGGAACTAAGATGGGCTTGCAACTAAAAAAAAAAAAGAAAATGGACAAATTACAAACCCTCAGATAAATTGGAAATCCTAAAAATCAAGGGAGAAATGAATAAAATTGAAAGTAAAAGAATTATTTAAGTAATAAGACAAAGCATTGGGATTTGAAAAAAACAAACAAATATAATAAGGTGTTTGTTAAGAAAAAGAAAGAAGAGAACCAAATTAAGAATATTATGAATGAAAGGGGTGACCTCACCTCTAATGAAGAGGAAATTTTGCCCAATTATATGGCAATAAATATGGAAATGTAGGAGAAGTGGATTAATATTTACAAAAATATAAATTGCCTAAATTAACAGAAGAGGAAATATAATACTTAAATAATCCCTATCAGAAAAAAATTGAATAAATCATCAAAGAACTCCCTAAGAAAAACCCACCAAGGTGAGATGGATTCAAAAGTGAATTCTATTAAACATTTAAAGATCAATTAATCCCAATACTCTATAATCTATTCGATAAAATAGGCAAAGAAAGAGTCTTACCGAATTCATTTTATGATACAAATATGATACTGATTCCTAAGCCAGGAAGACCAAAAACAGAGAAGGAAAACTATAGACTAATCTCCTTAATGAGTATAGATGCAAAAATATGAAATAAAATACTAGCTAAAAGGTTATAAGAAGTTATCACAAGGATTATTTACTATGACCAGGTGGGATTTATACCAGGAATGCAGGATGGTTTAATATTAGGAAAACCATTAACATAATTGACCATATCAACAACCACACCCACAGAAATCACATGGTTATCTCAATAGATATATAGAAAAAGCCTTTGACAACAAATAACACCCATTCCTACTGAAAACAGTAGAAAGCATAGGAATAGAAGGGCCTTTCCTCAAAACAATAAACAGTATTTATTTAAAACCATCAGCAAGTATCTATAATGATAAGTTAAATGCCTTCCCAATAAAATCAATAGTGAAGCAAGGATACCCATTATCACCACTACTATTTAATATTGTACTAGAAGTGCTAACAGTAGCAATTCCAGTAGAAAAAGAAATTGAAGGGATCCAGAGTAGGCAATGAGGAAACTAAAGTATCACTCTTTGCAAATAATATATTGATATACCTAAAGAATCCAAGAAAATCTACTAAAAAAACTAGTAGAAACAATCAATAACTATAGCAAAGTTGCAGGGTACAAAATAAACCCACATAGATCATCAGTGTTCTTATGTTTCCAACAAAACCCACCAGCAAGAGTTAAAAAGAAAAACTTCATTTAAAATTAATCTAGACAAGATAACATACCTGGGAATCTACTTGCCAAGAGAAATTCAGGAATTATATGAACATAACTACAAAACACTCTTCAGACAAATAAAACTGGATCTAAACAATTGGAAAAACATCAATTGCTCATGGGTAGGATGAGCTAATATAATAAAAATAACAGTCCTACCTAACTTACTTACTCAGTGCTATCCCTATCAAACTACCAAAACCCTTTTTTATTGAATGAGAAAAAATTTTAAGAAAGTTCATCTGGAAGAATAAAAAATGATCAAGAATATTAAGGGAAATAATGAAAAAAAATGTGAAGGATGGTGGCCTCGCAGTACCAGATGTTAAACTGTACTATAAAGCTGTGATCATCAAAACAATATGGTATTGGCTAAGAGGCAGAAAGGTTGATGAATGGAATAGACTTGGGGTAAATGACCTAGTAAAATAGTGTATAATAAACTGAAAGATCTCAGCTTTTGGGACAACAACCCACTATTTGGTAAAAAATGCTGGGAAAATTGGAAAACAATATGGGAGAAATTAGGTTTAGATCAGCATCTCACATCCTATAGCATATATAAATATATATAAATTCAGAATGGTTAAATGACTTAAATATAATGAAGGAAATTATAGGTAAATTAGGTGAAAATAGAATAATATACCTGTCAGATTCATGGGAAAGGAAAGAATTTAAGAACAAGCAAGAGATAGAGAATATTATAAGATATAAAATGAATAATTTTGATTTCCTTAAATTAAAAAGGTTTTGCATAAACAAAACCAATGCAACCAAAATTAGAAGGGAAGCAACATATTGGGGAAAAAATCTTTATAACAAAAACCTTAAAAAAGATCTAACTTCTCAAATTTATAAGGTGCTAAATCAATTGTACAAAAAAATCAAGCCATTCCCCAATTGATAAATGGGCAAGGGTCATGAATAGGCAGTTTTCAGATGAAATCAAAACTATCAATAAGCACATGAAAAAATATTCTAAATATTTTATAATTAGAGAAATTCAAATCAAAGCAACTCTGAGGTACCACCTCACACCTAGCAGATTGGCCAATAATATAGCAAAGGAAAGTTATAAATGTTGGAGGGGATGTGGCAAAATTGGGACATTGATGCATTGCTGGTGGAGTTGTAAATTGATCCAACCATTATGGAAGACAATTTGGAACTATGCCTAAAGGGCACTAAAACATTGCCTGCCCTTTTATCCAGCCATACCTCTACTTGGTCTGTACCCCAAAGAGATAAATGGGAAAAAAACTTGCACAAAAATATTTATAGCCGTGCTCTTTTTGGTGGTGAAAAATTGGAAAATGAGGTGTGCCAATGAATTTGGGAACAGCTAAACAAATTGTGGTTTGTGTTGGTGATTGAATACTATTGTGCTGAAAGGAATAATAAACTGGAGCAATTTCATGTGAACTGTAATGACCTCCAGGAATTGATGCAGAGTGAGAGGAGCAGAACCAGGAGAACATTGTACACAGAGAGTGATGAACTGTGACATAGTCAAACGTAATGGACTTCTCTAGTAGTAGCAATGCAATGATCCAGGACAATCCAAAGGAATTTATGAGAAAACCAAGAGAGACAACTGTGGGAGCAAAAATGCAAAAGAAAAACATTTGGTTGATCACATGGTTCAATGGGGGATATGATTGGGGATGTTGACTTAGTTATCACTCTAATGCAAATATTAATAATACAGAAATAGGTTTTGAACAATGATATGTGTAAAATCCAGTAGAATTGCTTATTGGCTCCAAGAGGGGGGACGAAGAAAGCGAGGGAATGAATATGAATCATGTAACCATGGGAAAATATTCTAAATAATTTAATTAAATAAATAAATTAACTAAAAAGACACTAAAGGCTTCCTCCTGTGTTAAAAAAATTTTTTTTAATGGATGAGCACACCACTTAAAGGGATCTTGAAGAAGAATTGGTATTAAAATATTTCAAAAACTGGCCCCTGCTGTGTTGTGTTAAGATGACTTTGGTTTTATATTGCTAACTGTTATTTTTGAAGAAGAATTATTTTCCTATTCACTGTGTACAAAGCGTTATACTAAGGCTCTTGAATGGGACATTTTTAGGACTGACATTCAACAAATGTTAACTGTTTCTTTAATTTTTACAGACAGATTCTTCCCTTTTTAATTAAAAAATAAGCCTTGATAGTTAAAATGATTCTTGTTTACTTTTAGCATCCTTTTTCCAAATTAGTTCCTTAAATAGATAGACTCAATTTTGCTAATCCAGATCTAGGCCAGAATGACTGAACTGCTGGGCCTGCTGCCAGGCAGGTGGCAGAGCTTCTGAAAAGAAAACTAGGTGTCTCCCCAGAGAGCTGATCTTGTATATACTTAGAGAAAAAAAAAGACTTTTTTTTAGGTCCTTTGGGGACAAAGAAGAAAAACAGAATTTAGACTTGTATCAGTCAGGAGAATCCTAGTGAATGGTTTTGTAAACCTGGGGTCAAATGCTGATATTGTCAGCAGGAAAAATTTGGAGTCATGATTGTGATATCTCCAAATGACCATACGTCAATTTTTACAAAGGAACCTGGAAGTCAGCTTTTGCCTGTTGTCCTCCAGAAGAAGGATGGTTTAGTTCAGTGGTTTCAAACCTGAATAGAAAACAATATGTAAGGATACCTGGGAGCTGTATATTGATTTAGAACTCACACATTAATATTATCTTTTATTGTGCATTCATTTACTTAAATATGTACTGATTAGATTTAATTAAAATTACATTTTTAATTACATTACAGATTTAATTTGGGTAACTTTCCCTGGCCCATAGCCTTATTTGACACCTGGTTTAGGTAACAGAGGGGTGTGAAGATATATTGCTGTGGAAAAGGTAGGTCAAAATAGTTTTTAGTAGTGGTAATACCACTTAGAGAATTCTTTGACAAGTTTAGAATTTAATCAGTGTGGTTACTTCTTTCATCAGGACAGAATATACTCCCTCAAACATTCTTATTCTCCTTATTTCTTGTCCTTCTCCTTATTTCTTGTCCATATCTTTCCATTTTCACGCAGTGCCAGGAGAGTCTTTTTCTTGTTTCTGAGTACCACTGCAATGGTTGGACTGTTCGGAGCTATTATCTGATTACTAGCCTTACAAAATCTGAATATGCTCATAGCAGGATGATCATTTCATAGTGAGAGTTTTTGTTGTTGTTACTTTTTTATTGTTTAGACCCAGCAACTCTCAAATATGGTTTTAAAAGACATGAAACAGTTATGATCTATATTAAGAGAATGAGTATTAAATTAAAGATTGTGAAAAAATAAAATAATGATAAAGAAATAAAGATGCAAAGAAATTAAATCACATGATCTGAGTCACCCAGCTAGTAAGTGATGGGGCAGGATTTGAATTAGACTTCCACTCTTTAAAAACTTAGAATACTCTTTTCCCCTTCAATCCAAAAATTTTTCTTTGTGTGCCTCATTTAAGTGAGAAAATTTTTCCTATTCCAACTTTCCCTTCCCTTTTGTGCATTCCTCTTTCTCACCCCTTCATTCTTAAAAAAATAAACATTATTTTATTTGGTCATTTCCAAACATTATTCATTGGAAACAAAAATCATTTTCTCCCCCCCCCCCCCCGCCCCCGCCCCACCTCTCCCATAGAATGTGAGATTTTCTATTCAGCTCTGATTTTTTTAATCAGGAATATGTGAATGTCTTTTATTTATTTATTTTAAATAAAGTCCTCAATCTATTTTTATTTATTTATTATTCATTCATTCATTCATTCATTTATTTATTTGCTGTTATTTATTTATTTGTCTGTCTGTTTATTCATTCATTCATTCATTTATTTATTTATTCATCCATTTATTTATTTATTCATTCAGTCATTTATTTATTTATTTTTTGAAAACCATTACCTTCCGTCTTGGAGTCAATTCTGTGTATTGGCTCCAAGGCAGAAGAGTGGTAAGGGCTAGGCAATGGGGGTTAAGTGACTTGCCCAGGATCACACAGCTGGGAAGTGTCTGAGGCCAGATTTGAACCTAGGACCTCCCATCTCTAGGCCTGGCTCTCAATCCACTGAGCTACCCAGCTGCTCCCTTCAATCTATTTTAAAAGTATTTTTCCTGTGAATGATAATATTGAGTTTTGCTGGGTAGATGGTTCTTCACTGTTGCCACTTAAAAGTCTTGAGACCTTGGACAATTCTTTTCTTCTCTTTGAACATCAATTTCCTCACCTGTAAAGTAGAGATAGTATACAAAAGAACTTACAAAGTCATTGTGAGGAAATGGGATATTTTATATATATAAGGAAAATGTAGTTATCCAACTGAAAGTTATGACTGGTAATAAAGGTACCTGTTTGGGGTTCTATTTCATAGGGAGGGGAATGGGCAGGTGATTGAGAGTTTTAATGGGTTTTTGGGTGTTCATAGATCATTAACTACTTCGTGGAGAAATTATAAAACTGTGCAAGACCTGCTTTCAAATTCTGAGGAGAGATGGGTGATCTGGAACATAGGCTACCTCCAGAAAGAAGGAGGAAAAGGGAAGAGAATAAACATTTATATATTTCCCACTATGTGTCAGGCACTATGCTAAGTGCTTTTTGCAAACTTTATCCAATTTATCTTGCCAAAGAAGAGGATAGAGTGGGAAGAGAAGAAGGATTGAGTTCCTTCTTATTAGGAATCTTCAAATAAACCCTTGTTGACCAATTATTAACTATTATGTTTTAGAGAGGATTCTTATTTGTATATGAAACTGGTTGGATTATTTGGCCTCTTAGGCCTCTTTTAACTTTGAGATAAACCTTTTGCGTTTGGGAACTTAGTTGGTGTGGCTTCAGGTACTGATCTTAATATCATTACAGTGAAGTTAAGGATGGAGTTTGAGTATAATAGCTTAATATATTATAATAACTGGAAATTGTGGAGAGTACATTTGTGTCTGCTTATGTTCCATGGTTTTACTGTAGCTTCCCTTTCAACATCTTTTTTCTTAAACATTGGTATGTCATTAGTGACTAAGCTATGAGTTATTTTATGAAGGCCTTTCCTAATAGGTATGCAATTAAGTAATTAATGGATGAAGGGCAGCTGTGTAATATAGGAAAGCACCCGAAGCTGAGAGGGAGAACATTTGGATTCAAGGCCTGGTTCTTCTAGTTGTTAAACTGTATGACCTTAATTTGACAGGTGGTGAAGTAGAGAGAGTGTCGGACCTGTTGTCATTAAGATTCATCTTCCTGAGTTCAAATCTGCCTTAGACACAAACTAGCTGTGTGATCTTGAACAATTTACTTAATTCAGCTTCCTTATTTGTCAAATGAGTTGGGGAAGAAAAGTATCTTTGCCTTTTAGCATCAGGAAAGATTGGACACAGCTGAAAATGACTGAATAGTAACAGGAACCTTATTTCTCATTCTTTTTTGCTGTCAATTGGATTTGTCAATTCGATTTAACTTATGGTCCCCATTTTAGACTAATTATGACTAAAATCTATAGATTAAAAAAATCTTTAGAAATGGGAGTTACTATCAAGTAAACTTTATACTTTTGACCATTTGGAATATTTAATCTCTTGTTTTTTTTGGTATTTATATTCTTTTTCTGGTCCCATTGTGTTTTGAATTTTATTATCCCTACTTTTCCAAACAAATCTACCCCTCTATTCTGGTCAGTCCTGTTGCTTCTATGTGCTGTGTTCTGACTGATGGCTTTATATCTATTGTTTCTCTTGCTTCAAATTCGATAGAATCATAGATCTTGGAGACCATCTATAGCCTGTTGTACATTTAATATCCTCTTCTGGTTGATCCTTCAATTTATACTTGTATTGATAGTTTGTGTCCCTAAAAAGTAGATACTACTCAATCTCATGGTTGTAGAGTAATTGTAGTTCTCTAGTACTGTTACAATCCCTTTCTGATATACTTCCTTTTGATAATCAGCCCAAATTATTTCATTTATACAGAAAGTGTTTGCAAAAAACTTAAGAACTGTTGTTATAAAATCAATCTCTTCAAACCAGAGTAAGAAGACCCTAGATATAAGTTCTTGTTTAACTGTCTGCTGGGCTCTCTGGGTTGGTAGTGGTTGTTGATCTTTGTATTTGAAGAGGACCAAAATGGCATCATTATGTTGGGGTCACTATACAGTAAATCCAATTTTGGTTGATCAGACTAATTTGAACTTGCAAAGGCTTTACCACTGATAGGACCTAAATGTACATTTTGGCTGGGGATGTTTCTAAATTTTTGCATCTCACATTGCTTTTGAGCTACTGAAATTCTGCTTTGCCCATAGAGGTCACACCTTCTTTGCTGTAGGCACAGTGTGCAGGATGGTCCAATGCCAATGTCTCCTATGTCTCACAGTTGATACCAAAGTTCTTTAGTGAAGCCTGGAGAATGTCCTTGTACGACTTCCAATCTCCATGTGAATTCTAGCTTTGGGTGAGTTCTCCATAAAATAGCCTTTAAGGCAAACATATAATGTGGGTAGTTGTCTAGGCCTTCTGGGATTCTAATTATTGGCATGGGGAAAGGATAAGCATTTATATAGTACCTAGTATGTGCTAGGTAATATGGCAACTGATTTACAAAATCTCAGTTGAAAGATGAAAATCTTTCTCCTTTCCTTCATGTACATGAGAAGAAATTGAGATTCAAAGAAAAGTAATTTCAGTCAGGTAGGTAGAGGAAGCTAGTTAGTAATAGAACTAGTATTAGAATATGGGGTAACTGAATGCCAAAGTGTTCTTTACTCCACTCTTTGATGCTCCTTTCTTTAGTCTTCACCTGCCTATCTATAGCTATTCTATAAAATCCTGTCTAGATTTCATCACTCCTTTTAATGCTTCTGGGCTATAGAGAGAACACTTTTTAATTTCAGTATTGACTGGCTGTGTGATCCTGAGCAAATCACTTAATTCTGTGCTTCAATTTCTTTGTCTGTAGAATGAGGATAATCATACTTGTATTAACTACTTTATAGGTTTATTATAAGACATGTACTTTATAAATTAGAAAAACAAATAAATGTGAGATGATAGTTTTAATTTAACACAAACTAATCTTTCCCTTATAGCCTTTTATCTTTACTGCCCTTGGGATTATGAAATCCTAGAATTAGAACTGAAGGAGACCAGAGATTATGTAGTCTAGTGGTTCTTAATTTTTTTGGGTGTGTGTAATCTTTTGGAATTCTTGTGTATGTGAGTTTAAACAATATTATTTTTTTATCTAGAGAAAACAGGCTTTAAAATATAATTTTAACTGTTAAGGGCATCTTAAAATAGAAACAGAATACCTTGCATTTAAATTCCTTAAGGATGGTAGGAGAATGGGAAAGAGAAGTTAGTAAAAAGGAGAAACACTATTGGATTCCCAGATTGATAATTGAGGAAACTTCAATTAAAACCAAGTTTATGTTCCTTTGGCTATTTTTCCCCTCTGCCTCTGCTATAAAATGAAGATTCTGTTGTCTTGGGGAGGCTGGCAAAGCCTGTGGACATCTTTGAAGAATAATATTTTTAAATCCATTAAATAAAATCCATGGAATTATAATGAAAATAAATTATATTAAAATATAATTATAAATGAAAAAAAAACGTTCCTAGACTCTAGGTTAAAAACCACTGATCTAGTCAAAACCTTTCATTTTATAGATGAGGGAACAGATGTCTAGAAAATGGTTTAGTGATTTGTTTAAAGTCATAGAAATAATAAACAGTAGAAATGAAATTTGATCCTGGTTTTTCGGACTCCACATTCAGTACCCTTTTTATACTACTATATTGCCATACAAATCAGTACTAACATATATTTCTTTATATTGTTTATTGTTTTTGTTTTTCTGTCTTGATCTTGATGGCCTAGCAATGTTGTAAGGTCCTGAAGATAGATTGTCTTTTATGTTTCTTTGTACCTCCCACAGAAAATAGTGTGGTCTTAGTTGATTCCATTTAGAAAATAAGTTCCAGATTCTCTGCTATCAAGAATTCTCATTTTCATGACCAAGGTCAGTCCAGATTAATGTCTCCCAATGTGAAGGTTTTAATCTCATCATTGCTTACCAGCTGTGGAAATATATTCAAATCACAATCCTACACTTTGGGACATTTAGTTTAATCAGCTGCCTGCTGTTTTTAAAAATATACAGACATCTCCAGGAGTGTGAAGTGTATAGGTCTGGAGAGCTAGATAAAGGCAAATGAGCTTAGAGTTTTTCTTTAGTAAAGCATAGCAATTTGTAGAGCCGCCTGGGCAATTGCAGTCTTCATCATTATGGATTGCTTGGTGATGGGTCTCTTGCTGAGCCTCGGGTCTGTGGTCTGCTAATAGTACCAAGATTAATGAAGAAGAAACTCCAGATATGGGATACTGTATTTTCCCTAGAACTTCATTCCTTTTCACATACTGGAGTTTATGGACATGTAGGTTCTGGAACTAGTAAAGTTCTCTCTTCCCAATGTGGTTCAGATCAATGTCTGGCCAAAGCATCATGGTGAAAGTCTAGAATAACCTTCTTATGAACTGTTTTTGTGAAATAAATTTAGATATATCAAATAGCTCATAGAAGAACTAATTACATGGCCCTATATAGAAGAATGACCAAACAGCAACAACAGTTTGTCCAGGGGAATGGTGAGATAATGGAAAGACTACTGGCTTTGGAGGTAGAGGAATTGTCATCAGATCCCATTTCTATTTTACCATCTCTGAGATCTTGAGAAAATCACTTGTCTTCTAAGTTCCCAAAATTTTAAAATCAGGGACTATACTCTGTGATGCAAATGGGATCTCTGATGTTCTTGTTGTTTAAGTGTGTCCAACTTTTTGTGACTCTGGGAACCATATTGTTAATGGAATTTTCTTGGCAAAGATAACTGGAGTGGTTTGCCACTTCCTTTGCTAGTAGGTTAAGGCAAAAGAGGTTAAGTGATTTGTCTAGAATTGTAGAGCCAGCAAGTGTCTGAGACTGAATTTGAACTAATGTCTTCTTGTCTCCAGGCCCAGTGTTCTGTCTTGTGAGTCATCTAGCTGCCTATGGTCCAGTTTTGTGCATTTAATGATAGAGTGGAGTTTTTTTGTTTGTTGTTTGTTTTATTTTTTTTTTGAGGGTTGGTAGTGGTAAAGTCATTTCCAGCTCTACAGCTATGATCTTACATACTCACTTTGGTCTCTATGTCACTATGGTGACATAAAAGATTACTGAGAGGCTTTTGCAGTTGTCAAGGCAAGGGGTGATGTGGGATGAATTTGAGTACTATGAGTGATGGGAATCAATAAGACTTGACAATTGATAGGATGTGGATGGTGAATGACAATGAAGAGTCAGGACAGTTCCAAAGCTGCAAATATTGTTCTGTCCTCAACAAAAATAAAGGTTGGGAGAAAGATAATAAGTTCAATTTGGGATGTGTTGAGCTTGCAAAGACTCTGGGATAACCAGGTGATGATATCTAGGAAGCAGTTGGTGATGTGGGATGTGAGTTCAAGAGAGACCAGATATAGCTAGATAAATAGATTTGGGAACAGTCTGAATTGAAATTGTAGGAGATCATTGAAAAAGGAAAAGATAGTCCTGGTTGGAGCTGGAGACTGTACCACCAAAGATAAAAGACTGGACATGATTGATAATCCTATAAAGGAGCCAGATAGGATAACTTTGACAGAAAGAAAGAGAATAATGCAGAGCAATGTCATGAAAACCTGGTTAAGAGAGACTTTCTGGAAGGATAGCGTTGGTCAAGAATTGTCAGGTGATAAGATGGGTCATGGGATTGATAGGATCATTTGATCACCCTGGGTAGAGCAGTTTCAGTAGAGTCATGGGAATGGAAGCTAGATAAACTGGAAAATAGTACTGATTTACCCTGGAGACTCATGGTGAAGAATGATTAGGCTAGGTCTAGGAGACCCAGGGGATAATACTGGTGTTAAGATTTGATTTCTAACTAAAAACTGAATGAAGAATAACTTCCTAACAATTAGAGATGGCTGGAAATGGACTGAGTTATATTGATAATTATAGAACTTGCTATTACAAAAGGAATTCACAAGAATGCTCAATCATTACCTATTGGGAATTTTGTTAGAATTTCTAATCAGTTATGGATTGGATGAGATTTCATTCAGTTAAATATGAGAAATTCTTATTGAGTGTATATATGTGCATGTGTGTAAGTATAGCCATTAAATCTCCTAAAAAGAAAATCTGAATGGGAGGAGAGAAATTTCTTAAGGAATTTTAGGAGAGAATATGTGTCAGGTTGAAGCATTTGATTTATTTGTATGATGGAATGTTTTTATTTCCCCCATAATTCTTAATCCTTTCTTCACCTTCAATGTCTGAGGGTCATTTATTACCTAAAAAGGTTGTTTTGAAGATTCAATGAGATATTCATGTAGAGTGATTTGCAAATCTTGAAGTAATATGTAGGTGCTAATTATTATTATTATAATAAGCTATTATTTAATGAGTTAAATAATGATTCTATGTAGTTTAGTAGAAAGAACACTGGGTCTTACCTTGTTATCAGTATTTTAAACTTAACATTCCTCACATCTATGATTGGACTAGGTAGTGCAGAAAATAATATGGTGGCATTGGAGACAGAAGGACCTAAATTCAAATCTAACCTCAGACATTTATTGATTGTGTGTCCTCATTTCACCTCTGCTGTCTCAGTTTCCTCAACTATAAAATAGAGATAATAATAGCACTCATCTTTCATGGTTGTAGTGAGTATCAAATGAAATAATATGTGTATAGCACTAAGATTTGGACTTCTCCCATTTATTATTGGTTCCATTTTCTCCATTCATTTACTGTATCTTTAAGGGCAGTGGACCTGTTCTTTATTTTATTTTTTTGAAACTAGTACATTTTCCATGGCAGTTTTAAAGAGGAATCTTGAGAAGTTGGAGTGTGTTCAGAGAAGGGTAATAAGAGACCAGTTTGTTCTGAAAAGGGCAACCTCTTCCAGCCCTGAAATTGGTATTTCATTTGTTTAGAGGCAACTAGGTGGCACAGTGGATAGAGTGATGCTGCTTTTAGGAGACCCGATTTCAAATGTGGCCTCAGATACTTACTAGCTATGTGACCCTAAACAAGCTTTTTAATTTTTGTTAACTTTAATTTGTTGGAGAAGAAAATCTTGAACCATTTCAGTGTTTTTGCCAAGAAAACCCATGGATGGTATTGGTGAACTATGATCCATGGGAACAAGAAGAATTAGACATGATGAAACAACAGAACAACAATGACTTATTTAAGAAATTATTAAAGGAACTGCCTGAGAAGAGGATATTTAAGGGAAGATGTGATTAATAATATTTGAAGGAATGTTGAGTAGAAGCAGGATGAGATTTTTTTTGTTCTTGATACAAAGAGAAGAGCTAAAAGCAATAAGTAGAGGTTGAAGGGAGGAAAATAAAAATCTTCCTGAAAATAATTATAGTCAGAAAATGAAATGTCCTGTCTGATGAGATGTTCTCTTGGGTTTCTCATGGAGGCTAGATCATCATCATCATCATCACCAATTTAGAGTTAGAAGAGACCTTAGAGTCTAATTAGTTTATATAGGTATGTATACCCTCTGAAAAATAAGTATACAAAGTTACCATACATATTTGGTATAATTTTTGCATATTTTGTTGAATTTAACTAAAATATTTTTTTTTCATATTTTAATCGTTATGACTCTTTATGTTAAAACTTTAATTCCCTTTCCCTTACTAAAAAATGTGATTATAAGACCATGCTCCAATTTTATACAAAGCCAATTTGTAGATAAAGGTTGACTTTTGTTTGGACAAATTTGGTGTACAAGAAGACTAAAATAATAACTCAGATTTCTATAGAAACTTCAGGTTTAGATAATGCTCTCATCATAATAACTCTGAAATATAGAGAGTGTATTATTATCCCTTTTTTATAAACAAAATAACTTTGACCTTAAGGGAAGTGACAGAGGTTGTCTCAGGACATGTAGCTAGTAAATGATAGAACTGGTATTTTAACCTAGTTTTTTCTGACTTCAACTTCTGGGGAATTTATTGTTAATTTATCTGTCAAGACCTCAATAGACTTCTTGTTTTCAGATGAGGAAAACCCCCCACAAAAATGGTGATGACTTGTATGTTATTAAAAATTAATATTGCGAATGCTCTGGCATTTCAGGGAATGTGTTACTTTTTGTAGCTGTTCTTGGTATGTGCTGAGGTAGATATGTCTAAGTAGTCACCAACATTATTCTTTCTAAAACAAAGCTTTAATTTTAATCATTTTGCATTTTAGGCCTATATTTTTGAAATGCAAAATTTGTTTTCTGAGTCAAAGTAGCTTTGGAAGGTTAGCTATTTGTATGAGATACATTAGTAATCTAGCATTAGATCGATTATTCAGTTCTCCTTTTATACTCTGTGAATGTAAATATCTTTTCTATAAATATTAAAATGAAAGTCAGGAATTTGGGGAAAAAGGTATTTAAACTGCTGTTATTGGGTAGGAATGGAATAAAACTAGCAATAAGAAAGTGTATCTTGGGAGGCTGTGCCAGATGAGTTTCACTGTGGGTAACTGTAAGATAGTATATTTGAGGTCTTTCATCTAGATGATCATAGAGGTCCTGGTCTAGACTCTGTGATGATGTGATTTTCTGACAAACAATTCAAACTTTTCTTGTGAGAGATAATAGAATGTGTTATAGGAATTATAAAAAGGACAGGAATTATAGTCATCTATCATTTCTATGCCTCTATAATTTTGAGGATTAGTGTTCGGTGTTTTCTAAGGACTCTTCTAACTCGAAGTCTTCTGCTTCTGTGAATAACAGAATTTCATGGTTGACTATAGAAATTGTACTAGCAGTGTGTGTGTGTGTGTGTGTGTGTGTGTGTGGTGTCTTCTACAAAGGGGTATTTGATGTAAGTATCGAAGGAGTCAGAGGCAAGAAGGAGGGTGAGTATTTCAGGCATGAGAAACAACCATGCCTGGAAAAGACAAGGAAGTGAAAGATGGCATGAAAGAGAGAAAAGTGTAAGAAGACTGGACAGATATGAAGAAGACAGTTGAAGAAGGAACTAAAAGGACAAATAAAACATTTTATATTTGATCTTGGAGCAGATTGGAAGATCTTTGAGTTTATGGGGGGGTGGTGACATAGTCATCCCTAAGAAAATCACTTTGGCAGTTTATTGGAGGATGACTAAATGGAGGGAAGCTCAAGGAAGGGAAACCATTTACAGAATTGTTATTAGGATGGAAGTGATAAAGGCATGATGTAGTTACGTAAATGCAGAGGTATGTGATTGTGAAGTTAGAGATGACAAGGTTTATCAGCAGACTAGATATGTGGTATAAGGGATGACATTGAGTTTGCAATCCTGTGAGAAAGGAGAATGGTGATACCATCAGTAGTAAGAGGGAAGTTTCATATATAATATGGTTTGAAAGGAAAGAAGGAGGGAAACATTTATGAAGCATCAATTATTTGTCATGTTGTATACTAAGCATTTTACAATCTCATTTGATTTCCACAACAATCCTGGGAAGTGGTAGCTGCTACTGTTATTCCAGTTTTTCAGTTGAGGAAACTGAGTCAGAGATTATGTGATTTTCCCAGGGTCACATAGCGAGGCAGTGCCTGTGATCACATTTCAACTCACATCTTTATGATTCTATATCTACAGCTCCACCGTGCCCCTTAGTGCTTTTTGAACATGTTGAGTTTGAGACATTTGTTACTCATTCAGTTGGTGACGTCTAAAGGGCCACTGTGTGACTTTAGGAAAGGAGAGAAACTGGATATATAGATTAGAGTCACCCAAATAAAGATGATTATTGAATTAATGGGAGCAGATTTGAAGTCATGAAACAAAATGTAATTCAGAGTTTTTAGTCCATTAACTTAAAAATATATATTTGATTACTTCATTTTAATAGGTTTCCTTTGCAATCCTATTTTATGAATTTAAAAACATTCTAAGAAAAGATCCATAACTTTTTCCAGGTTGCCATTTTCATTCTTGGTACAAAAAAAGATTGATTATCTCTATAATAGAAAGAGAAGAGAGAAGGACCAAGGCCTTAGAGGACACATCCCACATTATTAAATGTGACTTAGATAAAGATTTAGCAAAGGAGACTGAGAAGGAGGAGTCATATAGATTGAAGGAAAAGGCTGAAAAAGCAATGGAGAAGTATCTAGGAAGAGAAGGTTTTTAATTAGTATTAAATACTGCAGATATTAAAAAAAGAATCGGGAGTGGGAATTACTGGGGTGTGAAGATACACTCACTGAGATAACCATTATTTAAAACATTACATCATATTTGCTTATAATTGTACATAGCAAGGAGGAGGTGGTAGCTTTCCTTACAATATTGTGCAGTACCTTGATCTTAGTAGGTGCTCAATAAATGATTATTGATTGATTTGTAGAGGAACCTGATGGGGAGGGGTTGTGTATGGAGTATGGCATTCCAGAGATGAGGGAATGAAAAGTTAGGACATTAAAGAAGAAAGAAGTCATTTCTGAATTCCCCATATGAAAATGATTCCCCCCTCTTTAATTTTTCCTAAAAGCTAGTTCTAGCCATTGTACTTCATTAACTGAAATCTAATTTTATACTTATTTGTATATATTATATCCTTCTCCTAGACTGAAAGCTTCTTGGCGGCAGAGGCTATCTTTTTTCATTTTTGTGTTCCTGGCACCAAGGACATGGCTCTACAAATATTAAGTACCATTAATTCCACAAGTCAGAGAAGAATTTACAGCACAGCAGGGGTGGGTCATCATGTTCATTTCTGGCTAAGAATTAGTCTGCTTAGAAATAGACTAGCCAGGTGTGTATACAATGGCTGTTGGAATAGAAACTCAAGTAGTAATAAACCTAATTTAATTATTAAGAGCAACAGTACCAGCAGTAACAATTAGGTTAATAGCCTTTTGTTATGGCAGATGAACTGTTAAATAAAACACTGAGTAGTTCTCATGATCAGTGGTTATAAAAGTAAAAGGTTAGATTGTAGTAATCTCTGCACCCACCCCCTATATCCCCCCACCAAAAAAACAACCAACCAACCAACAAAGCTTGGAGGATATGTGTAATAATAGAAAATTTAATTGCTAGTACAATTATTTCTTAAAAGTATATAATACAAAGTGATTTTTTGTAAAACCTATCATTTTTGTCCTTCATATATAATGATAGTATATTAGAGTAAAAAGAACTTTCTAAATCTCAATTTTTGCATAGATAAAAGAAAATAATGATACACTTAAAAGGGTTACTGTTATGAAAAGACTTTTAAAATCTTGAGTACAATGTAATTATGATTTATGATTAGTATGGTAAAGAAGCTAAATGCCCTAATCCATTTCTAGAAAGCTTTCCTAGTGGAATATAGGTCCTGGCAGTATCTGTAAATGCAGAAGTTCATCTAAGGATGAATATAGCTGATTCCAAGGACCTGTGATCTAAAGGTTGATCACAAAGTTATTTGTTTTTGGCCATTAAAAAATGAATCCATTGACTAAATAGGTTGAGAAAATCACATATTAATGCTAACATGCTCAATGGTATTGGGTAAAGGGAACCCCTTCTTCCCAGGTTGTGAACTTCCTTCTTGGTCAACCCATCCCATTTGTATGCCTGGATGTCACGTGAACACTCCAAATAGAGGTCACAGGTGAAGAGCCCTAGGAACATGACCCAGAACTAAAGGCGATAGGTTTGGGTTCAAGAGAAAGGATAAAGGTGTGGGGTAAGATATGCCTGGTCTCTCTATTCCCTTGGACGTAGCAGTGGAGCACCACAGCAGAGGGATTCAGCCATGTGGAGAACCAGATTAGGCTTAAATCTCTATATATCTGCATTCTCTATTTCAAGTGGTTATTAATAAACTCTGGAAAAAAGAACCTAGAGTTATTAATTTAAATCAGTATTAAGTAGCTTTACAAATTAGTGAATTACATTCAAGAACAAATTAGCATCATTGATATCTACAGCAATAATTGTAGATATTGACATGTTGATGATGTTCCTATTGAAGCAGTGATTGGATAGGAAGCCCACTGAAGTCTCTTGAAACTCTGTGATTCCAGGATTTTATAACATTCCTTATAAGATTCCAGTGAAATAATTTAAATTCCATCCAATAAATACATTTAATTTTCTTTCTTTTTTGTGTATCTTTTAATTGTTATACCAAATAGTTGCCTTTATCTACTCTAGTAGGTGTAGTAAGAATTGTGTGTAGGGCTTACGAAATATAAAGGGGCTTTTTGAATCATTTTCACAATTTATGTGGTAAAAATGTTGCAAAGGTCTTTTCTTGGATCTAAGTCTATATGTACAAACATTTGTTTATTCATGCATGCTCATATAGATATACATATGTGAATGCACTTCTGCATATAACAGATAGGGATAAGGAATGGATCTGTGATTTCATTGAATCGGGAAATTCCTGGTTTAGGAAACTCTCGCTACCAATGCAAGTTTGCATGTTGTCTGCAATTTATAGTCTTTTAAAAAAATAATTTTTTCCAGATTACACATTGATAGAATTTTTAGTGTTTTCTGGCATTTTTCAATCCATATTCTCCATTTCCTACCCACTTCTCCCTCTCGAAGATGGCAGGTAATATAGGTTATATACATGTTATCATATAGTATATATGTCTATGTTTATTGGAGTTGACTTGAATCCTTGCATTGTTGATAATAGGTTATACAAAGTTGATCATTGTTCTTTATTGCTATTACTGTATAAAACATTCTCCTGGTTCTGATCACTTCAGTTTTCATCACTTCATAAAATTTTTCCAAGTTTTCTTTTATCATCTTCTTTGTCATTTCTTATGGCACAATAATAGTCTATTATGATTGGTAAGGGTAAAATTAGGGTTGTTGACTGAATATGTTATATTAGTGATCAATCCCAATAAAATACTCAAGCCAGTTTGGGATTTTTATAGTGCTTTAATTACAATAGTAGGAAGAAATTAAGAAGAAGAGAGAGAGGAAAGGGTATAAGATTTCTCTGGCCTAGCCTAATCCAAGAGGAGTTCAGAGGCCTCAGCAAGGGGGCCTTCTCAGAAGATTAAATCTAGCTCAGCTTCCAGCCACGAGGCCACCTCCGAGATAAGGGGCCTCCTAGAAGGATAGGTCAAGGAAAGGAGGAATCAACCTTACCAAGGTCGCTCAGGGAAGACTCCTCACCTAAATCATGCTACACAACCAAAAACCACAAGCATACCAAAATGCCACCCAGAGCTCCCAACGCTGAGGAGAGCCCAACAATGCCCAGAAAGCGATCACAGGAAGTGACGCAAAATATATAGGCAGTTCTTTACCTCACTTCCTGCATCTCACATGTACCAATGGTAGCTTAAGTTTGGCTTAGGACAGCCCAGGGGTTCTCTCAGTTTTTTCTGATTGTCACTTGCTAGCACATGTCGGTCATAGGTCATCCTCCTCACAGTTAATCCTTAAGTGGGGGTGTATACATTCCTGGTTGCTAGAATTCTAAAGACTAAGCAGGGTGGAGTAAATCTAAAATTCACACAAACATATACCACAACTTGTTCAGCTATTCCCACAATTGATAATCGTCCCTTAAGTTTCCAGTTCTTTACCATCACAAAAATTGCTAATATAAATATAAATATAACAAATATCTTTGATCTTTTTGGTATATCGTTCTAAAAGTGGTATTTGTAGAGTCAAAGAGTAATACATTTTTCTGACTCTTTGGGTATGGCTCCAAATACCATTCTAGAATGGTTGTGCAAAATACAGTCTTAATTATCTACAGTACTGAGCACTTAAATGACTTACCTAGAGGCACAAATGGAGTATTTTCAGATGAAGATCTTGAACTGAGATTTTCTTTGCTTCAAGACCAGCTCTCTACATATTACCTGTATGTATGTATGTATGTATGTATGTATGTATGTATGTATAACTTAATCCAGGACTGGTTTTTAAAATCTTAGGAGGTAGGTGCTATTATTACCCCCTTTTTACAGATGAGGAAACTAAAACAAATAGGTTAAGTGACTTGACAGGGTCATATAGCTATTAAATGTCAGAGGTCAGATTTGAACTCAGGTCTTTCTGACTCCAGGCCCAACTCTCTATCCACAGTGCCACCAAGCTACCCCCAATCTAATTCTAATGAATAAAAACAGACATTCAAATACTTTACAGCAATTATCAAATTGCCACTAAATCTCTTCTACAAGCTAAATTCCCCTAATAAATTTATTTGACCTTTGTCTTAGAGTCTGGAATCCAATATACTCCCATTGACTGAACTTTGGATAGCATGGTGTTTAATTCTTTCACTATTTTACTAACCATTTTCTATGGGTACTTTAATTTAGTTAATGACTTTCTAAGATGGATTTTGCAGAACAGAACACAGTTTTCCTTGTGTGGTTTGACTGCTTAAATTTTGTTTTAGAAGGGTTTTATTCAGATATGGCTTAGACCAGCTGGCTTGTGAATTTCATTCCAACTGAGAATTTCCATGATTTCATTTGATTCCTATAGTCTCTACTTGAAAACTTTTAAGAACTGACTTATAGCTCCAACATTCTGTGTTTTGTGATATAGTGGAAAGACCTAAGACTTGGAATCAGAGAACCTGACTCTACTTTCTTTCTACCTTTGTAACCTAATCTCTCTAGGCCTTTATTTCCTTAACTGTAAAATCACACTTTTAGACTATGGCCTCTAATAAGGTCATTTCCACATCTAAGTAATCTGTTTGGGATAGCTAGTGATCAGGAACACTTTCCATTGATACATTGTTTCACTTTTGAACAGCTCTGATTGGCAGGCTGAAGAAAGGTCATTAGAAGGAAAGTTTGATTTGAGTTTGATTTCTGGCTTTACTACTTACTGCCTTTGTGATCTCTGTCAAGTCCCTCTATTTCTTCTGGGTATCAGTTTCTTCATCTATAAAATAATGGGCTTGTACTAGATGATATTTAAAGTTGCTTTTAGCTCTAAATATTATAATCCTAAATTATCACTTATGTCTTATAATGCAATTTCTTTGATGGCTAGATCATGGCATCTCATCTTAAAGCAGTCAGTCTAATATGACTCTTAGGACATTAAGTCTTGTATAGGGAGGTTTTTTAATTTAATAATAAATGGAATAGAAATTTAGCTGACTAACTCTGGTTGTCATTTAAGTGTTTAGAATAGAAATCCTCCATGTCATCAGTTGTTTAATAGGAAGACACTTAAAGGCATTATTCCATTCAATTGACCTAGCTACACAGAATGCTTCCTGTTTCTTGCTTTTTAATAAATAACAGTGTGTCATTTGGTATCAATTTTTATTTGTGAAATCACAGTCATAACATTTAAACTAAACTTCTAAAAAATCATAATAGGAAGTTATTTTGGAAGTCTGTTCTTCTAAGGCATAATATTATATTGTAGGCTTTATAAGCATGCTGTTACATTATTTTTGTACTCAGTTCAGATTTGAACCTTCTTCCCATCCACCATAGTGTCTCACATGATTTGCTATACTTAATCCAAATGCAATAAATCATGGTCAATCAATTTAGATTTCTCTATAATTGTTATCAGCAACTTGGATACACTATTTACTTAGGTTTTCTCATGGAAATCCAGTTGCCAGCAGTGTTTTGCACATAAAGATTATAAGTAAATGTCTGTTGTTGTAAAAAGCAGACCAGTTAGATTTGGGAAACCTTTGATTCCTGGCTTCAACCTTTGCTAAACCTGTAATAATGACAGTTCATTGGATTAGGATTATAAAATTTTAAATTTGATTCATGTTCTCATTTTAAAGATGAAGAAACTGGGTCCCATGGAAGGGAAGGCTACTTGTCTAGGGTAACAGTTGTATAACCTTTTGGGAGTGATGTTTAGCAATAGATAGAATTAGGTTTTGAATTCAAGTTTGAGGCAGTTAGGTGGGTATAGTGGATATTGTTAGTGTTTAATTTAAGCTTCAGGAAGATCTAAATTCAGATTATTTCTACCCCAAGTTACTTTTTAGTTCCATGATTGAGGACAAATCACTTTATCTCTTTTAGTTTCTATTTCCTCATTTCTAAAATAGGCTAAAGTATAGCACCTACCTTACAGGGCTGTTGTGAGGATTAACTGAGATACTTTTAAAGCACTTGATAGTGTCCTCATCTGCAAAATGGGGAAATACTTGCACATTCTGTCCCAAAGGTTGTTGTGAATGAAGAAAGCAAGTTTGAAAGTCATAATATAGGATAAAAATATGAGCAATCATCTAGATACCTGCTAACACTAGGTTTCATTTTTCTTTCTTTTAAAAAGTTACTTTCTAATTTGACACAATTGAATAACAGTTTTTCAAGATATTTTTATGCTCACTTATTGTCTGGACTGCCTGTATCAGAAACCAAATTGCTTTTTACTTTCCTGAAACTGGCCTTATCAGTAAATTGAATTAATTTTGTAGAAGTTTGTATTAGATTTTCTAATCCTATTGAAATCAGTTGGTTGGGTTTTTTTGTTGTTATTGGTTACATGATTAACTTGAGAGATAATAATGAGCCAACCTATCTAAAGAATCTCTGCAGGCATTTAAATTGAGTTGTATTGTTGTCCTTTTAATTTAATAATAAATCAATTAGCTATATTTATAGATGCTTAAAAAAGACAGCTATAATAGCTTCCAACTCTAAGCAAAAACAAAACCAAACAAACAAACAAAAAAAAAAAACAAAAAAACCTTACCCTTTACTGGTTTTCCTGAATCCCCTTTACAATGAAAATTAATCATTCAAAATCAATTATGATTCTCAGTATTTGGTGAATTTTCATATGCTGGTGTCTATTGTAAATAACAGAGTTCTTTTAAAATGGAAAGCTATCAACCAAAAGTCTTTATTATCCTCTGCTGTCCCACCCTTATGTTTTTGCTTATATACCCTGAGTACTATGCCTTATCTTTTCTCCAACTCATTTCTGCCTGTTGATATTTTATCCACCTTTCTAGGTGCAGGTCAGATTGTACTCTTCTAGCAAATGTTCTTTGATTTCTCTATGTAGCATTGATTTCTCTTTCATTTAGTCTCATAGCACTTCATGGTACTTTATAGATTTAAGATCCAGTTTCTGTTATGTTGATCTGTTTCCCTTTCATATCCCTACTTTCTCCTTTAACCTAACCTCAAAGTTTTAAAGATTTTAGAGGATGCTTAGAGAAGCCCATTCTTGAAAAAGTATCCCCTCTACAGCATTTTCAGGATATTGTTAACCATCCTTAGAATTCGTTTGTGACTTTATTACAATAGGGAATTCATAGGTAGAAATACTCTCTCTCTATCAATGAAGATAGACTCTGAGCCACTTAGAACTTTAGAGAATTGCCCAGAGAACTGAAAGATTGCACAATTTGTCTTGAATCATCCAACCACTATGGGTCTGAAGCAGGATTTAAACTCAGGTCTTCTTGGCTTTTTATGCAACCACCTTTATCATCCTGGTCACTTACTTTAAGTCACATTCTTATTAATCAGGGTTTTTTCTAATGTTTATTATTGAGAACAAAACACAACATGATAGATGTTGTCTGACTGGGAGAGCCACTTGACTATCTTTTCCCTGTTTCTGGATTCTGTATAGCCCAAGGTTGCAAAATTTGCTATTGACTTTTATTGGAGCTTGCAAAAATTGTATGTATTTTTTACTTGAACTGAACACTTTCCCCATCATTTGCTTTTGAAATTGATTTTTTAAAGTCAAAGTTTAAGACAACTTTTAACTGCTGTAAATTTCACCTTATTAGGTATAGCCTAATATGAAGCGACTGTAACTCTTTCCCAACTTCATGCAAATTACAGAATCTCTATAACTTTCTTGATCTGATTCTGTCCGTGTTTCATCATAAATTGTTCACTTAAGACCCATTTGATATGATGGGAGTTTCCTTTAGGCTTTTTGTAGCTTTGCAGCTCACTTTTGTTACATGATCCACTCACTTTTTTTTCTAGTCTTTCTTGGTTTTTACCTCTCATTATTTCCTGAATTTTGGTCATTAGTAAAATAATGCAACATCCATTCTAATTATTCTAGTGTGCTATGACTATGAGGGAAAAAATAAGATGGTAGGGAGAGATGATGGGATCATAGACATATAACCAGGTTATTTAGCCTGACCTCTTCATTTTACACATGAAGAAAAGGCTTAGAAGAGAAATAAGACTTGTCCAAAGTCATGAAAGTAACCAGAGGCAGAGCCAATATTTGATTTGACCCTTGGTACTTCTTCTCTGTATTTAATACTTATCCTATACCAAGAAGGAGAATGAAAAAGAATCCAACTAAGCTACTAATATTGTATGGTCCTTCATGCTCATCTTGGCTTACTTGTTATCTTTATTATATTTTTCAGCACCCTCTAGTACTGTGCATTCTAAAATGTAGGTACTTTTATAATGTAGCAAGAAGGGGAGTTTTGGGAACACGTGGGTTTTTTTTTTTTTTGTGGACTTTTTCTTAATGTCTTTCCTGAGAAGTTATGCTTGATGGACCACTGAGGGAGTTTACAGTCTAAAGTTAATGTGTAGTGGGGAGGGGATACAACATTTATGCAGATGATATGGAAGATATAAAACTGAAATGTCAGCCCCATGGCAGCCAGCAAAAACTTCAGTCTGACCTGAACCAGACTAAGTGCTCTAGGAGAATTTGAAGAAGATCATTTTCATTAGGGAGACCTGGGAAGAATTTTGGGGGGAGGTACTTCAGCTGAACCTTGAAGGAAGAGGGGAATTTAAGTAGGTTGAAATTTCACTGACATTAAGGTAAGGATGCAGTGTGTTTAGGGATGGAGGGCAGTTTACATAAATACATGAGGTTGAGAAAGAGATTTGAAACAGAAGAATAGGAAGTATTTTAGTTTAGCTAGAACTAGAGTACCTGAGAAGAGCACCGTTAAAAAGGGTACATCTAACTTTATTATGTCTTTGTAACATTCAGCTGTAATGTATATATCATATGGTAAAATGTATTTTATATTATCCATAGCTATTATGTAACACCTCTCTCCATTTCTTCCATTGGAAATGAAAAATAGCAAATTGCCCTGATAGACTTTGTGTGTGATGGACAGATAATACTTTTATGGCCTCTAGTTCTTGTTTGAGAGGGAAATAAAACAAGTTAAAACATTCAAATAAATAGCAAAATTTTGGAATCTGTTTCTTTTGTTATTTTGCCTTAGCACAATTATATGAAAAGTATTCTTCATTTAGTATTTATTTTATTGTACTACAGTTTCATGAATGGTGGCCCTAGATTTGACTCATAGTATCTTTTGATTTTGATCCTTATTTTAGTTTCCTGTGAACTTAGATGTCCTCTTAAAAATCAAGTTAGTTCATGCTCTTGTAAAAGTGAAACTTTCTCTTTAGTTAATCTAGAAAACTATAGAAACTTTTTCATGTATTTATATCTATTGTTTTTTGTAAAAAAAAGTATTTTTTCCTGTGTTCAGAGGACTTTTACTGATGAAAAAAAAATTACCAGAGGATGCATATTCCCCTATTAACAAAATGCTACATGTTCTAAACCAGGCTTGTTTACTCTATTTCTAATTGCCTACTGAACGTTTTTAGTTGGATATCTTGCCTGTCACCTCATATTCAGTGTTTCCAAACAGAATTAATGATCTCACTCTTTATACTAGTCCTTTTTCCTAACTTCCTTGTTTCTCTGAATGACGCCACTATTCCCCCACTTGTCCAGGCTCAAAATCTTGTAATCATCTTTGACTTTTCACTTCCTTTATTTCCCATTTCCAATGAGTCATTCAGTCACCAAGACCTCTTGAGTTTTCCTTCAAAGTGTCTCTCACATCAGTCATGTTCTATGTCTGCATTGAGAGAAATTAATGACATAGGCAGTGGCTCTGGGGTGGGGACACTTTTCCTGAGAAAGCCATTGAAATCTGCAGTGGCAAGGATTGTTAGTGAAGAGGCCTCGATATTACTGATTTGGAGGTAGGATATACATCCTGGTGAATTTCAGAACTTCCCTTCATCGTGACTTTTCCTTTTTTCCTACTGACAGATAGAATGCTGCGCAAACCCATCTTCATCTGTGAGTTCTTAGTCTTCCCGGAATTTTGAGTAGCATCTATGGTATGGGGATAGAAAACTAAAGCTTGAAACCAAGGCTGGGTGCAACTTCTGCTACTGGCAACTACTGCTGTGTGACTCTGGGCAAGTCACATCTCTCTATGAACTTGTCTTAATAGTAGGATTACAAATTGCAAACAAAGTACCAACCTTTATTAGTAGAGAGTTCTTTGATCTTTCCATTATTAATAAAATCCTAGATTTAGTTCCTATCTCTTATACTTATATCTTCATCTCACAAATAACATCATAGAGTAGGACCTCAATACCCAAAATTGTATCAACTGTTTCTTAGTCTCTCCAATTCCTATATATTTGTCTTCCATTCTCAGATTAATCTTCTGAAATAACTAAAAAAATGTGACTTCCCCTCCTTGTGTTCACTAATTTCAATGGTTCTTTACCATTTGTGGCATTTCGTTTAAAAGTGACCAGACTGGCTTAGATGACCTCCCTGTTTTATTCTTCACATCCTGTCTTCCCCAGCCATCCTGCTCATTGTTATTTTTCCCTTTTTGTCTTTTCCTTTTGATTAGCCCAATTTCTTCATTGCCCACAAAACATTCCATATGCAGTTCTGCCTCCATACCTTCACTCATGTTGTTTTTGTTGAATAATAGATATACCTATCATTGATGAGAGATGGAGCCATGGTATCTGGTTATTACCTAAAGCAGAGCAACAACATTTTATTATCTGCTTAACCCCTTTATGTCAGTGGGGACCTATTTCCTTAGGCTAGACAGAAATAGAAGCAACTGTTCATAATGAATTAAAATTATAAATTCTTCTCCCACCTCTTCCCCCCCAAAAAACCCCTTACCTTCTGTATTGACTCCAAGGTAGAAGAGTGGTAAGGGCTAGGTAATAGGGGTCAAGTGACTTACCCAGGGTCACACAGCTGGGAAGTGTCTGAGGCCAGATTTGAACCCATCTCTAGGCCTGGCTCTCAATCTACTGAGCTACCCAGCTGCCCCCCCACCCCACCCCATCTCTTGCATACCCAATGTGTCTTTGTCCAAATCCCAAGATTTCCTTCAATCATCTCTTGTGGTTCTTTGATATGGATCCTTCAGATTTTATTTCTTTTCCTGCACTGATCTGGACTCATTCTACATGAATAAGTTCTATTTTCAGTTTGGTCTGCTCACAGAATCATAGAATCTCTGTCTTGGAAGGAACCTCAGAAGCCATCTAGTGCAACCTAATCCTGAACATTATCAGAAAACTTGCCATTTAGCTTTCACTTCATGAGTTTGAGAGAGGAAGAAATCACTCCTGAGGCAATCCCCACTTTCTGATAGCTCTAATTCTTAGACATTTTCCTCATATCATGCTTAAATTTTCTTTTTGGTGACTTCTACCATTGTATCATGGGAATGTTAGGGTCAAGGGATCCTGGAGGCCATTTAGTCTAAGCCCTTCATTTCCTAACCCAGGAAACTAGAGCAAAGATAATTTAAATGATTTTCCTAAGGTGACATAGGGAGTAACAGAGGCAGTATTAGAACCCAGGTCCTCTGACTCTAAAACCAGAGTTCTTTCCTTTGTATGATGCTGCCTTTTGTGGTGATTGTTGTTATAACTTACTCTAATATTGTGTAAGCTATTTGAGGACAGGAGTTAACTAGTTTGTATTCACCTCTAGAGTCTAGAATTGGGTACTTGGCATATAGTGAGTGCTTAATAAATGTTTACTTTCTTGATTTTTATGTCTCATGGTGCCAAGAAGAAAAACCCATATGATAGCTTTTGATATAAACTCAAAGATACCCATACCATACCCAGCCCTCCCTACCCCCCAGTTATCTTCTCTTTTGGCTAAACATATTTATTTCCTTTAGTCATTCTTTATGATGGTATCTGTGTAAGTCTACTCTATTTCTGATTGCTTTTCAGTATACCCATTCCAATTTGTTCAATGTCTTTCATAAAATGTGGCATCCATGTGGCAATTGAAAGATTATTTTCTCTGTTGGGGACTCATTTTCTTCCTTAGTAAAATGGTGGAATTGGGTCTACTGCTCTTTTAGAATTCTTCTAGCTCTGATATCCCATGGTTCAGTGTCATTTTAGCCTGTCGACCTTCTTTCCTCAAGGAGTCTGTCACTGATTTTTTTGTATCTGTAGACATATTACTGAGATTCTTTTTCTTCTTATTTCCTACACCTCTCTTTTCTCATTAATGATTTAAGATAGCAGGTTTTTTCAATTGAAGTATTTGGGATACTTTATTGATTTTGTCTTTGTGCCCATTTATTAATGGACCCTGAGTATTCCGTTTCTTTAATTGCAAAATTTTTCTTCTTTCTTTCTCACTCAGCTGACTACCATTAATCTACTGTGATTTTTAGACAATCTAATCCTTTCTCTGAAATCTGAACTGATTAGTAAATCAGCATATTGTTCTTTTTTTTTTCAAAATATATGAAATGAATAACTACTCCTAAAAAAAGTCAGCATAATGTAGTGGAACAACTTCAGGGCCTAAAGTCAGATCTGGATATGTATCCAGGTTCTAGCCATTAACTCTCTGTGTTATAATCCACACATCTCTTCTCTTTCCTTGACTTTGGCTACCTCACCTGTAAAATGGTATTAATAACACTAGTGTTATCTATCTCCCAAAGTGCTGTCAAGAAAGTGCTTCATATATAAGCCTGTTTGCTAAATGAGAGTTATTATAAAAGGAATCAAATAGAGATATCTGTACTGCCTGATTCTTACATTGAAATAACGGAATATGTGTATATATGCTAAAGTATCAAATTGAAGCTTAAATACTTATTTATTGAGAGCTGAACCTGTTTTGTTTAAGATGAGGTTAGCAAGGTTCTGCAAAATAACAACTCACATTTCTCTGGCCATTTAAAGTTTATAGAACCTTTTTTCCCCCCATAGCTTCTTTAGTCTACAAAATGATCTGCTGCATGCTTCAAGTACAGATAAATTAGCTTCATTTTTCATAGAAGTTGAATGATATGGGTAAGATCACACATGCTCTAAGTGATAAGGCTGCCACTGTTTCTGATTCCAGGCCCATTTTGCCTTTTATTATCTCAGGAGGAGTTTCTACCTCATAGTACAACTAGGCTGAAGAGAAGATTTATTAGTTTTAAGTACTCTGTTTTAAATATCTTATTTTATTCTATTTCACAACATGCCTCACACATTTATATAATGCCTTATGCTATGGAATTTATTTTTCTCATATCAGTTGATATTTCAAAGGGATAGAAAATTCCTGAAACTTAACTTCCTTAAAAGATATCACAGGGTGTAACTGGGTGGCTCAGTGGATTGAGAGCCAGGCCTAGAGACAGGAGGTCCTAGGTTCAAATCTGGCCTCAGAAACTTCCCAGCTGTGTGACCCTGGGCAAGTCCCTTAACCCCCCATTGCCTAGCCCTTACCACTCTTCTGCCTTGGAACCAATACACAGGATTGATTCTAAGGGTTTAAAAAAAAAGAGAGTGAGATCATAGACTGACATCATATGAGAGCAGCCATCTACTCCAACCTTTATTTTATACTATCTCTGTGTGTATGTACTTACATAGATGCACACAAATATGCACATAAATGTCATATTCAGGTATGTTCACAGGTATGTATATTTGTGTCTATATGTATGTGCATGTGTATATATACAAATGTTTCAAAAATCTTAGCATTTTAAAGCTACTAAATCAGAAAACTGCATAAAGACTTTTGGGACACCCTGCATTATAACAACTCCCATATGTAGCTCTTCAGGTTCTTAAAAAGCACTTTCTTCACAGCAGTCCTGTATGGTAAATAATATGTAGCAAATATAATTCTTTTTACAAACAAGGAAACTGGAACTTAGAGAATTTCAGTGACTTGCTCAACCCCCGCCTTCCTCCCATAGCTAATAAGTGTTGGAGTCAAAACTCTAATCCAAGATTTTTGACTCCCAGTCTCATTCTGTTTCCATTATACTCTGCTACTTTAAAAATCTATCTGGAGCCTCTTGTGTGTAAGCATACTGTATTGCATGTATGTACATATATACTTTATGCACATGTATATTTATACACATAGTTTTATTTGGTTCCAAAGGAAATAGGAAACTATTTTAGAATGTTGAGAAGATATGGTCATACATGTGCTTTAGGAATATCACAGAAAATATTTTCTTTTAAATTATCTCTCTTTTATTCTAAGTGTTTGTGATTCCAAGAAGAGTCCAGGTAAGTCAGAGATAGTCCCCAGGGTTCATTGTATTCATCTAATCAGGCTGTTCCCTGCTTGTTATGTCCACCTTTATCAAAGGAAGAAAATTTGGGGAGTCTTTTCATCTAGATATCAGATAGGGATGAGATATATCCAGTTAGAATCTTTGGTTCTCAGATTTAGGTTCACATTAGCAACTAAGAACAGATAAAATGGAGCAGATAGTCAACAGTTTGAAGAAGAGTTGAGGTTGTTTTTTGTTTTTTTTACTGGACTTCAAGTTTATGGAATTCTCAGTATTGCATAATCTCTAAAGAAGATCTGGGATTCTGCCTTCACAGGAGCCTTGTATTTGAAATGAAATTGAAATTTGAAATTCCCTTCTTGGTCTTTGACATTACATCTGCAGGACCATGTCCACTTCTGGGCTCATGTTTGAGAGTGATAATATTGACAAGCTGAATTATATACAAGAAGTGGAGATGATTGGAGATAATATTGCCCTTGGAAGAGCAGTTAAACTGCTTGAAGTTGAGAAGACTTGGATTAAGGGTGTTGATGAGAAATGATGACATAATCCTTGGGTTCAGGTATCAGAAGAGCTATTAGGTGTAAACTCATTTTAGACATGTTTTGCTTTGTCCCCAAGAGTAGAACTAAGAGCAATTGTTTGGAAGTTGCATAGAGTCTGACTGATTGACCTCCATCTTAAGAAAAAAATTGCCTTAGAATTAGAAATGCTAGAAATTTAATGGATTGCCTTTGGAGGCAGTGGAAACAGTACTAAGGTTTTTCAGGAGTATCATAGTATGGTAGATTTAAAGGTGGAAGGGATAATAGGCATTGTTCAAGTCAACTGCCTTATTTTTTAAATGAGGAAATTGAGTCTCAGAAAAGGGAAGATCCTTGCTCAGTGCTACATTGGTCATTGTCATTCCATACAATGGAATAATTGTGATTCAAATCTCAGTCCTTGTGTTTGCTTAGGCAGTACATAACAACTCCTAGTCCTTTTGACTTCAAATCTAGATACCACTGGTATAGAAAGTATTTTTAATCTATTTCTTTTTTTCGTTGTGGTAGCTGGCATATTGTAGTGCCTACCAGTTTCTTCCATGTATAGATTCTTTTGATGTATTGCTTCTAAAACTAATTTTCTGAGTTTCTTTTGTATCTTACAAATGGAAACTCTAATTATTTTTTTCCTTTTTAAACAGACAGACAGTTTGGTGTGTAGCTAGGAAATGAGGCTTTATATAAACACAAGGTCCTTTTTATCTATCCCCATGGAATGAACTTTGTGTATTAGGAATCGGATTTTATTTTTTCCATATTTCTATTTGAGACTGTGATCTAGACCTTTGTATTATGTTGTCTGTTCTGACTGGTAGACACACCTAAAATGCTCTCTCCCTGAGGATATATATATATACTAGATTTGTCATGTTCTTTACCCTCTTTAGTCACATGACAAGTCATAGTCATTATTGGTTGTGCTCATGCCTAGGGATTCTGGCCAAAAGAACTTAACTGACCACTCATTTATTTCTTCTTTTTAATTCTGCCTAGAACAATTTTCTTTTTAATGGAGAAATTTATGAGAAAAGAAAGAAGAAACATAATTCTTAGTTCCTAATTTAGGAAGAGTTGTCAAAGGGAAGAAGAATTAGGCTTGTTCTTTGTGACTCCAAAGGAGAAACCTGGGATTAAAGGGTGAATTTTACTGGAAAGTAGATTCCAGTTCAATTTATGGAATAACTTCATTATAGTTGGAGCTATCTAAGATTACTAGAGGCTCATTTCATGTTCCTTGTCCTTGAGCCTTTTCAATCAGAGGCTGACCAATTATTTCTGAAGTATAATTCAGGACTAGATTATTATTTCAGTTCAGTGATTGTGCCATATGACCTCAAAAGTTCTATTGAAACCTATGATTCTGTGATTTCATAAGAAATTCTCTGTGTTGCTTGCAGCAGTTACTACTGTTACATGGCAAAATTAGTGGAAAACAACAATCAGAATTCAGATCTCTTCAGGTCTTTAAGAGGCTGTGGTGATAACAATATAATCTATATTTGTTACATTTATTATCTTAAACTGCATGTGCACACATCACATGCACACAAACATGCAAATGCAAGCTAAGAACCTAGTTCATTTTTCCCCTTGTTCTATAAAGGGTTAATGCAAATACATTTCTGGCAATTCGGGTAGTTTAAGAACTTGCACTTCATCATTTCACCACAGAGTGCTGCCCTTATTCAGTGCATTGTTTAGCTGAACATATTTCAGTGCTTTGAAGAATAGCATTTTTAAAAGTTTATCTTAAAATTGAGAATTTTATTTGTTTGGTTATAGTATTTCTTTCCTTCTTCCTGTTGTATGCATGATTTTTTGGGACCCCCATTGAACTAGAAGAGTTGTGAGAACTAATTTTCCCTCTCATTTTTACCCAGTTGTAGGTGGTAAACTGAAAATAATCCTTTGTTGCTATACTCTCAACACAGTACTAACTTTTCTTTTCTCAATAGGGTTAGAGATTTAAACAAGCCTCTGACTGTGGGGTAGGAATAGAATTGTATATCAGGTTGTCATATGCAAAATTTTCTAATTTGGAGGGAGGGAAGAGGTTTGTAAGTCAGATTATTTATTGTGTGTAATTTTTGGTAGAGAAACTTCTCTTTGGGTTTCTGAAGGCCTGGGACTGTTTGTCCTTCCCACCTCCCCCCCAAGTCATTAAGAAAGATTTTTTTTTCTCTTATGAATTTCTAATGAGCCCATTGTTATTGTCAGTAAGGGGAAAATTAGGTGAAGTAATATTTTTTTTCTCTAAAAGATACTATACCAGGTTTAATGAAAAAGAAAATCCACGATCAATAGAAAAATGGAATATACAATTACTTCTCATGGATAAGAATAATAGAATCTTAGGCTTTTAGAACTGAGCATGACTAAACCTTAGTGATTATCTAATCATAGATTCATAGTTTGTTAGAGTTGGAGAGACCCTGGAAATCATCTAGACTAACACTTTTATTTTAGAAGAGAAATCTGAGAGTTGTAGTGTTGAAATAATATCCCCAAGAACAATAAGTTAATAGCAGAACTTTAGTTTTTTTAATGGAATAAATGCAATTTTTAGTATGGAAACAAAAAAATCATAAATTCTGGACACCTATGCAACAGCTTCTCCTATTAAAATAATTATTTTCACCCCAGGAAAGGGCCCTGTTATTGGCACCATTGCCCAAACGTTCATTCATGTGGTTTTTGAAGCTTTCCATTGCAGTTTAGAAAATTATATGAGGTATCTCTCAAAAAGATCAGGAGTCAGCGAGATATGTTTTTTGAGCTACTGTTTTGGAGTATGCTATTTCCTAATCTTGCAAGGATAACATATCTGTTTTCTTACTAAAAAGCTTATCTCTAAACTGATCTTTCCAGTCTCCAGGCACTGGAATCACCCAAATCAAACTCTGTAGATAAAAGAATAAATTTAGAGGTGGAAGTAACTTTAAAGGCCATGGAGATCAAACTTCTCATTTTATAGATGAGAAACTAAGGAGCAGAGAGTTTAAGTGGCATGCTCAGGGACATAGAGCCAGCAAGTATCAAAGTCAAGATTCGAATTCAGGACTTCCAGTCTTCCAAGTCTGCCACTCTTTTTACTCTACCACTTTTTTTTTTCTGGGTCAACTTCTAAGCAAAGGAAACAATAGTACCTAACTCAAAAAATTTTGTTTTGTTTTATTTTAATTTATTGTCTTAAATTGCTTCCTTCTTCCCCACCCCAAAACTGAAAAAGTAAGAAAACAAAAACCTATTAAAAATATGGATAGCCATAAAAAAAAATCCTGCATTAGCAGTGTCCAAAAACAAAAAAGAAAAAGAAAAACATGCTTCTGTCTGTAATTTGAATCCATTATGTGAAGAGTGACTTAAACTTTCTTTGTCAATCAGCAATTTTTAAGTTAATCAATCAAAAACTTAAGCACCCCTACTTAACACTTAGTAAGAATGTTTGTAAGTCACTTGCTAAAGTGGGTGACAACTCTAGAGTCCATGGCCCTGCCCCTGGGCAGTGCTAAGCAAATTGAAAGACTACAGTTGGTTCCTGTAAAGTGGTGGAAAGGATAGGAAGTGACTTGGAAAAAGTCCTGAAATTACTGTCCAACGGACTTTGGGCTTTGGCTTCACATTGAGCTGGGACTTTGGCTCTTCAACTGCTTCTTGGAGGACTGCTCCTGGATCTTCTCCTTTGGATTTTGGTGTTGGAGGACTTCCTCTTGGGTGTATGAGTATTTGGTCTTCCTTTCCTGGCTTCTGGAGAGATTCGTTCCAGAGAGGCCTTTCTTTCCTGGAGGAAGCTGCATTGGTAGAACCCTTTCCAAGGACACCATCTGACTTCTGGATGATAATTACTGGAAAATCCATGTGGGGATAAGGGACATGGTGAAACCCTGCTGGGACTGAGGCCCACACCAGAGCAGCACTTAGGGTGATAGGCTATATAATTCTCTACCTTCTTTCATTTTTCCACTTTTACTCTTTCTACTTCTTTGTAAATAAAACTACTAAAGGTCATTTTGACTTTAGTTATAATATCTTTAAATTGGTGATTACAGTATTACTATAGAATTCTCATATTAGTATAAAACCTAAATTTTAAATTCTTACAATTAGTTATCTGTTTGGTGGTAGATGGCATGTTCCATCATGAATCTTTAAAATTGGTCATTGTGTTGTTCATAGTTCTTAATCCTTTAAAAGTTAATTATCTTTACAATATTATTGTTATTTTTAAAATAATTTTTAAATTGTTATCTTGGTTTTACTGACTTAATTTTCATCAGTTCATGCAAATATTTCTAAATTCCCTCCCTAAACCATCCCCTTTATCATATCTTACAGAACAATAGTATTTCATGACATTCATAATTTTTTAGCCCTTCCTTAGTAGATAAATATATTTCTAATTCATTGTTACAACAAAAGTTGTAACAAGGTTTGCTATAAATAATTTTTGATGAGTCCTTTTCCTTTTAGACTTCTTTTGAGTATACACAGTATACACTAGCTGCCGAACTTTCAGTCTGTTTTAAAATGTTATATATTTCTGTAATTGGAATCCATGCCTTTAATAACTAAGGAGTGTATCTTTAGCATTTTAATAAGGTCTTATTTTTTATGCTATTGAATCTTTCCAGAGGTATTTGCAATCACATGTATTGTATTATAGCTATCTAAATGTTTTATCAATCTTTGGTATGTTGTCAATGTAAGGATGACAATCCTTTTGATAATATTCATCGACATAATTTTGTGTGTGTGTGTGTGTGTGTGTGTGTGTGTGTGTGTGTGTGTGTGTGTGTGTGTATGTATTTTTCACTCCAGAATAGCTTGGCCTGTAGTGAGCAGAGATTGTATCTTCAAGGACCCCAAAAAGGATCACTTTATTATATATTTAAAATATATATTTTTTAAATTAAAAAAAATAAATTATTTTTTAAAAATGGAATAGATTTGTGCTCTAGGGAACTTTTTTTAATTTTGGAAAAATTTTATTTAAATCGTTAATTTAGAATATTTTTCCATGGTTACATGATTCATGTTCTTTCCCTCCCCTCCTTCCACCCCATCCTGTAGAACTTTAATAACTCTTAAGCAGTTTTTTTCCTGTTACTAAATAGTTACTTTTCTCCTGGTATTTTCTATGAAGCTATTTCTAACATCCAATCTTGACTTTGGCTTGTTATGATCTGAAATTGAAATTCTGTTTTGTAGAACATAGTCAGGATTTTTAATCCAGCTAATGGCATATATTTCAGGAAAAAAACTACGTATTTAGAAATCACTAACATCTGGGGGACCAGAAGTACTTTTTACAGAAGATGGCATTTGATCTAAGATTAGAAAGAAGGCAGAGAAGACTAAGATGTGGGAGCAGAGGTTAGAGCATTCCAGGCAAAAGGAACAACTAGTGAAGTCATTGAGATTGGAGGTGGCATATCTTGTGTTAGGGATAGCAAGGTGGCCTTGATAGATAGTTGAATTAGATAGTAGAGTAGGTGAGGGGATGGTTAATTTTAAGAAGTTTGGCTATTATCTCCCAGACCTGTTCTTCCATAAACAGAATATCAGGGATATCAAGCTGGAAGAAATACTATGGGTCATCTCATACAGCACTGATAGTGAACTTTTTAGAGACAGAGTGCTAGGCCCTATATTGCCCCCCCCTTTTCCCCTCAGACTGAGTGCCATGCCCTTTCCACCTCCAAGTGCTGGACTGGGCCAACCATCCCCACCCCCCCACCCCGCTTCCAGTCCCCTACCCATATCCCACACAGGAGAGGGAGGAAATGTTCCCATTGGGCTGCTGGGTGAAAGGGTAGGTGATGTAAGGAATGTCCTCAGCAAGTGTAGAGATGGGGAAGGGAGTGGCATGAGGGCTCCTCTCCTCTCTAGCCCTTCTGGTTGTGAATTTCCCAACTTACCCCTGTGTTCTGCCATTGGACTGCTGGGCAGAGGGGCAGAGGATGTGAAAAAATGTCATCAGGCATGGTGGAGTGGGAGAGGGGAGGAGCTCTACCCAAATCCCTCTGCATTTCTAGTAATGAACTCTGGGGGTGGGGGATAGAGAGGGCTGTTGTGTGTGTGCCCACAGAGAGCCATCTGTGTTTTGGCACCTGTGCCATAGGTTCACCATCAGTATCATAGAGGCTTCTTATTTTTCAGATGAGGAAATTGACTACCCAAAAGGACAAATTACTTGTCCAGAGTTGCTCAGGGAAGACCCAATCTTCTTTCTCCAAATCCAAAGCTAAGAAAACAAAACAAGAAAAAACTTAAGACTGACTTGTCAACAACAACAAAATATGTCTGTCTTATCTAAACTGTTATGATGATATATGCCACTCCAACTTGTCCAGTTGATAATTTCAACAATTCAAAAGCAGATCTTTGCTCTTATTCTTTCTTATAGTCTTTACCAACATTTTTTGTGAGGAGAGGACTCAGAGATTTCCACAGAAGAGACAGAATAGGCATTAAATGATGGAAGCAATAGGTATTTACTTGGAATTTATAGCTCCTACCTTATGTTGAGAGATGGAGTATTTTTTGCTGCGATTATAAAGATAAAAACTAAACACTTCTTGCCCTCACATTCTATTAAGGAAGATAATGTACTCATACTAGTTTGTCAGTTTAATTTGGGATGAGGCAGGGACACTCAGAAGTATGAGTAGAGGCAGAAAAAGTAGGAAGAAGTCAGGGAACCATGAAAATACTGCATGAAGGTAAATGATGTGAGATGGGATGAAACTAGAAAGTTGAAGCTAGTTTTCGGAGAGGCTTGAATGTCAGGCTCAAGAACTTAAATTTGCTACTTGATATAAAATGAAACCATGGATAGTTTTTGAACACCAGAATTACAGGGTCCAAACCACACAAGAGGAAGATTACTGATGAATTGAAAGGTGGTCAATTAGTAATATAAAATATAAGCCAGAGACTTTCTATTTAAGAGTTTTATTAATTTTTTTTTGTTAAATAGTGCTGATAATCTCAAATGATCTTGTTGCCAGAATTTTGTTGTAGCTAGATGAATGTAAGCATTGTTGGGCTTGACTCCACCTATGAATATGTGTGACATTTACTTAAATTAGAGGATACCTAAACTTTCAAGTAATACTTCTCCCAGATCCCTTTTGTGTCTAGATAGCAGATTCTGCCAGAAAACTGCCTGTGCATTGTGGCATGTGTGTGAAACTTCATATAACTAAGGAATATTGGCATGATTTGTTGAAGTCATAGCAACCCCCTTGAACTGAAGATAGTCTCACAAAGAATTATTTTAACAAAATCTTGGATCAGTAAAAATGTGATGATAAAATTAGACAATCCTTTGCTTTTTCACTGTGTAAAAGTGATAAAGATTCCAACAGAGGTCTGTCAGGGAGATCAAGGAGATTAATCCTCCAATTCAGTAAATTTTGGCTTTGAAAATCAGTTTCCATATCCAATCTAGTATCCAAATGGGTAAATGAATCCATAGGAATAGAAATGATACTCAAGAACTTTGAAAAGTGTCAGAGTAAAACCTAGATGAAGAAGTTTGTAGTACAAAAAGTACTTGTTTTGGAATGAAAGGGCTTAGAAAATCAGATTGGCCAATATGACAGTATTATGCTATCAGAAATGATAAGCAAGATAATTTTAGAAAAAGTTGGGAAGATTTGCAGTAATGGATGTAGAGGGAAATAAACAGAACTGGGAGAACATTGTACACAGTGTTAGGGTCCGAATGGATGTCTACCCAAGGAGCACACGGAGACAATGCAATTCAGGTAAGTGGAAGTCTTTATTACTAGCTCACTAGGGGAGCTCAGCAAAAGAGTTCTACCTCACCAGAGTTAGGACCTTATATTTATACATCCCATTGTTCTGGGTTAGCTTGGTCAGGGTCTTAGGGGTTGCTCAACCAGGATGTTTGTCCCAGTATTAGGACATCCTATGGTCAGCAGCAGTTCTGCTGATGTTGCTTGTTTGTCTCAGTCTTGGAATGTCCTATGGTCAGCAGTTCTGCTGATATTGCAACTGGGTTGCATAGCTGTTGGATGTGCTTAGCAGATGTGCTGGGGGCCCCGTGCCCCCTTTCCCTTCACTTCATGTCCCACTTCTTTTCAGGGACCACCATGAGAAATCATTCTCATGGGGAGGGCCTCATCACATGGGAAATCCTCTAATGTAGGCAGGGGTAGATATTGCTGCCTGAGGACCATGAGCTGAACTGTATTAATGCGATCCTTCACAAACTGAACCAAGCGGTTAAGGATACAGGGCCCAAAGGTTAAGAGGAGAGAAGTATTAGGAGGGGGCCTACAAGTGTCAAGATCAAAGTAATGAGCCAGGAAGATGTCTGAAAAACTTGCTGGTACCACGTCTGAGATTTGGACAGAGCCAGATCGCGGGAACTTAGGCTCTTTTGAAGTTCTGCCAGGGACTCTTGTACTCTTCCAGTATGGTCTGTGTAGAAGCAACACTCCTCCCAAAGGGCAGCACAGAGACCACCCTTCTGGAGGAATAGAAGAGCTAGACCTCTCCATTTAAGATCTTTGAGTCTAAGGAGCCTTTAGTTACACAGGGGTCAAACCTGAGGACCCACACAACCATTTGGCGCCTTCGGGTGGGAGAAGGTATTACTGTTGCTAGGAGTCACGAGGATGTAAGGGAGCAGAAAGGGTTTTCCTGACAATAGTCTGCCTGAGTTTCTGGGGGTACAAAGCCCATGTCATCTCCTCTCTAAATATCTAAGGGAAAGGGGGCGATGGTCTCAGTCTTCTGTAGCTTCTTCCGAGCTGAGAATGGTTGTAGAGTTGTCCCTGCCTACTGTTAAGAGAGAGAGAGAGGTATTGACTATAGGCAATATCCAGGGTTTCAGGCTGGAATGGTTGCCAAGGTTACAAATGCAAGGTTCACATCTCCCACAGGGGAGTACCCAAAACTTGGAACAGGGAGGGAAAGGCTGCAGACACAGGGTCTTTAGGGGCGTGGCCTCAGTGAATGCCTGGGTCCTAGATAGGTGGGGACCTGCTTGGAGATCTGAAGGATGTCCAGTGACTGCTTCCCTTGATTGGCAGACAGGTCATACAGGTCACAAGAAGAGTCAGCCCTTAAGATAGAAGTGTAGAAACCAGCATCAAGGCAAAAACTAGAACACCAGATAGAAACAGAGAACATTAGTACAATAGTAATTGGCATTACGTGTTTGCATTTGGGTATCTTAGCCAACAGACTCCATCTTCAGAAAGCATCTTCTGACAGGAATAGATGCCTATAGGAAATCAGATTCCTGAGTTGTTTGCAGAGCTGGTATGTGATGTGAATATCCGTTTGCAAAGTACACATTAACTATAAACATCTATAAACACTTGAGTAACAATACTTTACAGATGTATTCCTTTACCCTAGATTCTGGGGAAAATTCAGGAGAGCTTTGAGCTATTCCAAGCTCAAGATCCAAACTTCAATTAAGGCTGCAAATACAAGCCATCAATGAATAAACTTCACCTACTTCTCAAAGTATGTTCCCTAACAATTTGAGAATTACCAATTATTAGGGTTGTTTGAGGAAATGGAAACTTTAATATCACAATTTGCATTATGTGCTGATCATGGGATATTGTTACCAAAGAAAATATTCTCTCAGGTCCCAAAGGACCCAATGAGTGGCTTCACATGCAGATAATTAATCAGCCTAGATGGTCAGAAAAGGTCCAATCCTAGATGAGCCAAGAACATGCCTCTGTAACCATTCCACGACATTCTCTGTCTTTAGTGTACTTTGTCACCATTAAATCCCAGAAGGCTTCTTTTGCTTTAAAAGACAAGTCTCACCCATTTCAGCTGAGAGAATTTCTGCTTATCAGCAGACCAGAAACAAATTTCCATACCCTCAAACAAGCTTTTCTGACCATTTTCCCTCCTTAAGGATTCCTTAAAGCCTGTGAGTCTACATTATAGCAATTATTCTTACATATTTTGGCAATAATTAATTTATCACAATTTAGTCATAAAACCTGAACTGGAATGTTGAATTCATTAGCTCTACAGTAAATACAGATCAGGGCTAGATCATATCCTGGCCTTAGGACATCTGTAGGAACTAAGACAAGATCAGTCAGGAATCTCTCTAAGGAATTTTCAGAGAAATTCCAGAATTATTTGTGATTTTCCAAAACTACATATATCAATTATAGAAATTATCCCTAAGTTAAAGATCCATTATGAGAACAAAACATCTATCTGTTCTCTTTTACCTTCTCTCTCTCTCTCTCTCTCTCTCTCTCTCTCTCTCTCTCTCTCTCTCTCTCTCTCTCTCTCTCTCTCTCTCTCTCTCTCTCTCTCTCTCTCTCTCTCTCTCTCTCTCTCTCCTTCCCCCCTTCAAAACCCTCTGCTTAAAAAGAAGAACACAACTTCCATTCTTCCTTCACAAATCTGCATACTCAAGCTTTATGGACTTTAGATCAAAGTCCCTCTTTCTTCATACCTTCCCACCTTCTCTGACTTGCTTAAGTCAAAGAAACATACTGTTGGTATCACTTCAATTGCTAATCAGTAACCCAAAAGAATTCTGATTTAAAGGATTACATTAGTTATAAATTTCAGTTCATAGTACAAATTAGTAAACTGAGGTAACAACTGAGTATTGAACAAAGTCTATGGTACAGGTTTACAATGAGCTTATGTTTATATCCAAACAATACTTCAACACATGTTTTAGCAGCACCTCCCATAAAATTCTGAGCAAGCATATTTCACATATATGCCATTTTTAACATCCTACCCACTCCTTGGCTACTGTTTGCCACAAATATCTTTCTATAGATCAAAAATGTAATCCAAATATCAACCAACATATCCCCAAAGTTCATGTGTGGTAACTTATCAATTATATATCACTCAACTCATTTTATCATTCTGGGAATGGAATGTTTGCATTAAGATTCCTCAACTCCAAACTTGAGCATCTTAAAACCTCCGAAATATACTCATCTTTAAGTTCTATCCCACAGTGGTAGTCAACTACGTGATGTTCCTATTTCAGTCCCTAAGTATCAGTGTGGAACAATTATAAACACTCTTTCTCCTTCCTGTGTGCAAGGAAGGGGTTAATAACTTCTGAGCAGTTTATCCTAAGACTGCTGGGTTTTATTACTTAACATTCTTGTCCCATCCTTCTTTAACCAGTGAGCATAATATAAAATGTTGAATGCATCAAACCCCTTTCATAATAGTTTACTCTCAATAGATTTCAGTTTGAACTCTACACTTCCAAATAACTTTAAGTCCTTTAGTAATCTCTCACTGTAACCAAACTGAAGTGCAAAGCATTTACCTGTACTCCTCTCAAACCTGTCTAAAGTAGAATAGAACCTTCAATTTAGTTTTCTTTTAACTCAAAACGTTGCTACATCCCTGATTAAATTCCATCAACATTATTCCAATTATATCTGTTTCATGCTAGAATTCATAGTATCAGTTAGTATCTCTATTCATTACTCTTATTGAAGTGGAGCACTTCATAAAACAAATCTAGACACCCAAAATTCAATTATTAACTTATATAGATAGGTTACAAGATATAAAGTTATTTCCTTTCACATACAGGTTCTTATTTGACAGTCAAACAAACCTTATCCCAAACATAGTTATGTGAGGTCAGTGATGAGTAGACAATCCTTAGGTTTGTCCTCAGGGGTTGGTTACTTTCACATGTACTTAATCACTTCTCCCTAGTTATCTACATGTTACCTGGCATTCCAGCTTGACCTCTTTGATATACCTGAAGTTCTTTTTGTTTCCTGACCTTCCTAATTCTCATCCTTAGGCTAATTAGAGTTCATTCTGCAGCTTGCATAAGCTGCTTGACCTCCTGAGGGTGAGGGGGCTGGGTCTGTTTCCTAAAAAATGTAGGAAGGAATAGATATGCTTTATCTACTTCAATTTAATTATCTTCTCTTATTGAGACTACTTCATTATTTCTTCTGGCTTCACCTCTTTACCATTATTTTAAGTACAGGAAAGACACTATATGGAATTGTATTTAATCCTCATGACAAGCCCTTCTTCATTTCAGGGCTGGTTAAATTTGTCTTGTTAAGCACATACAGTTTGTATATCATATACCCTTAACATATTTAGGTGGAAAACTTAATTCTCTTCATAATACAAATGCATACATATTTTGCATTCAGTCAGCATTACTAATTTCCAGCATTTGGTATCTAAATCCATGTTCATCTCTAGATTACAAATTCCTTCCTATACATTGTGCAAAATTTTTTTTGAAAACAATTCATATAACCTTAGTCAAAGACAATACCATTTAGAAATTCTCTTTTGCAAAATACCAAAATTCTTAACACTTACATTATTAAATCCCATGCACAGATTAACCACTTTCAAAAACTTCTCGTGTTACATGATTTCTATTTCTGACAGCACATACATTAAAATAACATCTGATTTGAAAAATCCCATGTTTAAATTCTAGAGTAAGTTCCTTTCAACAACATAACAACTTTTTCTGGATGACTTTTACATCTAAAGTAGCCAGTACAATTTCTGCCCATATAGAATAAACATTCCTCTCTGTGTCAGGCTGGTTATTAATCATATTTAGACAATTCTCAAATTCTCTGAAACCATTATGCATTGCAAGATCTAACAAAACAACCCTTTAACCATGAGTTTTTGTGCTCAATAAAATCTGGCTAACATTTCACATTTAACTGACAAACAGTAACCACAATACATTATATATATTTGTACCATATCAAAATCATTAGCAATCCTTCCAAGTTGAGAATTAATTTTAAATGAAAATTGCTAACTGTGGAGTAAGAATCTCTCTTTTCTGCTCTGAATTTATCTCTTTTGCTTCTTTGGGGGACCATCCAAAGGAAGAAAGAGGGAAAAACCATTGAACAGGTATTTGCTTTTGTCCTGTGCTGAGGATTTTTGATAGTGGAAAGTTCAAGCTTGTAACTCCTCCCTTTTTACATAGAGATGAGACTGTGACAAAGACAAAGATAAACAGTAACATATAATGCTGTGACAAGCATGCTTTGAGAGGAAAAAATAGGTGTTTTTAGGATCCATTCTTAAGAAAAAAATTTGCAGGGAGAAAATTCATTAAAACAGTTTCAGCATACTTGGGGAAGCTGTGATGAGCTAAGCCATCTCATTGGCTGAGCTGACTTTCTTGTTCCCTAGCTCTCTCTGAACTGATCTATCAAAAACTGACTCTTTTTTTTTACTGTGATCTCTAACAAAATACTCTTATAGTATCTGGACAAAGCTATATGCTCACAATTGGGTTGGAAGTGGGCTGTTCCTGAGGCTGGCTGGGTTTCTCAAGGAAGGAACTTTTAAATCCTCTCCTATTCAGATTCTCTCTCCTACTTGGAAGCTTGCTGTGGGAGCAGGCACAGCCCCTCCCCCATGACCTACCCCATTGAGATGCAATTGGGGGAAGTGAGGGAACAGCCACTACATTCCCCGCCTTACTGTCACTCCCAATTTATGGGCATGGGCTTTGAAGTCCATATAATGGCTCAGGACCATGTACAGGGGGACTGACTGATTCGGGCCCATTTCTGGTCAGAAAAGTGTTACACAAAGGATAGACAGACAAAAAGACAAACAAACAGACAAACAAAATATCCTTTTAAAATTTGGACTGGGTTTGGAGCCTGCTCAGGGCTCCGCCCTTCCTGGTGTCCTTCTAAAAAGACCCAGTGTTTTTTTACTTGCCCTGCACCCATAGTGTGTCCACTATGGGGTTTCCTGAAATCTGAATTCTGCCAGGGACTCTAACCCTGGTCTCCCCCTTACTCTTTGGGGAACAGAAGGACTCCAACCGTTTGAAGTTCCTAATTCTGCCAGGGACTCCTAATGTCTATCTCCAAGCCTTTGTATATAACTCCCTTCCCTCCCATCTTAATGGACTCGCTTCCTGACTTTCCCGACCTGGTCCTTCACAGGAAAAAGGTTCTCTGATAGTTGTCGGTTCTCACTCAGAAACAGGTGAGAAATCGGACTTTGGTCCAGGGGCTTGACATAGGATACCCTTCTATAATCTGGAAGGTACCATCCACTAAGCTATATGCCCTTCTGGAACCAGATATTCTCCCATGCACAATCATACAACCAAACACCCTGCACAGACACACCGCTCACCTCTCGAGAGTCGCCATGAAATCTGGGAGAGAACTTCCCTTGTCTCGGTGGTCCTCAGGGGGGTCACATCCATCCTTGACGAGCCCCCAAATGTTAGGGTCTGAATGGATGTCCACACAAGGAGCACATGGAGGCAATGCAATTCAGGCAAGGGGAAGTCTTTATTACTAGCATGCTAGGGGATCTCAGCAAAAGAATTCCACCTCACCAGAGTTAGGACCTTATATTTATACATCCCATTGTTCCGGGTTAGCTTGGTCAGAGTCTTAGGGGATGTTTGTCCCAGTCTTGGGACATCCTATAGTCAGCAGCAGTTCTGCTGATGTTGCTTGTTTGTCTCAGTCTTGGAATGTCCTATGGTCAGCAGTTCTGCTGATATTGCAACTGGGTTGCATAGCTGTTGGATGTGCTTAGCATATGAGCTGGGGGTCCCGTGCCCCCTTTCCCTTCCCTTCAGCAGTACCAACAATGTTGTACAATGAATATCTATGAAAACTTGGCCATTCTCAGCAATGCAATGATCTGGGACAGTCCTGAAAGATTTATGACAAGGCACACTCTCCACTTCCAGAGAAAGAACTGTGAGAGTCATCTTTCACAGGGTATTTATGATTTTATTTTAAAGTTTTGGTTATATGTAAGTGTGCTCTTACAATAATGACTAATATGGAAATGTATTTTGCATGACAATAAAATTTTAAAAATAGTGGGCTCAGGAAATTTATCATCAGTTAATATTTGCTATCTAATCTTCCACAAGTCAAGTTCACTTAAAACTTCATTTTCCTCATATATAAAATTTCTACCTATGTTTCAATGACCTCTGTAGTTTTCTCTATAACACTTTATGTTACCATAAAATATCCAGATGTGAATATTGATCACAAAATTAAATGGAAAATGAACCACAGATAATATAAATATATTCATTTCATGGCTATTCCAAATATATCTTAAGTCACATTTCTTGAGTGTTTTCACTAAGGAGAGATTTGTATATTCATATTTATTATCAAAATCTTGAAAAACATGAAAAATATATGCAAGAATGCAAAAGAACCATAGAGATTATCTAGTCCAAATCTCTCATTACATAGATGAAAAACTAAAGCCTGGAGAAGGTAAATGACTGGTCAAATATTATATAGTTTAAGGAATTGTAAATATATTAATAATGTTAACAATAATAAAGGTAGCTAGCACTTATATCATAGTTTAAAGCTTATAAAACACTTATGCTGTCTCATTTGAACTTCACAACAGTCCTGGGATCTAGTTTAATCAGTCACATTTTATTAAGTATCTTTTATGTACCAGGCTTTGTGCTAAGCCTTCAGAATAAAAAGAAAGGCAAAAGAGATCTCTCAAGGAACTCAGGGTTTTGGGAGATTATATATAAACAACTAAGTATTCAATGTAGAGGGGATCGATTTGGGGTTATTTTAGAATAAAGATCAGAAAAAGCTTCTTGTAGAAGATAGAACTTTAGCTCAGACTTGGAGGAAACCAGGGAAGCTAGTCAATAAACATGTATCTTTCAGTTGTTTCTGTTGTGTCTGACTCTTCATGACCCTATTTGGGGTTTTCTTAGCAAAGCTAATGTAGCGTAGTGGCTTTGTGCAGATGAGAAAGCTTGAGGCAAAGCAGGTTAAGTGACTTGCTCAGGGTTACACAGCTAGTATCTGAGACCAGATTTGAATTCAAGTCTTCCTGCCTTCCTTCCCAGCCCTCTATTCACTGTGCCATCTACTTGCCCAAACATGTATTACGTGCCTCCTTTATGCTAGATATTTTGCTAAAGTCTGCAGTTAGGAGGAAAGGGAAAAGCCAGTTTCTATCTTCAAGGAGCTCACACTCTAATGGAGAAGGCAACATATAAAAAAAACCTGAAAAGATTAAGAATTATTAAGGGAGAGATGGATATGATGAGGACAAGGTAAGATGGTTGCCTTGGGCACCCTCCTTAAGGGAGGATCCTAGAAGAGCTCTTTCAGTGTTCACATTCCAACTTCTCTAGTAAGAGGGGAAGGTGGGTGGTCAGGGGATACTGAGGAGGTATGAGTTTTAGAGTTGGTGTGATACTGAAAGATAAGTTTCTTAAGACCATGATGAGAGCCAAGAGATCATGAAGCGATGACTTTTAGAAGAGAGAACACACAGGCAAGGGGAATAGTCACTGAAAAGGCTTTCAGCTGGAAGATAAAATGTCTTGTCGGAGGATCAACAAGGAAGCCAGTGTTGCTGCAGATATCACATACTGAAGACTACATCTAGAGGAGTAAGGTGTAAGAAGCCTGGAAATATAGATGCTATTATTATCTTCATTTTACAAAGTCATATTCACATATTCTGATTCCAAGTCTAGCACTCTGTGTACTGTACGATTCAGTTGTCTTTTCTTTCATCATACTATTCTGCTTCTTCCCCTCCCCCCAGTTATTATATAATAAATCAGCATGTATTTTGTGTCTCCATGCTTGCACCTTCCCTCTGAGATTACTTCCAAATTACGATGAATATATCTTGTTTACATATAGTATAAATTTGTTTGCATGTTGTCTTCCTCTTAGACTGAATTCCTTCAATGCAAGAACTTTCTTGCTTTCCTTTGTATCCCCAGAATTTAACATAGTTCCTGGCTATACAGTAAGCTCACTAAGCCTTAATAAATGTTTGTTTACTTAACTGTGAATACTTAGTAGGAGCTATGCTAGTCAGGTGAGAACAGTGAAAACTTTGGGGAAAATAAATTCTTCCAGGATGTAGCTGGATAAAACAAGAAGGTGTAATAGAAGCTATTACAAGACTATATAAGGTAATAAGATCCAGGACACAGGAAGCTGGCTAGGGCAAAGGCTGGGTTTTGCACTCCTTCCCTCCACACCACTTCCTGTGTCTCTCAGCTGACTCAAATGGCTTTCCTCTGAATGGTAACATTTAAGAGGGTTTCAATGACTGGTCTCACAATCTAGCTCTTTACTAAAAGAGGTTTTGTTCTTATAGTAAAGGAAATGGAGAAGGTGAGAGGCGAATAAGGTTTCTCTTAGGGTTTCCTGTTGATTGAAAGATTCTCCCAAGGTGTTAAGTTCAGGAAACAGGGTTAATTTTCTATGGGGAGATAAAGATAAGGAAACTAACAGGGTTCTGCAGAGCTAAGCTCCCAATCTTCCTAGTAGTCAATTAATAGATAATCAGGAATCCAGAGCAAGTCTGTCTGCCAGCCTCTTCCCAACAGACTCAAGAGAAAAAGTACCTCAGTTCCAGCTGCTGGCTTCTTAACTGCCTCTTGACTAGATTCTCCTTGGAATGTTCTCTTCCTCTGGTTTATTGACAGTTCATTCAACATTCTATCTCTTTCTTTTTCTTGCAAAAGCCACGTTGTGTGGTAATCTTTTCTTTACAATGGTTTACAAGAAATAAAAGTAATATGATATTTCTTTAATCACATGAATTGGTTTTGAATTTGACCTGACCACTTAGTAGCAAATCCTTTGCCTTAGCCCAAATCTAGGCTTTGGTTCCCCACATGTAAAATAGTTATACTTTCATTATGTATTTCACAATGTTGTTGAGGCACAGGAGAGAGAGAGAGAGAGAAAGAGAGAGAGAGAGAGAGAGAGAGAGAGAGAGAGAGAGAGAGAGAGAGAGAGAGAGAGAGAGAGAGAGCATAAGTTAAGCACTTTATTACTAAAACTCTTTATAGGTATTAGTATTTATCCTTATGGGTTGTGTTGCCCTTCCTAAAAATTTCATTACTATAGTCAGCCTTCTGCAAATGCTTTCTCTTCATAGCTGTTGTGTTCCTTGAAAAGCAGAGAGGCATTTTCCCAGATTCAACAGAAGTCATGTAGCTTGGCACCACCTGACCCAGAGTTTAATCTTCTAGAAAGGCCTTTTAGAACCCAGAGTTCACAACCAGAGCATTGTACACAGTGTTAGCAATATTTTTTGATGAACAACTGTGAATGAACTTTTTCAGCAATTAAATGATCCAACACAATTCTAAAGACTCATGATGAAAAATTTCATCTGCCATTCCAGAAAGAATTCATGGAATTTGAAACATACTATATTTCTCTTTCTCCTACTTCTCTTCATTCTTCCTCTTCCACAAAATGACTCACATGGAAAAATGTTTTACATGATTGCATATGTAAAATTGATATCAGATTGCTTACCATCTCTGTAAGGGAGGTGGGATGGAAGGAATGAAGAAGAAAAGATGAAAGGAGGCACAGAATTTGGAAATAAATATTTTTTTAAATGAATGTAAAAAATTTGTTTTTCCATGTAACTGGGGAAAAATAAAATATTATTTCTTTAAAAAAGGTTAAAAAATAAAAAAAGAAGATTAAAAAAAGAACCTGAAGTCATCTCTACATAATGATGAGAAATCAGAGGTTTTATAAGGATTTTTTTTAACAATATTATTAGAGATGTAATAGAATTTTAAAGCATGCCCCTTTAGTTTCTGGTACCTTACCCTCTAAGATTACCTGGTTTCTTCTATAAATTTATTGTGAATATATTTGTATGTAACATTACTTACATATGATATTTATTTTAAAGAATGATATAGTATATAGCAATGTATATATTTATTAGTACAGTAATTTATATATATGTATATAATGTGTCTATAGTACACAATAATTTATATATGTGTTAAAGGAATTTTCTTAGTCTCTCCTTCTGTCTCCTTAAGAGGCAAGAGAGCAGAACTTCTAAGTAAAGCAGAACTGACAGGTGTCAGTGAGCCAGAGCTGAAGATTCTTTTACCAGGGAGACCAGGAGAGAGGTAAGGAAGGAAAGCTGACAGGGGCTTTTGCCTCTGGATCTCAAGAGAGCAGGAAGTCTGTCTCTGAGGCAAGAAGCTAATGGCAGTTGGTTGACAATTGGGTGGTAAAAAAAAACTAATTAAAGGATTAATGTCTGATTATTTAGGAAGATAGGTAGTTAGTGAACTAATTTTAGACAGTGTAGGTTAGAAGAGCCCTCAGAAGCCAGAGGTAGGTTATTAGAAATTTTAGATAGTATTAGGAATTTAGGTATAGCTATAGGCTATTAGAATAATCTCTTTCCTCCTTTTATATTTTCTATCTGTACTTCTCCAATTAAACTGTTTTATTCAACTGCTCTCCTCACTTTTGTTGAACTCCTACTTTTAACCCTTACACATGTATGTAATATATATGTTATTTTGTACATGATAACATAATAGCTAGCATTTATGTAGCTTTCAGAGGCGCAAAATCCTTTCCCTGTATTATCGTATTTGGTACAAATTGTTTCCTCTGTTAGAATATTAGCTCATTGAGGGTGAGTACTGTTTCACTTTTGTCATTGTATTCTTAGCCAAGTCCTTGTCATGTAATAGATACGTTATAAATGCTTATTGATTGATTGGTTGATCTTTGACAAAGAAAAGTTATATGAGAAATATGAGTGGCCATTACCAACAAACAATATTCACCAGAATCCAGGCAAAAGAAGGTATGAAGTAATGGTTTCATTCTGAGATAGAAACTGATCCTTGCCATTTCGACTTAGAAAATCACAAATTGACATTATGTTGCATTGTGTTGTGATTTCATTAAATATTTTAAAATTATATCTCAATCTGGATCAGCCAAATCTTGAATTTGTTATCTCTAGCATAAAGGATATGATTAACAAGTCAAGTCATGTCAAGTTAACAAGCTTTAATTAAGCACCTACTCTGTACCAGGCACCATGCTAACTCCTGGGTAATGTGAATAATTAATATTGAATTGGCATATATTTTGTGAAATAATTTTCCCTTATAACTCTCCCCCTCAACAATCTGATTCTAATGTCAGGCTGAAAAAGTTTCTTCTCTAAGCTACTGTACTAGATTGGCTATTCCCTTCGTTTGTTTAGATTTGAAAAGCATAAACTTAAAAGCATAATAGGGTAAAGGACAGGGCCAAAGCAGTTAAGGACAAGGCCAAAGCTGCCACAATTCAGAGATTAGATGAACCTAGCAAGCTTTAGATACTAGGTTGGGAAATATGGTAGCCCAGTCACAGTGGCCTGGAGGAAAGGGATATGTTGGAATCCTCCTGAGATCCACCTCTTCCTGTGATGGAGTAATGGAGGAGGAGCTGGGGTCTCTTAGTCTACCTCCTCAGTGACTGTTTACCAATTAGATATCTCTTGCAATGTCTAGAGGAGGGATTTAGTGGTAAGATCACAAGGGGTATATATTAGCCTCCGCAAAGGGAGTTTTCAGTGTCTCTTTTTGGTGTACTCTCTTTTGGTCACATGGGCTCTCTATTGTCCTACTTGTGCTCCTTGGCATCTGTTCAGATTTTGGAGTGAGTCCACTAGCTAGTTTAGATTGTCTCGAAGAGTTGATTAATAAATTAACTTAAAATTAAGAAATTCTGCCTCTTGAAAATTTCAGTCATTAACAGTGTACAAAGAAATATACCCCTTCTTCCCCAATCAAAACCCAGGCCCTGCTTTTCAGGAGTTCACAGTTTGATAGGGGAGACATGCAAAAAATCCACAAAACTATATAAAAACCACACACACACACACACACACACACACACACACATATGCATACAAACACTCATATACATACACATAATAAATTAGAGATAATCTCTGATAGAAAATGCTAAGATTAAGGACTGGGAGCTATGGACCTGAAAAAGATAAATCATTTGCTTGGCAAAAGTGAATGATAACTGATAGATAAATCATATGCTTCAGGACTACCTATATAATAACAAGCCCCCAACATATTTGATGGATCTCATAGGAAGAATTTACTAGAAGATATAGACAAGAGTCACAAGGAATAAAGGAAACCAGAAGCACTTCCACTTCTCTACAATAAGAGAATATGGAAAGATTGATATACACACCCACACACAATTCACTTCAGTGAGATTATAGATATTTGGATTATTTGTCATTAGGAGGAGAAATTATCAAATATATATTGGATGCCTCTTACAGAATGTATATGTAGGGCACCTCTATACTTGTCTTAAGGGATTCACAGATGAATAAGATATTCACATCTCACTGAGGATTTGGAGTAAGGTATGGATGAAAACAAGTAGAATACAAAATTGAATAAGGTAGCTGCATAAGAGAGGCATAAGAAATAAAAGAAGGGAGAAATAATTTTTTCAGTAATGGAGTTAGAAATAGAGGTGTGAACATGTCTTTATATAGTTTTGGTTTTATGTTGTTTATAGTGGATTTTTAACTTTATTATGTTTCCTTATATATGAAAATGATTACCAGATTAAGTAAGTGAACAATTTCTCAAGTGTTCTAATTCATCATGGGAGACATTTCATGACTTTGTAGGAAGCATACTTTCTCTCAGATTTGCTGTGCATACTTTAAGCCCATCACAGCTACTTTGGGTGAGAAAGTAACAATGATAGAAGGAAAAATAATGGCACACTCCTTATAATTTTTTAGGACCTGAGAATCCTTGAGTTCTATTTGCTATGCTTGTATAAGAGAGATTTAATGAATCCTGCACTGGGTGTAATATATATAATATATAATATAATTTAAGTCATCAAGCATAAGCTTGTCAAGAGTGCTCTCTAGAAGGGATACTAATAAACCTAATGTAACCAAGTCAAGAAGCATTTATTAAACTCTTTGTGTGAGGGACTGTACTAAGCACTGGGAATTCAAATAGAAGCAGAAAGACATCTTCTGCCCTCAAGGAGCTTACATTCTAATGGGAAAAGACAACCACTGAAGGAAGCTGAAAAGTGAGAGTAATGGGGAGAAGGAGAAAGGTAGAGAGAAGTCAGCAGTAGGGGTAGAGTTGAGAAGTCTAGAGGAGTGGATTTTGGAGAATAATGAAGACATGGTACTTTCCTTAAAATGAAATTTATAGGAGGAAACAGCGTATGAGAAGAAGGGGCCACAGGGACAAAGGGTACTTTGAGTATGGAAACTACAGTGAGGTAGAAGCTCCAAGATAAGAAGGCTTCTGGAACATGGGAGAGAAAGTTCTCTTTAGTCAGGAATGAGTGGAGCCTTCATAGATATGAAAATACTGGATGGTTTGTTGGATTAGATTAAATCTGAGATCCCTTTGAAATCTTAGTCTCTAATACTATACTTTGCATTTCAAAACTATAAGATTTCATCTGAACTAGGGGAGAAACAAAAACAGATTTTTGTTATCACTTAAAGAAAGATTTTTTAATAACTTGATGGAATGCTTATTGAATTTGCCCTCAATTAGAAGTTAAATGGAATAGCTCATACCTTGGGTGGTAGAGCCTGAATGCAAACAAAACAATGCCTTTTGCAAAAAAATTTAGTCAATTTAGAGCATTATTCCTTGGTTACAAGAATCAAAACAATGCCGTTTTAATTGACCAAGATTTAGAAGGTTCAAATGTAAAGCCTTATATTTGGATGAAAAAATTCAACTTCACAAGTACATGAGGGGAGAGGCACAGCTAGACAGTTTTCCTGAAAAATCTCTGGGGGTATTGGTAGACAGCCACCTCAGTATAAGCCAGAAATGTGAAAAGGCAGGCAGAAAAGCTTAAAAGATTTTAGGTTGCTGTAGGAGAGTCACAGTGTCCTGTATAGGGATTGGATCATCTTACTGTCTTCTTTGATCTGATCAAACCAATGTGGAGTATTATTTTCAGTTCTGCATGTCACAGGATGGGAAAGATATTGATAAAATGAGTGGATTTAGAGGAGGGCTACAGGAAGTATAAGGTCTTAAAATAATACTTTTGTGTGAGTCTGTTGACTTCATTGGTGAAGGTTAGCTTGGAGGAGAAACAAATTGGAAGGGGTCAGTGGTCTAACAGCTTTTTTCAAGGTTCTGAAGAGACTATATGTGAAAGACGTTTAACTTCTGTTTGGCTCCCAAAAGCAGGACTAGAAATAACAAAAAGAAGTTTCAAAGAGGAATATTGAGTTTGATGTCAGGAGGATTGATATCCTAAGAGTTACAACTATTTAAAAGGGGGGGAAGTAGTTGAGGTAGGAATTAGTAGTTCCTTATCATTGAAGATCTTCATGGAAAGGTTTAAGGACCACTTCTTGGTTATGTTGTATTCTTTAGGTGAGATGAGACTCCACCTAATTTTAAGACATATAAAAATAAAAAAAGAAGTTAATAATTTTTGGGATAAAAATAATGCCTCCCCTCCCCCAGTGGGTGGAGTATCTTCTTAGGTAATAGACATTGAATATTATCACTTCCAGGCTTAATGACTACCTTCTAAGAAGAAAATAAAATTTATATGCCAGGTGCTGTGCTAAGCACCTCCTGTCTTTCTAAGTTCTATGATCTGTTCTAAAAATCCCTTCCACCTCTAAAATATTACAGTGAAGGTATTGGTAAATGGCTGTATGTACTACTGGCAACTATTGTAATCCATTTTTTCAACTCATCTGAAATTATTACACAAATTAATCTTTCAAGTGTATACTGAAGGGATTATAATTGTGAATAGTGTTACTTGTTGGTCAAACATTTTTCTCTGGGTTGATGGTGTTAACTTTTTTACTGCTTTAAAGGGATGGAATATACAATTAGAGCCTAGGGCTCAAACAATTGTCTTTTCAGATTTTCTTTGTTTCTATTTCATGTGTTGTCTTGGGAAAAGAAGGTCAGAAAATGTCATGATGTTGATTACTGTGGGGGCTCACTTTCAGTCACATACAGCAAATAAAGTAGAAATTAGAGAGAGAGAGAGAGAGAGAGAGAGAGAGAGAGAGAGAGAGAGAGAGAGAGAGAGAGAGAGAGAGAATGTGTGTATGTGTGTGTGTGTGTGTGTAGGGGGATGGAGGAGAGGCAGTGTTTCTAAGGACAAGTATTCATGTGCAATATTGTTGAGCTATTTTTAGCCAACCCCCCTCCCAACAGTGCTGTTTAAAGATTCAGCCCAGGCTTCTAATAGGTATATTTATAACCATTCTGTCAACTGCCACAGCATGAATCCTGCTACAGATGATTCTATTCTTGGAAGGAGTTACCATGGTTACCATTAACCCTTTGGCCATGAAATAGTCTATAAATCCATATGCCTTTTTTTCCAAGGGACTCTCTAGAAAGATGCTCTAGCCCAGTTTGCCCAGAAATAAGGGTAGACAAAAATGAATACATTTTTATGTTTGAACAATGAATAACATTGATAAATGAAAGGAAATACCATTAATTACTGTGAATACAGAAAGGTTTTCCCCATGTGCAAAAGTTAGCTTTTTACTTAAAAAGAAAAAGACAAAACATTTCCTAGCACAAAGCAGTAGATTGCCAACAATGTTTTTAAAAATTCTTTGGCAATATATACTATATGGATTCCTTAATCAGATGAACTGTTTTTGTACAAATGTAAAGCCTTGCACTTGGGTTCAGAAAACTGCCTATACAAAAACACAGAATAATGGTAGACATGCATAGACTAGTTCATACAAAGAAAACTTATGATTTTAATGGACTGCAAGTTCATCATGAGTCGGGAGTGTGATATGACAGCCAAAAAAAAACCCTGAATGTAACCTTAATTATATTACCTCAATGCATTTCTGTTTTTGTTGACTTGAATATACCTTATAGTGGTACCAAACACTGCCATTTTACACTTACTCATTTTCTGTGATTCTTGTTCATAACTGTCTACAAATCTCTCAGGAGTTTTCACCCCCAAAAGAAGAACATCAAGCCTCAAATATTTTATAGATAAGCAAACTGTGAGGCTCAGAGAGGTATGTGATGTTAGGTTTCATCCTTAGAGCCATAGAATCCTTTGTGAAGATGATAGTCCTGTAATACTTTATCTTTTTCAGATCATATTTGGAAAACTGTTTAACTTTGAGGCTTTTTGTTTTGTCACTACAGTTGAAAAATAATTCTGAAGGTTGAATTCCACTAATCCATGTTTGCTTTGATTTATTTTTAAACCCATACCTTCCATCATAGGATCAATACTGTGTATTGGTTCTAAGGCAGAAAAGTGGTAAAGACTAGGCAATGGGGATTAAGTGACTTGCCCAGGGTTACACAGCTGGGAAGTTTCTGAGGCTAGATTTGAACCTAGGGCCTCCCATCTCTAGGCCTGGCTCTCAATCCACTGGGCTCCCCAGATGCCCCCTTGCTTTGATTTTAAATGAATTAGATAACCCATATTTTTCAATATTGTCATTTTTCCCCATGAGAAAATAAATGCATTACCATTGTCTTAAAAAAATCATTGGGCATGTCAGTATAATATATTAGATTACACAACATTTACTAATAGTTCGTTTGAAAGTTGCTGGTGAAATTGAAAAATGTAGCAAACATTGTTCCTCTAAATTTTTTTTTGTAATTAAAAAAAATCTGTACCAAGATGGATATTTTATTTTCATTTTTGAAGGATGGATGAAGTTCTTTGGTATTGATTACTCAGAAATAATGAGAGGGTAATCAGCCACAAAAAGAACTAAGGAGGCAATATTAGTGGTAATATAATGTTCTCAGTTAGGTTATAAGTCAGATGGCAAGTTAGCTGAAGAAAGACACTACTTTGAAAAATTCTGCATGGTTGTTTTAAATATTGCTGTTACACATGTGTTAGAAATTGTACTGAGCCTTGGAAATACACCTACAAACAAGAAAGAAATTCCCTACCATCAAGGAACTTACATTCTAGTGGAGAAAACAAGATATAAAAAGAAATCTTAAGTAGATGCAGGAGTAGAGTTAGGGAAAAAAATAATCTCAGAGTCAGAAACAGTCTAGAGAGGAATGGAGGAAATATGACTGTCTTATGAACTTTTCTTAAGAACTAGCCATTCAGAGGAAGTGACTAAAGGGATGGAATGATCATCTAGGATGAAAAGACTGCAAATGTAGCTAATTTTCAAGTAAGGCTCATTGTTAGAAGCCTCAGCACTGAACATTGTGGTACAGTAGAAAGTAAACAGAACCAGGGGCTAGAAAGATCTGAATTGAAGTCACAGCTCTGATATTAGCAAGCTGGTTTGTTGGCAGGCTTATCTGGGCCACTATTTTTTCATTTCTAAAATAAAGGGTTTAGGTTGAATGGTTTTAAGGTAACTTCTAATGTTATCATTCTAGATTGTAACATTTTGTTCCAAGACCCTGTCTAGCTCTAAGATTCTAATATTCAATGAGGTTAATGTCCTGATATTATGTTAGATTTGGGACAGAAAGGTTTCCTTGCTTAGGTCAGAAATGCTATGATAATTTGGATTCCCTAGAGTCCAGGATGGAGCTAGTAGTAACTAAGACAGAGGGACATAAGCTCATTAGAAAATAAAGAAATCAATGGAAGGTAGCTTAAGGAGTTGTGATGGGCAGCTAGATGGTGCAGTGGATATAATGCTGGGCCTAGAGTCAAGAAGTTCTAGTCTAGTTGTATTAGCTGGGTGACTGAGCAAGCTTTTTGCCTCAGTTATTTAATCTATAAAATGAGCTATGGAAGAACATGGCAAAGTGGGGTTACAAAGAGTGGACACACCTGAAAACACCTGAAAACAACGGAACAATAACTAAACTCAGGGCTGAACTCTGAGTGCTATTTCTCTTCCCATCTGGAAAAAAAAACAACTTTTCAATTTTCTGTTTTATAAAAATTGAATTTTTTTTTGTATGAATGAATGAATGAATGAATAAAAACTACTCTTCTTCACCTTAAAAAAATTACTTTCAGTTCCAATTTCTCTTTATCACCAGCCCCTTCCCTACCATTAAGAAGACAAGAAATGTGATACCCATTATTCATATGAAATCATGTAAAACATGTTTCTGTTGGAACATATTTCTGTATTCGGGGGGGGGGGGAGAATAAAGAAAGGAAAAAATGCTCCAATCTCCCCTGTGAACTTTAGATTACTCCACCCTACTTAGTCTAACAAAAACAGGAATGTCTACACCCATACTTAAAGATTAAGTATTTAGGAGGATGGCCTATGCCAGACATGTGCTAGCAAATGACAAATCATAAACAACTGACAGACCCCTGGGCTATCCTAAGTCAAGCTTAAGCTACCATTGGTACATGTGAGATGCAGGAAAGTGATATAAAAACCATCTTATCTATTTGGTGTCACTTGCTCTCTCCGGCCTCTTTCGGCAGAGAGGTGACTCTGGTGGCAGCTTGGTGAAGTTTTGGCATCTTGGCATTGTGGCAGCTATTGTCCAGTTTTGGCACTGAGTTTTCCTTGATACTATACTGGGAGAAGCTGAGTATCCTAGTTCAGGTGAGGCATCTTCACTGAGGTCTCTCAGAGTTTAGACTGATTCTTTTTTCCTTTACCTTCCAAACACTATCCTCTTAGAAAAGCCTCTAATCTTCAAAGACCTCGTGGAGGAGGTCTTTGAACTCCCTCTGTCACAGACCAGGTGGGAGAAATCCTATACCCTCTTCCTCCCTCTTCTCCTTAATTCTTTCCCTCTATATTAATTAAAATCACCATAAATTTCCAAACTGACTTGGGTATTTTATTTGGGATTTTTTCTGGTGACCAAATTAATTTAGATTAGGTTACAACCCTAAACTTATTCTTACACCACTCTGAGTCAGTAAGATCCCTCTCTGGAAGTGAATAGCATTTTATATCTTATCTTTTTTGAAGTTATAGTGGAGTATTGTATTGATAAGAATTACTAAATCTTTTGGAGATGCTAATCTTTAGGATATTGTTGCTACTATGTTGATTATTCTCTTTGTTCTCTCTTCATTTTGCATCAGTTCATAAAAATCTTTCATTTTTTTCTGAAACCCTTCTCTTTATAAATTCTTATAGCACAATAGTATTCCATCACATTCATATATCATACATAATTTGTTAAGCCATTTTTCCTACTTTTTTTTTTAAAGCCTTACTTTCTGCCTTAGAATCAATACTAAGTTCAAAGGCAGAAGAGAAGTAAGAGTTAAGCAATTGGATGTTAAGTATCCTGCCCAGGGTCATATGGGCTATGAAGTCTCTGAATCCAGAGATGGTCCTAGGACTTCCTGTCTTCAAGCCCTTCCCCCATTTTAATAAAACTATACTTACTACAACATTTTGAAAAGGCAGCAGTCTGTGGTGGTGGTAGAGTGGAGATACAAATACAAATCAATCAACCAACAGTCACTAAGGAAGTGTTTACTATGTGCCAGGAATTGTGCTAAGTGTCTAGGATAGAAGTATGAAGAATGAAACCATCTCCTCTGGCAAGTAGCTTAGTTAGAGAGGAAACAAATATCTCTGTAAAAACATCCAGCAGAACTATGAAGTGAAAAAACCCCCAGTACAGATATATGTGCAAAGTAGTGAATTGCAAGGTAGTTTGGAAGAGAGGGCACTCAAAGTTGGAGGGTGGGAGATTAGTAAAATTTTTATGTATAGGTAGTACTTAACCAGCATCTTAGTTCCAGAGGGGAACTCCATAAGGCTGCATTGAAGAGGAAGTGCATTCCTACCACTGGGAATGACCAGCACAAAGTGATAGACAGGAGATATGTTTTTCTAGGTTAAAAAAAAAAACAACAAAAACAAACAAACAAAAAAACAGAAGGTAAGTTTTTCTGGTTCAGAGAGGGCCTGAAAAGGAATTAAGTCCATTGAGGTTGGAAACTGACTCATGTAGAATTTTAAAGGCTAAACAGAAAAATTTCTATTTTGTCAGAGAGGCAGTAAAGAGTCTCTGGAACTGATTAAGCAGGGTATTCACTTAGGCAGATCTACATTTAAGGAAAATTACTTTTGCACCAGTTTTTAGAATGAGTTGCAGTGATGAGAGATTTGAGGAGGGGGGACCCAACAAGAGACTATTGCAATAATCTAAGGAAGAGATGATGAACCATTGTAGAGCTTAAAGATCAATAGGAGAGATGTAATATATTAACAAATAACTACAAAATAGAATGAGATTAGTTCATGAGAGAAGCACAAGGTGCCTTTTTAGGTTTTAGAAAAGAAAAATAATTTCCATTTGGAGCAAAGAAATGGAGAAATGTGAAAATACTTTTGAATCCCTGAAGGAAGAATAGAACTTATCAATATAAAAATTGTGCTAGATATAACAAACTTAGGGAAATGTGTGGAGGCCACAGTAGGGGGCCACTGTTATTTTTTGCCTGACCATATTTGATGAGAATGTTCTGTGAAAAGAAAATGAGACCAGTTACTTTTACCAAGAGTGAAGGATAGTTTATGGATGCATTGTATACTGTAACAATATCAGAACAATATTAGAGGATCTAGACTAAAATCCTTATTACACTTAATGAAGCAGCTATGGAGGATTTATGGGAAGATAATGAACAAGAGTTGTACAGGAGGAGAAGGCATGGATAAGTTCAAAGTTGTAGTTAACTGAATGACAGATCCATCAAAGTATTCCTTTGTACTTAGCATAGTATTCTTCCTACAGGTAGCATTTAAGCAATTATTGCATGAATAAATAAGTTAAGTTTAAGAGCGGATTGCTACTGGCAAATAATGCCATATTTATATAGTATTCTGTGGTTTACAAAGTTTTTTTCTTCATAGCCAATCAATTGAGCCAATCAATAACCATTTATTAAGGACCTCCTGTGTGACAGGGACTGTGATTATCAATGGAAATTCAAAGACAAACATTTAGTCTTTGTCTCAGTGTGCTTATAGCCTAACCAGGGATAAATATACATTAATTAATAAGCTATATTTGATTCTTTGTGACCTCATGGACTTGTCCATGGGGTTTTCTTGGCAAAGATATTAGAGTGATTTGCCATTTCCTTCTCCAGTATGTCTTCATTTTGCAGGAACTAAAGCAAATAGGTATTAAGTAAGACTTGCCCAGGGCCACACAGCTAGTAAATATCCAATATTGAATTTGAACTCAGCTCTTCCGGACTCCAGGCCCAGTACTCTATCCACTGCACTGCCTTGATATTCCTACACACTAATGTTGTATCATACACACACACAAACACATACACGTGTGTATGTGTTTGTGTGTGTGTGTAAGATACTATATATAGTAGTACTATAATAGTAGCTGAGTGGATCCGTAATGGTGCTTGACTCGAGTCTTGAAGCGAACTAGGTATTCATAAAGATGGAAATGAGGAGAGAACATATTCTAAGTTTGAGAGACATTTAGTACAAAGACACAGAGGTGGTAGAAAAAATAGTGTGTGTCAAGTATAGCAAGATGACTAGTTTGTCCAAATTGCAGTGTGAGAGATGTAAAAGTTAAAAAATGTAGATTGGGGCTAGGCTATGGAATACTTTAATGCCAAACAAAATACTTTATATTTAATCTGAAAGGTAATTGGGAGCAATTATAGTTTAGTGAGTAGGGGAATGACATAGATTGACATTTTAGTAAAATTAAGTTTGGGAGCACTGTGAAAGATAGATTGGAAAAGGGTATGATAAGACAGAGTGATCAGTAAGGAAGCTGTTGTACTAGACTAGAAAGTGTTAAGACTTTGAACAGGAGTGGAAGCTATATGAATGAAGAGAATAAGATCAATGCAAGAGGTAGTTGGAGGTGGAAACAAAAATATTTGACACTATTGGATTTGTGAATGAGTCAGACTATGAAGTCAGGCTGATACTGATTTTGTAAATCTAAGTGACTGAAAAGATACTGATACCCTTGAAAAATAAGAAAGTTTAGCCAAAGGTTGGGTTTCTGGAAAATGATAATGATTCTGAATTCTGTTTTGGATATTTTGAGTTTCAAGTGACTACAAACTATTGTACTCTGTGTGACAAGGAAATCACCTTTAAAAGACTGATATATATTAATTTAAGATCGCCAAGGAATTCAGCTATGTAATTCCTAAATGAAAACTCAAGTCAGCCGTCAACCTTTTATAGAGTTTAATTACAGACAGGAGGAAGAAAGGAATTAGAGATAGAGAGAGAGAAAGGGGAGAGAAGGGAATAGGGCTTAAATACCCCTTCTGTTTAGGCTGGGCCAAAAGGCCCAAGCCTTAGATAGCTGGGGCAAAGAAAAGAGATCAGACCCTATTACTCACGTGACCAAAATGGAGAAACAGTATCAGAGGCCCCCACCTTCAGCTTCCTTCAGAGCAAGCTTCTCAGAGCACCTCTCCAACCACTCAGAGCCAAAACTCTCCAACCTCCCCCCAGTCCTCAGACCCCTCTCTCTTTCAGGAAACCATCCAAGTTCCCTCCCCTCAGTTCTCACATCTACCAATCACTGTCCATCATTTTCCCTGTGCCAATGGTGGCTCTAGCTTAACGCAGGATTGCCCAGAGGTCTGTGGCTTTGCACATGTCTGTTGGAGGTCATATTCTCAAATAATTAAATTTTGATCTATGCTGCAGCCCTTCCTAAATCCTGTTAGGACTGAGTGGGGTGGAAATTGTATTTTCCAAGACCTGATTCTGTCATTCCAAGTATCTCTATTGTATCAATTCTAAAATCAATCATGACTCAAAGAAATTCCTGTTCTGTGCTTAAGCATTGGTCAAAGCCCTTTCCTTTGTTCAGCAAAAGGTTTCTGTCCTAAAGTAATCTTAAGAAGGGAGGAGAAGGAACCTCCCATGCCAATGGGGTTCACATTCCAATACACTATCAGTAAGAAATTTTCCAAGTATGAAATTTCCCAATGGTGAAATTTCCAACATTTATAAGTCTAAGAAATTTTAAGGTTTACATCTGTTTATGTCCAGTTGAATTCTGGTGGTAGACTAGAGCAGGGGAGAGAGACTAGGGCTTGAAATATAGGTCTGGGTAGCATCAGCATAAAGATAATAATTAAACAAATGGGAAGTGATGAGGTCATCTGGAGTGATGGATGGAATATTTGACAATATGGGTATGTATGTATGAATGCAGGTAATAAATAGCCCAATAAAGGAAAATAAGAAGGCACAATCAGACATTCAGGAGGAGGACCAATCAATCAACAAACATTTATTAATTACCACTTTAGGAATTTTGCAGTGTTGGAAAATTTTTGAAACTATTAGATACAGTTCTCATTTCTAATTCAGAAACTTGATTCCAATGATGAAAGTGATTTTGCCCAAGGTCCAACAAGTGGTAAGTGAATATGAATCTTGAACCCATTTCCTCTAACTCCAAATCCAGCGCTTCTGATATGCTGGACTCTACCAATCAAACCAGGGCAGTATCACAAATACCCAGAGCTGAGAAATGTCTAGGAAAAGTGGGTAGTCAATAGTGACACATACTATAGAGAGATCATGGAGGAGGAGGTTTGATAAAATCAATCACATTTAATTAAGAGATCACTAGTGATTTTGGAAAGGGCAATTTCAGATGAGTGATAGGTCCAGAAACCTGATTATTTAGAAAAGACTATGAAGAGAGGAAATGAAGATAAAGATTATATATAGTGCTTTCTGTTGAAGGAATTTGGCTAAGAAAGAGAGAGGGGAAATAGAGACAATGATAGTATTGTTAGATATATTTTGCAAATGAGAAAACAGAACGTTAGAGATTTTAATTTGGCAAGAATCACAGAACCATTAAGTGTAGGAGCCAGATTTTGAATCATATTCTTCTGATTTAATTTCCAGTGTCCTTGCTCCAATACCATTCATTTTATTTTTTCCTCCAAGGAATAGAACACTCTAAACTATATATATACATATATACATATATATATATGTATGTATGTATGTATGTATGCATATGATAAAAAGGATATAATTAAGAGAAGGAAGGTTTTGGAATTAATTGGTTTTGAGAAGAGTTTTCAGTAGAAAATGTGATTTTAGACCAAAGGAAGCCAGGGAAGGCAATAGGCAGAGATGAGAAGGGAGAACATTTTAGGCATGGGAGATAGGCCCCCTCCCCCCCCCCAAAAGACCTGGATTCAAAAGATTGAGTATCTTATTCATGAAACATCAAGAAGAACAGTGTCACTTAATTGAAGAATATCTGGTAGGGAGTAAGGTGTAAGAAGACTGGAAAGGTAATTGTGAGCTAGGATGTGAAAAGCTTTGAATGCTAAGTAGAACATTTTGCATTTGGCTCTGATGGCAATAATATGGAGCCTCAGTAGTTTATTGAGTATGGGTGTAGTATGTTTGAATTTGTGCTTTAGGAAAATCACTTTGGGAACTGAAGGGATAATGGATAGACTTGAGGCATGCAGATCCACAGCAGCAGGATATTACAATAGTCCAGGTGTGATGTGATAGGAGCCTTACTCAAAAGGTGACAATGTCAAGAGGCAAGTATATCTGAGAAACAATATAAGTGTGAAATTGGTAAGGCTTGGCAACAGATGGATATAGGTGAGATGAAAGATAGTATGGAGTTGAGGGTAACCTCTACATTGCAAGCCTGATGGACTGAATGGTGTTGCCTTTGTCAATAATAGGTAAGACAGGATCATTGGATGGTTTTGGGAAAAGAGAATGAGTTCTGTTTTGGTCATGTTGAATATAGGATGACTTCTAGTTGAAGATACTCATCTACAAGGCAGTTGGAGAAGAGAGATTAGAAATCAGCAGAGAAGCTGCTTCCTGATAGGCAGGATAAATAGATTGGAGAATCATTAACAGAGATGACACTTAAATCAGTGAGAGCTGATGAGATCATCAAGTGCAGAAGTATAGAGGGAGAAGAGAAGAGGGTCCAGGAGAGAATTCTGAGGAATAATTCTGGTTCTAGGATATGATTTGGATAAGTATCCAGTAAAGATGCCTGAGGTGTGTGGCCAGATAGGTAGGAGGAGAACCAGGAGAGAAAATGGTATCCAGAAAACTTAGAGGGGAGGAGTGTATCAAGGGGAAAAGGGTGGTTAACAGTGTCAAAGGTTGCAGAAAGTTTGAGTAAAGACTTTTAGATTTGGCAATTAAGACCACTGGTAAATTTGGAGAAAACAACATTGTTGTAATGATCAGATAAGAAGCTGTGGGGTTTTCCTTAATGGACTTCCCTGACCAGCAGGGTCCCACAAAGGAAGGGGCTCACCTTTGTGATGGGACCCGAGGAGAGGTAGGAACCGAGAACCAGGGTGGAGAATGAAAGACACGGACAAATCAGTGATTGGATAGGGCAGGCAACCCCTATGATTTTCCTTAAGGAGGAAAATGAGGATAATGGAATACAAGGTGGTTGAGGAGATTAAGATAGAGAATGCAGGCCGAGATGGTTCCAGCCTCGGGGAAGGAGAAGGTCAAGAAGAGAGAGACATAGTGATAGAGGAGCCCAGTGGAGCTCCATGGAAGGGAGAAAGGCCAAGAGGAAGTTCATGGGATTGCCTCTGAATTTATTCATGTCCTTCTTGGGCGGTACTCCCAAGGACATAGTAACCACATCACAAAGTATAGACAATTAAGATTGGGTGGCAAGGTAGAGGGAACACCTTTGGGCCTGTAGGACATAACCACACTTTCCCGGGCTGGTCTCCGAACATGTTAATGGACTTGTGTTGGGCAATAGGTCTCGTGATCAGGTCAAGGTTACCTTCACAAACCTTATCGGTAAAGCCTCATGCTTGGAGACACAGTAGTAATACAGTCATCTATATTTCATAGATGTGAATATGCTTGGGATGCTACAGAAGCCTGATTTTAAGGTAGCAAAAAGGGAAGAGAGTGATTGGAGACACTTGTTGTAGATGATCTTTCCAAGGACTTTAGCCACCAAAGGCAGAAAAGATATTAGATAATGTTAGGATTAAATAAGGATTTTCTGATGCCTTAGGAAACATTGACATTTTTATAGATAGTAGGGAAATCAATAGAGAGGGAGAGATTGAAAATAAATGATAGGATAGGGACTACAAAGGCAGAAGAAATCTTTTGAAGGAAACAGGAAGGAACCGGGATTGCTTGAGCAGATATAAATGGAAAGAATTGGTAAAGAATAAGGCCACTTCATAAAGTGAGATAGGAGAGCAGACGGAGGAGATAGTTTTAGGATGCATATGGATAATGAGATGAAGAAGAGTGGAGAAGAAGTTTCTCACAATGGATGGCTTAATTTTTTTTTCCTGGAAAATATGAGAAGTTCTTAGCTGATAGAGTTGGGGAAGAGAAAGTCATGGGAAATTTGAGGAGGAATGAAAAGTTTAAAAGAGCCACTATGGAGAGTAAAATAGTGAATTTATAAAGGGAGATTTAGTAGGATTCTCTAATAGCAATGAAAATCCAGTAGAGGTTTTATCACATAAATTTATTACAGAACTGGATAAGATTTTTTTATGTGATCATTGAGTAACAGGTGTTGGAGTGAAGGCTGTAGATAGGATTGATTCTAGGTTGAGATTTAAAAAAATTATATTTTTCTAGTTTATTTGAAGATATAATTTTAATAATATTTTCTGATATTGTGTGATCCATGTTGTATCCCTCCCTCCTAATCTTCCCTTCTCCTCAAGATAGCATACAATATGATATAGATTACACATTTACTATCTTATAATATGTATTTCTATGTTCATCATATTGTGAAAGAAGACGTCATTTATACTAGAAAAAAAGTCACGAAGAAAGTGAAATGCATAATGATGTGCATTAATCTATATTCAGACTCCAATTTCTTCTGTGGCATTGAAGAGACTTTTTTGGTCTTGAGTCTCTTGGAATCCTGGATCCTTGTGTTGCTGATAATACTTAAATTATTCACAGTTGATCATCATCCTTTATTGCTGTTACAATGTACAACTTTCTCCTGGTTCTAGAAGCTCACTTCATTTTGCATCATGTTATTTAAATCTTTTTAGAGTTTTTTTGTGTGATCATTTTGTTTGTCATTTCTTTTGGCACAATAGGATTCTGTTACAACCATATACTTCAACCTGTTCAACCTTTCCCCAAATGATGAACATTTCTTCAGTTTCCATTTCTTTACCACAAGGTTGAGTCTTGGCAGGATGTAAGTGGTGAAATGATAAGGGAGTAAGGAACTCAAGAGATGAGAATAGTAGAATTGGTTCATCATGATGATAAAAAGTGGAGCAAGAAGCCATTCTCCAATTGATAAATGGGCAAGGGAAATGGATAGGCAGTTCTCAGATAAAGAAATCAAAACTATTAACAAGCACATGAAGAAGTGCTCTACATCTCTTATAATCAGAGAGATGCAAATCAAAACAACTCTGAGGTATCACCTCACACCTAGCAGATTGGCTAACATTACAGCAAAGGAAAGTAATGAATGCTGGAGGGGATGTGGCAAAGTAGGGACATTAATTCATTGCTGGTGGAGTTGTGAATTGATCCAACCATTCTGGAGGGCAATTTGGAACTATGCCCAAAGGGCGACAAAAGAATATCTACCCTTTGACCCAGCCATAGCACTGCTGGGTCTGTACCCCAAAGAGATAATGGACACAAAGACTTGTACAAAAATATTCATAGCTGCGCTCTTTGTGGTGGCCCAAAACTGGAAAACGAGGGGATGCCCATCAATTGGGGAATGGCTGAACAAACTGTGGTATATGTTGGTGATGGAGTACTATTGTGCTAAAAGGAATAATAAAGTGGAGAAGTTCCATGGAGACTGGAACAACCTCCAGGAAGTGATGCAGAGCGAGAGGAGCAGAACCAGGAGAACATTGTACACAGAGACTAATACACTGTGGTATAATCGAACGTAATGGACTTCTCCATTAGGGGCGGTGTAATGTCCCTGAACAACTTGCAGGGATCCAGGAGAAAAAAACACCATTCATAAGCAAAGGATAAACTATGGGAGTGGAAACACCGAGAAAAAGCAACTGCCTGAATACAGAGGTTGAGGGGACATGACAGAGGATAGACTCTAAATGAACACTCTAATTCAAATACTATCAACAAAGCAATGGGTTCAAATCAAGAAAACATCTAATGCCCAGTGGACTTACGCGTCGGCTATGGGGGGTGGGGGGGAGGAAAAGAAAATGATCTATGTCTTTAACGAATAATGCTTGGAAATGATCAAATAAAATATATTTAAAAAAAAAAGTGGAGCAAGAATCTAGAGAGAAGACCTAGGAGAAAATGGAAGTATCAAGGGATTGGATTGGAGAGATTAGAGGTCATCTAATCATAGTACTTCATCCGTACTATACGGATGAAGAGTGGGGTTTGATCAGGGAACGCTGAAGGAGACATGGAAATATAAATAGTTCCTACTGGTATTTACATCTTTTCATAGTCTGGTTCCTACCTGCCTTTTCAGTAATATTTTATAGTAATCTTTTTATATACTTTAAATTTTGGGCAAATTGGCTCACTGAATTTTCTGAATTCAGCATTCCATCTTTGTAATGTTACTTCTGTTTCTTCTGCCTTAAGAATCATTATTTTTCTTCCATGGTATAACCTATGTAATGCCTTTTGTGATTATCTTTTCCTACTTCCCACCCCTAGTGTTCTCTCCGTCCCCAAATTGCTTTATGTTTATTTTTTCTCTATATATTGTGTCTATAGGTATAAAATAAGTCTCTTCAGAGGAGCTTCACTATTTTTATCTCTGAATCCACAGTACTTCTAATTGTGCCGTTCAAATATCCAATCAGTTGCCACATCTAGAATTCATTGTGCTTCCACAATGTGTTTTCTGAACTATCCCCTTTTCTTCACATGTATTGTTACTATTATTCGGATTAATTAAGTCATAGGGCTAATGAGGACCATTTGGAGTAACTGAGATCTTAGCAGCTAAGGACAGGGAAAAAAAATAGTGGGTAAGGGTTCTTTAAGACCAGGCAGAATCTTGGGAAGGGTGCCTGTTGGAATTCTGGGTACCCTGAGTCAGTTGGATTTTCCAACTACAGACCTGCACAGCAGAGGGGTCTCCTGGAGGGTTTTTTTTCCTAGGAGGAGGCTGGTGTTTCTGTTTCCTGGAACAGTGAAAAACGCCAGTGGCAGATGAAGGAGAACAGAGTTTCTGGAATAAGTTTGTGGGGGAAATCAACAGAAAAGAGTAAGAGAGAGGCAGTTTTTCCGCTTTATGGTGGCCAAGCCATTTTGAGTTCTGCTTTGGCCAAAAAGCCTAGCTATGCCTGGAAGGGCTGGTAGTGGGTAGAGAGAGTGGATAACTTAACTGATTTGAAGATGAAAGAGATCTAAGGAGACAGAAAGAGTGTGTTTTTCCTCTATGTGGCTGGAGAGAGAGGCAGCCATTTTTAAGGCCTGTGTAGGCCCAGAAGCTTTCTTAGACTAGAAAGCCTAGCAAGACTTGGAAGGGCTGGCAGTTGGCAGAGAGACTGATTCAAAGCTGAGAGAAATTAACAGAGACAGTAAACTTAAATAAGAGGATTATAATTTAGCATAGTGTATTTAGAATAGATCAGGGAATTAGTATAGATTAAAGTAGTGATAAGAAGGCTTGGGGTAACCTGAATAAGAAGCAAGTTCTTGTGAACTAGGGGGGAGTGGGTAAAAGCTTAGTTCCCTGTTAGATTTAGGGATCCTATCCTCAACCTTCATTATCTTTCCTTACCTTTCCTCAAACCTTTTTCTTAATACTTATTAAATAGAGTTTTTGGTTTTACAAGCTGCTTCTAAGTATTGCTACTCTCAGCTCAAGCTATTAGGCATCTACCTGATTGACTACAAGCAGTAAAAAGATAGTGTATCCAATATCCCCCCAACTCCCCTTAACATTCCTATAGTAACAGTTCCTGGCCATTCTTATTTATAACATTAGTTGCAATATTATTAGCAACATTCTTGGCTCTTCCTATTTGCAATATTCTTATAGATAAATTACATTAATACTAGCCTATTCAAGCTTCCATCACCTCTCTCCAGCATAAGTTTAAAAGCTTCCTAACTGGTTTCTGCCTTAAGCTTCTTTCCCTTCTCCAATCTATCTCCCATAGTTGCCAAAGTAATATTCCTTAAGCACAGATCTAATCATGTCATATACCTGTTTAATAAACTCTTGGTTCTCTAGGACGAAATAAAATCTCCCTGTTTCCTATTTAAAAGCATTCAGATTCTGTGTCCGGCTCTGTTTCAGCCTCATTGATACATTACTCCCCTTAATGTACTCTTATGGTCCATTCACACTGGCCTTTTTGCTATTCCTTATTCATGATATCTATTTGCATGGTTTTGCATGTACTGACCCTCATGCCAGAAATGTATTCCATCTCCATCAGCATCCATAGTTACATTCAAATTTCAGTTCATGCCCTACTGCCTACTTTAGGCTTTTTCTTTTTTTTTCCCTTTTAAACATTATTTTTATTTGGTCATTTCCAAACATTATTCATTAGAAACAAAGAGCATTTTCTTTTCCTCCTCCCCCCAACCCCCAACAACCCTCCCATTGGCGATGCGTGATTCCTATGGGTATCACATGTTTCCTCCATCCAAACTCATTTCCATGTTATTGATTTTTGTATTAGGGTGCTCATTTAGAGTCTTTCCTCAATCATATCCCTTCCACCTCTGTAGTCAAGCTGTTGCCTTTCTTTGGTGTTTTTACTACCACTGTTTGTCCTCTGCTTGTGGGTAGTGTTTTTTTCTCCTTGATCCCTGCACGTTGTTCAGGGACATTGTATTGACACTAATGGAGAAGTCCATTACCTTCAATTGTACCACAGTGTCTCAATCCATGTGTACAATGTTCTCCTGGTTCTGCTCCTTTCACTCTGCATCAATTCCTGGAGGTCATCCCTGTCTCCATGGAATTTCTCCACTTTATTATTCCTTGTAGCACAATAGTAATTCCATCACCAACAGATACCAAAATTTGTTCAGCCATTCCCCAATTGAAGGGGCATCCACTCATTTTCCAATTTTTTGCCAACACAAAGAGTGCAGCTATGAATGTTCTTGTACAAGTGTTTTTCCTTATTATCTCTTTGGGGTACAAACCTAGCAGTGCTATGGCTGGATCAAAGGGCAAACAGTCTTTTATCGCCCTTTGGGCATATTTCCAAATTGCCCTCCAGAATGGTTGGATTAATCTACAACTCCACCAGCAATGAATTAATGTCCCAACTTTGCCACATCCCCTCCAACTTTCATTACTTTCCTTTGCTGTCATGTTAGCCAATCTGCTAGGTGATACTTCAGAGTTGTTTTGATTTGCATCTCTCTGATTATCAGAGATTTAGAGCACTTTTTCATGTGCTTATTAATAGTTTTGATTCCTTTACCTGAAAACTGCCTATTCGTGTCCCTTGCCCATTTATCAATTGGAGAATGGCTTGATTTTTTGTACAATTGATTTAGCTCTTTATAAATTTGAGTAATTAGACCTTTGTCAGAGGTTTTTGTTATAAAGATTGTTTCCCAATTTGTTGCTTCCCTTCTAAAAGTTGGTTACATTGATTTTGTTTGTACAAAAACTTTTTAACTTGATGTAATCAAAATTGTGTATTTTACATTTTGTGACTCTTTCTAAGTCTTGCTTGGTTTTAAAATCTTTCCCTTCCCAAAGGTCTGACATGTATACTATTCTGTGTTCACCTAATTTACTTATAGTTTCCTTCTTTATGTTCAAGTCATTCACCCATTCTGAGTTTATCTTGGTGTAGGGTGTGAGGTGTTGATCCAAACCTTGCCTCTCCCACACAGTCTTCCAGTTTTCCCAGCAGTTTTTATCAAATAGTGTATTTTTGTCCCAAAAGCTGGGGTCTTTGGGTTTGTCATAGACTGTCTTGCTGAGGTCACTTACCCCAAAGTCTATTCCAATGATTCTCCTTTCTGTCTCTTAGCCAGTACCAAATTGTTTTGATGACTGCTGCTTTATAATATAGTTTGAGATCTGGGACTGCAAGGCCACCTTCCTTTGTATTTTTTTTTTATTATTTCCCTGGATATCCTTGATCCTTTGTTCTTCCAAATGAACTTTGTTATGTTTTTTTTTTTCCCTAATTCAGTAAAAAAGTTTTTTGGAAGTTCAGTGGGTATGGCACTAAATAGATAGATACCTTTGGGTAGCTCATCCTACCCATGAGCAGTTAATGTTTTTCCAATTGCTCAAGTCTAGTTTTAGTTGTGTGGAGAGTGTTTTGTAGTTGTGTTCATATAGTTCCTGTGTTTGTCTCGGGAGATAGATCCTACTTTAGGCTTTTTCTTCAATGCCCATGCCCACCTCCCCAACCTTTTCAGTCAGCTTCTAGTGACACTCTCTTTCAAATATCCTTTTTCTTATTTTGTTAATATATATATTTGCAAATGCTTATATGTTATGTACATATTGTATCTGAAAGAGTTGTAAATCCTTGGGAAGAAAATCCTTTTGTCACTTTTGTCTTTTTAATTCCAGTATTTAGGACTGTTTCTAATATATAATAGTTGCTTAATATATGTTTGTCAATTGATTTTAACTAGGTATTTTATTTGTAAGCTCATGGAAAAGAATGAATCTTTTTTATATCATTCTATAAATTTTGAAAATCACTTTGAAAACTATGAAGATATCCTTAGATTGTAAAGCTGAAAAAGGAAAGGTTAAATCTTGTCCTGAGATGTTAAATGCCTAACAGAATGACTTATATGCAGAAGGTACTCAATAGATACTTGTTGAATTGCATTAAATGCTGTAACATTTTCTTTGCTTTAAGAGAGGTGGAGTAATGGAGTTGAGGAGGAAGTAACCAAATGTGTTTCTTTTGGTATTATACAGTTCTTTGGACTCAAATTGTGTTATGAGGGATATGTACTATCTTTGATCTCTGGGCTCAGTGTTAGGTATGAGGAGGATGAAGCAGATTAGAGATAAGGAAATATTTCCTCTAAATAGCAAAAACCTCAGCAATTTTAGTATAAATTAAATTAAGTACAGAATTAGTATGAATGTTCATATTTCTTTCATGATTTATGGTAGTTAAATGTTTTCTCAATAGCAATTTTTTGGGCAGATCGTACAAATATATTTGTCATCTTATAACAGATGAAGAAATTGAACATTTGAGAAGGGAAGTAACTTGTAAAAATGTCATGGACCAAATACATGGCAAGAGTCAGGATTCAAACCATTATCTTTGTATTCCTAATCAAATGTTCTTTCCTTTACCCCCACTTTACTTTGGTTGTAATAATGTAGTAGCTATGAGAGTGAAGTCAGCTCTGGCAAGGAAGCCCAGGAAAACACACTGAACAATTGTTCCTCTTGTTCTTGATAAAGCCAAACTAGATAACCCAACATCTTAAAAAAAAACATTGTAGTTTATTTTTATCAGTGTTGCTTCTATGCTCTTAACTCTAGTCAAAAAGAAATCTTTAGATCATCATTGTGAATTGTTTAGTAAGTGAAGTACAGTGATAGTTTATAATTCACACTACAGAAGTAATGCTAATGCTTTGGGACTTATAATGATGAACTCTTATAAAGCATATATAACATTAGAAAGAGACTATGAAATCATTTTAACTTTTATTTATGTTAGAGTTTTGTTATCTTTAGGGGCCTAGTAGCTAAATATAAAAGTCTTCAAACCAGTACTTTCTTTACCATTACATTTTTATTCATTGCCTCATCTTTATAAATGTACTGAACCTCCAATATTGAGTTCTGTGCTTGAGTATTGAGTGCTATTGCCAAAACAATGATTTCGTAGATATAATTATGGAAGGCTCTAAAAATTATTGGGTGGCAGCAACAAAGGCTGTGTGACTTGAAGGTTTTTTTTTTAATTTTAAAATTGTATTTAATTAGTCAATTTAGAACATTTCCCCCTAGTTAAAAGAGTCATGTTCCTCCCCATCTCCTCCTGTAGTCAATGCACAATTTCGCTAGGTTTTACACATCTTTGATCAAAACCTATTTCCATATTGTTGATGTTTGCAGTAGGATATTCAGTTAGAGTCTATATCCTCAATCATATTCCCATTGAACCATGTGATCAAGCAGTTGTTTTTCTAATGTGTTTCTACTCCCATAGTTCTTCCTCTGAATGTGGATAGTGTTCTTTCTCATAAATCCCTCAGCATTGTCCTGGGCCATTGCTACATTCAATTGTACCACAGTGTATCAGTCTCTGTATACAATGTTCTCCTGGTTCTGCTCCTTTCACTCTGCATCCATTCCTGGATTGCATCCCAGTTCACATGGAATTTCTCCAGTTCATCATTCCTTGGAGCACAATAGTATTCCATCACCAACAGATACCACAATTTGTCCAGCTATTCCCCAATTGAAGGGCATCCCCTCATTTTCCAATTTTTTACCAACACAAAGAGTGCAGCTCTGAATATTCTTGTACAAGCCTTTTTCCTTATTATCTCTTTGGGGTATATACCCAGCAGTGCTATGGCTTGGTCAAAGGGCCGATAGTGTTTAGTGCCCTTTGGGCATAGTTCCAGATTACTCTCCAGAATGGTTGGATCAGTTCACAACTCCACCAGCAATGCATTAATGTCTCAATTTTGCCACATCCCCTCCAATATTCATTATATTCCATTGCTGTCATGTTAGCCAATCTGCTCGGTATGAGATGGTACCTCAGAGTTGTTTTGATTTTTCATTTCTCTGATTATAAGAGATTTAGAACATTTTTATGTGCTTATTAATAGTTTTGATTTCTTTACCTGAAAATTGCCTATTCATGTCCCTTGCCCATTTATCAATTGGAGAATGGCTTGATTTTTTAAACAATTGATTTATGTCTTTGTAAATTTGAGTAATTAGACCTTTGTCAGAGGTTTTTATTATGATGATTTCCCCCCCAATTTGTTGCTTCCCTTCTATTTTGGTTGCACTGCTTTTGTTTGTACACACCCTTTTTAATTTAATATAATCAAAATTATTTATTTTACATTTTAAACTTTTTTCTAAATCTCACTTGGTCTTAAAAATCTTTCCTTTCCCAGAGACCTGATACATATACTAATCTGTGTTCATCTAATTCACTTATAGTTTCCTTCTTTATATTCAAGACATTGTAACAGTTAAAATTTAGGAAACTGAGGCAGGTAGAAATTAGTTTCTCTCTGCAAGGAGTATTATATTTTTATGAAGTTTATTAATGATTAAGGATTAAAGAAAATACAGGATAAGAAAACACGTGCCTAGGCCAGAGAGGCCTAGACAAGATAACCTCACATCATGGAAGAGACTCGTCTGTTCCAAAACAGAAGTCCAAAAAGACCACAAAAGCCTTTGCAATCAGGTTAAATCCCTTCTCGATCTCGGCCTACCTGAGAATTCAGTGAGATTACAAAGCATTTTGGGGAAGTGGAGCAAGGGCTTGTGGGGATTGAAGTCCAGAGTTCAAAGCCATTTTTTACAACATTCACCCATTCTGAGGTTATCTTGGTGTAGGGTTTGAGATGTTGATTCAAACCAAATCTCTCCCATACTGTCTTCCAGTTTTCCCAGGAGTTTTTGTCAAATAGTGGATTTTTTTGTTCCCAAAGCTGGGATCTTTGGGTTCATTATAGACTGTCTTGCTGAGGTCACTCACCTCAAGTCCATTCCACTGATCCTCCTTTCTGTCTCTTAGTACCAAATTGCTTTTATGACCACTGCTTTATAGTATAGTTTGAGATCTAGGACTGCAAAGCCACCTTCCTTCACCCTTTTTTTATTTCCCTTGATATCCTTGATCTTTTGTTCTTCCAAATGAACTTTGTTATGTTTTTTTCTAATTCAGTAAAAAAATTTTTTGGTAGTTTGATGGATATGGCGCTAATTAAGTAAATAAGTTTTGGTACGATTGTCATTTTTATTATGTTAGCTTGTCCTATCCATGAGCAATTAATGTTTTTCCTTCTCCAGCTGCCTCTGCACCACTTGTGTTCAATGCCCTAAACCTGGAACAGCTGTGCCAGCAAGGTTCTCCCTCTGGACTAGTGCCCTTGCCTGTCCATAAATTCTAGCTACTGCTGAAGGCTCAGCACTGTAGGTGGTGTAGTGTCCAGGTACCTTTCTTTTTCTTCCTCTTAAACCAGCATGTTGTAGAGTTCAGGCTTTTTTGTGGGGGTGTACCTTTTAAGTTGAGTCTAGCAAGAGGCTTCCCTAGCTTTGTCCTGTTGTTAGATTTTGTTTTCAGTCCCCTCGAAGCATTATGGTTTTGATTTCTTGAGGAAGGGTTTGTGGAAGTCTGAAATTTTGCTGCCTCTATGTCGCCATCTTGACTATGCCTCTCTCTCTTTTTTTTTTTGAAGGCTGAATGGCGCATTAAAATTATTCCAGATAGACTTTCTGTACTTCACATGGTTGTTATGAAAAAAATTATTTCTAAATGCAAGTATTATTACTTCAGTTACTACTGTAATCTACTAACTACTACAAACTACTACTGCTATTTTAGCAATTCAGAATATTCTTAATTTCATCAGGATTGGTGGTCCTTTAATTGATACAGATCAGTATCCTTCCAGGCTTTATTTAGCACATGATCTTCTGAGATTATTATGGATGAAAAAGTTTGTTGCTTCATTTTCATCCTTCTGTTGGTGAACTTCTTTCAGTATATAATGAGGATGTTCCTTAACAGCAGACAGATCACCTGTTAACTAAGTTTGTACTAGAAGCCTTCCCAACTTCAATTATGCTGGCACAGCCTTTGAGAACTGAGAGTTATCTTCGTGTGATAAATTATCAGAAGAGGGAGTTAATGGAGGGTTACCATTATTGTACTCAAAACAGAAATAATATTAATTTAGACCTTAAAACTCTTCCTCTGTATGTCCCTCCGTATGTGTGCATGTGTGCCTTTGCTTGTGTATTCATATAATTCTCCCTACCTGTGTCTATTTCTGTGTCTATGCATCTGTCTCTCTAGCTTTCTCTGTCTTTCTATTTGTAATTCTCTTTGTTTTTTCACTATTTGGATATATATTCATTTCTGTCTCTGCCTCTTTCTCTGTGCATCTCTCTGCATGTATCTCTGTGTGTATATGTGCCTTCTCTTTCTTTTTTTATGTATACCTCTTTCTGTCCCCATTGCATATTTCTTTCTCTTTGTATTTGTGCATTTCCATTTTTTCTCTTGTATGTATTTCTCTCTATCTCTGCATAAAAACTACATCTCTGTGTATTTTGGTTATCTGTGTTATACTACATTTTACTTTTTCCTCTGTGTGTATAGTCTTTACCTATTTTTCCCTGGAGATCTCTATGTGTTTGTTACCCTGTCATGAAGTATGACATAGTGTATAAACATATTTTTAAAAATATACTTAGTGACCTCCCCCAATAGATGAATTGGCAAAATATATGAACAATTATCAATTAAAGAAATCAAAGCCATATATAGATATAAGAAAAAAATGCTCCAAATCACTACTCAGTAGAGAAATGCAAACTAAAGTAATTCTAAGATATCATCTCACATCGAACAGATTGGTTAAAATGACAAATATTGGAGGGGTTGTAAGAAAGTGGGGACACTAATACACTACTGGCACTGTGACTTGATCCAACCATTTTGGAGAACAATTTGGAATTCTACAGAGAGTTATAAAACCCTGTATACCCTTAGACCTAACAATACCATTGCTGGGTTGGTTTCTCAAGGAGATCAGGAAAAAAGGAAAAGAATGTATATGCTCCAAAATACTTATAGCAATTCTCTTTGTTGTGGCAAAGAACTGGAAATTGACAGACCGCCCATCAATTGAGGAATGGCTAAACAAATTACAGTACATGGTTGTGCTAGAATACTACTGTGCCATAAGGCATGTTGAGCAAGCTATATTAAGGAATAGCTTGGAAAGAACTCCCTGAGATAATGAATAGTGAAATGAATAGAACTAAGAGGACATTATATACAGCTACAGATTTAATCCTTGAAGAATAAGTTGAGAATCTCACTTCTAGAGATAGATCTAAAAAATGGAAACATTAAAGACACAATCTATATCTCCATTTCTATCTATATCTCTATATATGTTTCCCAGATGATACCTTTTATGAAGGGGAGAAGGGAAAGAGGGACTGATATACTGTGTATATATATATATATATATATATACATTTATATAATATTTACATTCATTTTATGCTTCATTTGCTTTTTCATATTTTAATTCATGTGTTTTATTTTCTTTTTTGTTTTTCTTTTAAAAATATTTTTATTATGAACATCAATAAGTTTGAACATTTGTTGAATCCTACTGGTTTATATGTTAGGGTTTTTCTTCTTTCCCCTGAACTTACCCCTCCTTCCAGTTAGAGCTTTCATAGTAATGTCCCAAATGTAAGTGCTGCTTGTGCTTAGATTTACATACAAGTCCAGAAGGAATTTATTTCCTTTAGAACAATACAATTATGAATCAGTTTTAGTATTCACAAGGTATGCACTTCAGTATATAATGGTATCCTAAAATTTGTAAATTACAAGCATCAGCTACAATATAATAATCATTTAAAAAAGCAAACAGATGAGTCATTGCCATCCCTCTGGTTCTATGCAATCCTCACCCACACTCAGGTGGAGAGGGAAAAATGGTTTTCATGCCTCCCTAACTGAATTTTACTGGAATTTGCATAATAACTGAATTTGAATGAGATTTAAATACCCTGCATATAAGTGAATAATGGTCACATATTTCAGGTAAAAATTTCATGAGTTTCAGAGTAGTTCTTCACAAATTCCCACAGGTACTAGCAAAGTACATCTTCTCCTGCTGATGTGATTTCTGAACCTTTAAGTTATATAATGACATTATTCATATAGCCTGTGAAATATCAGGGTTTCTTAGTCACCAAAAATTATCCTCCTATGTTGTGTCCATTTGCTGTTATTTATTCTGCCTTCCTTCAGTTTTCCTTCCTCTTTGTCCAGAAGACTGGGAATGCTATTAGGCTATAGACTTCAATAGGCAGTATTGAAAGATCACTGATCCTCTAACAACAATGATAGGAGCCTGGCTATCCTTTGGTATAGAAGGAACTGATAGAGTCTAAATGCAGATTGAAGCATACTATTCTTCACTTTATACTTCCATGAATGTTTCTCTAGTGTACACAATATGAGTCTTCTTTTATAATATGATGAACATGAAAATATGTATTGTATACAACCTCTATCTTATTACCTGCCATCTTGGGAAAGGAGGAGAGGTGGAAGGGATGGAGGGAACATGGATTGAAAAATGTCAGAAAACAGTTCTTGAAAATTGTATTGACATGTAATTTGGAAAAAGTAAAAACTGTACTAGGAGCTCATGTTTATACAGTTCTTAATAGTTTATTAAACACTTTGATTATAACAACCCCATTAAATAATGCAAATATTTTAAGTAACATAAATATCCAAGCAGTATAGTGGACAGAGAATTGATTTGGAATCTGGAATTTTGAGGCCAAGGCCAAATTCCGACATTTACTTCTTATATAATCATGGATAAATCAACTACTATTCTCTCCTTCGTTTCTTTGGTCTATAAAATGGGCATAATGATATCTATATATGCCCTCACAGGACTATTATTAGACTCAAGATAACATATATTAAAAGCTTCTAAATTTAGCTCTTTGTGAATATTAATTATAATTATTATCATTACTATTCATCCATTCTATATGAGCCATATAGATTAAAGGAACTGCACATGATAGCAAATTTACTAAATCTCCCAAATTAATAATCCTGTTTTATACCCTTTCATCTTTGTGCAGATAATTACTTCATTGGTTTATCTTCCAATTTGTTGGGTTTTTTAATACACTAAATCTGGTCTTCTGGAATGTAGTCCCTAAATTAGAGCTTTGATTTGTCCCTTCACTTTTTAAATGACCTACTCAACTCTTCTACCTTCAATTACTAATTCCCTTCAACACAACTAACCTCCCCACCCTCAACCTTCTCCATGCCTCCAACCTGTGGACTTTTTCGTAGTTCATTATGTGACATTTTGCCACGTAGAGAAACTGTTTTTTTAATCTGTTGCTTGGTCATTCCTATTTAAAGATGAATGTTAAGTGGGATCAAGAGCCATGAATTTACTTGTTCTTTCCACTGACCTTCCCCACTCCCATAGGAATCAAACCATCAGATTGATGAGCTGGCATAATCTCAATAGGTTATACAGTTTAACATGCAACTGTTTAGTCATCTTTGACAATCAGGTATTCAGCCTTGCCTTTTGAATATCTTCAGTTATTAAGATTTCAGAGCCTCCTAAATCTGAACATTCTTCTTTATCTTTGTCTAGAATCTCCCTTTCTACAATTTCACCTACTGCTCTTAGTACTTCCATTTGGAATTATGCCCTTCAGATACCTAAAGAAAACTTTCATCTTTTTCCCAAACTTTCTCCATGCTAAAAGTCTCTAATCCATTTCACCTTCTCTTCTCTGCCCCATGCCATGTGGACCTACTCTGATTGTTCTTTAGTTTACCAGCATTGATAGATATCTCAGCTAGGATTCTGAATCAAAGCCAAGTGTTTATAGAGCCTGGTATAGAGTAGGTGCCTACTAAATATGTTTTGCTTTATTGACTGACTCTGGACACATTGTGTCCTGGTCCTCCCCTTACATATTCCAGTATATGGATAGCTTATTATTTGCTCTCAGAAAAATGTATATTTTACCTATATTCTTATTTTTTGTATCTTTGTAAAATATTGTCTTGTGTGGAGAAAGCAAATTATAAGGGATGAATGGCATGCTTAGGATTAATTACAATGGCAGGGCCTGAACTTTAATCTTTAGAATGCAGGGTAATTATATTAACATAAATGTTTTAGATCATACTTAATTCAAGTGTAAGTCAAAAAGAAGTCATATATTTGACATTAAAATAATAATACCTACTATAGGTTTTCTTTTCTTTAGGATGAATGGAATTGGTTAATTTATTTCCTTATATAATCTAATATAAACTTAAAAATCTCTTTGTTGGAAGTGTCATAATCTTAGGATTCTAAGTCAGTAGTTCATAGGATTTTGAACCAGACAAGGTTTTAGAGACAATCTAGGCTGATTCCTTTATAGTATAGCAAATAGAAATTCAGAGGTGAATAATTTGATCCAAGCCACACAGTGGTAGAGTTGAGATTTGAACCTAGGATCTTTAATTCCAAAGTTGTACTACTTACCTTCATACTCTTCCTTAGACCTTTAATAATAAACCAGAATAATGTAATCATAAACAAAAACTCTGTAATGTTATAGAATGCAGGTTACCCAGATTTCTTATTCCAAATGTTGGTGTTAGAGACCCATAAAGGTAACAGTTTTATACTGGTTGATATTCTTGGGATCTGGGTGATTGGCATTGCTAGTTGAAGAACCTGAGTTGAGTTTTCTCCCAATATGTGATGGCAGGATTGTACTCTAGTCAAGGCAGATTAGGTAGTATTCTAGAGTCTTAGAATTAGAAGAGAACTCAGAAGCTATCTAGTCTTATTTATATTTGACAAAGAATCTGTTTACAACATTCTTAAATGGTTATCCAGTACTACCTTAAAGATCTCTAAATGAAAGGAAGCCTCTCTGTTTTCTGAGACACCAACATTCAACTTCAGATAGAAAAATTATCAGGAAGTTTGTCACTCTCTTCCTTTCCATTCCTTTCTCCTGATTCTTCTCTTTATGACTATGCAGAACAAATCTAATTCTTAATCTTTCTATGGCATAATCTCTGGTTCATTCTTCTTTGGTTAGTCTCCTGATTGTCAGTACTCTTCCTTAATTGTGAAATTCACAAAAGAATATAATTGATATATGGTTGTTGTTGGTTGTCTCTCGAACTGAGGATGACGATTGTCTTTGTGCGTTTTTGTGCACAAAAACACCTGTGCATGAAGATTTAAGTGGAAAAGTCGATGCACAGAGACAGTCCCACTCTCTCGGCTTTGGAAGCCTGGGTCCAGTGGCACGAAAAGTCGTTACACCTGGAGACTTCCTCAGCTGAATTGGATGGCCATGTTGTCTTTTGTGCTCCATCCCGCCCTAAGCACTCCACAATGCCTTGCTGCATTGCCATCTCAGCCGTTGAACCTTCTTGTTGGTTTCTTCCGCCTGTTCCACCAAAGCAATCTTCACATGCTGGGTGAGCAAAGCCCTAGTTCAACAGGGGTCGATGTCAACCCGATGGCTACCCTCACAAGGTTTAGCCAGCCTGTCGAAGCCGTTGCCCAGGGTGTGGCCGCTGCTGCATGCTAGCAGCTACTAGGAGCCCCAAGTGAGAGCTGGGTGTCAGGTGAGGGTCAGTGGCTGCAGAGCTGCCCTAGATATATGTTATGTATATACCATAGGTATATGGATATATACCTATGATATATGGTATGACCATGCTAATGTAGTAAAATGATCTCTTCCTTCATACTGTAGATAGGAGCTTTGTTGGTCAGTGGAATTAAGGGTACCATAAGAAAAGAATACTGGGCTCTATTAGTTGACTCTTATTTTCCTTCTGTGTGTTTTCACAGAATAGAGATTTTAGCTAGAAGGGACCTTAGACATTATCTTAGACCATTTCAACTCCTTTATTTTATAGAAGAGAAAATTATGGTTCAGAAATTTAAAGTTATTTATTAAATTCATTTTAATTGACAATTCTCTTTCTACTTCATCATGCAACAGGATTTCATATTTGAGACATTCCAAACCAACTCTGCCCCAGCCTTTTATATGACTTCTTTCTCCATGTTCAGTCTCAGAGGACTTTTCTCTTTTTGCAAATATCAAACTTCATAGGAAAACAAGGTTTGGAACTTGTAGAGATCTCTGAGATATTCTAACCCATCTCCCTTATTTTACAGAGGGGAAATTCAAGATGCAGAGAAGTATGATGAACTTTCCTAAGATCAGGGATGTAATAGTAGAGATGGGATTTTTATCTAGAACTTCTCATTTTAAATCTAGTACTCTTTCCATTTCTGACCATTTTCTACTCCTTAATATCCTACAAGCATATATATCTGTGTGTATATGTATATGTATGTATCTATGTGTGTATATCTATATATCTATATCATTCAACTTTATGTTAGAGTTGCTTTTGTACTTCTCTTTTCCCTAATGGAATTTAAGTTCTTTGAGACTTAGGACTATATATGAAAGAGGTAATATGTTATAATGTAGAATTCACTGCATTTATATTGATATTGATATTGATATTGATATTATGAGTCCCACATTTAAAACACAACTTCTACTTTCTATCAAGAATCTTAGTCTTATCTCACTATTCTTAATTCTGTAGGTAATGCTAACATTGCATACTTTACCCAGAAGCTTTAAGTAAGGTATTTTTAATAGTTAATAGCTATGAATTTGAGTTACTATTATTATTGTTTGTCTTTTTGTCTCATGCTAATATTGTATGGCTGAAAATTGTGGAATATAGGTTGTCTTGTCATTATAAACATGGGAAGATTCTTGGTGGGTGTAAGTAGGATGAAACATATTATAAATGACGATTTGTAGATAGAATATAGAAAGAAATATCTAGAATAGAAATGTTGTAAAATGCCTTATTAAGGATAAAGAACGGTTGGGCAATGAGTTGAGCTAGTCATGTAAATGTAAAGAGAGATGCAAGCCAGAGCAATACAAAATATTAAGATAGCTAGAGGAGAACTTCTGATGACTTGAGTAGATTATTCTGCAGGGAATATTTGAAAAGGCATAGGCAAGGATTCAAAAAGATTAAAAAAAAAAAAGAAAGCCCAGAGGAGATGCAATCTCTATGGGAAGAATGTCTTTCACTGATAAAGTCATCAACATGTAATAGAAAGTGATACGTGACTTAGAATCTTGCCTAGAGTTCAGCATTCCACTTTTGAATGTTTGTTGATTGAAAAAAGATTACCTGAGACAAAAGCAAACTCATCTTTTGTCTATTCTGTGATAGTTTTAAAAGATTGAATAATTAATTAGCTAAATATTTTCTCTTTTTTCATTAGGGCAAATAATTCTTCCTTCTAGCATACCTGTTTTTATCATCATTGTTATTTGGACTAGATATTGGATAGAGAGTAGCTGTACAACCAGATCAGTTTGACAGAGCTTCATAAGATCATAAGACTTAGAGCTATCAGGGGCATTAGAGATCATCTGGATCTGAAACCCTTTATTTTAATTGTGAGATATTATGTAAAACAGCTTCCAGACTTTCAAATACTATACAAATGTCATTATTTTATAGAGGAGGAAACTGAGATCCAGAACAGTAATGTGACTTACCTAAGATGACACAGGTATTAATAACAAAGAAGGAATTTGAACCCCTATCCTCTGACTTGAGCTCTCATACTCCCTTGGCTGGATCCTATCAGTTTTGATGGAGAAAGACTCCTCAGAGGTATTCTTTGCTAGCAATAGCAGTGAATATTTCATGAAGCACAACACAGCCGAGTCTTACCCATAGTGATTGTTCTTCAGCTTTCCTCAGCAGTTACCTTATTAAACTGTCACCTTTGATAGAGTGTGTGAACAGATTTCTCCTCTGTAAAGCATCCTTCCTTTCCTAATCACTTTTAAAGTTATAAATATTTTCAGAAGTTTTATCTATTCATTTATTTTTCTGTCAGCTACTAATCTTTTTGGAACATCACATGCTTGGATAATGTACCTGTATGTTTCCCTATGAAGGAGTCATGAATGCTGCTGCCAGTTATCATCCCTTCATACTTTCACCTCAGAACCAAAAGAGATATCTGTCTTTCACCCCAGAAAATTTTGGGAGTTTGTTGCTGGTCTTTTTCACTGGTCCCTTTTAGGCTTTTCCATTTTCACAGATTGATCCAAGGTTGAATTGTCTTTTCCCTCACTGTGGGTAGAAATTGTCCTCATTACCATCTGGCCAAATGTTTATGATAAAATGTCATTAAATCCTTTGACTGATGTTTCATGGAATTAATGATTTGGAAGGGATTTGAAATGTCATCTAGATGTACCAATACCTGAAGGAGAATGGAATGTTTATCATATGCACTCAGGAAGTTTTCATCTAGCTTTTTCTAGATTTTTTTTTCCATGTCCAGGTCATACAGCTTTTAAAACACCCCCCCGCCCCCCCCCCCCGTCATTTCAAATATAATATGATAATTCCAACACTTTTGCTTGTCTGGGTCCCATTCTGCATTTTCTTTTGCTCTTTTATTTGTATTTTTAAATGATTCATTAATGTTCTTTTCTTTCTTTCTTTTTTTTTTGATACTATTAATTAACTTCTTTTCAAAACACCAGTTCAACAAGAAACTAATAAATGTTTTCTCTCCCTCTTAGCCCTCCCCATGAAAGTGGGCAGTATGATGTAGGTTGTATGTATGTGTATGTGTGTATATATAATTCAGGCCCTCATTTCTTTTTACCTGCTAGACCTGTGATGGTGAACCTTTGGCACATGTGCCAAAGATGGTAAGCAGAGGCCTCTCTGTGTGGCAGGCCACCTCCCACCAGAGTTAGGTACTAGAAAGGCAGAGGGACTCAGGAGGAGCTGTTCCCTTCCCCTTCTCCACCACACTTCCCCATCATTCTTCCCAGGAGCCCAATGGAATCACTTTTTTCCCCTGAGGGGAGAACATGGACCACTCCCTCCCACCTTTCTCCCATCTCAGTGTGGTATAAGAAGGGAGAGTGGGATGCACAGTCTTAGGGTGGCACATGGCATGACATGCAGTCTCTAAAAGGTTTACCATCACTTTTCTAGATTGTTATGAGCTGCTAAATGGTCTTTCCACTTTCACTGGATGACCTCTATAGTGTTTTCTAAGTAATTTTCTTAGGTAACTAATATGGTTATGGAACTTCCCACTCAGAAATTTTCTGTGATTTTTAATTACTGCTTTTTGAATCAAGTATAAACTATTGGCTATGGTACTCAAGCCCCTCTGTAGTCTAGATCTTTCTTACTTATCTAGCTGCATTGTGTACTATTCTCTTTCAATGCATTTTTTGTTAAAGCCAAACTGGACTCCACTCTCTCATTATCATTGTTGTATCTTTGATCATACCAATGTCCATGTCTGAAGTGTTTTTTTTTTCTCCTTCTAATGCTTGCCTTTTGAAGGATTTCTGTTTTTTTTTTTAAACCCAAGTAATGCTGTTGCCTGACTTCATAAAGCCATTTCTTAGCCTTCTAAGTGAAAGTCACATTTCTTATAACATGTTGTTGTAGTTTTCTCCTTTTTGTTTCTTTTATTCTCCTTATATCATCCTTATTTGTGTATTTGTCCTTTACTTGTTTGTAAAGGACTTGTATTATATTTACCCTTATATCAAGTTATTCTTTGATTAGGGGCCTGACTATTAGATAATAGAAAATAAATATTTAATTGAAAATTTCTCTCAAGTTAAAAGTGTTGGGATAGGGAAGAGCAGTTGAATAATTATTCATCCAAATAAGAACATAACAAAGTGAGTGAAGTTGATAAATTTGATAGGGGAAATAGATTCATTGCCCAAAGTATTTCCATAATTCCTTCTGTCTGTATGGACTGAGTATTGAGGATTTTGGAAACCGAAACTTGTTAGGAAGTGTGTCTTTGGGAGCAGGTTTTTAATAGCAAAAGATCAAGTGTTATTAAGTTATATAAAAGTAACAATAATATTTTTGAATATTAGCAACAAAGAAAAATAAAATCCTTATAATAAATTTGTATAATCTAACAAAATGAATGACCACATTGGCCATGCTCAAACACATGTTTTATTCTGCATTTTGTCAACCATATTTTTAGCTAAGGATGTTTTAATTTTAGTCCTCTAGATTTATAATTTATTGTTGCATTGAACAAAATTCCAAATTTCAAAGTTGTTTTTATTTGTGAGGTTGTCATTGTATATTTTTTCCAGTTTTGCTAATGCTCCTCATTAGTTCATATGTCTTCCAAATTTTTTCTGAAATTATTTTTTATTTCTTTGGCATAATATTTTATCACATCCATCTTTCACTATTTGTTTAGTTGTCCCTCATTATGAGGTCAATTCATAGTTTCCAATTTGAGGATACTATAAGAAGAAATGCTTTCTCTTTCTCTCTCCCTCTCCATATATGTGATATACACACATACATGCACACGTTTGTGTGTGTGTGTATGTGTGTATAATTTTTTTTTGTTCTGCTTCTTTTTGAGACTGAGAGGTTAAGGGACTTCCTCAGGTTCACAAAATCAGTAAGTGTTTGAAACAGAATTCTAGATTGCAAGCTCTTTCCATTGTACTATGCTGTTTCCATGTTGAATCCTGTCCTTGGCTGTAAAAGTGAGAAGAGAATTAACATGATTACTTTAGGGGATTGTGGGTTGAATGAAAATGCTCTTGCATGTGAGATACTTGTGTATGTCTATAGTCAGCAGGGACGAGACCAGTATGGGAAGATAGATATAAAATTAGTGAAAGGAGAGAGGCTTTCTGATGATTGACAGGGGGAGAGATAAAGGGAAGCAGTAGAGAAGTTGATCTTGGTGAAGAGAAGGCCACATCTTCATTAGAGACTAATGTAAATAAGGGGAACATGGAGCAGGATGTCAAGGATTTTTGAGTTATACAGGAGAGGAAATGGAACTCATGGATAAATGGTTTCTTTTTGCTGAGGAAATATTCTCTCTGCACTTTATACTGGCATAGCCAGGGTTATCTCCATACTATGATGAGGCATTGGAGTAGGATTTAATGGAGGCATGCAGCAATTAAGAACCAGAACTTTACCTTATAAGTGCTGTAGTTTGGAAGTCCTGCTTAGCCTAATAATGTATATTTTATACTTTTTATGGGCTAAGGGATCTGTTTTTTGTTTACAACAAACAAAAAAAATGTAGTAATCTCTTGCATTTGTATATTATTTTATAATGTGTTCACTAATATGTCTTCCTTATCATTTCATGGTACCCTCATATCACTGGGAGTTGGAAAAGATAAATGCTCGCAGATGTGGAGACAGAGGCTCAGAGAGTTAGAGTGGCCAACCCTTGGGAGAGTTTTTTCAAGCAAAAGGAGCTTATTAAGAAACATTTCATTCACATTTAGTTCAGGATGGCTGTGGGTGACTCTTGGGTATCTTCTGGCCAAACTTGTATTCATTCTTAAAAGCTGAGTTGATTTCTGGATAATTCATGATTTAAAACTTTTTATTTGTATTCATCTTTGATTTCTGCCCAAGGGGATCCCCCCCCCCCATCTGTCATCATTAAAAGAAATGTGTTCAGAATGGAATCTAATGGGGACTTAATATTTTTCCTTACTCTGCAGTTTAACTTGATTTACGTACTTGAATTTAAAGAAGTCATCTTGTTCCTTTGTGTCTTTGTTGTCTCATCCATAAAATGGAATTGAATATACCTTTTCAACTTAAAGAGTATTGTCAGAATAAGTAGAATGTTTTGGTCTAACTCTTAATTAGTCAATTAAGAAGAAACAGACCCCGACTGCAGAGAACTTACAGTTTACCAAGGGAATAGAAACAGTGGATATAAAGGAACTTTATGGGAATGGCCAGTAGTAGATGAGGGACCAGGAAATCAGAAAAGTTGATAATCTCATATGAATGTATCAGGATATGGAGTATGGGGGTCGGGGGGAGAAAGCTTAGATTAGAGTTTTGGTGCAAATTCACCATTAGGGGGTCATGTTTCAGAGGATGATTCCTCAAAAGGGGTCTGTGAAGATTAAATTAACTCTCCACTTCCCATTTTTAGATTTAATCACCAGAAGTGTATACATTCCACTCACACTGGAGTGGGGGAAGTCTATGACCCAAGTGTGGGATAGTAGGTGACAAATCAGAATCAACTGACTGCACCCTGGGCAGTCCTAAGCAAAGCTTTAGTTGTAATTGGTACACTTCAAATGGAAGAAAGTCACAGAAAGTGACATAAAGGAATGATTTTTTAAAATGCCAAGAACTTCCTGTGAGGATCTCTTCAGACTCCCATCTTTGACTTAATTTTGGAGGAGCATGGGCTTGAGATCTCAGGCTGCTTCCCTTTTAGGACTACCATGTGGGGTGAATGAAAAAAGCTGACTTTTTTCCTGGATTTTCTGAAGAGACTAGCTTCAGGAGAGAACTACCCTCTTGAAAGAAACTCCCTGCATCCCCAAGTCCTTGACTCAAGGCCAGTCCCCTCCAGCTAAGGACTAACTAGCCCTGTCTAGTTTGAGCCTGGGCCAGAACAAAATACTTATTGTGTAGCCTAGATTTCTTACCCTAACCTCACTCTGATTTTCTTACTTTCACTCTTTCTATATTTTATAAATTAATTGTTAAAATAAATCTCTTTGGAATTAATTAAAATTCCTGGCGTCCCTACTCTTGAATAATTCAGTCCAAACTTTTTAAAAAAACCATACGTATTTTCTGCCCCTTACAGGACTGAGAAATGTTCAGCAGATAAGAGGAGAACTGAGGGGAGAAAATGAAAATTCAGAGTAGAGAGTATTCAGGAGGATAGATAGTCAGTAGTTTCAAATGCAGCAAAGAGAGATCAAGAAGAAACAAGCCTGCTAATTAAGATATTATTGGCAACTTTGGAGAGAGCAGATTTATTTGAAAAAGAAGGTCAGAAGTAATTTTATAGGGAGATAGTTACTGTCCCTCTTCCTGCTAAGTGAAATCATTTCCTCCTTTTCTTGCCCAAAGTGATCTTTCCCTTTTCTAATTTCCTTCTGCATTTAGAGTATGGAACATATTCTAAGATCATACTTAGAGCAAGGCTAATAAACAGAGAAACAGATCCCAAGGGAGCCTTAAAATTTATTTAAATGATTTTATGTTAATGATCTGAAAGTAACCAAACTTATTACTTTTTTATATATGTCTATATATAAAAATACATATATATATATAGATAGTACTATATATATGCAAACATTTATGCACATTTATATATATCATTGAATATATGCTTATTCAGTTGGAATCACTGACTCACTGAATAATTGAATAATGTTGATGTATGTATAGAATGTATACATACATTCTATATCTTATGATAGTTTTATAGTTTATAGTTCCATATAACTTAAATATAGTTTTATATAACTATATTTATATATATATTTAATATATATAATAACTATATAATATATAATAACTATATTTATATATATTTAATATAGTTTTATATAACTATGAACTATAAATTGGGTCTTGTTATATTAGTTTAGAGATAAGAAGTAGAAAAGATGACTTGAGAAAGAATTGGAGTTTCAAGCTGAGTTGAGACAGTGTCAATTTCAAATGTTGACAGTTGTAACAGTTTTTCTCTGGCAGTTGGTCTCTGGCAGTTGGTCTCTGGCAGTTGGCAGAGTTACATACAGAGACTTGCTCTGAGGGATTTGAGGAGGTAATATCTTTGCCTCTCTCTCCCTCCATCCCTCTCTCTCTCTCTCTATCTGAGGTAAAGACCTGAAGGAGTTAAGTGTTTTCTTTTTCCAACTTGGGAAACACTAATGACTATCTATTACTGTCTATAGATTGTTTAACTCTGAGAAGACCAAAGAAAGACCTGGTCTATAGTTTGGACTCTGAGTCTGCTAAGACATTCTTGTTGAATGAGACTCAACCAGCTAGTCTTTGTCATTTTTATAACTTGGAGACTAATTAAAAATTATTAGGATAATATTGTTAGTTTATTGTAGAATAGGGAAAATTTGGGTTAGTCAGATAATGAAGGATTAGTGTAGCCTGTGAAAACAGGAGAAGCAATTCTTTGCGGAACCAGGGAGTTTTATTTGGGTGGAGTTAGAATTCCTTAGAGTTAGAAATCCTTTTATCCTTATATATTTCAATAAATATTTTTTTTTCATAACCAGAGTTTCTTTAGGGTCCTTGTACCTGGCCCTGAAGAGAAGTTCACTTATGAGCTTCACTTCCCTGACATAAAATGAGAATACTTTGTGAGTATAGTGAGCAAGCGATAATCAAATCCATTTCTTTATTAGTTTCTGCAGTCTCATCTTTTATTTTTATAGGTTGGCAAGCCAGCTAGGAGATGTTAGGATGACCTGAATTCATATTTGATGTTAGACACTTCCTAGCTTTGTGACCCTGGGTAAATCACTTAACCCTGATTTCCTAGCCCTTACTGTTCTTCTGTCTTAGAAATGATACCAAGACAGAAAGTAAGGGTTTTAAAAAATGCCTATTATGTGCAGAGGAGTCATGTTTCAGGTTTTTATAAGATGGGACTTCCTAAAATTTGAAGTTCTCTAACAATAGAATACAGATTTAAGTGAGGAGGATAATTGTTTTCTTTACACTAGAGGTGTTCAGATATAGCCTAGATTATCAGGGGTCAGTTATGTTGGAGGGGGATGCACTCTTTACACGAAAGTTGTTATTGTCCTCTGACGTCCCATACAACTTTTGAGATTAGGTAATTCTTTGCGTTTTTCTTTGGCTGCCCTCTTTCCTCCTCCTTGTACTTGTTTCCATGGCATTGGTAAGAGATTTTCAGGATTATCTGCTTATCTTTTGAGGACCTAAAACTGGAAATGATGCTTTTATATGTTAAAGCAGTGGTTCTCAACCTTTCTAATGCTGTGACCCTGCAATATAGTTCCTCACCTTGCAGTGACCCCAAACCAAAAAATTATTTTGGTGGCTACTTCAAAACTGTAATTTTGCTACAGTTATGATTCCGAATGTAAATACCTGATATGCATTATATATTCTCATTGCTACAAATTGAGAGGCTGAGAACCACTGTGTTAAAGGATCTGTGTTAAAGGATTATCATTCTTAATTATGAAACTATTCTCAACAATGTAGTTTGCAATCCATCCATGCCTTCTCATCTCTTCTTATTCTTATACACTTCTTTGAAATTCTTGTTAGAGGATCATAGTAGTGTATTGCAAACCTTCCTCTGAATTTTTAGTGTTCTGTGGTTAATGGTATAGGACTTGGGCTGTCCATTGTTATATGCTACATTTATATAATTGCTTCACATCCTTTCCAACTTTTCACATCCATAATGTTATCTTTTGTACCATTCCTCTTAAATGTGTTATTGAGATTAATATGTTGCATCTTACTTATAATCACCATATATCTTTCTATTACACTTTTGGGCCCTGGATGCCATTGTGAAAATGTAGTGCTTCAAAATTTAAAGCTATATAGCATCACTAGTTAATTTTTGTGTTAAAATATATGTACTTGAAAGAAACTAATAATTGAACACACCTTCCAGCCCCATTATCATTGTATTCTCCCCTTCTATTTTTTTGAATTGTTGTCTAAAAGAGACATAGTTGTTAATTAATGTAAGCTATCTTCACATTTTTAGCAGGTGCCACATGGAAATGTTGAAAGGCTTTGCTCTATTGATGTTTTAATTTGTTGTGTTATGATCAAATACTCATAAGGTCATTTCATTGTCAATTCAACATCTGTCAAGTGTTCATTTGGAAACTTGCAATCTGATCTGCTCATTTCCTCACCCAGTCTTAAGTGTTACAAATGCTTGTGACTGTGGGATCTTGTCCCATGAATGAGCTTTGTCTCCAATCATAAATATTCATGGTCTCATAATCTTCAATTTTAATGGCAATATTTACGTTCAACTTTCACAGATATGTTTGGGCTTTGAGTTCAAAAATGAGGACATTTTTAGCCAATAGTGAAGAAAAGCATGTTGCCAAAAAACAAATTAGGAAGACTGGTCTTCATTTATGGTTGTGAAGAAAATTTGTTGGCCACAGTGGATAATGTTTTAGTAGTTTGTAAGAGTTTGGATCTATAAGGGTAAATTTTGTTCAAATCCTTCATTCCTTTGTAGAAGGAAACAGGGAAGAATGAAAGGACTTGCCCAATATCATTTTGATAGTAAGTGGCAGAGCTAGAGCTTGAACCAAAGCTTTTGGGTTCCAAGTCTATATATTCTTTTTTTCATTTTCATCTCACTGTCTCATTTTCTTTCCTGTGTTGGAATGACTATTTCCTCATGTCTACTTCTTGAAATCCTACCAAAATGTCACCACCTTTATGAAGTCATCCTTATTCTTCTAACTCAGAATGAACTTTTTAAATTTAGAAATCTCATTGCAATTTCCCATATCTTCCCTTTCCTATGTATCAATAACACATTTAAGCTATTTTTGTATACATCTAATCTTTCCTAACAGGGAAGTAATATGATGTAATTAGAACAATCACTGAACCTAGAGTCAGAAGTTGGAATTTTAGTTCTACCTTTACCAACGCACTCTTGGATGTGGGGCATGAAACTTCTGTATTACAAATCTGTGAGAAGGTACATAACTCTACCACATAGTTCCTCATTTTATTGTGATGAGATACTTTGAAAAATAAGAAGTAATATGGAAATATGATCTATTAATCTTATTACTAAGCTTTAAAGGTATTGAGAGTATTGATCAGTTTTTATTTATATTTTCCATAGTACCTTAAATATGTAAGGTACATTTCTGTTGAGTCATTAACGAAATGAATAAGCGGTTTTGGGTCTAGGTCCACATTTATTTAAGGATATTTGGTAGATGCTGTGAGATAATCCTTTTATTATATATGGCATGTTATAGTCACAGTTGCATATATCTATCTGTGTGTGTGTTTATGCCTATACATATAAACATAGCTTCACTTTTTCTCATCTGTAAAATGAGAGTGTTGACACAGATGACTTTAAAGTTTCTTTGCAGTTACAAATCCCATGGTCTAATGATCCTGTGAACTTCATTTAAGTATTATATCAAATACTGATTTCACAATCTAGAATGAGGATAGAAACCTGAAGAGAGGGCTAAGAAGAAGGCAGTAAGATGATTAAAGAGGTAGTGGGGGAAATTAGCTCTATCAAAGTGCCAGTTGTTCAAGTTTTTGTTGGAAGCATTTCTTTCTATTTTATCTCCCTTGATGACTTCATCTGCTTTTATATCTTCAATTATTGCCCCCAAATCTCAGCTTTGAAAGAGATCTTGAGAGTCTACTTTTTCTGTACAGGAATTTTTTCTATAGCATTTCAGACAAGTGACTAGTTTGCCTTTGCTTGAAGACCTGTAAGGGGAAGTAATACTCCTGAGAAAAAGCTCATTATATGGTTAGATAGAATGGTGAAGAAGTCTTACATTTTGTGAAGACAAAATTTGTATTCTGCATTTCACACTGCCCCTGAGTTCTATTCTCTAGACTCAAGCAAAATAAATCTAATCTTTTTTCCCCACACAGTAATCCTTCAGATACGTGAATTCAGTTAACATTTCTCCTTTCATTGATTTCCTCTTGGCTAAATATGCTTGCTCTCTCCATCTGATTCTTTTGTGACATCATCTTGAAGCTTTTCACCATGTTGGTCCCCTTGCTTTTGACACTTTCTATCTTAACCAATATCCTTTATAAGATGTAGTGCCCTCTACTGAGCACAATACTGTAAATATGTTCTGGCTAGGACAGGATATGACAATATATTGTATTTTGTTCTGGATACAATGCCTCTTTAATGTATCCTGAGGCTGTAGTTGGCTTTTTTGGCTGCTAAATCTAACCATTGACTATAGGGGGTTTAAGCCTTAAAAATATGTACTGTTTTTAACTACTTTATTGTACTCATGTCTAAGACTTTTACTGCAATTTATTTTTTATACTGCATATTTTATTTTTAGATATGGTCCAATGTTCTGACCAACTTTATCTCTCTATAAATCTATCTCTGCCTGTCAGTCAGTCAGTCAGTCAGTCAGTCAGTCTGTCTGTCTGTCTGTCTGTCTGTCTGTCTGTCTGTCTATCTATCTATCTATCTATCTATCTATCTATCTATCTATCTATCTATCTATCTTCCATCTCCTTTTCCCCATCAGGTAGTTTTATCTCCTCTTTCCCTTAAGGGTAATTATTCTTTACAACTTTGGGTCATTTGTAAATTTGTTAAGGATATTATGTATGCCTTATCCAAGTCCCTGGAAAAAATTTGCATAATTACTCTGAGCATTTCACTAGAGAATTCCTTCCATGTTTACCTCTACCAACTGATGAATGAATTGTGTATTTTTGTCCTCTGTTATTTGTTATAATCATCCTTTTTCCTCTACATGGCTCCCAAATCTATATATCTGTTTTCTCTCTCCCTCCCCCATCCTGTACTTCGAATTCCTTGCTTGATGTCTTTACTTCACTGTCCTGCAGGCATCCCCAGCTTAACACATTTAAAACTGAATTATCTTACTTACTGAAATTACCCTTTCCCCAAACTTCTCTATTTCATCTAAGGATCAAAACTTTAAAGTTATCTTTGAATCTTCCTTCTTCCTTACCTATACTTTATCTAATTAGTTGCTAAGCACAATATATACAACTTTCAAATGTGTTTCATATCTGTTCTCTTAATTCTACTTATATTTCTCCAATTTTAATAAATTTCTAATTCATTTCCCTGATTCTATTCTCTCTCCTCTCAAATTCATTCTCTACTAAGCTATCAGAATAGTATTTCTTTCTGATCATGTCACCCCTACTAAAAAATCTTCATTGTCTCCAAATTGCCTCTTTATAAAATGGTATCTTCTTAATATGATTTAAGGCCATTACAATACTTATATTCTTAGTTTACATATAGGTATACCCATATACAGGTTTGTTTATATACCTACAGGTATATGTATGCATACAAATGAGTGCATGTGTATATATTTGTCTTTTATGTATATATTTCTGAAGATTTTACTTTGTTTCAAGTACTAGTCTAATTGCTAGGCATACAAATGTAAAGAAGCAGTATCATCTCTATCCTCAGGGAATTTACGATCTAATGAAGAAGATAACATTCTAAGGTGAATTGGAAGGAGAAGACTAGTAGTCCAGAATCATTGTTTGGAACAGATCACTGGGAAGTGAGGTGGAGGCTTGGTTCAGTCAGAATAGAACCTGAGGCATCCATCAAACCTTAAAATTAAATTAAAGGTTTTTATAATGATGAGATAGGGATGCTAATGTGTGGTTCACATGTTTTGCAAAAGGTTAGGAGGGTGAGGAAGAATAGAACAAAGAGTTATAGCTGATTTTGATTAATTCTTCTTATTTATATGTTCTTTCTGCTGTTGAAATTCCTAACCATTCCTCATGTTGTAGCTGAACTTCCTTTACCACTAAGAAGTCTTCCCCTGACTCTTCTACTCCATTATTGTGATAAAAAGAACTAGATAAGACCCTAATTCTCATAATTCCTAAAAATGGTTAACTATTCTCTTTGCTTTAAAAATTCTGATGGAGTCAAGAATTTTGTGGCACATTCACCCTCCTCTACTTTTCTCAATCATGCATTGTATAGTTGTTGAATAAAAATTTTGAAAGGAGAAAGATTTGATGAAAGTTCAGAACGTCAATAGTTCAAGAGCAAATACTTCCTGACAGAGGGTTTTTCCAAGGAAATTATTTTACTCCAGGAAAAACAAATGTTCACTATTGATTTTGTGATAGAATTGAAGATAGTAGTTCACATGCTGTACAAAAGGGTAGGAGAGTGGGGGCATAGCAGTGAAAAATTACAGCTGATGATTCATACTTCCCTTCAAATAGAACACAACTCATTATGGTATCATTTTGTAGATTCTCTTGATGAAGGATAAGTCATATCCCCTAAAAAAAATACTTTCATCCCAAAACATTTTCATGTTAGGCTTATGGAAACAAAGTATTTTTTACATTGTCTTAAGAGCTAAAATTGCAAAGCTTCATAACCTGCTCTACTCCTATGTTCTAACATACTTTGTTCTTTGTTTTTTTCCAGCTCTAATATTCTATGTTCCAAAGCTATTTACAGCTTTGATTCTATTTTCCTTAAGTAGATAATCTCTAAATTACTTTCTAGCTCTAAAATTTCACAAGTTTATGAATTTTTATGGGAATATGATGAAATAATATAGTAGAATGAATGCAAACCTCTTGATAAATATTTGATGGAGAGAGGAAAAGAAGGAAAGTAACATTATTTCAGTTCTTTGCTTCCTTTTTAAAAATTTTTAACAGCTTTGTCATATTTTTAAAGATTCTAGGATAATGATAGAGTTTGCTTATTTGAAAGACTGTCCTATGTTATTCCTCATGGTAATGGTATATTAGAGTTAGAAAAAAAGCTTTTTATTATTTCTGAATAACGAGGGATGAGCTGACTCACTCCATCTTTCCCAACAACTTTTCCTTTTACAGAACTGCAGTAATTCTGAAAGAGAGGATTGAGAGAGCGTAATGCAGTCGCCTTTTGATTGAGTTTTGTTGGCACTTTGAAGAAATGTTTATTTTTAACAATGAACCAGACTATTCAGATGAGATAAATGAAAGGTGATGCATTGACACAGACAGACTGCTGGGCTATGGCCAAGGTAGACTGCCAGGGGGTACAGTGCTCTAGTTTAGGCAATCATTCACTTTAGTGGTATATCTCATCTAAATTAGTATGGGTAAGGTGGGGAAGAAACCTCCCTACACAGTACCTCTGGATTCTTAGCTTCTTCCCTCTCTGAAATGGATAGACACAACTGAAGAGATAGACTTTCTTGAAACACATCTGAATTAGCAAATGAGTCTAATTCATCCCAGTGGGAATTGTGGTTCCTTTAGAATGAGGTACATTAATTATTTGACACCTTTCTTCCCTTGTTTTGATTTGAGAAGTGTTAATAATTCACTTTTTGTGTCATGAAGGAAAGTCTTACTGTTGTAAAACAGATTTTTTTCCCTGAGAATGTTAATTTAATAGAGATTAGGAATGACATAGGGTAAATATATAACTAACTCTCTCTCTCTCTCTCTCTCTCTCTCTCTCTCTCTCTCTCTCTCTCTCTCTCTCTCTCTCTCTCTCTCTCTCTCTCACACACACACACACACACACACACACACACACTGTAAAATGCTCTAAAAAATGACCTAAATTTTTAAGGTGAATTTTAAAATACTTGATATGTACTATAAAAATACATAGTTTTCTTCTCTCCCTTCTCCAAGGTAGAATCTATTTGAATTATTGAATTTAAAAGCAGGCTCTATGGTGTAATCTAAGGAACTTTTTACTAGAGATTTCATTTCTAGCCTTCGTTTTGTGACCTTAGGAAATAATTCATCATTTTAGATTGTATAACAGGAAGAGCAGTATACTAGGAGCTGGATGATTTTGGTTTTAGTCTGGCTATTACTCATTTACTGTATGATCTTCAGCAAGTCAAATGAGAGAATTGGAAGTCATATTTTAAAAATTATCTCCCAGCTCTATGATTTTCTCTAAGATAATGGGCTATCTAAGGCATTTACTATATTGGTAAATATATCTTTGTTTACCCGTGAGAGGTTTCTTCCCTTCTCCTCTCTTGTGGGACTTTCGATCTTACTGGTAAAGTTATTAGCATGCAAATGACCAGAATACATATACCCAATTTAATGTTCATTAAATTTTCTTGACTTCCCTATCTTAGGATAAGGTATTCAGAAGAGACGTTCAGGTATAATGGAACATTTACTGAAAGATAAATCAGTATTACAGGCTCCTCTTCCATGGCCCAAGACCCAAGGCAGATATACAGCAGAAATATTTTGGGTTTGTGTTCCAAGCACCTAACATATGCTGGGCACTGTGCTAAGCCCTTTACAAATATTATTTCATTTAATCCTCCTAACAACTCTAGGAGGTAGATTCTATTAATATCTTCATTTTGTAGCTGAGGAAACTGAGACAGATAGAAGTTAAGTGACTTTCCCAGTGTCACACAACTGGTAAGTGTTTGAAGACAAAATTTTACTCAAGGTTTTCTAACTCCAGACCCATAGCCCTTTCTTTGTGTCACTTAACTGGCTCAAGAAGAATGCCCTTTTATTAAATGCTTAATAAATCTTTGCTAAACTTGTTGAACTTGAAGGTGGGAAATCTGATAAGTTAAGGTTAACAAGCTGAGGAACATAATCATGAATCAAAACTAAAGTATGATTTTAAGATTGATTTTCTTGTGAAATGTATACTGACAAACTCCTTTCATACTCCACTCTTTCTGCTCCCCACAACACTGGAAACTGACAAAACTTCTCAGACTGATGAACATTCATTGTTGGAGTATTCTTTAATTTTTTTTTTTAGAGTAGAGATGGTGGTGAAGTGTTTGGTTATTGAGGGATTTATCTGCTTCCAATTAAAGAGAGAAAGAGCTGAAGCTATAATTGATCACAGAAACTGTCTATAAAATGCACATTTTTAGCAAGTGAAGTTCTATCAATTGTTGATTAATTTGAAGTCACAATGCAAGTAATTCATTTAAAAATAGTTATGAACTGATTATTCATTAGTGTCCTACTTGAAAACTGAAGTGGAGGGCATGGATAATTCAGTGAAAGGCATTAAACCCCGCTTTCCCACAACAATAATAAGAGTAGTACTATTTGTAGTATGTAGTATTAATGTCATGAGTCAAATTTTTATTTTTCCTGAATTTTTACAACAATCTTGTAAAATAGTTAATGTAAGTATCCTCACTCCATTTTGTTGATGAGGTTACTGTGACTCAGAGGGACACAATTTCTTTCCTGGAATCACACAGGTAGTAAGTGGTAGAAATAGATCTTATACTCAGGTAATTGTATGCCTTACTGTTCTCCAGATTCATGCTAGTTTTTCCTACACCTGAGCCTTTATTCAAACCATTCCCTAGGCCTAGAAGAGACTTTCTTATTCATTCTACATGAAAAAACATCACTTATTCTATCCTTTTAGCCCTTACCTTTATTTAGTCCTTTCAGTACTACTTTATTAGTATCCCTTGGACTTATTCCCTATTCTCCACCCTGGTGCCATGACGTTAATGCAGATCCTATCATCCTTTGCTATACCTTTTGCCTGAAGGGCTGGCTAAGCATTATGAGCAACAGTTAGGAAGTTTTAATAAAATTCTTATTCTTTTTGGCATAAGAAAAAAGAAGAGGAAGATGGAACTGTCTCATGTCAATGATTAGGCACAATTAGTGAGATATAGAGATAGAAACCCTCAGGGAAAGAAAGCATACTTTGAATAATGTACTAAGAAAATAAACAGGATGCAGTCAAACTGGACAGATCATTGGACTTAGAATCTTAAGGACTTTGGTTCTGATTTAGGCTTCGCCACTTAGCAGCTTGGGGAAATCATGTAACTTCTTTAAGTTTCAGTTTTTTCATTTGTAATAGTACCTGAAGAGGTAAATAATTGCCCAACTATGTTGCAAGCAGATTTAAAGACAATGTTTATCGGAAAGAGAGCCAAATATTACAAATCTTGGTTGAGATATAAAGTCCAACATAGGAATTATTCTTGCATACAAATATGATATTGTTAAACATCTTCCAATTTGTAACTTTTTTCATTAAAATATTATTTTTATTCAACAATTTTTGTAAAGAAATCTAATATTGTATCTTGCAGATAATAAGCCGATAAGGTCTTCCTGGATTATTTCTTTTAATTCTTACGGAAAGTCCCACATAAATTATTCATAATTATTTTATAATTAGGACTTTACAAATTTATATTTGGTGTTTTCTTAATTATAGGTAGAGGAAAATTTTAGATTTTATAATTCTGTAATAAACAGCATTGGGGGGGTAAAATTTGTCATTGTGATTATTAATAAGCACTTAATGAACAAATCTGAAAGAATATTATGAGTAATAGATTAAATTAACCTGGGGGCTCCCAGTGTTGTTGTTGATGATCTTTAAAGTTGCTCTCAGTTCTGATTCTGTAATTCTGTGCATCAGAATTTATAGGGCAATACAATCCATAGACCTAGAGAGGACATGGGGAAAATGTCCCTAGTTTTAGTGAAAAGACAGCATGAATATGTATAAAGGGGAATAAAAGCTGCAGGGCAAGATGACAGTTTCATATAATCAGAGTTTGAAGGGACTTAGAATCTATACCTCAATAGAAATTTCTTCTAAAACATTTCTGACCAGAGATCATAGATAGCCTTTTCCTCAAGACTCCCATTTATAGGAAATCTACTACAAAGATAAGGGGGGAGGAAAGGGAACAAGCATTTATCAAGCACCATTATGTACCAGGCACTGTCTTAAGCACTTTATATAGGCTTTCTCATTTGATCCTCATAATAACTCTGTGAGGTAGGTTAATATCAAGGAAACAGAGGTAGACAGAATTTGAGTAACGCCCAGAATCTCATAGCTGTTAAGTGATTGAGGTCAAATTTGAATTCAGTTCTTTCTGACTCCAGGACCAAAGATATATCTTTCCCATTTAACTGTTTCTAGGTAGCAGATAAAAGAGAAAGTAAGAGGTGTCTGTGTGTGTGTGTGTGTGTGTGTGTGTGTGTGTGTGTGTGTGTGTGTGTGGTTATTAAGATATATAATTATTCAGATATTATGGCTCAGTGATTTGAAAGATCATGGAGTATGAGAGATATCCTGCAAAACTGGAGAAGACAAAGGCTTTTCTGATTAAAATTTATTTAAAAATTAATTTTAAAAAGAGACAAGGTGGGCGGGGGACGTCCAGGTAAACATAGCTGCAGAGTAGATGCGGCTTGATTCCTCTCCTCAGACCCAACGACACATACGACCTCAAAAGACCCTACCAAAATAAAAAACAACCATCCTCATAAGAACGGAAAGACCCCACAACAAGGCAAAGCTCTGAAGGTAGGTGGGATTCTGGCATCTCCACAATATAAGGGAATGAAAAGCTGACCCACACTCCCCTCCCCCACCAAACAGTCCAAACCAGAGTTAAAGTCAGCATTGGCCAAAATCAACAAGTGAGGGAGGGGCACCCCTGGACTGAATAATGGGCAGCCCCAGGTCTAGGGACCTGAATAAGATCACCAAGGTCCTTTTCCTGAGATTATTAACACCCAAAACCCCGGCAGGTGGGCTAGGGGAGCACAGATCTTGGAAGCCCAGAACTAGCGCCCTATAATCACCGAGTGCGCAAAGGGACCCCCTGACATGAGAAAGGGGCACCTACAGGTCTTGGGAGTTAGCTAAGACCACCAAAGATATTCACCTGAGAGCACTAACTCCCAAGACGTTGGCAGGCAGGGGAGGGCAGTCCCTGGGCCTCCCTAGGAAGACAGAGCAGCCGCAGAGAACCTAGAATTAGCCTGAGACTGAAGCCTTGACCATTAGACCCTTATACTGAGAGCAAGTACTACTCATTCAGATTTCTGACTGGAAAGGAGAGGAAGAAAAAACAAACAAATAAAACACAGAGATGGCAAACTGTACCCAAGTACCCCAACACTCCAACGCCAAGAAAAGCAAGAAGAAGGGGGTGACTTTGGATATATTTTATGGAGAGAAAACACAAAAAGCAGAGGAAATAGCAGAAGAGGAAGCACAAACAAATGCTCCAAAATCTTCCAAAAGAAATGTAAATTGCCCATAAGCTTTTGAAGAATTTAAATTGGAAGTTATCAAAAATATAACTGCCTTCTGTCAGGAAAAATGGGAAATAATGCAAAAGTAACTCAGCAATCTGAAACATGAAAAAACGTTAACTACAGAAACAGCTTAATGCCTCAAATACCAGGATAGACCAAACTGAAAAGTAAAACCAGGCTTTAAAGGTCAGAATCAGGCAACTGGAAGACAGTGATCTTGCAAAAGAGCAAGAATTAATAAAGCAAAGCCAAAAGACTAAGAAATTAGAAGATAACACAAAATATCTCAATGACAAGGTGACAGACCTGCAAAATAGAGAAAGGAGAGACAATCTGAGAATAATTGGCCTACCAGAAAAGCCAGAAATAAATAGTAATCTCGACATCATAATGCAAGATATCATCAAAGAAAACTGCCCAGAGATTCTAGAAGAAGGGGGCAATAAGGGCATTGAAAGAGTTCACAGAACACCCTCTACACTAAATCCCCAAAAGACAATTCGCAGGAATGTAATTACCAAATTCCAAAGCTTTCAAGCAAAAGAAAAAAATCTTACAAGAAGCCAGAAAAAGACAATTTAGATATAAAGGAATGCTAATCAGGGACATGCGAGACCTTGAAATTTCTACTCTGAATGACTATAAGGCATGGAACATGATTTTCAGAAAGGCAAGAGAGCTAGGTCTTCAACCACGAATCAGCTATCCATCAAAACTGACTATATACTTCCAGGGGAAAGTAAGGGCATTCAACACAATAGAGAATTTCCAAGGTTTTGTAAAGAAAAGATCAGAGTTCTGTGGAAAGTTCGATATTCAAACACAAAGAGCAAGGAAAACTTGAAAAGGCAAATATGAAGGAAAGGGGGAAAGAGAAAAATGTTATCTTTTTATTCAAACTCTCTTCTATAAGGATTACATTTATATCAAATTGTATATATATTAATATGTGGGGAAATGTTGATGTGCAACTCTCAAAAATTGTATGCATCATTAGAGTAGTTAGAAGAATCACGCATAGGGAATGATTGGGAAATTAAGACAATATGGAGAAAGGGGGGGTGAAAGGAAGAAAAAGGGAGGAAGTGAATCGATGGTACTAAGATATACTTTAAGAAATAGAGAAAAAAACTAAATAGGATAATCTTTCTCAAACAAAGATACACATGGGAAGGGGAAGGAAAGAAATTTCCTATAGGGAGGAGAGGAAGAAAGTGCTAATTGGTATTATTCAAACCTTACTCTCTGTGAAATCAACTCTGAGAGCTTAGAACATCTAGATCCATTGGGATCTTGAACTTTATCTTATCCAACAGGGTAAGAAAGAAGGGGAAATTAAGGAGGGGTGGGGGGAAGGAGTATAAAAAGGGAGGGAATGAGAGGGGGGAGGGTAAGGGAAGAAAAAGGGACGGGCTAGAAAGGGAAGCATATGAAGGGAGGGGTCTAGGGGAATTGGTCTAAAGTAAATCTCTGGTTTAAAAGGTTATAGCTAAAGAAGAAACATCAGAATTAGGGGAGTATATCAAAATGCCAGGGAATCAACAAGTGACAATCATAACTTTGAATGTGAATGGGATGAACTCACCCATAAAACATAGATGAATAGCAGAATGGATTAGAATCCAAAACCCTAACATATGTTGTCTTCAAGAAACACATATGATGCAGGTTGATACTCACAAGGTTAGAATTAAAGGATGGAGTAAGACCTTCTGGGCCTCAACTGATAGAAAGAAGGCAAGAGTTGCAATCATGAAGTCTGACAATGTCAAACCAAAAATAGACCAGATCAAAAGGGATAGGGAAGGTAAATATATTCTATTAAAAGGGAGTATAGAAAATGAGGAAATATCACTAATCAACATGTATGCACCAAATAATATAGCACCCAAATTTCTAATGGAGAAGCTAGGAGAATTGAAGGAAGAAATAGACAGTAAAACCATATTAATGGGAGACTTGACCCAACCACTATCAAATTTAGATAAATCAAACCAAAAAATGAATAAGAAAGAGGTAAAAGATGTGAATGAAATCTTAGAAAAGTTAGAGTTAGTAGACATATGGAGAAAAATAAATAGGGACAAAAAAACTTCTTCTCATCACCACATGGCACATTCACAAAGATAGATCTTGCACTAGGTAGTGGAAATAATAAATGCAACCTTTTCAGATCATAAAGCAATAAAAATAATGATCAGTAAGGGTACATGGAGAGCCAAATCATAAATTAATTGGAAATTAAATAATATAATGCTCCAAAATTGGTTAGAGAAGAAATCATAGAAACAATTAATGATTTCATTGAGGAAAATGACAATGGTGAGACATTCTTTCAAACCTTATGGGATGCAGCCAAAGCAGTACTCATAGGGAAATTCATATCCCTGAGTGCATATATTTTCAAATTAGGGAGGGCAGAGATCAATGAATTGCAAATACAAATAAAAAAAACTTGAAAGCAAAGAAATTAAAAACCCCCAGAAGAAAACCAAACTAGAGATCCTAAAAATTAAGGGCGAAATTAATAAAATTGAAAGTGATAGAACTATTAAGCTAATAAACAAGACTAGAAGCTGGTACTTTGAAAAAAACAGACAAAATAGGAAAAGTACTGGTCAATCTAATTAAAAAAAGGAAAGAAGAAAGGCAAATTATCAGCATCAAAGATGAAAAAGGGGGACCTTACCTCCAATGAAGGGGAAATTAAGGCAATCGTTAAAAACTACTTTGCCTAACTATATGGCAATAAATATACCAACCTAGGTTATATGGATGAATATTACAAAATTATAAATTGCCTAGACTAACAGAAGAAGAAATAGAATTCTTAAATAATCCCATATCAGAAAAAGAAATCCAACAGGCCATCAAAGAACTCCCTAAGAAAAAAAAATCCCCAGGGCCTGATGGATTCACAAGTGAATTCTATCAAACATTCACAGAACAGCTAATCCCAATAATATACAAACTATTTGAGATAATAAGCAAAGAGGGAGTTCTACCAAATTCCTTTTATGACACAGACATGATAACTGATTCCAAAGCCAGGCAGGTCAAAAATGGAGAAAGAAAACTATAGACAAATCTCCCTGGTGAATATAGATACAAAAATCTTAAATAGGATACTAGCAAAAAGACTCTAGCAAGTGATCAGGAGGATCATTCACTATGATCAAGTAGGATTTATACCAGGAATGCAGGGCTGGTTCAATATTAGAACCATCCACATAATCGACCATATCAACAAACAGACAAAAATCACATGATTATCTCAATAGATGCAGAAAAAGCCTTTGACAAAATACAACACCCATTCCTATTAAAAACATTAGAAAGCATGCGCCCTATAGGGGAGTAGAAGGGTAACAAATGGTCTGGTGGGGAGGGAAGCAGTACAAGGGAGGGATGGGGTGGGGAGTTAATTTTAGAAAGAGTATAGGGAAAATAAGGGGTGGGGAATAAGAAGAGAAGTGGGTAGAAAGGGAAGTAAAATAAGAAAGAAATAGTGAAAGAAGAAAAGGCAGGATCAGGAGCAGAAATCAAAATGCTGGGAAATACACAGCTAGTAATCATAACTCTGAATGTGAATGGAATGAACTCATCCATAAAATGCAAGCGAATAGCAGAGTGGATTACAATCCAAAACCCTACCATATGCTGTCTGCAAGTAATTCACATGAGGAAGTTAGATACACATAGCGTGAAAGTAAGAGGGTAGAGCCAAATCTATTGGGCATCAACAGATAAAAAGAAGACAGGAGTCTCAATCATGATATCCGACAATGCCAAAGTAAAAATAAATCTAGTTAAAAGAGATAGGGAAGGTAATTACATCCTGATAAAAGGCAGTATAGATAGTGAGGAAATATCTGTAGTCAACATGTATGCACCAAATGGCATACATAGCATCCAATTTTCTAAAGGAGAAACTAGAGGAGGTCAAGGACGAAATAGATAGAAAACCTATACTAGAGGGAGACCTGACCCTTCCTCTATCCGAACTAGATAAATCAAACCAAAAAATAAATAAGAAAGAGGTAAGAAAAGTGAATGAAATGTTAGAAAAATTAGAGTTAGTAGACATGTGGAGAAAAATAAATAGGGACAAAAAGGAATATACCTTCTTTTCTGAAGCACATGGTATATTCACAAAAAATTGACCATGTATTAGGGCATAAAAACATTGCAAACAAGTGCAAAAGCACAGAAATAATAAATGCAACTTTCTCAGATCACAATGCAATGAAAATAATAATTAATAAGGGAAAATGGAGAGGTAAATCGAAAATTAATTGGAAATTAAAGAATACGATTCTCCAAAACCAGACAGTTGAAGTACAAATTGTAGAAACAATTAATAACTTCATTGAAGAAAATGACAATGATGAGACATCCTTTCAAAACCTATAGGATGCAGCCAAAGCAGTACCCAAGGGGAAATTTATATCCTTGAGTTCATTTATTAAAAAATAAGACGGGCAGAGGTCAATGAATTGGGCATGCAAATTAAAAAATTAGAAAGTGAACAAATTAAAAATCCTCAGATGAAGACTAAATTAGAGATCCAAAAATTCAAAGGAGAAATTAATAAAATTGAACGTCAAAGAACTATTGATTTAATAAAAAAGACTAGAAGCTGGTACTTTTAAAAACAAATAAAATATACAAAGTACTAGTCAGTCTAATTAAAAAAAGGAAAGAAATAAACCAAATTGACAATATCCAAGATGAAAAAGGAGACCTCAACTCTAATGATAAGGAAATTAAGGCAATCATTAAAAACTACTATGCCCAATTATTTGTCAACAAATATGTCAATCTAGGTGATATGGATGAATACTTAGTATAGTGGTAGTCTCTCGGTGACCGAGAATGACAATTGTCTTTGTGCATTATCATCTATTGATGTACCCTCATGTGGCTTTGAAGTCCAAGGACTGAGGCACAGAGTTTGTGGCACATGGGGCGTGGGACTCCAGTTGGTATGGAAGGTGCAGTTGTGGCCTGGTGTCGGTGGTCATGCGCAGCAGCAAGATGTCAACATCGTTCATCTTCAAAGGTGGTGGCAGCATGGTTAATGTGGGTTTGCCAGCTGCTTCTGACAGAGGCTGCAAGTTCTAGTTGCTTTGGTGTAATGCCAGCCCACTTCAAGTTTAACTTTAGCTGATCCTTGAATCTTTTCTTTGGTTGACCTTGTGTCATGAGTCCAGTTGACAGTTCACCATAGAATACCTGTCTTGGTATTCGCTGTGGGTCCATGCGGATGATGTGTCCAGACCATCGTAGCTGGGTTTTGAGGACCATGACTTCTATGCTGGTGGAGTTGGCTCTGTTGAGGACTTCCTGGTTGGTGATACGGTCCTGCCATCAGATCCTCATGATTGACCGGAGAGAGCTTTGGTGGAATTGCTCCAGCTGTTTCATGTGCTTCCGGTACAGTGTCCATGTTTCACAACCGTACAGGAGCGAGCTGAGGACCACTGCGTTATACACTTTGAGCTTCGTCACAGTGCTTGCACCTCTGTGTTGGAGAACTTTGGAGCGCAACCGCCCAAGTGCCTGGCTGGCCTTTTGGATATTGGCATTAATCTCGTGGTCTAGGGACCCATCATTGGTGATGGTGCTGCCCAGGTACTTGAAAGTGTTGACGTTAGAAAGCTGCGTGCCGTCGATTGTAATGCATGGCTGGTTAGTTGGCCTCCCTGGTGCAGGATGGAACAGCACCTCTGTTTTGCTGAGGCTGATTATCAGACCAAACAGTTTTGTTGCGGTAGAGAACCTGTCCACAATGGTTTGGAGATGATTTTCTTGGTGGGCCATGAGAGCACAGTCATCTGCGAAGAGAGCTTCCAGGATGAGCCTCTATGTTGTCTTTGTTTTTGCGGTCAGGCGGTGAAGGTCGAATAGTGAGTCATCCAGTCGGTATTTGATGTAGACACCCAGGTCTAGATCCATCACAGCATGTCATAATACTTGGGTGAAAAATAGGTTGAATAGTACCAGAGAGAGGACACAGCCTTGTTTCACGCCATTGGAGATGTTGAAGCAATGGGAAGTCTCTCCACCAGATAGGACTTCCCCTGTCATGTTGACATGAAAGAGCTGGATTAGTTTGACGATTATCGCTGGGCAACCAAGCTTGCTGAGGATCACCCACAATATGTCTCTGTTCACTGTGTCGAATGCCTTTGTCAGGTCTATGAAGACAATGTAGAGACTCAGGTTCTGCTCAAGGAATTTTTCCTGCATTTGCCTCACCGTGAAGACCATGTCGATGGTGCTGCGATCTGGTCGGAAGCCACATTGTGATTCAGGCAGGTTCTGCTCTGAAACAGATGATAGGAGTCTGTTGAGTATAACACAGGCGAGGATCTTTCCGGCAGTGCAGAGTAGTGAGATGCCTCTGTAGTTGTCACAGGCTGCTCGTGCGCCTTTGTTTTTGTACAGGGCTATGATGGAGGCATCTCTGAGTTCTGGGGGCATGTCTTCTTCTTTCCATATGCTGGTTAACACTATGTGGAATGCCTAGAGCTCCTTTCCATTTAAGGCCTTGTACACCAAATTGCCTAGACTAAAATGGGAAGAAATAAATTACCTAAACAACCCACTTAAACAACCCCATATCAGAAAAAGAAATTGAACAAGCCATTAAAGAACTGCCTATGAAAAAATCCACAGGTACAAATGGATTCACAAATGAATTCTATCAAACATTCAAAGAACAACTAATCCCAATATTAAATGTGACAAGGAAATCACTTTAAAAGACTGATATATATTAATTTAAGGTCACCAAGGAATTCAGCTATGTAATTCCTAAATGAAAACTCAAGTCAGCAGTCAACCTTTTATGGATGTTTTAATTACAAACAGGAGGATGAAAGGTATTAGAGAGAAAAAGAGATAGGGGGGGGGGGGGAGAAGGGAATAGAGCTTAAATACCCGCTCTGTTTAGTCTGGGCCAAAAGGCCCAAGCCCTTAGATAGCTGAAGCAAAGAAAAGAGATCAGTCCCTATCATTCACGTGACCAAAATGGAGAAACAGTCTCAGGGGAGGCCTCCACCTCCAGACTCCTTCAGAGCAAAACCTCCCAGAGCAAAGCCTCTTCAGAGCAAAACCTCCTCAGAACAAAACCTCTCCAAGCAAAAAACTCTCCTCCCTCTGTCCTCAGACCCCACTATCTTTAAGGAAACCATCTAAGTTCCCTCCCCTCAGTTCTCACATCTACAAATCACTGTCCATGTCTTCCCTGTTCCAATGGTGACTCTAGCTTAACTCAGGACCGCCCAGAGGTCTGCCCCTTTTCACATGTCTGTTGAAGGTCATATTCTCAAATAATTAAATCTTGATCCTTGCTGCAGCCCTTCCTAAATCCTTTTACTCTGAGTAGGGTGGAGATTGTAGTTTCAAGACCTGGTTCTGTCATTCCAAGTATCTCTATTGTATCAATTCTAAAATCAATCATGACTCAAAGAAATTCCTGTTCTATGCTTAAGCATAGGTCAAAGCCCTTTCCATTGTTTAGCAAAAGGTTTCTGTCCTAAAGTAGTCTTAGGTAGGGAGGAGAAGGATCCTCCCATGCCAAGGGGGTTCACATTCCAATAGAGTTCTTACTATCAGTAGGAAATTTTTTTCCAGTATGAGATTTCCCAATGGGGAAATTTCCAACATTCATAAGTCTAAGAAATTTTAAGGTTTACGTAAACAAACTATTTGACAGAATAAGCCAAGAATGAGTTCTACAAAATTCATTTTACAACACAAACATGGTACTGATCTCAAAGCCAGGCAGGTGAAAAACAGAGAAAGAAAACTATAGACCAATCTCCCTAATGAATACAGATGCAAAAATCTTAAATAGGATACTAACTAAAAGAGTCCAGCAAGTCATCACAAGGGTCATCCACTATGACCAGGCAGGATATATACCAGGAATGCAAGGATAGTTCAATATTAGGAAAATCATCCACATAATTGACCACATTAATAAGCAAACTCACAAAAATCACATGATTATCTCAATAGATGCAGAAAAGGCCTTTGATAAAATACAACATCCATTCCTACTGAAAACACTAGCAAGTATAGGAATAGAAGGGTCTTTCCTAAAAATAATAAACAGTATATATCCAAAACCATCAGCAAACATCATCTTCAATGGGTATAAACTAGAAACCTTCCCAATAAGATCATGAGGAAAATAAGGATGCCCATTATCAGCTCTTTTATTTAACATTGTACTAGAAACTCTAGCAGTAGCAATTGGAGAAGAAAAAGAAATTGAAGGTATTAAAATTGGCAATCAGGAGACCAAGCTATCACTCTTTGCAGATGATATGATGGTGTACTTAAGGAATCCTAGAGAATCAACCAAAAAGTCATTCAAAATAATCAACAACTTTAGCAAACTTGCAGGATACAAAATAAAATCACATAAGTCATCATCATTTCTATATATCTCTAACCCATTTCAGCAACAAGAATTAGAAAGAGAAATACCATTTAAAATCACCCTAGGGAATAGAAAATACTTAGGAATCTATATGAACACAACTACAAAACACTTTCCACACAATTAAAACTAGATGTAAACAATAGGAAAAACTTTGATTGCTCATGGGTGGGATGAGCTAACATAATAAAAATGAAAATCCTACCCAAATTAATTTACTTATTTAGTCCCATACCAGTTAAACTACCAAAAAACTTCTTTACTGAATTAGAAAACACTATAACTAAGTTCATTTGGAAGAACAAAGTGTCATGGATATCCAGGGAAATAATGAAATAAAAAATACAAAGGAAGGTGGCCTTTCATTCCCAGATCTCAAACTATATTATAAAGCAGTGGTCATCAAAACAATTTGGTACTGGCTAAGAGACAGAAAGGAGAAACATTGGAATAGACTTGGGGTAAGTGACCCCAGTAAGACAGTATTTGAGAAACCCAAAGAACCCTGCTTCTAGGACAAAAGCCCACTATTTGACAGAAACTGCTTGGAAAACGGGAAGGCAGTGTGGGAGAGATTAATTTTGGATCAACACCTCACACCCTACACCAAGATAAACTCAGAATGGGTGAATGACTTGAACATAAAGAAGGAAACTATAAGTAAATTAGGTGAACACAGAATAGTATACATGTCAGACCTTTGGGAAGGGAAAGATTTTAAAACCAAGCAAGACTTAGAAAGAGTCACAAAATGTAAAATACACAATTTTGATTACATCAAGTTAAAAAAGTTTTTGTACAAACAAAATCAATGTAACCAACTTTTAGAAGGGAAGCAACAAATTGGGAAACAATCTTTATAACAAAAACCTCTGACAAAGGTCTAATTACTCAAATTTATAAAGAGCTAAATCAATTGTACAAAAAATCAAGCCATTCTCCAATTGATAAATGGGCAAGGGACATGAATAGGCAGTTTTCAGGTAAAGGAATCAAAACTATTAATAAGCACATGAAAAAGTGCTCTAAATCTCTGATAATCAGAGAGATGCAAATCAAAACAACTCTGAAGTATCACCTAGCAGATTGGCTAACATGACAGCAAAGGAAAGTAATGAATGTTGGAGGGGATGTGGCAAAGTTGGGACATTAATTCATTGCTGGTGGAGTTGTGAATTGATGGAACCATTCTGGAGGGTAATTTGGAACTATACCCAAATGGCGATAAAAGACTATCTGCCCTTTGATCCAGCCATAGCATTGCTGGGTTTGTACCCCATAGAGATAATAAGGAAAAACACTTGTACAAGAATATTCATAGCTGCGATCTTTGTTGTGGCCAAAAATTGGAAAATGAGGGGAATCCCTTCAATTGGGGAATGGCTGAACAAATTGTGGTATCTGTTGGTGATGGAATACTATTGTGCTCAAAGTAATAATGAACTGGAGGAATTCCATGGAGACTGGAACAACCTCCAGGAAGTGATGCAGAGTGAGAGGAGTAGAACCAGGAAAACATTGTACACAGAGACTGATACACTGTGGTAGAAGAAAACGTAATGGGATTCTCCATTCATTTCAATACAGTGTCCCTGAACATTTTGCAGGGATCCAGAAGAAAAAAACCCTATCCACAAGGAAAGGACAAACAGTGGGAGTAAAAACACTGAAGATAAGCAACTGCTTGACTATAAGGGGTGGAAGGGACATGAGTGAGGAGAGACTCTAAATGAACAGCCCAATAGAAATACCAACAACATGGAAATGGGTTTGAATCAAGGACACATGTGATACCCAGTGGCATCGTGCATTGGCTAGGGGAGGGACAGTGGGGGGGGGGGGGGGAGGAAAAGAAAAGGATCTTTGTTTCCATGGAATATTGTTTGAAAATGACAAAATAAAATAATTTTTAAATTGGAAAAAATAAAGAGACATGATCATAATATCTAATATAGTTCAAAGAGATTAAATTTAATTCCTGTCAAAATTCTTAAATAGATTTTTAAAGAGTTAGGGAGCATCTTACAAAGGAAACAGTGATTACAAAAAAGCCACCATAGTTCATGCCAATCTAGGCTTATTTTCTTGCAGTGATAAGGAGGCAACATTTTTTTTTCAAGTAGGAGTCCACAGGGTTGCCATACCAAATATATATATATATATATTTTTTTTTTTTTTGCCTAGATTTTAGCAAAGAATCGTATTGGATTTGGAAGTGACTAAATGGTTTTAATTCGGTAGTTTGGTAAGTTCATTGTTCACATAGCAAAGCCTTCCTAAAGGCCCCAGAGATCTATCCTTGAATCTCTGATATTTAATAATGTTTTTATCAATTACTTATATAAAGATATAGATGGCCTAGTCATCAAATTTGGATGACATAAAACTGGGAGACAGAGTTAATACTCTCTTTTATAGCAACAGGGTCCACATAACTCTTGACATAATACAACTTTGGGTTGGGACTTTTGTATAAAAATATACTTTATACTTGTATATAAAAAATAAAATGTACAAGTATGGGATGAGGCCTAAATGGTTAGAGAAAAGGTTTTCTGAAAAAAATGTTTTAGGGGTTTTAATAGACTGAAGGCTCAATATGAGTTTATAATGGGACTTAGTAGCCAAAAAAAAAAAAGCTAATACCATCTCCTACTATTTTAAGAGAAACATAGTTTTAATGGGGGAAAAAGGATGTGGCAGTCCTGTTCTCCCTTTTTCAGACCATATCTGTATCATTGTCTTAAGTTTTGGGTACCATAGTTCAAGAAAGACATTGATAATTTGGCCAGTATGCAGAAAATTTTACTAGGGTAAAATCTAAGTGGTGAGCTTAAAAAGGTGGTACCAGAATGTGCAAGTCTGCAAAGGTTGGACTTTACCTTGTTGGTAATAGGGGTCTATGATATATACATATCAAAGAATGATAGTGACACTGGAAATATTCATTGAGAAGGTTATTTTGACATTGTTTGTAGGATTTAGAAAATAAAAATGAGTTAGGCTGTCTGCTTAAGAGGCTTTTTTGTCTAAAGAATACACTTTTCTCTGAAAGAAAACCATTATATATGGTTTAAAACCATTGACTTTACATCTGAATTAAGCATGCATCATAGTATATATTAGTGTTATCCAATTAAGTATCCTTATGAAGTGGGACACTTCACAAATGAGTTCAAACACCTAGAATATTGATTATTGGATCCATAATTTATTAATAAAAGAGAGAAATAAAGAATCTACCAGCTGGGGCAGAGTTCCCTAATGGAAAACTGCATTGGTTTGACATTAAAGACCAGATTATATACATTGCAGAGTTTTTATCTAACAAACAAACCTTACCACAGGAATGTGGGGTCTAAGATGGGGGGGACAATTTTTAGATTTATGATGGGGCTGTTATCTAAGGAGTGTTTATCTTCACTTAGTCAAATGTTAGTTCACTGGCCCTTTGATATTCCTGAAATTCCTCTTTTGTCTCACCACCCAAACTAAGCAGAAAGCATTTTGTTATCTGCCCCAAACATCTTGTCCTTCTGGAGGGAAGGAAAAACCAGGTCTGTCCTCTAAAAATGCAGACAGGGGTAATTTTTCTATCTTTGGTCTTTCTGGGGCTACTTCACTTAGTCATATAATGAGCAAATGTATTTAAATTCATTCATGTGACTTTAAAGAAGATAGCCTTTACCAACATTCTTATGATTGTAACTACTGATGATCTCTTCATTTCCATAAAAAAGAATGTGTGTTTTATGCACTTCCTTGAAAACTCTATTCCTACAAGGAAAATTAATTTAAAATGCCCAACTGGAAAAACAAGGTCCAAGTTAATAATTCAGTCTGTCAAGGACCAGACAATTCTGCAATATTTTCATGTTTTGTGATGCCTAATCCTTAACTTTCTAATCTCCTTACTTTTGCATGCCTGTCACAACCTTAACATTAATTGAGTTTCTAAAGTGTGTTCAAATTTTAAGATGTGGCAACTCTGACATCTTTCACCTCCCTTCATTATTTGGCACGTTGTACTGTTGCCTTTGCTAGCTGCTGATGTGACAATATTATTTCCAACTAAGACTTAACTTGTTCATTAATTGACTTAGCTTTATGAGGAGAATAAATGAAGAACCATTCAGTGAAGCATATTCTTCATCAAATGAAGGCAAATATTGAATCTGGCTTACTGATGTTTAGTTAACAGTTAAATTCCTCTCATCCTTTCGAGGATGGACAGGGCAAGAACTATGTGTGGTAACAGAAGCATTTGTACTGGATCCATATTCCGATTTTGACATTTGGCCAGTTTAATTGGGTAGTTAGCATTTATTTTCTTTCTATCATTTTGAGCTTCTCATCTATAAAATGTGAATGATAATGCTTGTATTGTCTAAAATTCTCAGTTATTCTGAGTATAGTGAGTGAAAGATAAAATACCTGTGAAAGTAAAGTTTCAATATTCTGGTCATAGAATAGGATAGAAAGGAAATTGTACTGGCTCCAGAATTGAGTCACAAGATGGGGTCAATGTGGTTTACTCAATTTCCATAATTAACCACTTGCTGTCCTACTTCTTTCAATTCCCTTGTGTGGAAATTGGTTTTTAAATCTTTAAGTGCTATAGAAATCTGGGTTATCGTCATCATCACCATTGTCATCATATCATCATTATCATCGTCATCATCCTCTCATTCTCATCTTTTTCATTAGAATTCAGATGGGAAACAGGCCTATGACAAGTATTGTTTTATATTTAATCTATTGTAAACCTTTTAAAGTGTGTTCTATGAACTATTGTACAAATGACTAAGACATCTTTGTAGACTCCCTAAAACATCCTTGATATTATAGACAAGACCAAAGGAATGGCACATCTTTTATTTTATTCCCACATGAGTTTTTATCTCCTATCCAGTAATGGTGAAACTTTTAGAGACCGAGTGCCCGTTGCATGTGAACACCTCATTACCCCAAATGGGAGGGAGGAAGTGCCAATTTTCCCGTCTGTTTTTGTTAAATAATGGGTTCTTATTCCAAAAGCTATGGCCAGATAATGTTCTTAGTTGTGTTTTTAGAGAATTATTTTAATTATGTTTCTTGGTGATTACTACCTCTACTACTGCTATGACTATAACTATCATCATAATTACTATAAGTATTCACATTTCTACTATCTCAACCATTAGCTATGTAATCTTAGGTAAATCACTTTACCTATCTGGGCCCTATTTTTTTTTGTTTATTATTAAATGGAATTGTAATAATCATAGACACATAGGCAAAGTGACATTGGGATATGAGAAGAATGTAAAGTTAAAGTCATCCAGTCAGACTACTTTAATTTTTAGCTAAGGAAAGGAAAGTAGAAGGTAAAGGGACTTTTCTAAGGCAACAAAGTAGCAAAGCAAAAAATTTCATCCTCAGGTCTTCTAACTTTAAATCCATTACTTTCCTCATTACACCAGTTCCCTTCCCTCCAACCCCCCATCTAATCCATGCATTATTGTGAAGATCCTTTGAGTAATCTAGGAGGGAATGAAGAAGGTGAGACCTGGCACATTTGGATGATCTTCTTGGGATCACCTATATAGCCAGTTGTGTGTAGAATGGATTGAAATAGGGAGAGAGCAGGGGTAGCGAGATTAGGTGGGAAGCTGTTTTAATTATTAGGGTGAGTCTATTTTGTATAACTAACCAATATCACCATATGATAATTTCAAAGTCTTTGTCCTAATCTCAGACAATCTCATATAAATTGGTTTAAAAATCTTAGTGCAATTTTAAACTTTAAAGCTTAAATCTGCACTAAGACTTTTGAAAGATAACCTCTACTGATTTTTATTCAAATAGTGTTTTCTCCTGCTATTTCATCTTGAAGGCAGGGACTGTTATTTTGCACTTTAGTGTTTACTCATACCAAAAAAATTCACTGCACTTTGTTTGCGACCAACACAGTAGTTCTTTTTTGTTTGTTTCCTTAACCCTCATCTTCAGTCTTTGAATCAATACTATGTAAGAAGATATGATAAAGGGAAGGTCTTAGGAGTTAAATGATTTTCCCAGGGTCACACAACTAGGAATTCTCTGAGGCCACATTTGAACCCAGGATTTCCTATCTCCAGGCTTGCCTTTCTATCCACTGAGCCACCCACCTGCCTCTCCACATATTAGTTCTTAATAAATATTTGTTCAGTTAACTTGAAGCTAGTCGACCCTGCTCGGTCTTAGTTTCCTTCTTTGTAAGATAAGAATAATAATCCCTGTTTTTGACAAACAAGGTTTTTAAATCGAATGAAAACATGTTTTAAATGTTAGAATCAAAACAAAGCTATATATACAGAATTTAGAAATAGAAGAGTCCAGAAGTTTTTATTATCATGGAGGCATCAGGTGTATCTAAACCATGTTCATTTCTTGAGAGCCTTAATTCCCAATTCTTGGATCAACTAAATGCTCTTTTAATAACTCAGTGGGTCTATGATCTCATTGATATTTCTAACCACAGTCCTGATCCCAACCCAATTGTGCTTGTCATCCTGTATAACTAACTCTAGGCCTTTCTATAAATTTGACTCAGCATCACACAGTGTAGTGGGAAGACTTCCTTAAATTCTTCTGATGATGTAAGTGAAGGAGCTTGATTATGCACTAGATAAGTCTGATTCCCACTAATGAATGATCCATCTTTCTCTTCTGTAGTATATTTCTTTCATGACATCTTTCACATCTTCATAATTTCAAGTTTATAATGTGTTGCAGCCTGCTCACATCCAGAATCTATCTCTCCATTACCTTCTGAATGATACTGTATTAACCTAAATGTAACATGACCCCAAATATAGTGTGATCCCAAGTATTTTGAAGGGTAACAGAAAGAGGAAAAGCCCATTCTGTTTTCTCCTTTAAATTACAACTTTCGCTTAACTCGTGAATAATGCAGTCACTTTATATTCAAAGTTTTTTCAAGGTCCTGAAAACAAGTTAAAGAAGTTTTAATGCCAACACTTTTATTAAATATGTATTACTTTTATAGGTATTTGTGAGAAACTACCTTCCAATATTTAATCAAGTTTTACTTCCTCCTCTATTTCCTCATCTCCCATCATTCAAGTAATCGCCGTCACCCTCTTCTTTCCACAAAACATCATCTTCACTGCTGTCCATACTATTTAATATACAACATTTTTAAAATCCAAGTGCATTGGAATCAGTGGAGATTTTGTCCCAGTTTTGGATCCAGTTCCCTAATACAGTGACTGACAGTTTATTTTCCCCAATGGAGTAAATTCATGGTTTCCAGCCGACATCCACTCTTTATTATTCTTTCTTTAAATAATCTTTGAATGGCTTATTAATTGTTACATCTAACACTTGAAATTGCGACATCATTCGTCCTGAAATAATGACTAGGTCCCTGCACATTTCAGCAATTCTCTTCTTCACATTTTCAGTCAGGTGACCCTTGCACACATAGAGTACAAGCATTCCACTCTGACACAGTAATGCATCAGGACGCCTACCCCAAACCACATTCAACCAATCTAACATAAGTTCTTCATTCATCCATCCCTTTTCCTGCACAGGAAAGATCACTCTTGATGGTAACTTTTCCTTAGGTAATATTTTACAGCTTAAAATTACGCAAGGGGTCAATTTTTGCCTGCCAGCTGTGACTGTAAGCATCACAGTTATTCAGTTTTCTCATTTCCAGTAGTTTTAATCAACACTGATTTGGAGCCTTTAGTATTAATGGTGATATTTGACAGACTATCAAAACGAGTTTGGTCAGCATTTCCCATCTGTCTCAGGAGATAGCCATGCTTCTTACATATGCTGAGGTACACAATAAACAATTTATGGTTTCAAAGCTGGAAGTGCTAGAATATAGTGTGAATGTAACTTTCAGAGGTACATATTGGGGAAAAAACTGTCACACTATATTTGGGCTAATACAGGACTAAACTTCAATTCTACCTACGTTTCTAGCCATATTCTACATTACTCTACTTGATGGTTTCTGTGTTTTAGCTAAACCAGTCTACTTACCATTCCCCAAATTCTTTTAACTTCATGTAATACATTGTTGGCTACCATACTTGGAATGAATTCCTTCCTTACCTATACCTCTTAGAATCTTTAGCTCAACTTTCTACAGATCTTTCCTGAACATTCTCTCTGTGTCCCCAAACACACATGTATACTTTCCTACACCCACATACATTCTTTAGTAACTTTTCTGCCCCTAAATATTATGCAAACATTTTATCTTTAATTATCTGGATATATATTTTTCCCCTTGATAGATTTTACAATCCATGAAAGCGGGATATTTTATTTTTTCACACTATGTCCTTAGTGGCTGCCACGGTTTATGTCATATTGAAAGTGCATGATAAGTACTTGCTGAATAAATGAATATTATTTTAATCTCAGCTATGTATCATTACTAGAAAAATATTGATATGAATGTGTAGGACTGCAGGAAGAAGTTTGGGGTCATTAAAAGAATTTTGTATTTTCCCAAAGAGAGTCATTCCCAGGTCCAGACTGAATTAGATGGATAGATGGTATAGATTCTACAATGTTACATTCTGAACAATTGGGATTTTTCGTTCCCCTTTTTCCCCCATATTTTTTCCTCTGTGGATAATTAGGCTAATCCATTCCCAGGAATTACAAATGGAAGCTCTGCAGTGTTCTGGGTATAAAGAAGGCAGCAGAGGTGGTAGTGGTTTCAGAGGAGAGAAGGGGATAGGAAAGAGAAATATTGGGAAGATATTATTGACATGGCAATAGTTTGGATGTGGTATGAGGGATAAAAGAGTGAGGAACTTAGGAACTTCCTTGAGACATTTGCCCCTCACATGGGACTACCCCTTCCATTACCTTTATAACTTCCTATTTTTGTGTTGTCTTTCCCCATTAGAATGTAAATTCCTTGAGAATAGGAGCCATTTTATTTTATTTCCAGTGCTTTAGTAGTGCAAAGCACCTAATATAGGCATTTAATAAATGTTTTATCTAACAAAATCGACCTATTTCCAAGTCCCTCCTCTTCCTCAATGAATATCTTACAATCTCTTTCCTCAATCCTATTCACATGTGGGAACTTCATGTATTGATACAATCTCCTATCTTTACCTTCTCAGTTTCCTTTCCTGGACATTCATCCAGATCACTCCCACTAAATGTGGTTGTCCCTGAAAGTTGTTTCCTTGGAGATCTTTTTTTTTTCTTTCTATACTATTTTGTTTTGCCATCTCATTAGCTACCTTGGATTCAATTATCATCTCTGTGAATGATTCTCATATCTATTTATTCAACCTCAACCTTTCTGTTGACCTCCAGTCTCCGAACCCCAGTTGCTTAAAACCTCTCCTCTATTTCCCTCTTACTGTTCAGGCTCACAACCTATCTTTCAGCCTTGACTTCTCACTCTCATTCAGTAGATGAAGAAATTGAAATAATGATCCCTACCCTCAAGGGCCTTACTCTTAGGTTGCTAACTTATTGCTTAGGTAGATGATAAGGTAGATACACCGGACACCTCAGAATTTTGGTCTCCATACTGCAAAAAGATATATTCCTCCTCAAAATGCAGCTCACAAGCCTGCCTATCCTATGTAACCCATATCCATGTCCTCCCTTAAATTTGCCACTGGGAATCCACACAACATAATGGGAGCCTTAAAAATTTTTTTTCCTTTTGAAATTATGAGAAACCTATTGAAGTACAAGGGTTGTGTAATAGTTTTTCCCTCGGCAGGTGTCTGCTCTGTCTTCATTTCTGATCATGCATTTCTTTGATGCCATCTTTTATACTGCTTATCCAATGTAATTCCTTATTTGTAATGTCTTCTGTCATATATTACCACCGAATATTCACATCTCCTCTGCTTTTGCATTATCCCCAACATTTGGGTTTGGAAAAGCCCAAATATAAAAAAATTATAAATAACAACCAGAGAGCTAAAATCAAAAGGGCTTAAGATGATTGAGAAAACCAGGTGTGGGAGCACATATATGGGGGTAGAACATTGGTACTTAAGAAGTGTAGATATTTGGCAGATAGTTGATCTCATTTGTCTGGCTCATGCAGTCTCCCCAAAGCTTTCATTTTCTTTTTTGTCATTGCTTCTATTTCTTCTCATTCCATTCTACTGGTGTTCCAGTATTGTCCAAACGGGTCTCCTCACTATTCAGTTGCCCCCCAATAGGGCATAGTGATTTCCCCGATTCTTCTCTCTTCTACCTTGTTTGCATATACTCCCTTGTTCAGTATTCATCAAACAGCTGCTTCTTCCTGCTTGTGATATCAGCTTTCCCATCACAGTTATTCCATTGCACATCACTGTATCAGAGGATGTGGCTTTCCCCAACCAGCAAAGATTTCTTTCCCTTCCTCTTTTACCACACCTGTTCAAATAATCAGGCTCCCTTGAAGCTTTTTCAGGAATGTGCCTGATGGGTATTGCTGGTGTTTAGTCTTGGTAAACAGGGAAGCAGGACTTAGATATATGATTCATTCAGGGAGCTCCACCTCTCTTGCCACCAATTAACATGTGATAGAAGTGATGGAATGAGTTAAAGGAATAAGTGCAGTAGAGTTCAAGAAAGAGGAAAGATTAGAGTAAGCTGGCTGGTTAGTGAACACTTCCTGGAAGAATTAGACTCTGAAGGAGTTCTAGAAGAATGGGTAGAATTTGGGTAATTAGTGAGATTGGAGAAGCACAATTATAAATTATATTACTGGAGCAAGACTATTTCCCACCCTGATTAATGGTGATAATAATAGCTTAAATTTATACAATACTTTTTTGCAAAGCTCCTTCCTCATAAAAAATATTTGATATTAGAGCTAGAAGGAATGTTAGAAGCTTCTAATACCCTCATTAAATAAGCAAACTGAAGCACAGAAGAGGTTAAATGACAGACTCTTTCCTACTGGGGTGGTGAATTTGGAATTCAGAACCAGGCTGATACTTCCAAAAGAGTGCTCTGTAAACTATACCATTCCTACTGTTTTTGAAAGCTTCCTAAAATTGTTAGAGGGAATGCTGGTTGGATATAGGTGTTTGCACCTCTATAATCTTGACTCTTCTCCCTGGGCAATTATGGTAATGTAGTCAATTTAAACTCCAATTTGCCTTCTTCCTTTTCACTACCTAAGTGTAAAGCAGTTTCATTCACATCTATTCTTCAACTTTTAGGTTTGTACATCTATGACTAGCTTTCCTGGATTCATCTTCAGGTACCCTTTAATCTTTTGCTTTTATATAGTTGTATTTCTTTTCTTTTAAAAATTCATCCACTCTCTTTGCCTTTCTTCTTATCAGTTGTAGTAATCACCTTTTCTTTTGCAAATGCTTAAAAAAACTCTTTTGAGGCTGAGAAACCTTTTGTATTGGAGCTCAGAGGACTCCTGGCTTTTGTTTGTTTCTTCCTCTTTCTTCTTTCCTTGCTCTAGACTTTATCTCTTCTTCCTTTTGGTGTATACTAAACTTGCAGTTTTTCTGTCCTTGATTTTAATTTGGCTGGGATAAAGGAGACTTGAAGTCTGGAGACCTGAGTTCAAGTAACAATCCTGCCAATTACTGTTGGAGTCTGAACTTTATGAGCCCAATTTTTCTTATCTATAAAACTGTGAGGATTAAATGATATAATCTATTAGGCCTTTTTCAATTCTAACTTTCTATTTTTTGAGTTTATTTATTTTAAGATACCTTGTAAGTTTGACATCTCTTGTTTCTAGGTCCTTTTAAATTTTAATTTCCTTTGTAATCTGTTCAAACATCCTTGTTCTAAATTTTTATCCCAATCACTGTATTTTAATGTTCAGTGTTCGAAGGTCATTTCCAGCTCTGACATTTCAGTATTCTGTTTTTCTATTCATACTAGGGAGTGAATCTTGGACCATACTTGACTATTTATGCAGATTCATAAAGCAATTTTCTCCTCAATTTTTAAATATTCTGATTTTTAGGAAAAATGTATCAGATACAAATGAAACTCAAGGGTGAATTACTCAATATATAGCCACACAGATTAAATAATCAAATTCACATTGACATAGAGAGATTCATGCATAATTCAGAAAGTTGATATTCACTGACTTAATTTATTAGGCAAAGCTGTATTGTCATGGCAAATGAAGCATTGCAATGAATGAGGATTGAACAAGTGTCCAGAATAGTGCTGTTTGTGATAAACTAATTAGACTTTGATTGCTGACTGTAGGAAATAAATAGATTAATTAATCCATTTTGATTCCAGATTTGAACAGTGCAGGTGATCATCCTCTTTGGCTTTGCCTTCCTGTCTAGTTTCACTGAATGGGTTTGAATTGGCATGTAGAATGACATATTGTAGAAGGAAATGTTTGATTTTTCTTTGAAAGTTAAAATTGTTTTAGTCAGAATCAATTAAATTTTCTTCCTAATGTGCTAATGTTTGCTTGGCATTTTGAAAAATGACTTTAAACTTAGATATGAGATCATCCTGGCATCTCTATCCCTGCCTGAGGCAGGAATGGTTGTCATCTGCAGTCCTGACATTCTCCAACAATAAAGAATACCTTTGAATTTCAGGGTACCTGACATTCTCCAACAATAAAGAATACCTTTGAATTTCAGGGTACCTCTACCCATCAGGAAGTGTCAAATGGAACCTAGAAAGAGATTATATCCTACATTCTTAATAGCCCTTTTCATATAATAATATTAATTTTGAGACTTTGATTTCTACCGGGACCCAGGTAGCCTAGATAACCTCTGCCTGAGCTTTATTTACTTTAATTGACTTGTATCATCAGGAGCTTTACTTTTGTGAAAGGGAAAAAAAGCCATTTGGGGACAGTTCCCTTTGGCATAAGAGTTTACATTAAAAATAAATGGGTTTAACAACCCCTTCAGTTCCATTCACTACATTCTGGATCTTCTGATGCATGGTATGGTTTCCACAGGCTTCTTTATGGCACTTTGTCCAAACAATTCACTTTCTTGATTTGGGGAGTTAGTGAGCTTCTTTTCCTGAAAATTTCTTCAAGAATTTTAAAATCTTAGATTTTACAAAAATTATACAGTTGGTTTAAACTAAGATATGTTCCCTGATCCCTTCCCTTTGATCATTCTCCGTGTGTTTCTCTGAATCTTGTTTACCTGAAACTTCGTGGAGATATACTCATCTTCCAGGTGATGACCCTTGGGGTCATCTAACTTAACCTCCTGTACCTTATGTAAACATTTTTGCTGTAACACTTCCAATAAGGTGATCATCTAGCCTTTTCTAATAGCTTTTGCAGTTCTGACATTCTGTGATTAAATTTAGAAAGGTAAGTAGAATTCATACTAAATTTTCAACATTTTAAATGCATGAAATGTAAGAAAAACATAATATTTTCCCTCATATCTAAATAGCTTGGCTCTTTAATACTAATTTATTATATATTTGAGAATTAAACTTTAAATTCCATAATCTGACAGGATTTTTCAAATGTGACTTACTTCTCATTTTTGGTGGAAAATAAATTAGTGGTTATATGAATAGAGAATTAGACAGATTTGAGAGATTAAAGAGAACAGTTATACAGTGTGGATTATATGATGATTGCTAAAGCTAGAGTGTGGAGCACTTAGAGCTTGATAAGACAACTAAGATGCTACTGTCTTCTGCTTCATCTGAGGCCATTGCCTGTTGTCCTAACTTTTGTCTTGCCACTGAACTTGAATGACTGGAAGAGAAGGTGAGGATGATGATTTTACCTCATTAAAATCCAATTCACTCATTGCAGTATTATTGGTGTTCTTTGAAAATGAAGGTTGAACAATAATATTATCAAAAGAAACAGGGAAATTTGGAACTGCATTAAGGGAAGGAAGATAATGAGTTCTTTTTTGAATAAATTGAGATTGAGGTTGAGATTTTCCTAGGTAGTTGATAATATGGAGACTGTAAATGCAGAAAAGTAGTTAGAATACATAATTATCTGTAATCATCTCTATGATAGCGAATGAGATTCCCTCAGAAACAGTGTAAAGAAAATAACAAAGAGGGCCCAGAACAGAACCTTGGGGAATACCTATACTTGCAGGCAAATGGATAATGATCTAGCAAAGGTGACTTAGGAAGAATGATCTGACAGATTGAAGAGAACCAAAATAAAGAAATGTTATGGAAGATGAGGGAGGTGAAACTCTAAGTAAGGAGGGATATAGTCCGTAGTGTTAGTAGGTATAGTGAGATCTGGAGACTGAGAACTAAAGAAAAGTCATTGAATATAGCAACGAACAGTTGTTGGTAACCTTTTAGATTAGTTTAATTTGAATGGTAGAGTTAGAAGTCAGATTGGGTGGACCTAAGAAGTGAGGGAGATAGAAGCCAATTATCTCTCTCTCTCTCTCTCTCTCTCTCTCTCTCTCTCTCTCTCTCTCTCTCTCTCTCTCTCTCTCTCTCTCTCTCTCCCTTCTTTCCTCCCTCCCTCCTCAAGTGCTCAGTGCCTAGGACTGATTGACCAATTAGACATTTTTTTTTTGTAGAAGACTGGTTGTGAAGGAGAAAAGCACGATAAAATGTGAGCTTGAGTAGGATGACAGAGTCAAGGGAAGGTTTCTAAAGAATGGAAGCAATCTAGTTAAGTTTATGGGTAGCAGGGGTTGTAATAAATCCCTCTCATCTCAAACCCCATCCTGTTGTTCACAATAAAACCCCTTACTTGAGAAAGAAAGAGTGAAGAATATTTCTCTGAAATCTCATAGTTCCCCTGAGTTACTGAGTTAGAAGGTGGCTAAGGGAGGCAGAAGGGCATGGGTGGAAACTGCGAGGTGAAGGGAAGAGAAGGGTAGGAAATACCTTGATCTATTAGCCATCAATAGTGATCAATAGGCAACCCCATAGTAACTCCTCTAGCAGCATCTCTCTCTATCTCTCAGAAGTATTTCTATCTCCATTACACCTAGGCATTCACAAGTTTCCCTTAGCATCTCTCTAGTCTGCCAGAGTATCCATTTACTGCAACCGGAAATATAGTTTCATCAGAGGTCACAGTCAGGCTTGTTCTCAGTTTCATCTGCATTTTCCTTAGGTACATTCTCTGTTTGCTCATTGTCCTTGCCCGTAACCAGATCTAGCCCTTTCTCCTTAATCAATTGCTCAAACTCAGCCTTAATCATGCTTTCTAGGTTATCAACAGACAATATCTTTTCTGCCTTAAGGTGAACCACAAATCTAAAGAACTTTTTCACTTGGGTTAGAATTTGAAGGACAGCTGTAATGAGCACATACACTTGAAACAGGACTTGCCAGAGTACCAGTTCATTTTGGAATGGCAACTGCAAAACAGATATTGTTATGTTGCCAATATAATCAATAGTTTCCATAATCATATGGGTCATTCAGCTATACAATATGTGGTAGATTCAAAAACATGCGATGACAGCCACAATCACAGTTCCACAAATAACTTGTCTGAACATCGTTTCTTCCTTTCTTTATTACTCTGCTTGTCTCAGGATTGTGGGGTTTAGTCAGACTTCAAGGTGCCAATTGTATTAAAAATGATAATCTGATGAAACTATATTTCTGGTTGCAGTAAATGGATACTCTGGCAGACTAGAGAGATACTAGGGGAAACCTTAGGGTACCTAGTTATAATGGAGATACTACTACCACTGGAAACTTCAAGGTGCCTATTTGTTATAATGGAGATAGAAATACTTCTGAGAGATAGAGATATAAAGAGATGCTGCTAGAGGGAATTACTCGAGGATTGCCTATCGATCACTATTGATGGCTAATAGATCAAGATATTTCCCAGCCTCCTCCTTTTCCTTTCTCAAGTAAGGGGATTTATTGAGATTGAGGTGAGAGGGATAGGGGTCTCCCTAAGCTATAAGGAGGATTGGGAGGATTTTGAGAAATGTCGGCCCTGTTACAACTGTGACTCAGAGACAGTCAGAGAGATGAAGGACAACTATTAAATCTTCTTTCTTCTTCCAATTATACAAAGTCACCAACAAAAGTTAATTTCTTCTCAGATTAATTCCAGAAGCCCCCCCATGGGTCCTTCAGCCTGAGACAGAAGCTAACAGGGATCAGTTCTCAGCTTCTTCCTCCTTTGGCCAGAAGCCAAGGAAGTCTCTCTGCAAAACCAAGAGAAATAGTTCAAAGCTAGAAATCCCAGCTTCTTCTCCCAACACTCTATCAGAGCCACCCAGGTCACTCCCTTTGTCAAAAGAAGAAGTCTCTCCCTTGGTCAGTCACCTCAGAGAAGAAGTTTTTCAGTTCATCCCTTTTGGCCAGGCTCCAACTGCCTTTCCTGGGAACATTCCGTTTTGGAATCTTCACCTTGATTTACAACTGAGGTCCTTTACTCTTGTGTTGCAAACTTAGCTTGTCTTGTAAATCCTCTCTTTCTTCATGCCTCTTCCACATTATGAAGCCAAAGTCAAAGAAGAGCTTGATTATGAGATAGAGAAATGGAGCAATTGAAATGGCGGGCTACTGGAGAAGACAGAAAGAGATGGCTTCAAGAGCCAGGATTATGGGATGATGTAAAACAGTTTTGAGGTATTGAATAGAAGAGAAGAAAGTGCTTATGGCCAACAAGCTATTTTTTTTTCAGTATGATAGGAGAGATGATAGCTGAGAAAAAAGGGGGTGAAACTCTAGAAGAGTCCAATAGCCGCTCCTCATAATATAATAAAGTCTATCAGGAAGCATAAAGCAATTGCTCTATTCACAGAAAGAGTTTAGTGAGATTAGGCAACCTTAATTTGTAGTGGACCCAGACATTGTGGTTATTTTTTCCAACGGCATTTAGTAGTGAATAAAAGCCAAGAAGGTAAATTAATAAATGCATCTAATCATATGAATATGTATTAAGTACTTACTATGTTCCTAGGGGTATAAGAGGTGTTTAGGAAGATCAGTACCTCTGGCATGATGGCTTGCTGAATCCTTTTCAAGGCTGCTTCCCTCCTTTCCTGTCCACTTGCTACCTGGTTCTTACCTGTGGCTCAAAGAAGCTATAGTACAGTGGCCACACCCTGGTAAAACCTTCTTGAGAGTAACTTACAGGCCTCAGACCTATTGGTGAGTTGGAGAGGTGGTGTCTACCCCAGACATTTGAAGACTGGTTTGTTCTGAGAAGTAGCAGTCATGGTGATTTGTGTCAGAGGAGTTGATTAATTCCTCTTTTACAGAAGCAATAGTAGTATTGATTTAATTATGGTTCCTAGAGATAGAGGAGTTGGAGGAGGGCTACATGTTTTTATCAGGGAATTTGGTAATAACATAACCAAGTTGGAGGGTTGGATGTCATATAAGACATGTCCCAATTTGGGTCTTGTAGGCCATTGGAGTTGGCACTTTTGAAAAGGGTAATAGCTCCAGAGTGGTGGTTACAAAGCTGAATGAATGAAATTCCCTAGGGCATCTTTTCTGGAGATCTTATGGTTCAGAGGGTGTTATCCCAGGTTAGATTGCAAGATGTCTGAAGAAGATGACTGGAGAATATGATGGAGTTAATCCAGAATTCAGCTCTTAAACAAAAGCTCTCATGATTAAAAACATTAAATGAAGTTGAAAAAAGATAAAAAAAATGGTCTTGTGACAAGAGCAATAAATATGGGCTTCAGTGAAGTGGATGATTATTTCCAAAATGAGAAGTGGAACTCAGATAACTTCTTAGTTTTCAAGAATGCCTACTCTGTCTCTAGAAAATATTTAAATACTTCAATGTATATATAATTCAATATCTCAGGGATTTGTGATTTTATCAATGTGTGCATTCTATCCATTGCTGATGATCACTACTCTTCTGTGAGGTGACCTTTTATCTATGAAAGAAAAATTCAGCATCTTTTGGCCAGACTGTTAATGTCTCCCAGTTTTAACTCAGTTGATCCTCACATGATGGCATGATGTACAAGTTTGTGTTTTGACAGATTAACCATTGAGAACCCAGGTTCATCTCCATGCTTCCATAAGGAGATGCCATAGAATCATTTTAATGAAGGAAATGCTTGACTGTTTTAAAGAGGCAATTTCTCAAGTGTGTAGTATGACTGCTTGCTTTAATTTCTCTAATTATTCTAACAATAAATACTCAAACATCAAACTTAAATGTTTAGGAGCAAATGGGAATCAAGTATAGGAACGAGAGGCATGAATTAGAGGAAAATAATTATCCCAATTTGTTACCATAATTTTTGGTTTTAGAAAAAGTTTCACAAAGGAATCAGATAGGTCAGTCATATATAAATAGGCTTTTATTATGCACATTTCATTCCCCATAAGATTTCACCTTTGCAACATCTTTTGTATATGCTCCCTTCTCTCCTCTGACACTATTCCCACTCAGATACAGGCCTTCATCACCTCACTCCTGGATTAGTGCAGTAGTCTGCAGTTGAGTCTGCCAGACTGTCTCTCCCTACTCAAATATTTCCCATTCAGCCTCTAAAGTATTTTCCCTAAGGTATATCCCCTCCTTAGCTCCTTCTCCCCTAGTTCAATTTTCTCCACTGACTTTTGCCTCTAAAAATCAAAATACAAAATATTCTGTTTGGCATTCAGAGCCCTTCATGAACTAGTCCCCCCCTCCCCACCCTTCGCCATTCTAGTCTTCTTACGCTTTATTTGACACCATGTTCTCTTGGAGTCAGTCTTAGCTGGCCCCCAGGCCTGGAATGCTTTCTTTTTTACTCTAACTACTGATCTCCCTTATTTCAAGCCCCCAAATGAAATCTCACCCTTTTACAGGAACCTTTTCCTAATCTTTCTTAATTTCAGAGCCTTCTCTATTTTTTTAATCATTTCCTTTCTGTCCTCTAGGATGGTACAGGTGTTTGGGTAAGACTAGTACCTCTGTGGGAGGGCTTGCCTAGCCCTTTTGCAAAGCTGCTTTCTTCCTTTGGTGTTCACTTGACACCTAGCTCTCTCACCTGTGGCTCCAAGAAGTTGTAGCCACACCCTGGTAAAATTGTCTTGGAAGGCAGGCTAAACCGGGTTGAGAATAACTTACAGGCATCACATCAAATCTGTCAGTTAATAACCCAGGCATATGAAAACAGCTGGCAGAATAGAAATGTGGGTTTTAAAATTAATCAACAACTACATAGTATCTTTTAAAGTTTTGTTAATAATAAGTAAAACAAAAGAACTGCCTGACTTCAACCCTGTCCCAGGTCCAAGAGAGGAAGAGGGAGGAGTTACAGCCACTTAAATACAATCAGTCAAAATGCAGGGATGCAGGAAAAGGGAATTTTGGGGAAAAACTAAGGGACTTCTTGGGGATGAAATCCAAAGGCTCAAAATCTCCATTTATACAGGCAGATGGGAGTAATTTGTTCCCATGGCCATGAAGGCAGCAGAAGCAGGAGCTTTGGAGCACTTAGAACTTGGTTAGAGACATCGAAGAAGCCAAGGTCATCTAATGTTATCTCAAGTCATCCCTAGACTTCTGTCTTGCCACTGGACTTAGAAGACTGGGAAAGGAAGTAACATCTATGACTTTGTACAGCTCTGCCTCACTTACATCACTTACAGGGTCAACAAAGGAACGTTATAAACTGATCTTGCCTGACTTCAGATATGATCTTTAAGCCATCTCTAGTGTCCTAGCCAAGAAGTTAACAGGGATTGGCAGAAGGTAATATGCTCAAGCTTTGAGGCATGGAAATTTCTAGAAAAGACCAGAATGAAGATTCCAGGTGAAGGCAGGGGCATCTCTAGAGCAGGAACAGCCTACTGTGGGACCTGCTAACCCTCCTCCATTCCCCTACAAACCCAAGACTTTTTAGTTGGATTATTGCATTGTTAAGAAACTTGTGATACGAATATTATCATTGTCATATATGTGTCAATTTTGTCTCTGAATCCACTCTCATATAATGTACATGGAGAATCTTTTAAATAAGTAGTGTCCTGAGCTGCTTTCTGACTAGAGAGCTATAAAACTAAGTATTCCCCTATTCAAAAACTATGCTAATTCCTCTATTTTTTGAAAACCATGTATGGTTCCTCTTTGTGCAGAAGATAAAACAGAAACTCCTTCCTCTGCCATGTGAGGCTCCTAAAGTCTAGCCATCTAGACTCCACTTGTTTCTCCATCTTTATTTCATTCAACTTCCCTTCATGAAGGCTAGAGCCCTGACAACTGAGCATCTAGATATTTCTTGAATTTGATACTCCATATCCCTTTTCTGTGTGTTCATACAAGCTAGTCTTTCTTACAATGTACTCCTTGTTAGTTTCTTCTTTTTCAAATATTAACTCAGATGTAATGCCTTATGTGAAGCCTTTTCTAATGCCTCCAGGTAATAACGGTAGGGGAAAGAGCCTTAGAGACAACTGGTAATACTGTAAGATCTGAGTTCAGTTGTGACTTCAGACCTGGGCAAGTCACTCTCTTTCCTCTGTTACGTCATTTTAAAAATGAGGATAAGAGTAGCACCTACTTCTCAGGATTTTGTAGGGATAAAGTGAAATATTTGTAAAGTATTTCACAAATTTTAAAGTACTATAAAAATACTAGCCATTATTATTTAGAATTGAAGATCTTGGAACTGAATCTTTCTTTTACTTAGTATCTGTGTGACCTGGAGCAAGTTTTTTTAGCCCTTAATTTATTCATCTATTAAATTAAAGTATTGGACTTGTTAACCTCTGAGGTTCCTTTCTCTAAGCTTCAGATTAATGATTTTATGGTATCCTTAATTTTTCTAATGTATTTTTCTGCTTAGTATATCTTAATACTAGAATAGAACAGTCCCTTTAAGGGAGAGTCTGCTTTTTGTTTCTATGTCTAGCATGTCCACCATAGTGCTTTGTATATAGTAGGTTTCAATAAAAGGTTTGTTAAATTTTAATTTTGAATTTGAGGCAACCAATTAAGATGCCTGGATGGATTAGCTTACTCCTGGTTCTAACTATAATCCTGTTATCCTGTGTTCAGTTGACAAAATTTGTATTATTTCTTGTTTTGAGAGAAGACTCAAGGAGGATGTGATTGTTGTTTTCAGTACTTTAAAGGGCTGACATGAAGCAAAAAGATTTAACTTATTCTTCTTGGTCCCATAGGGAAGAACTAGGGAAAGTGAGTAGAAGTCTCAGTCAGATAGACTTTAGTTCAGCATAAGGAAGAGCTTCCAAACAATGAGTACTGTCTCACAATGGGATGAGCTGCTTGGATAGGATGGTTAAAAAAGACATTAGAAATGTTCAAGTAAACTGAAATGACCACATTTCAAAAATATTTTAATGGAGTTTCCTAGTCAGGCATAGTTTGGCATACTTGTCCTCAGAAGGCTTTTTCCTGTTCTAAAAAATTCTCTTAGTTTCTGGTTCCATTATAGCAAGAAGATTTTGGTTTCACATTTGTAAAGAATATTACCCAGCTACTGCTTCTACTAGATAAGCCATGGAGGACTATCTAAACAATACATTTAATTTGGCTGGGAATTGAGCATAGAGATTGTTTTAAATTCACAGGAAGAAACATGTAGGAATGAAGTAACACAATGTACCATTCAGTGTAAAGAGATGTGCCAGTTTAATTCTTGAAAGGCTTACAATTAAGTCATATAACTTTAAAAATCCAATAATCTACTTTAAGCTCATATTAAACCAGATACAATATTAGTGGTGATATTGAACATGTCACAGAATATTTTTCCATTTGATTTCTTGGGATTTTCTACTTTTCAATATATTCAGACATCAGTCTATTCAGATTATTCTTGATTAAAATCATTGCTTTTGATTATGTAAAAATAATTTCCTTCTCTTCTCTAGGCTCCATTCCCAGAAACCTAGAATATAAACAATAGTTCAGTTCTGCAAGAGAAAAGTCAATTCAACAACTCATTCTATAACATACTGTAAATATTCCTCCAGGTGTAGTATAAACTTTAAAAGTACATAATACTAATAGTATTCAGAGAAGAGAAAACTCCCCTTAATTCCCACTCTTGTTCTTTTGCTTGGGCTTTTCTTCTTACATGGTATATGCCTTCCTCCCAATCCTCTACTTTGTAAATCTTACTCATTCTTCAAAGCCAAATTCATCCCACTTGCTCTAGAAATGAAAGTTTTCCCTACTAATTCAGTAGACACTAATCTTCTTTGAGTTCCTTATTGTCTGCACTCATCATTAATTGATTACATTATTGTCTTGTTGTAATCTCTAATTTTTTCATCTGTCTCCCCAAATAGAATATAAGCTCCCTCTGGGGGTAATGGAAAAGGCACCGGATTGAGAATAATGAAAGTAAAGAGAAAAACAACATGATTGTTAGGGTGTCAGTATTGGAAACACTGTTGTCCAGCAGTGTATTCAATGTCAATATCCTGTGACATTTTTAATTTTAGTAGCTCTTGAAGTCTCTTTTTCCTTGCAAAAAATCTGAGAGGTAGATTAATTAAATATATAATTTGTTATAGAGCTGCTAAATGGTTGTGTGACTTCAAACTTAGCTCTCCTGATATTAAGTTCTATTCTTTATCTGCCATACCCTACTTTTTTCCTACTAACTGTCTATCCACATTGTCTCCTATGTTTGTATGGATAATTACATAATGCATGGTGAAAACAGTGGATTATAAGACTTTAGAGAAGGATTAGAACATTCTTTCTGATTGAGTAATGGTATTGTAAGTGATGGCTTTGGCTTACCATAGTTAATTATGTCATTTTACAATTAAGCAGCCATTGAATCTAACTGTTTACTTTGTAAGTCATTAATACTTTTGGGGGTGGGGGTGGAAAGATAGTACAATTATTAGAAAACACTTTATAATTTTTCTAAAAGAAAGGGAGTTATGTTTCATCAGAATCAAATTCAAGGCACCTAAGTGCTATAAAGATTGGTGCCTGGAATGAGGTAGACATGAATTCAAATGCAGCCTCAGATACTTACTAGCTGTATGACTTTGGGCAAGGCTGTTTACTTTGTGTCTATCTCAGTTTCTTCAGCTGCAAAAAGGGGATTAAAAATAGTACTTAATTCACAGGGTTTTTGTTATGATCAAATGAGATGTTATTTGTTAAGTGCTTAGCACAGTGCCAAGCAGATTGTTGTTGATGTTGTTGTTCAGTTGTGTCTTACTCTTTGTGATCCCATTTGAAGTTTTCTTGGTAAATATACTATAGTAATTTACCATTTCATTCTCCAGCTTATTTTATAGATGAGAAAACTAAGGCAAACAGGGTTAAGTGTCTTGCCCTGGGTCTGAGCCACCCATTGAGCCACCTGGCTGCCCTGCCTGGCATATAGTAGGACCTTAATAAATGCTTATTCCTTGTCAATTTAACTCAATAAAAATTTACTAATTAAAATTAAAATTAAATTAAATTAAAATTAAATTAAATTAAAAAAAATTACTTTTTATATAGACTTTGGGGGTGTAAGCCAAAAGTCTTAAAAATAGCCCCTGCTTGGAGGATTTCAGGAAACCTGGAAAGACTTACATGAACTGATGCAAAGTGAAGTGAGTAGAACCAGGAGAATATTCTACACAATAACAGCAATATCATATAATAAAAAATTGTGAATGACTAAGTTCTTTTCAGAAATATGAGACAATCCCAAGGAACTCATGATGAAAAATACCATCAAAAATATGCTCCAGAGAAAGAACTAATGGAGTCTGAATGCAGACTTAAATCCACTATATTTTACTTTCTTAATTTGTTTTGTCTTGCTTTTATTGTTGCTTGAGTTCTCTTCTACAAAATGACTAATGATGGAATAATATTTTATATGAGTGTATATGTAAACTCTATATCAGACTGCTTATCATCTCAGAGAAGGGAAGGGGGGAGGAAGAGATGGAGAGAGAATTCATAACTCAAAAATAAAAAATAAATAATGTTAAAATGGCTTTTACAAGCAATTAGGTGAAAATATTATTTAAAAGTTAGGCCCTGCTTATGCTCTACATATAATAGCTGCACAGAGGTCAATGATTCCAGTGACAGATACAAAGGAAGGAGATTATTTTAGGAGTATTGAAGAAGACTGTGGTAACCTTTAGATGGAGGATTTGGGAAAGGTTTCAAGGAAGAGATATTACCTGAACTAAACCTTTAAGGAAGATAAATTCCCTGAATGGCCAGCATTGGAGAGTGAGCACATTCCAAACAGTACATAAGAGCCTGCATAAAAGCTAGATCTGTTGCTTTGCTAAAAAGGCCTCTGACCTTATTGAAGGCTGGATTTAACCATTTGCTTGATTATGGCTTAGGTACTAATTTTGTGCAGGAATCCGTTAATTCCATGTTTATTAAAGGATTATATCAATGATGCATCTTTGTAAGGTTTATGCTTTGCAGTGTTGTTTTAAAAATAGTAATTGTAATATTACAGGACAATACAGGACAATAGTAATTGTCCTCTGTAAGGGGTAAATTTAGGGGGTTTTGACTGAATATAAATTTAATTGGTGGCCAGGGATTTAATTCAATCCCAAATAAAAATACTCAAGTCAGTTTAGTCAATTTATGGTGGTTTAATTAATATAGAAGGAAGAAATTAAGAAGAAGAGAAGAGGGAAAGGGGTATAAGATTTCTCCGGCCTAGCCTAAGCCAAGGAAGTTCAGAGAACTCAGCCACGAGGCCTCCTCCAAGATGAGGGGCCTCATAGGAGAATAGCATTTTTTAGAGCTAATTCTCAGGATTTGGAAGTTTATGCTGCTTCCACAGTGGTGTGATTTGTGGAGAGGGTGTGGTCACTGATCTCATCTGCACTCTGGTCCTTTCCCAGAACCTTTGGAATTGCAATTGATGCTGTTTCTCAGGGCCCTCCTTTCCCTCGATCAAAAATGCTCCTCTTTGCCCTTGAATTGTGAATACGAAGTGGCTATAGGAAATGAAGTTGCCAGCCCTGTGTACCAGTGCCAGCACAGGGATCTTCTGTCCATCTTTGCCTTGAGAACTCCTGAAAATGTTGCTTCTTCTGTTGCTACCACCTAATCCTACCACCAGTGTTACACCCACATGGGCTCGTCACCCTCTACCCTTATATCACAGATGTCTCCTTCTGACTTTCTAATTTGTTTTGGTCTGGAAGTATGTCACACTCAGACATTTTTTAAATATATACTACTCCAGAATTCAATTTGAGGATTTATTTTAATATTATTTGAGCATAATGTTTGGAAATCTTAACTAAGTGTTTCCTCTACTCTACCATCTTGGCTTGTGTCCGCAAGAAGTCTCTTTCTCGTTATATAACTAAGTCTATTCAATTTATACATGAAGATATTGAGGTCCAGTAGCACTTGTATATAGATTAGTCAATCAGTCTTTAAGTATTTATTAAATACCTGCTATATACCAGGCTTTGTGCTAAGTATTGAGGATATAAAAAAAACAAGTTTTTCTGCTTTCATTGGAGCCCACATTCTACAGGTTAGTTACTTGTCCAAGGTCACAAACACTGAGACTAGAATCCAGTTCTCCCAGCTTCTAGTAGGATAATTTCTTATTATATAAAAATCTACCTTTTTTTCTTTAAATTTCAAATTATGAATAATTTAGAATTAATTAATTAAGAAATAAACATATTTCACTGAATATATTTTTTGGATAGAGAGATAATATATTGTGGCCTAGTTTTAAAAAATAACAGACTGTTGAAAGAATTGGGTTAGTTTCTTTCACTTGCTAATTTTGTGAACATAGGCAAGTCATTTTTATTATTCTGGGTTTGTTTCCTCACCTTTAAAATGGGGATACCTGTTTCATAAGTTTGATGTGACACAATGCATTAGACACTATGTAAATGATTTTGATGTTATTACACAATAAAAATTAATCAGTTGGCATTTGTTTATCACTTTTTATGTGTCAGAGAATGTGCTTACTGGGTATTCACAGAAGTGTAAAAACGATTTCTTCTGCATTGGGGCTTATGTAGTAATCGGGAAGGAACAAACATAATATATACAGGATAAAAGGAAGACACATTTCTCAAGTGGTTGGGAGAATGGAAAGGGAATCAGGGAGATCAACTGCAAAAAGTAATGTTTGAGATCAGTCTTGAAAGAAGACTAGAATATCAAAGTGTGAAGTTGAGAAGGGAGGACATTCTAGGCACAGGGTTGAGACATTGCAAAGTCATGGAGATACAAGATGGAGTGTTTTATTTGAGGAGTAACAAGTAGGTTGATTGCTCCATTATAGACTTTATAGAGAGGTGAGAAGTGTGAGAAGACTGATAAAGTGATTATGTATAGTATAGAGGGACTCAGTTTGTGAAGAGCATTAAATACCCAACAGAAATTTCTGTTTGATCTTGGAGCAAATAGAGATCCACTAGAGTTAATTGACTTCCGTACAGGTACACCAAGGAAAAAGGGAATTGAGTTGTCATTAGAATTACATGTATGTAATCATGAAGGTGAGGAGATTTTAAAGACAAATGAGGAAGTAGACAGGTGGGTTGGCATTTTATTATACATGCAGATACATTGAGGTGTCAAAGTAATTTTTGGGGAACTATCCTCATTAAATCAGCCAGTCTTTATCGGGGGAAACAAAGCAGAGCTTCACATGGAAAAATAACTTACAGTGTGGGGAGAGAGTTTAGGGTGAATATATTTGGGCCAATTTGGGGTGCTGCCTCATTAGAACTTTGGTGTAGCATGTATCATATCTACAAGGCACTAGATGTGTTCTGCCCAGCTTTAGTTTACAGAACTACATTTATTGAATTAAATTATAGGCAGGAAAAGGAATTTTTACTCAATATAATGATTAAAAAATTACATTGGTATTATTTATAAGAGTTCCCCATCCCTGGAAGTATTCTGGCAGAGACCACATGAATTGCTGATGTCAAGCTAGATGACCTCAAGTCTCCCTTCCAACTTTGTTGTTGTACCATTGTACCATTATGTCATATTGTGATATCACTGGCTACTAGCCGAGGTTGGATATAGCATTTACTGAGCTAATGGTCTGATGCAGAAGCAGAGCCATTTTTCTTTGGTATTGAAATATAAGGGCTGTTATATAAAATGATCTAACTTTGTGAAGTATATTTATGTTGAAATAATGGAATGTTTCAAACCCAGACTGAAAAATGTCTTATTTATCTGGTGAGGAAAAGCCTTGAGTTTTCCCTCAGTCTAAGTTTTCCCTTTTCCTAAGGCTCTGTGTTGAATTATAGCTGCAGATTCAATGAAATATGGTTCTCAGCTATTTAAACCTATTCACTGATGGAATATGATATCAGGGAGAGGACTAGTATCATGTTGGGATTGACATGCTGAGTCAGTCAGAATTTTTTAACTAGCCATTGTATGCCTGGTTTTGGAAGAATAATAATGCTAATAGAAATGGAGCTGGTCTTTGGTAACATTTTACCTTCTTCTTGAGGGTAGCACAACAAAATGTAGTGTATTCTATGTTCCCACCTTGTATATTATAAAGTTCTTTCCATTTGTAACATTTGATGTTCCAAAGGCTAATAATCAATTGTATTATAAGATTCCTTTCAGTTAGATGATTCTTTGATTATTTCCTTCCTCATCATACTTTTGCATTCCACTTCTTTTCATTGGTACTGGTTCTCCTTCACAGTTCAGTACTTAGCATTTGTCTATTTTTAACTGCCCACTTAGAGAATAAAAAAGGATTAAGTGATGGTAGCTGATCTCCACTAATTACTGTTTCTCCCTTCCTGTGAGAAGAAGCTTCAATTTCTTTTATTCTGGAGGCCATCATTTGGTATTCTTTTTACATCATGGAACTATATATCTGTGTGGAGTAGTGACCCTCATTTCACCCTATTGGCTACTGTGCAGGCAGCCATAGGCCACTGGTAATGCTTTTTTACCATGGTCCAATATTCTGGTCACATTTTCACTCTCATTATAAACAAGGCTATTTTTAGTACGTTCAAATTTAAAATCTGCCTCCTAAGCTCCAGGCGAATTTATTGAGCTGCTGTGCGTGTTTCTGAAAGGAATTCTCTACTGAGTGGTCTGATGTGGGGGGATGGGGAGGGGAACAACCCAACCCTCTGACAGGCAGCCCTGCATTATTTAACTGCTCAAGCTATATTTAGCTACAGCTCCTGGGCCCTGCCATTGTGTTATTTTGCCAAGGGATGCTGCAATTTCCTTGCTCAGTGGCTCAGCAAGACAGACTGGGAAATGGATGAGCTGGGTAAACATTTTGTGGTGCATTAAATGTGCACTAAATGCACTTCTCCTGAAACTCACCACACCATGTACAGGGTCCAAGAAATCTTGGAAGTGCCTTTCTTCATTTTGGGGAACTATTTTTGCGTCTGTTTCGTGGTCCATGTAAATCAAAATCCTAGGTGAGTTAGAACCTAATTAAGTAAAATACAGACATCTCAAAAAGTCTTCATTTTATGAAAAGAGCACTGAGTTAAGAAATCTGGGTTCTAGTCCCTGCTCTGCCATTAATTACAAGGTTTGTGACCACAGTAGTACTTATTGTAACATTCCTTTTAGTCTTTTCAGGAATCTGTGATTTTGTTATGCATTTGAGTACTTCCATAGCTGAAAAAGACTTCATGCCTTAGGATATGAATGATAATTGTGAATTGCTTGTGGCAGCAAAAATGATCAAGTTTAGTTGAATTGATTGATCCTCACAAAATAAGCATTCATTCTGTTTTCAGCTTGGCTTTACCTGTCAAAGCAGGCACATTACAGATCTAGCTTTCTTGGGTATTTAAGGTCCTTCACTATCCAGCTTTATCCGATATTACTCCTTTTAATGCATTCAGTTTTCTAGCCAAATTAAGTTACCAGACTCAGCATGCTATATTTTGTCATTCTGCAATGGCACAATCCTCCAGGACTCACTCTATGTATGGACTTTTTCCTCTTAGGCTTTCCCAGAATCCTTGTCTTCCTTCAAGACTCGGCTCTGATGACCTACTTAAATTCTTCCTTGACTGTCTGTACCTCCCTCCCCCCAAGTTATTACTGCTTTTTCCCCTCCTATAAAAGCCATGTGTTTATACATTATATATATATATATATGCTAGAACCCTTCACGAAAATGTAATTTCTCTGAGGGCAAGTTCTTTTTGTTTTTTGTCTTTGTGTCCTTAGCACCTTAGTACCTTGACTTCTTTGCTTAAATGAATCGAATCGTTGAATAAGGTCTTATTCCTTATCCCAGGAGAAACAAATATGCATATATGTTCTCTATTGTAGTAGCTATATTTGTGTAACATATATGAAATGATCTATATGTATGTATGTGTGTATGTGTATATATATATTTATATATATATATATATATATATATATATATATATATATATATATATATATATATATACACACACCTAATGGGCTCCCAATATCAAGGAAAGATATATCATGGACTTAAAAGGAGAGAAAATAAACTCCAAGCCCACCATTAATGCAGAAGTTTCTCTTGATTGGTATGTCCATCCTGATCCACTGAACTGTAAATCCTCTGTTGTGCTCCAGTATAATTGCTCTGACTCAATGATGTCCAGAATTAGCCCTTTCTCTGATGCTGTCTTTAAAAAACCTTGTTCCTAATGAGCAATGTTAGGGAGTAATTGAGAGCAGCTGCCCCTGGATGTGACTGAGTCCTGCCTTCCTCCTTCCCTGTGCTTTCTCCCTTGTTGGAAACTGTCCATTCTTCCTCCCACACTGACTTATGTTGAGATCATTATAATCCTTGGTGGAGAAAATGGCAATTCCCTATGTTCACATTTCCCTTCATCATTTTCACTCTTGCTAAAAGCAAGAATGAAATATGGTTCACCTGGGCCCATCCCCAAAATGATAGCTTCCAGGAAGAATTCACTGGTGATCCAAAGGGGCTGAAATGATGGAGGGACATTACAGCACGAGAAGGTCCCAAGCAATGAAGGAATCGCCATTTGAATCATGGTGGCAAATTTTGGAGAGTTGGAAAGCACACTAAGGACTATTTTTAGTTTTTGTATCCTGACCTCCTAGCACATGGCCTGGCACATATGAAATACTTAATAAGCCCTTATTTAACCAGTGAATAACAATAGTCCTAGAAGGGAGGCAGAGTTGGAATATTTATTTTTATTTTCAAGAAAAGGAAACTGAGGACTAGAAACTCTTCTAATTCACATAGGTAATTATTACCAGAGTCAGGGTTTCAGACTCTATAGCCAGTGCTTTTAATAGCAGCTTTCTGTCTTGTGACTTGTCCAAGATCACAATGCTAATAAGACAGAATCTTAGAATCTTTGAGCTGTGAGGGATCTCAACAAAACATTCAGTCCAATGTAATGGACTAGTAATGACTAGTTTCTTGAATGTTGTTAGTGGCAGAATCAAAACTAAAATCTTAATTTTCTCCCTTTCCATTATGATTTTCAGAATCCTTGTTTTGCCTCAATAAGAATGGCAAAATGTCTCCCTCCTTTTATTTATAGCTCGAGTTGCACTGAGCAACTCGTGGGCTTCACATTGTTTTTCATTTGGAAACATTAGTGGAGTCTACACAAGATTTTTTGAAGGTGTCCAGGTTTTCTTGTGCAGTTTGAAGCTTTATACACATGATTGTGTGAATTTGGTTCCCTAAGAGAGTTGTCTTTGTAAATGATAGAGGCTAATAGAAAATTTCTATTCAGGCTTCTTAGAATAGAGAGACATTTTCAAGAAATTGAATGAGAGAAGACATGAAATATTCATTTCCTGATAAATGTTAAAGCAATGAAAAAAGGTGAGAAAATGGCTTATTTTCATTCTGAACAAGAAAGATGAAGAGAGGAGGCTATGAGGGTGAAAGCAGCAAGAGGCAGGGCTAGTGGAGGTGGTCACACATTGCCCTCTGCTTAGTAAGATGGAAGAAAATTGTTCACTGACCCAGTAATTTGCTTGGTATATTTAGGTAGCTGTTATATATACAATGTGAGAGAATCCCCTGGGGCTTTATTTCATTGAGTAATAGCATCAGAAGATTATTCAAAGAATAGTTGAAGAAAAATCCCCACTGGGAACACCTTCCTTCCAACCCCTTTAAATGCCCAAAGATTGGCCCCCTGAAGAGAGGATCAAGGAGTTACCAGGATGGTAAGAAAGAAGTCTGAGGCTGGTGGTGAAAAGGGGCTTCACAGGGCTCTTGCTTAAAGATTTAAGAGGATCCGTGTGTGTATATGTGTGTGTGTGTGTGTGTGTGTGTGTGTGTGTGTGTGTGTGTGTGTGTGTGTGTGTGTTTAACAGACAGAGAGACTTTTTTGCATTTCCCCCTATAACACATTTTCTAGAGTTGTCAACAGTCTAGTGAGATGTAACCAGAAGAGATAGCTTCTTTACTGCTGGGAGCTGGCTCCCAGCACTTTACTTTCTTTAAATCAAGGATTTTAATATTGGCATTCTTCTTCCAGTGAGGTATGATGGAAATAAGTGGGTTTGAAAAGACAGACAAGCAGAAAGACATTCAATGGGGATAGATAGAACATAAATTTATTTTGTGCCTGTTTCCCAGAAAGATCATTTGAAAGCTCAGCTATTAGATCCCAATGTCCCAGCTTTCTTAGTGGCAGAAAAATGAAGATGATAACCTATGTACAAGTCAGCATGGTATTGAAATAACAGAGATAATGTGGGGAGGCTTGGTTAGGGATAAGAGATAGTGAAAGTTCACTTGAATAAGATTAATGTCCTAAGGGCCAAGTCCAGGATTCAGAGCCTTAAGGCAGGGACAGTTAGCTAGGTAGTACAGTGGCTAGAGCTCCAGGTCTGGATTTGAAAGGACCTGGGTTCAAATATAACCACAGATACTTCCTAGCTATGTGGCTCTAGACAATTGCCTAGACCTTATAGGTCTTCTGCCTTAGGAATGATAATTAGTATCAATTCTAAGACAAGGTAAAACATTTACAAAATAATTAAAAGGAGCCTAAGATTCAGGGAAAAGAGCCAGCAGACTGGCCTTTGAATACCAGTCCTGCCATTTCCAAAAGCATGACTGTGAACAAATCTTTCCACCTCTCTAAGATAGTTTCCTCACCTATAAAATGACAATAATGATTCCTGTAGCACTTTATGCCATTATAACTTTGACATTTTTTGTGGAGCCTCCTTCTGTCTTTCAGGGAAGAATAAAATAGTGCTAATTACCCACACACATACACACAGGTATATATGTATATAATCACACATAGGTGTACACGTGTATATATTTGGGTATATGTGTATGGATAGAGAGATAATTGTGTTTATTACTCTTGATGAATTTTTAAATACTTGAAGACATAGACCCTATCCTTTAATTGTATGCCCTCTTCTTTCATGGCATGATTCCTAATTTCACTATCAGTCACCCTCCTCTACTTTATTACAAATTTTTAGTGCCCTTCTTAAAATTCTGTATCTAAAACTGAAGATAAAGCTTAGCTGAGCAAGTAAAAGGATATCTACCCTATCACTTGTTGCTTTTGATATTAGGATTCTATTACTGTATCCAATAGTCCTATTAGTTCTTTTTTGCTCACTGGAATATCACATGATTAATTAACTTTAGGCTTGTATCCCAATAAAAGCTCCAGATGTTTTCCCATAAACTATCTTCTATCTAGCTTATACTGAACTTATGTTACATTTATGCCTGTTTTATTCCTTCAGTTGCTGGAGTGTTAATTGCTGGGGAAATATACAAGAGTGAAGGCAGTCCTTACTTCAAATAGCCCGAGACAATATATGGAAGTCAGTTTTGGTCAAGGATGGACACTTTATTCTGAATGGCCACTGGAATGTTAAATAGGGCCATAGAGAAGTATTTTAGCAGAAGTGACTAGGTTGATTTGGTCCTAGTTCCAAAACTGGAAAGGGTAATTGGGCAAGGGTCCTTTGAGCCGGTGAGTGGAAGAATGGACTGCACAGTAGAGAGACTTGAGGTTCCCTCCCTGAATAGAGAACTACTATTGCGATAGGCAAGGAGCAATGAGGGCCTGAATTAGGGTGATGGTTGAGCCAATGACATGTGCATATATGATAGATATTATAAAGGTAGAAACAATAATATTTGGAAATGTGAGATTCCTGAGAGAGGAGTTTCGAGGATAACATTGAGATTGTGGATTGGGTGAATGGGAAGATGGTAGTACCCTTGAAAGTAATAGGGCAGTTTGGAAACTGCCAGTGAGTGGAGGGAAAGAGTAGAAGTTCTTTTTTAAGCATGTCCAGTTTGAGATAGCTACAGGGTGTCTAGTTCAAAAGGCAATTGTTAATATAGAACTTGAAATTGGGAGAGGGAATAGAGTTGATCATATAAATCTTGGAATCCTCTCAGTAGAGATGATAATTGAACTCATGAAAAGCTGATATAATCACCAAGCATACAGAAAGTAAAAGTTTATAGAAAATATATAGAAAGATCCCCAAGTAGTATCGAAAGAAATGAGAAATGTTCCCAGGACAGAGCCCTGTGGGTGATGTGAGTGAAGAAGGATCAGAGGAGACTGAGAAGATGTGATGTCAGATAATATCTGACTACTAAGCAACAGTGTTTAGTGCTCCAAAGAGGTGAAAAAGTAGGAAAATCTTTATAAAATTTCTTTGTAATATTAATAGTGAACCCCGGGTAAATCAACTGAAAATTAATTGAAACAATTAACTTCAGCAAAGTTGCAGCATATAAAGTAAATTTAGACAAATCATCAGTAATTCTTTATAATACTAATAAAACCTAGCAAGAAGAGATAGAAAGAGAAATTCCACTTAAATAAGTGTAGAATAATCATAGCTAGCTACCAAGATTTAAAATAAGATTTACATAAATAGGGTCAGGTAGGTGATTTAGTAGATTAATAGGCAGGCCTAGTGATAGGAGGTCCTGGGTTCAAATTTGACCTCAGATACTTCATAGGTGTGTGACTCTGGGCAAGTCACTTAACTCCCATTGCCTAGACTTTATGACTCTTCTGCCCTGTGTAATGTGTGAAAGAGAGATGGGGGGAAAAGTCTACAGCAAAGGCTGGAAAAGCAAGGACTCCAGAACTGTCAATCAAGATGGACATTCCATTTAGAATGGAGACCAGGAAGGACCATTGAAAAAGGAGGAAGCAAACTGAGAAACTGAGTCTCTTTGCCGTGGGACAGAAAGGAGGAAGGACAAAAGTCCTGCTCTTTGGTTTTTCTCTGCTATACTACAGTGACTGAATCTTCAAGACCTGTTGAGCATTTTCCCAAATCTGAACTATATTCCACCATCCTCCAACTTAGGAATTGTTTAGTATTAGGGAAACCCCAAACCTTTTTTCCCTTCATCTTCTTATCTTTCCCTACTCCCAAATAAACCCCTTACTTAAACTTAGAAATGTTTGGTATACCAAGATACTCACTTGGAGCTGACTTCAGACAGCTAACAGAAGAATCAACTGAGGGGGAGGGTAGGAAGGAAAGAGGAAGGTAAAACAGGGAGGGTGAAGGGAGGAAGGAGGGAGAAGGGAGGAGATTGGCAGATCTGATCTTAAAATCATCATTTCCCACTAAAAATAATCCTCTAATACAATTTGGTTCCCTGAATAGACTGGTTCCTCAAAAGGGAAATGTGGATGTGGCATGGTATCTCAAAATTATTTTGATTCACATTTTGCTAATCAGCAATGATTAAGAGCATTGATTATATAAAATTAAACAAAATCATAAATCCAATATAGCTAAGATTAGCTGTGAAGCAACTAATTGGGTAAAAAAAAAAGCATCTGCAGAAAATTTCTCAGATAAAGACCTGATTTCCAAGGTATATATGGAATTGATTTAAATTTATAAGAATAAGAGATACTCCTCAGTTTCCTAAGGTTATTAATGGACAGTTCTTAAGGGAAGAACCTTAGTATGATCTATAACTATGTGAAAAAATGCTCCATATTACTATAATTATCAGAAAAACATCTATTAAAGTAATTCTGAATTTCTACTTCATGTGCATCATATTGGTAAAATTTATTAAAAAAAGAAAATGATGAATGTTTTAGCGGTTCTCAGATAACAGACACATTGATGCACTGTTTGGTGGAGTTGTGAATTGGTGTTCATTCTAGAAAGCAATTTGGAATTATGCCCCAGGAAATTATTAAACTCTGCCCCTTTGACCTAAACAAGCACTACTAGGCCTATTTCTCAAAGAAATCAGAGAAATAGGAAAAGGTCCTATCTGCACAAAAGTATGTATAGCATGTATTTTTTTAGTGTAGCCTTTTCCCTCACATTCCTTCCTCTCCTTTCCCCTTTCTTCTTCCCCCATACCCTCAGATATGGAAATGTCCTTGCCTAAGACAAATTGCACTGTTTTGACCTTAGGTGAGTTTCTTAATTTCTCTGAGCTTCAGTTTGCTTCTCTGTACCAAGGCTTAGAGACATCAGCTCTAGTGTGAAGATTAGGCCGAGATACAAACTGGATCACAATTCTAGGGAGCTGGGTCAGAAACCTTCACTTCATCAGCAGTGGATCTTGGACCTTTATGGGGTCACTCCACTGGGCTTATGAAAAAGAGCCAGGTGCTGGTGATTGTTGATGTGCCCTTTCTTCCCTTTCCCCAATGGCCCTCTGACTTGAAGACCCATTCAGTTGGGAACCTACATATTCTCATACTTACCCATAGCAAATCCCTCATAGAGATGTTCTGGTTATCCTCTAATATTTTGAATATTATGGGAAACCAGTTTTGCTAGAATATTAGCAAAACTCATATCTAAGTCTCATTAATTTAGCATTTCATTTTGTCTGGTTAAATAGAATAATATTAATAGAAGTCTGCATTTTGGGAAGGGGAGTTAATCAAGGAGAGTGATTGAAGTTAGGAGTTTCACATAATATTTCCACATAGATGGAGAGCTAATGACTAGTGTTAGCAATAGCCTAGTTTAGTGTAAAAAAACCCCACAAAACTTAAATTCAAGAGACCTGAGTTTGAACCTGGTTCTGTTCTTGATTTTCTATGCATGGTAGGCTACTCAGAACATTTCTTCTGGAATTCAATATTCTCATTTGAAAGAGCAGATGATACCTGCCTCACAGGGTTGTTTTTCAGAAAACCCTCTGTAAATCTGAAGGCATGCAGAAGTAGTTACTACAATTACCATTTGAATGATACAGAAACAGTTTCAAAGAGGTTAGATGTCTTTTGCCAGGTCATTTGACTACTAAATGGCCTAATTGGCATTTGAATCTGTCTCCTGACATCTTGGCCAGTATATGTCTAATTATGAACAATTCAAGAACTGCTACAGGTATTTATGTTCAGATTAGCTAGCTGTCTGTCTGTAGTGGATATTATTGAGAGGATTCCTGTTCAGCCTCCTCTTTATTGCTATCTTACCCCTTTAGACCCTTCTAATTTTCAGATTCTACAAGGATGGACAGATTTTTTAAAGTAAAGTAATAATTTGCTCCTTTAATTGCTGAAATTCTTAGGATGAATACATTATATCTTGACTACTTGGCTTTTTTATTTTTTCCATTTTTCTGAGATGTTCTATTCCTTGCATTATTTACCTTATAGGGTTATAAAATGGACTAACATAGATAAATAATTTTGTAAAATACTATGTAAATATGAGTTTTTCTTTTCCTCTCTCCTCAACCCCATTTCTTCTTTCTACTCTGATTTGTACTATTTTTTGTCTTGGCATGGCTATTCCCCTCCCACCTACCCCCACTACCACCCTCTCATTCTTCACTAAAAGCTCCAAAAGGTCAGAGTTTATGTCTTGTTCAATGGGATATACTCCATCTACACTGAACACCATGCCCTGCCCATTGTAGGCTTGGTGAACGCTTTGGGAATTGAATTGAACTACATTAAATTTCAATGTAGCTGGGTTTGAAGAAGTACAAATTGGTCAGTATATGACTGACACAAGATATAAAATCAACTAGGAGATAATATAGTATTTTTAGGAATCAGCTTACCATTTTAAAAGGAGGCTTGTTTTGTCCAAATAGATTTCTACTCCCTCAATCTTTTGCTTTTATTCCTTGATGATTCCTTGAACTATTTTATTGACTTAATACTAATCTCAACCAAATATGTTTATATTTTTCTTTTGACATGATATATAGTTCTCCTGCTTAATAGAATTTCATTCTTAGTTGTTAGAGTGAGTATAATCTCATGTGAACGTTGTCAGAAATAATAATAGCTTACTTTTATATAGCACCCTTACATATAGTCCTTTTCTTATAGTAGCCCCATGAGACAGACAGATGAAGAAACCTAAGCACACCTTTCTGTGACACTCTACTCTCCCGAGTAAATGTCCAGCTCTATGCCATCTTCTCCCCATCACAGTCAGCATCTGATCTTTTCTATTTTACTGAGATAATTGAAGCCTTATCTTCCTGAAGTTCATCTCAGGTTCCTCTTCTTTCATGCAAACTTCTCAGATCTCTATTCCTAAATTTCTCATGACACATTGCCTAGCTGTCTTTTTACCTTTTCACCTTCTCTCTCATCCTTTTATTCAATCAATGAACCAAAGAACATTTTTATTTTTCTTTGCTTTTTATCATTATGCTTTCATAGACTCCTCTCCTTAAGCCTACAATTTTACCTTTTCTCTCCCAAGTCTCAATGAGCGACCTCTACTTTACTGATAAGATTGAGGCCTCCTCCTACTATTTGCCATAGTTCATGTGCCCCTTCTTCCATGAAATTTTCTCAGATTCTTTTCCTTACCACCTCTCATTCTACTTTTTATCATATTATTTTCAGTTAATCAATCCATAATCATTTATTAAGTGCCTACTATGTTCCAAGAGCTATGGATATATAAATCAGTGGGGTTGGCTGTCCATCTGCTTACTTCTTTCATACAGTCACATTATACAATCTAATTATTTATCTACATATACATCTATGCATGAATTTTTGTTTCTATTGTTCTATCTCAAGTTTGGGTCTCACCATTCAGAATGTATTAACAAGGCCTGCCTTCAGCTAGGCAGCTAGACTTCCAAGAAGCTTAAAGTCTCCATACTTCTGATGACCAGATACTGTCAGTAGGTTTTAGAACAGAGCGTAATAGAGCATTGGCCATTAGAGTTAGAAAGGACCTTTAGCTCATAGAATGTTAGAAATGGAAGTGACTTTATAGACATATAATTTAGAATATTAGAGCTAAAAGGCACCATAGAATACAGTAGCTCAATACATACAAAATAGACTTTTGCCATGAAGTAATTGTTCCCATTAGGCTAGAAATTTCCTAACTGGAGTTGGAGGCTGGAAAGTTTTTGCCTGCTGACCTAATGAGAAAGGCTGCCAATGATGGGCCATGAGGTGAAAGGCCATGAGAGAGAAAAGGGACTGAATAGCTGGAAAGATCAGCAGAAGCAAATTAAATCATGGGCTATTCAAGAGTCAGGAACAGAGAGAGCCTTATTTAGTTGGAGGCCTTTTCTAGGGCCTTTTTTAAGACCCCTCAAAATTTAGCACTGAGAAAAATTCTTTGAGGAATAGATTTCAAACTTCTGACAAATAGATTGACTCTTTGCTTTTTAAAAGGTAGAATCTATGATGGATTGCTTTTTCTTTTTCAAGTTGGTAGTATCTCACATGTTTCTTGCTAGTAAACACTTACGAGTCATCAGTCCTGGATTCATATCGTCCTTCTAAAACATACGAACATAGGTAAATGACCTTATCACCCAGAGTTTGATTTTTTTCATTTGTAAAATGGGAGAATTGTTTTTACACCACCTCCCACCAGAACTGTAAAGGTCTCCCACAATCACGGTGTGACTTTTTATTGTTTTGCTCATTCCATATGAATCTATTTCTCTGACTTGCATCCCTTCAGTGTTTTCCTTGCTGTAAGTCATGTTCCTGGTTCTAATTTGTTGTTGATGAAAGCTGAAACTGACAAGAATAGAGGGGAGCTAATTTATAGTCAACTAGGCCCCAAGTGATCCTTTCAGCAGTGGGAACATCTCAGAAAAATGAGATCTTTCCCATCCTTTTAGATGTAATGCCAGCTCTAAAACCAAGTCCCCACCTAGTTCTCATAGCAGAATTGAATATTGGTGGAGTTGCTTCATGTTTCTATGAAGCTCTAGAGGGTTAAGCTATAACTGTATCCCAACCAATTCAGTTTAAATGAATGAAAATGGCATTTTACTTCTATTGCAATCAGACAAAAGCGTCATAATGCCTATAAGGTTGACATGCCCAGGAATAGCTTTGCTATTGTTATATTTGAATACTCAGAAGTCATAGAGGGGCTATGGACTTAGTGAAGGCACAACAGTGTTTAGGTAGGAATTACACAATTATAGACTATTAAAGATGAAATGAACTTGAGAGTTTAGAATGATTGAACTGTAAGGGACCTTATAATGCAGAAAATACAGTGTTAAAGCTGGAAGAGGAACTAAGCCAAGAACTAAGGCTGATATTAGAGACTGTTCTTTTCCTTTTTTTCTTTACTATTTTTCACCTTTCTTTTGTTTTATAACTGAGTAGCCCCTGAAAGCCTATCCTAAACTCAGTTCTCCTCTTTTTTATTTTCCCCACACAATTTGCCTTGGTGATTTCATCTACTTTTTGGCTTAATGAACACTTCTGTGAGGATAACTTCCAAATGTATATTTCTAATGCTTTCTCTAGAATCTGCCTTTTTTCCCCTCCATCATTTTATTTCAAACCTTTTTTTATCCTGCTTTCACTATTTGGTTTCCCTTCTTCCCATCTTCCATTTTCAAAGCATTCTTCACATAGCTACTAGATTATCTTATTGTACAAACCTGATTGCATCATTTCCCAGTTCAAAAATCATTTGTCTCTCTCATTGCCTGTAGGATAAAACACAAATTCTTTGGCTGAACTTTTAAGATGATCCACAATTTGCCTCCAACTTGTCTTTTGAACTTTATCTTGCCTTGATGCCCCATTGGTTCTAGTCATAATAAAATATTAAGTGTTCCCTGATTTTTATCTTGCTATTTCCTACTTCTCTGCATTTATGTAGGCCATCACCCCATCTGGAATTCACTTCCTTCTCATCTCTATTTATTATAGCACTTTTCTTCAAAATTGAGCTTAGTACCATCTCTTATTACTTGTTTCCTATTTCTTACTCATTCTCTAAAACTGATTTCTTCCATCACAACTTTTTGTAGCATTTTGGTTGAGTCATTTTACCTAGTATATTTATGTCCTTATTTGATTGTTAGGTCATTAAAGGTAAGGATTATCATCTTTTAGAAAACAAATCTTTGAACCCTCAGTTCATAGCTAGCATATGCACTTGTGTATAGTAAATAATTAACATTTGGTTTGTTGAAATGAATTAAAGACAATCTAATTCAACCTCCTCATGTTCCATACAGGGAAACTAAGGCGTAAAGAGGGGAAAGCATTTGGCAAAGCCTCAGGCATTTAGCAACAGAGTTAATATTAAGCCAAATGTATCCAAATCCAGTATCCATTCCAATCTAGCTATCTCTGCACTAAAGGAACCCAGCTTATCTGAGTGATTATGAAAAGTGATCCATATATATATATATATATATATATATATATATATATATATATATATATATATATATATATATATATATATATGCATGCATAAACATGTATATAAGAAAATCAGGATTCATGGGTTCATGTGTTGACATGTTTACCTTCTTTGGTGCTGACATTTAATTTTGTTTAAAAAATCTGATTAGCATTTTTTTTTTGTCAAGCCCTATGTTAGGTCCTGGGGATACAAAAGTTGATGTAATACAGACTCCTTTCTCAAGAAGGTTATAATATAAGGGTGGAAAAGGCATATTTCAGAAATAAGTCATATACAAAGAAGAGTGAGATAGGTCCAAAGGAGAAGCATAGAAAAAGTGCTATGAGAGAGAACTATAGCGAATGGTACGGATACCAAAATAGTGACATATATGATATATAGAGGTGATGAGAGGTAAGAAAGGGAAGAAAGCACTTAGAGAAGAGCTTGTAAATAGTTCAGTTGGATTGGAGAATAGAATTCCCAAAAATAAATATTAAGAAATAGATCTAAAATTGTAAGTTTGAGTTTACAGTTGGATAAGTCTTGGGTAAGGAAGGTGGCTAACCCTTAAAAGCCAGGATAGAGTTTATATTTTTGTCTTTTTATATGGAATAAGGAGTAATTTAAGATTTCTTGGAAGCCAAGTAATAGATTGCATTTCACTTCTCTCCAAGTATACATAAACAATAAAAAGAACATGGAAATAATAATTGATTGACCAGTATGAGACCAGTTATTAGATAAGACATATGGGTTGCTTGAGATGTACAATTATGAGAAAATTCCTTATATCACTCTTTGGATCTGACTACATTTCTGGTCTACATAACTTAGGTAGAAGTGGTCCAGTTTCTCAGCCATGCAGGGCTAGTATCAAATAATGCAATAGTTTTCTTCCAATTCCCACAATTGAATAAAGTTTTTTCAAAGGACATAATTTGGACTAAGTCCTTAATTGAATAGAAAGGGAACTAAACTAGCTCCAGAATTAAATCCCAAGATGAAGTCAGTGTGGTTCATTCAATTCCTACCATTAACCACACACTGTCTGAATCCCTTCCACAATTTTCTCACAATATTATAGAGTCATCACAACAACTTTATGAAGTAGAGGCTATTATTTCCCTCATTTTATCAGTGAAGATCCTGAAACTGATAGAGGTCAAATGACTTGTGTAGATTTATATGTCTAGCAAAGGGTCTGAGGTAGTAACTGAAGTCAGGTCCAGTTCTCCATACTGCCTCTGTGGAAATTCTTTAGTTAGTTGGGAGCAGTAAGGGGGTGAGGTAGGAGAAGTAAGAACGAATCTAAGGTTTCAGGACTGGATGTGTGTAAGCTTGTATTGCAAAGATGACAGTGTCAGTGCTTGAGATCTTATTTTTGGGAGACATCAACAGATTTAGTGGGGAAGATGATGAGTTTAATTTTAGGCATGTTGAGGTCCTTGTCTGGTAGTTGGAACTCTTTAGCTGAATTTCATGGGAAAGATTGAGACTGACAGATATTAAGCAAGGAATATAAACTCATGTTAGAAAAGTGAAGTACTGGAGAAAATAGTAATAATAGAGGTCAATAAAATGGTAGAGCCATAAGAAAGGCCCAACCCTGAACAGTAGTCATCTTAGACAGGAATCACTATGATGGATTTCATTCCCCCAAAGTAACTGTAAGGGATGTCCTATGCATATGCTTTAAGTTTCTTGGACTCTGGTGGTAAGACCCTTCTCATCTGAGGAAAAAAGTTTTCACTGAGGATATGAGTCATGAATGACTTTAGGTGAGATTGGGTATTAGGACTCATTCAAGGGCACTTAGTTATAAGTGCTGGGTAGAAACAGATCTTAGAACATGAATTTTAGAACATTCAGTGTTCAAGCTGGAAGGAACTTTTTAACAAATAAGGTTTAAACAGAGACTATTGCCTGTCAGATCTTTTGAGTTCATCTAGTGAAGCCCTTTTATTTTATGGATGAAGACAGTTATGTCTAGAATGATAAGGGGCCTTGTTCTTTCCATTAATAACAGCTCACATACAGCCCTATATGTTCTTGAAAAAGCTCTTTTCTCATCAGTCTTCGAGGCAGGCAGCATAGTATTCTCATTTTACATATAAAGAAACTCAAACTAAGAAAGGACAAATTAAATTCTCAATGTCACCCAGTTGATATTCAAGCCAGGATTTGAACCTAGGTCACTCCTGACTCCAAACCTGTTGATCTTTGCTTTATGCTATACTACTTCCTGTATTGCCATTGACTTTAAATCAACAGTTGATAGGCTTTGCCTTAGTTTCCTGTCCTATGAAGATCTCTTCTTATGTTTGAAACATGTAATCAAACATTTATGTAACTTCATTAGTGACACATTAGTGACACATTAGTCATGCTATTGAGTCATTTGGTATCATGTATTAGCTTCTTTAATGGGAGTTTTCAGTTCTTCTAAGTGGGTCATTTTGCATTTCTGCTCTGTTCCCAGTGTGCTCCTTTACTGATGGCATGCTAGTATTTATTCCTCCTTGGAATTTTAATTATATGGCTCTGGAAGGCCTGCATATATATTTCAGGAAGTCCCAGTCTGAGTCTAAGATGGTACTTAAGTTTAGCCCTTTGACATTTTCCATAAGCAACATCTGCAAGGCTACTTAATGTAGGCATATAGTGATTCTCATTACCAAATGAGTATAAATGGAAAATCTACTAATAGCCTGCTGTTTGTAACAATGTATGAATATAAGTATAGCTCTGTTGATTATTAATAAATCAGTACAGCATAATTTAATTTAGAATTTATTTGTGTTTTATTAAATTTATTAAGACCATAACTTCCCCCTGTCCCAGGCTTGTAGGCATGTGTACAAGAAAAAAACAAAACAGGATGATTTAATCGAGTTTAAAATATTGCCCTGAAAGTCAATAGTTCTACCTCATAGGTGATTCTCAAGAGAGCTAGAATTCCTTTTTTTTTTTTTTTGTATGTCATGCAATTAGGATTTAGCCAAATATACTTGGGCTTGAGTGTGGTATTTTAAATTTCCACTCAGATTTACCTTTCTTCTCTTATCTGACAGCAATATAACATAGTCTGAGAGAATGATGGACTGAAGAGTAAACATTCAAGTTCTAGTCTAGTTGCCGCTGCTTATTAATTTTGTGAGTTTGGAACAGTCAGGCATTTCTTTTTACTGTGTCTCAGTTTCTTCATGTAAAATATGACACCACTGAACTTGATGGTCTTTTAAAGTCTCTTAAATTTTTAGAGTCTGGTGTGGAATATAAAGGCCCAAGAGAGAAAGAGGAGTAATACCAGAGGAGGCATGTGGGGAGAGATCAGTAAAGTGAAGATAATGAGGGAATAGGAAGAACTTGGGACTAGATATCAAGAGCCCTCCATTTAAGCCTTTTCTTTGTAAATACTTTGTTTTGTTATTTATCTTAGATAGAACCTTTCAACTCCTTGGGGGAAATGACAAATTTGAACTAAATTATCTCGATGACCACTTCCAACTCCAACCTTCTCTGACTTTGATTGTCTTTATTTATATGTGACTAAGGGTGAATATACAAGAAAATGATGTTATTTTCTATAGTCTAGTGTTGTCCTTGAGAAGTAATTTCTAGCTACGTTAACCTTCACTTCTTGTAGGCCTTAGTTTCTTTAAATGTAAAATGAGTATAATATTTTACTATTTGATAGAGCTGGTATTAGGAAAGCACGTTGTATATTGTTAAATGCCATATAATTGTGAGTTGTTAATCATCATTGTCATTATTTTCTGTCAGTAAACAAGCATTTATTATACACCAATTGTGATCTTGTCACTGGGGATAGATACAAAGAAAGGTAGAGGTCCTTACTCTCAAAGGAGCTCAGAGTCTAAATGGGGAAACAACAGGCAATTAACAAAGAAGATATATTCAGGATGAATTGGAAATAATTAACAAAGGAAAGGATGGATAGCAATGGAGAGGATCTTGACCCTCAGAGAACAACCACAGAAGTTTACTGTGATAGTCTGTAGTGATGAGAACCTGCACCAAGATATAGTTCCAAAAGTGAAAAGCAGAGTCATATGAAAGACATGTTTCAAAAGTAAAATATACAGGACATGGCAACAGATTGTATAATCACTTGCCATTGCCAAAGAAGGAGCTCATAACTGAATTTCTAAAAATAAATATTTTGTGCCAAAACATTATTTCATCCATTTTCTTTGAAATCTTTCTAAAATGTACCATATAAGATTGCATATAATTTAATCTTTTCTTAAAACTTATAGTTATTTAGTTAAGTTACTGTAATTTTGCTGTCTTTAGTGATAGTCAGTGAAGTTACTTAAATACCTAGAGAGAGAATCTTTTGTCACTGTTTAATGTTGCCAGACTGTTTTGCTCTTGTTGTTAATGGTTCTTCTGTTCCTTCCTTTGTTGGCAGCTTTGTCTGTAAAATGATGTTGTTGAACTAAATTTTCATGTATCTTCCTTCCATAATGACTTTTGACTTTTTTAATGCTCATGTGTCTCTGGAAAAATTTGTTTCCCATCCTACTCTTGCTATTGTCACCTAGAATGAATTAAAGATTGCTTTAAAAAAAATTATATAGAATTTCCTTTTAATCCACAGACGATTTGAAGGCATGCTCTGGTCTGAGAACTTGAGGTGATTTCTTTCAACTTCATCATCCTTTTACCTAAGATCCTTTTCTTTCCAAAAATACTATGTTATTTTTATGCTATGTTCTAGGTTCTTTTTAGCTTCAATATCTTATTTCCTAAAGTACCTTCCATTTCTCACATTGTTTATGTTCTAAATCCCTCCAATTCTGCTATTCTTTGTCCTGTGTTCTACAGATACTTCCAGCTTTGATGTTCTATATTTTAATGTTCCTTCTATCCTTTGATGTGCTAACATTTTTTAGGATTAATATAGAAAAAAAAACTTCCTAACAAATAAAACTATATGTAGGTGACTGGATTGTCTCAAGAGTTAATGGGTTCTCTTTCAGTGGAGGCCTAGTGTAAGATGTCTTGGGTGACCACTTACAACAACTTAGTAGAGGAAATTTCTGTCCAAGTAGGACATTTGGACTAGATGAACTCTGACATCTTCTGTAATTTTTGGTGATTCCGTGATTCTCTTTCAGCTCTAGATTTCTTTGTAATAACATTCTATGTTCCAAAGGCCTTTTACATTCCAATATTCATTTTTGCTGCTAATACTTTCCTTGTAATAGTTATAAAGATTGTAGAAGAGATTGAAGAGGGGCAGGAGATAAGGAAGGTTTGTAACAGGGAATGGAGGAGTTGTAGGGAGAGAGGGAATATGGCTGCCTGTGAGGTAAAAGGAGAGAGATACCCCCTGCAGAGAGGCTGTCTTTCAAAAATAGGGTTCCTGAGAAATGGGCCGCTTATGATAGCCTGAGGGGACGTCTCCTCTATTGATTGATGTTGAAAATACCCCAGGGCAGATAAGTCCCCCCCCCCCCCCAGGGACAATTCTCCCCTCAGACCAAGATCACCCAGCAGGGGCCCAATAAGGATCATTTATGGTTGAATGGCTGTCCTTAGGCTCCCTCGATGTCCCCCTGAAATGAGAGTCCTCTTATCTGACTGTGGTTATTTAAATAAAGATGAATTTTAATATAACAAGTTTGGATTGAGGAGGTATCAGGGAAGAGGGAAGAGGGGTTCCCTAGATTGGGTTTGAGTCTCTCTCAGCTTTTGAGCTGAGGCCAGGACTCGCAGGCTGGTGGAGGATTTCTTTTATTACTGTCTATGCTAATCTATCCTAGCTTTCTTAAGTTCAAAGTCTTTAACAGTAGACAGCAAGAGGAAGAAAAGGTTCTGTCCTTCAGAGCTGGGTGGGCCTGTGCCTTTGTACTGATGCCCCTAAAGATAGACCTTTTAGTTTAAACCGCTCCCCTTAAATCCTTTTGTTCAATGACACCATCACAGCAATCCAGGTAGAGCACACAGTTGGGGAAATTCAGGAATAGAGGTTCTTATATCTAGAGACAGGGAGAGAGAACTCCTTCCAGTCCAAGGGCCAAGAAAGAGTCCCTCCAGAGCAACTGTCACTCTCCAAGTCAACCCTCCCCTACCAACTGTCATTGCTGTCCATTGATTTCACTCTAACCTTCCAACTGCTGTTTGCGCCAACTCAGTGGCAGAAAGTCCAGAACTTGTTTCAGTTTTCCTTCCCACATCCTTAATATTGAATATTAAGGGTTATAAATCATCATCTTAAAGATTAGTTCTTAGAACTACATCATTTCATATGAATGAGCTTTTTTACATTAGTAGTAGTGGTAGTCTCTCGGTGATTGAGAATAACTATTGTCTTTGTGCAGTTTCATCTACGGTGTACCTTTTTTACATTACCTTTAACCTAAAGAGCAAATCTGGTGATGTGGATATTTCTTTAGTAAGAATTGGGATGAACACTGCTATTGATCATTCTTTTATATTATTGTAGGTATGGTATTTTAGTTGGAACATTTTAATTTGTACTTACCTGACATTTATAAAGTTTAATTAGCACTGAGAAAGTGTTCTTTTTTTTTTTCTAAAGTGCTAATTAAGTGGAAAGTAATGGCATTATTTTCATTTTAATGTTTCACTGACCTTAAATACAAACTGTTAGAATCACATTCACTGGAAATTGGCACCACACCAAATCCTATGGCTACCAACCAGGGGCTGAACTTTTTGTACCTTAAATTTTAAGTTACTAAGTGGATCAAACTAAAGTTATTATTCCTACCAAATTTAAAACCTTACTTTATTAAATAAAAAGGGAACAATTTCCAGAGAGTTTGGAATTATCATCTCTACTCATATGACTCCTGTCTATAGATCTAGCCTCATTATAGGGGGCTGGCTTATAGTAGGCCCTTGGCAAATGCTTATTCTCTTCCCCTTTTACTTCCTTATTTTACAAATTAGGAAACTTAAACCAAGGTTAAATGGTTTGCCCAGAGCTATATAGCTAGGAAATAGCAGGCAGCATTTGAAATCAGGTCTTCCTCAGTCCCTACCCCATCCATTGCACCAATCTACTTTTATACATTATCCTTCATCCTTGACTATTTTTCACTTTTATACTTTTGCTATTTATGTACAACTAATTCTGTCTTGGATTTTCCACAATCTACCTTTCTAACTTATATTCTTGAGCTATTAAATTATATAACTATGCTGATTTGTGTCCACTAAAAATTCACGTTATCCTGTCTCTGTTAGGTTCTCATTGCTGCATTGAAAAATTTATTCTTCATTTATTGATGATCTGATTCCTTTCAGTGGCTATTCTAAACCTTTTCTTCTCTTCTCAGAGCTCCAAAATCTTTAATTTTCTCTCAACAAGTAGCCTTTCCCTCAATATTTTAAGAAAATCAAGTATATAGCATAGAATTTTCTTCTGAGCAGATAGGTAACTCATTGGGTGAAATATAACATGCAGAGTTAACCCCTCTTAATGTGTTCTCAGTATCATACCACCTAGGTTTCTTATTAGAACTTTCCTCATCAATTGTTCCTTCTTGTATTTTTTTTCCTCTCCCTTCCATATTTATTGGATATTTCTCTGCTGCCCACCATCTTGCTTGATTCTAGCACATCCTTAGGGAAAACAAAAACAAAAAAAAAACACCTTTATTTGGCCCTAGCATCCCTATAACCTTTTGTCTCATATTCCATATCCTCTCTTTCTTGCTAAATACCTAGAAAGAATATACTACATCTCTAGTCTTTATCTTCAGATTCCAATCCTAAGGCTCCTTCTATTATATTACTATATGGTGTTAGTTTTCATGGTAATTTGAATTATTTTACATGTGTTAAACTTTATTTCTTTTAAATCATAACTGACTCACATTCTCCCTGCTATTCCCTCATCAGCATCTTCTTTTTGGTTCCTTTCTGCAAAGAAGGATGTTGTACTGAAGGAGTTCTAAAACCATTAGGGTTGGTGCATTACTCCATGTGACTGCTTGTGTCTGGAATCTAGCCCCCCTTTTTGTTCCACCTTCTTGTTTTTCTCATTTATGCTGCCTTTGTTACATCAAACATTTGACCTGGCTTTCTTCATATTGCCTTGATTTTCTTCCTTCATGCATTCTCTTGGGTTGTCTTCCACACCTATAATATTCTTACTTTTATTGAGCACTGAAATTCTTCTCTTCTTTCTTGGCACAGTTGAGAGGCTCCTTCATGAAACATTCCCTTATAGCTACAAATGATCTTCCCCACCTAAAATTGTCATAAAGAGTTTTTTCTGGACCTATCTTACTCTATTTTGTCTTATGTCCATTTATTCACTTGTATTTTCTCTATTAAATTGTCATCTGCCTGAAAGTAAAGGACTGTTCCACTTTTCATGTGTGTTTTTTACTAGGGCAGGGTCTAGGACCTTCTCAACACTGGCACTTCTATGTCTTGAACTGAACTGGTAGGATTTGAAGGAGCTTATATTCTAACACCTAACTTTGGAAAAGTCAGTATTACCTTCACCTCTCAGAAGATGGTATTCAGTGTAAGGTCATTTGTGAAAAAATAAAATCTTCTTTATAACCTCAAATTTGTTTTTTTTTTAAAGACTCAAAATACTATTCTGTGCTGGTTTTCTAATTCTTTTCTTTTAAAATAAGAAGTTGAATGTCTATGTGGAAATAGAGGGTTTGTGACAGATTAGTGCACAAGATACTCATTACTTTATGATGGGGGAAAAAGCAAAATAAACTTCTGCCTTCAAGCCCTTCCTGTAGTTTCATTAAAATATTCTAATTTATTGAGGCTAGACAGGTTTTTTATTTCATTATTTTAGAGAGGAGGAAAAGCAAGAAATAGATTCAATAACTTCACAAAATCTCTTTCTTCTCAGTGTGATTTTTTATAAATTAGAACGATACATTTCTTGGTAATTACATCTTCTGTTCTTCATTCTCTAGAGTGTCAGGAAGCAACCAACTCAGGAAGAATAAAACACAGACTCTTTCCCTTTATTTGCGCTCCTCCTTGATACTTAGGTATTACCTTCTGTTGTCAAAATGTTTTACAGTCATTTATCAGTTGATTGCCACTGCACTCCTTTCTCCTACACAAGCTCTGAGGATCACAGGATTTTAGAGTTGGAAGAGACCTAAGAGATCAACTGATCCTGCCCCTTTATCTTATAAATGAATAAACAGGCCCAAAGAGGGGAAAATTACTTCTTTCAAAGCCATCTTGCAAAAAAGCTAATATATAATCCTAGGTCCCATGGATTAAAAACAAACAAGAACCAAAACTCATTATTCTTTCCATTCTTTCTACTATACTGCTTTCTCATAATTGGCTTGCAAAAAAGTCCCCCAAAGAACAAAAACAGCTTTTCTGTCTCTGCTTTTTGATGGTTAAAAAAAAAAAACAATAAATGAGGCTTTGTTTTCTATGAGGTACAATTCCTCTAATTCAGTCAAACTCTCTTTGGGTCAGTAACATTGGGAATATTGGCCTGGTTTAAGCCTTAATGGCCCAGTGTTAGGTTTCCTATAAATACGGTTGTATTACATTGGCTTTCCTCACAGATTGATCGAAGTTGTCCTGTAGTTTTGGAGGGAAACAAACAATGAACAAAAAAACACTCAGTTCTTTCACAGTAGGTTCAATCAGAGTCCTTCTCCAAGTTTTACTTTATCCTCATCTCTCTACTTCCCACCATGATTATAAGATTTTAAGGGAAGAGAAATAGTTTCTTCTCATAAGTAAGTACATAGAACCTTGATTAGAATCCAAGGCATATGTATTGTAATGGAAAGTTTCTATCATGTTCTAGGAGCTAGGAGACCTGAGTTTGAGTCCTGGTCCTGAAACTAATATTATAAACATGTCTAAACGTATTGATGGAAGACTGGGCATATTTAACGTGAAGGAAAGGGCAGCAAGTATTTGAAGAACTTGTATGTGAAAGATAGACTTCTTTTGCTTGTCTCCAGAGGGCAGAAGCTGGATCAATGGATGGCAATTATAGATGGGCAGATTTAGGTTTGATAAAAGTGAAATTATTTTATCCTTGAATAACCACTAACTAGCTTTGTTTCTTCTCTTAACCTACTTTTTAAAATGCAGGTATTTATTGGAAAAGAGAATCTTTTAATGTCCTTTCTAACTCTAAACATTTTATGCTCTGTGCTGTAACATCTTTTCCATTTCAAATATTCTCAGTTCTATGGATCGTTTCATTTCAGATATACTTTGTTCCAAGGTCCTTTTTTATTGCTAACACTGTGGTTTTATGAAGTCAATATATAAAGGATAAGAATTTCTCCTCTCCCTCTTCATTTACTGACTGTTCTCCCTTACCCCCACCCCACCCCAATCATAATCTAGTCATTAAAAAAAAAAAAAACTTCACTGTCCCTGCTTGCATTATTACAAGTTAGGAAGAAGGAAATCATTGACAACATTTCACCATAAAACAACCTTACACCGTCTTCCTTTAAAGGTTTGCCTGAATTTTAAACCCTGTATGCACAGGGGCAGAAAGTATCATCAGATTTTCAATCAGATGTGGATGTTCTGGCTGAAGTGACATATTTGTTGAAGGCAGTGTCAGCTGTCTAAACTTGTGCAGCTCGTGCTCATGGTTCTGTGATTTTTAGCATTTGGTTATGAGGGATGAGAAATGCACCAGTGGTATTCAGCTGTGCTGCTGTGGCTGCATTGTCCTCCAGTTTGCGTGAATTGTTTTCTTTTTTTCTTAGATTAGCAGATATGGAAAGAGAGCCTGCATTTAGAGATCAGACACTAGTTGGGTTCTTATGAGACTCTTATCTTGAGTTTAAAGTCTCTTCATCAATAAAATAGGAATAATAATATTTACTCTAGCTTCCTCACAGGGTTATTTTAGGAAAGTACTATGAGATTCTGAATTATTATGGAAATGTGAACTGTGGTCATCAAACCATCCTGGGGATTAGGATAAGCAATGGTGCAATGTGAACCTGAAGTCAGAAAATGTGGGTTTGATTTCAAATTATGCCATTTCTCTGAGACCCTAGTCAAGTCATTTTATCTGTTAGAGTTTTAATTTCCTTTTCTGTAAAATGATGAAAAGAATCCCTGCCTTACCTGCTTGTCTTGAAAGATAATCAAATATGCCTCCTTCATTTTACAAATGGGAATATTTAAACCCAAAATGGTCAAAGAAGTTTGAACTAGGATCTGGACCTAAGTTGTCTGACTCCAAGTCTAGTACTCTTTGAAAATACTTTTCCAGACTTAAAGTATTCTATGAATGTCGATTCTTAGTGTTGCTATTCCAAAATATATTGAATGTATGACTTCTGCCCTAGGAGAATTTATTTTTGAGTTAGAGAAATGATAGAAAAATGAGCTTAAAATATTTAAGAGCAAAAATAAAAAGATGAGGCTTTTTATGAAGTTATGGCCTTAATAATTTTTATTTTCAAGACCCACAGTTTTCCCCTTTCCACTGTTTCCTTTCCTCAGTGATACTCCCATACTCTCCTTGTCTCTTCTCCTCTGCCTCTCCAAATCAAAACTCTCATGGAAAAGAATCATATGAGTCTTTACATCCTAATAAATGGAAACTAATAGGATTTCTCCTTGGGAATTACATTAGAAGCTTTATCTTTAATTTGAAATGAGCCCTTGGTTCCTGTTGATGGTGATATAGTCATTAATAAGAAGGATGAATCATGTTAGGATGAGAGTCTGGAATACTACTTAGAATTCCTAAAAATACAATACCATATTGGAAATGGTGTTACAGAGTATAATCCAGACTAATTACTACCTGTGTGATATTGGAAAAGTTACTTTACATTTCTGGGTTTTAGTATTCTCATATATATGACTGACTTGGAATTGATATTTCTAAATCATCATCCAGCAATAAATTCTGAGAGTCAATGGTCCCCAGAAGATGACCCACTTAGGCATGAATCTAGCCAAAGTTGGAACATAATCAATGTCAGATTCTGAGAAAATCGACTGTCACCTCTTCCATGAAACCTTTCTTGAGTTTCTCATTTAGTTACTTCCCCACCCCTGCCTTCAAGCAACATTTTGTTGCTTTAATTGTCCACTGAATTCACACTTATTAAGCTCCTACTAGGTGCCAGGCACTAGGAATATAAAGAAAAAATAGAATGATCCCTTCTTTCAAGGAGCTTACAATCTACTGGGTGAAACACCATGTACACATAGAGATGAATACGAAGTAAATTCTGAATAATTTCGTTGGGATGAGGTTCTTGCAAATCCTCAAAAATCCTGAACATTCCTGAAAAATACCCAACTTTCAATTATGTAGGTAAATCAAATAAAACCCATAGATCACCTTCAATTATATGCTACAGTGTCAGAGTTTTAGGTGCACTTTGAATAAGAACTTTATGACAGTGATGATTAAGTATGGAAAGCTTTACCAAGGGAAGAAGTTCTTTTTTCCACATAGGCCTTTTAAAATAGGGTATATTTACATATGATAGAATATTTTTCCAGTGTACTTTTATAATATCATACATTATAGATACCAATGTTTATTGATCTCCTACTAGACCATAAACTCAGTGAGTACAGAGACAATGGCTTAGCTAACCATTGTGTTTCTATTGATGCTCAGGGCAATATTACTTATATATTAGGTACTTGATAAATATTGTTTTTTGTTTTGTGGTGGTGATAGTGTTGGTAGTGGTAGAGTTGAGATTTGAATTCCAGTTTTCTGATGCTATTATGTTCAGTTGGTTTACCACGTAGCAGAGGATCACAGATTTTGAACTATAAGGGATTTTTTTTTTGTTCGTTTAATTCACTTAATACCTCCATCCAAAGAAAGAAAGTAAACTAGATATTTGTTTGGATTTTCACTATTTTTTTCAGAGTATTTGGAAAACATCAAAGCATTTCTCGAGTTAATCAGTGATCTCTACCTTTGGTAGAGTTTGGATTTAAAGTTAAGATTGTGTCTTAGAGAGAGGGAAGGTAGGGAGTCATGCCAGTGCTTTGCCAAGGTTTGCCAATTGGGAAATTCTAATGCAGTGAAGAAAAAATTTCAAATTATATCTTACCAATAATATTTCAACATCCTAACAGGACAGTAATAATAATCTGTTTAACTACTAATTTTAATTTTAATTTTTTGGGGATTTCTTTTTCCTTCTAGACACTAGAAGCCATCCTGAATTTTAAGTACTCAGGGGGCCCAGGCCACGTTGATGGATTTTACAGGAACCTCTCCTTGGGAATTCATGTGGAAGCTGAGCCATCTGTATTTTTCACCAGAGTCAGTACATTGCCTGCAACAAGGTAACCTTAGCTCTTTGTGTTTTCTTATTAACTTAGTCATGTTTAGTCTTCTTTTAAATAGCACATTATAACCATTTTCTGGTAGTTCTAATTTGATAAACAAATATTTATTAAGTGCCTGATGTTTGTTTCATACCATTCTTGGCACTGGAAGTACAAAGTGAAACCACCCAGTGTCAGTCCTTCAGCAGTTTAAGATTGACCATGATAAACTTCAAATAAGTAATGAAGAATGAGAGAAAAAAATATGACAGGGATGGGGCTGCTCTATGAGAAATTTAAGGAGGCATAGCTTGTGCAAAGTTGAGAGGGGTGATGTGGAAGGCATCATTAGGAAGATGATCACTGAGTTTGGTGTTAAAAGAATTTTGTCCTTCATTTGAAGTAGTTTTGAAGATCCCAGTCCAATGAGTGATAAACAAAACACAGTGTAGTCTAGTTGAAAAAGCTCTGGGACTTAGAATTAAAGAGATCCAAGTTTAAATCCTTTCTCTGGAATTTACCAGCAATTTCGTGTTAAGCAAGTAATTTATTTCCTCTAAGCCTCGGTATAATTAAAAGTGTTTTTTTTTAATTTATTTATTTAATTAATTTATTTGGAATATCTTTCCATGGTTACATGATTCATATGTTTTTCCTCCCTCTTCCCTTACCCTTCCCAGAGTCAAAATAAGCCTCAGTATTCTAATCTGGGAATATTGATATCTGCACAGGTTTGTTTTAAGTATTAAACAAGTTAATGTAGTAAGATATCTTGCAAACCTTTAAATGTGTTACATAAATATTAGTGATAATTATTATTATTATGGACACTTATAGTAATACATTCTCTGAGATCTTTTATATTATTGATCAAAGATATTTGAAAACATTTTATTGATATCTTTTGCTTCTTATGCCATTAGGATTTTTTCTGGTGTTTCTCCCCACTTGAAAGAGCCACTCCATGTAACAAATTCTATTTTTTCAAGAAACAAAAAGAAGAGCAAAAGAGAACCTCCCCCCTAACAAAACCAATCAGTGCACTAAAAAAAGATCTGAAAATAGATGTATTGCTCCACTTCTGTGGATTTCGCACCTCAGCAAAGGAACAGGGTAGAGGTAAAAGACCTATGTTTATAGAGCCTGAAGATACCTTAGAGATAATTACCAAGCAGTTTATCATTGCGTAGATTTAAAGTAGCGATAATAATATAAAATATTTTAATGTATGTTTTAATTGGCTTATGAAATCATAGTGCAGAACTGCATATCAGCCAATATTCTGCCATTCATAGTTTTTAGTGAGTTGTGTTGAACACTGAGAGATCAAATAACTTAACACAACCTATAGGTGTTAGAAGGGAGTGAAACTGAAGTGTTCTTCCTTCCAAAACCAGTTCTGAATACATTGTGCCATACTGTCTAATTCATGTCCATATGTGACAAGGAAATCACTTTAAAAGACTGATATATATTAATTTAAGGTCGCCAAGGAATTCAGCTATGTAATTCCTAAATGAAAACTCAAGTCAGCAGTCAACCTTTTATGGAGTTTTTAATTACAAACAGGAGGAAGAAAGGTATGAGAGAGAGAGAGAGAGAGAGAGAGAGAGAGAGAGAGAGAGAGAGAGAGAGAAAGGGGAGAGAAGGGAATAGAGCTTAAATACCCCCTCTGTTTAGGCTGGGGCAAAAGGCCCAAGCCCTTAGATAGCTGAGGCAAAGAAAAGAGATCAGTCCCTATCACTCACGTGACCCAAATGGAGAAACAGTCTCAGGGGCCTCCACCTCCAGCCTCCTTCAGAGCAAAACTTCTCAGAGCACAACCTCTCAGAGCAAAACCTCCTCGAACACCCCCAGTCCTCAGACCCCACTATCTTTAAGGAAACCATCTAAGTTCCCTCCCCTCCGTTCTCACATCTACCAATCACTGTCGACGTCTCCCCTGTGCCAATGGTGGTTCTAGTTTAACCCAGGACTGCCCAGAGGTCTGTGGCTTTGCACATGTCTGTTGCAGGTCATATTCTCAAATAATTAAATCTTGATCCTTTGCTGCAGCCCTTCCTAAATCCTGGAGATTGGAAGTTCGAACACCTGGTTCTGTCATTCCAAGTATCTCTATTGTATCAATTCTAAAATCAATCATGACTCAAAGAACTTCCTGTTCTATGCTTAAGCATAGTTCAAAGCCCTTTCCATTGTTCAGCAAAAGGTTTCTGTCCTAAAGCAGTCCCAAGTAGGGAGGAGAAGGATCCTCCCATGCCAAGGGGGTTCACATTCCAATAGAGTTCTTACTATCAGTAGGAAATTTTTTCCAATTATGAAACTTTCCAATGGTGAAATTTCCAACATTTATAAGTCTAAGAAATTTCAAGGTTTACACATATAAATAAATAATTGTTCCCAACAATGGAAGACCAGTCTACCTAAGTGTTAAGAAGTTCACGCCTGACCAGGTGACACCTTTTTTAAAAATTCTGACCACAGCAGCTCATGGTCCCCTATGTATTAAAGTCATAGAGGGGTTATGTTCTTTATCATTGGAGAAAATATCTAGAATCACAGATTTTGTGAGAAGTGACCTCTTAAGCCATTTAGTCTATCCAATAAATAAAAGGCATCATTACCATAGCATACCCAACCATATAGCAGTTCAACCTCTGCTAAAAGAGGTATTTTTAAAATACCTGCTGTCTCCAAGTTTACTGTACCTTTTTGCTTTTTAGTATCCAAATGCAAGAACTTATATTTATTATTCTTGTTGAATTTAATATTATTAGACATCCCAAAGCTCTAGTCTGTTAAGATTATTTTGTATTCTGACTCTGGGACAAAAAGTCTTTAAATTTGCTCATCCCATATTTCTTTTGAGCTACTGCAATTCTGCTTTGGTCATAGAGCACAGTACTTTCTTTTATGTGGGCATGCCACACTGAATGGTCTTGTGCTAATGTCTTCCATATCTTATAAGAACCAGAGTTCTTCAGAGAGACATTGGGAGTGTCTTTGTATAACTTTTTTCTGATCTCCATGTGAGTTTTCCATAAAATAATCTTTTAGGCAAATATATGTTTGGCATTTGAACAACATGGCCAGCTCATCAGAGTTGTGCTCTCTGCAGTAGAGTTTGAATGCTTGTTAGTTCAGCTCGAGAAAGAACCTCAGGGTCTGGTCCCCTGATCTTGCCAGATGATCTTCAGAATCTTCCTATAACATTTCAAAAGGAAGAGATTCATTTTCCTGGTATGGTACTGGTAGACTGTTCAAGTTTCACAGGCATACAAGAGTGAGGTCAGCACAATGGATTCATAGAGCTTCAGTTTGGTAGGGAGCCCAATACACTCTCCTCTTTCCACACTTTCTTTTGGAGTCTCTCAAGCACTGAGCTAGTTCTGGCAATGCCTGCATCTTCCTCATCTGTGTGTACATTCCTGAAAAGTATACTACCAATGTAAATGAATTTATCTCCAGCATTCAAAATTTCATCATTTATTGTAACCAATGGTTCTGTCTCTGGATAGGATTGTGTCATTGTGCCAGCTACTGGAGAACCTGTTTTCTTGATGTTGGTAGGCCAATTCATCCTCATTGAAAGTGTCTGACAACATTGCTGGAAACATCATGCTTAAAACTATGGGAGCAAGCACACAGTGCTGCTTTACTGCATTTGTAACTGGGAAAGCATGAGAGAGCATTGTCCATGACCCAGAACCCATGCAAATATGCCATTAGGGAGATGGCACACAACAATGATGATCTACTCTGGACAATGAAATTTTGCCTTAATTTTCCACAAACCATCATGACTGACAGTATCAAAAGCCCCAGTAAGATCTATAAGTGTTTTGTACAGACTCCTGTTCTGCTCCTTGTATTTCTCCTAGAGTTATTTGTGGGGCAGCAGACACCACATTGACTGTTACTTGGCCCTTTCTGAAGTCACATTAGCTCTTAGATAGATGAACATCTTCCAAGTGAAGGATCTCTTTGTAAAAGTTCTATAAAAGGGCAAGGGCAAGTTCCAAACTCACTTCCTTGTAGAGAAAGAGGAAAGAGGATACATTAATCAGGGTTGAATCTCCTCCAAATCCAATCAATCTCATTTTTGATAGCTGTACTCTCAGCCACTTGAGTCACATATCAGTCCAGCCTCCAGTAGTAAACATTATATAAAAATATCCTATCCTAAGGTATTAGGTCTGTTGTCAAGAAACTCTGAAAGCCCCACTCAGGAAATATTATGAGTTCTCTTGAAACAGTTTAATCTTTGATGATGGGAAAAAATGAATATCCCTGTCTAGTTGATAACTTTGTTACTAAGTCAGATATTTTCTTTTATGTTTATTCATCTGTTGACTATATAGTATATTATTAGTTGCATACTTTCTGCTATGTTTAATCTTGCAGAGATTTGATTAGTTGGTTTTGTCAGACTGGGCCATGTTATAATTTTCTAGGTTGAAATTTAATGCTTAGGTTTTAGTTGCCATATGCTTACAGAATGTTAGAGGTTCTTAGGACATAGAGTATTAGAGCTGGGAGAGACACTTTAGAAAACATAACACCTGAATTTTGAACTCAAAGGAAGAGACCTTAGAATACATAGGATTAGAACTAGAAATGATTTTAGAAGTCTTCTAGTTCAACACCTTCATTTATCAGAAAAATAGATAAAGGCCTCATGACCAGAGAACTGGTTATTTAGCCAAAGGTCTTGAGCATTAGTGGCATAGGAAGAACTAGAGCTCCATTATCCTAATTCCCAGGCCAATAGTCTTTTTATTATAACATGCTGCCTTCTGGAATATTTCACAGAGCTTTTAAAGTCCGTAGGAACCAAACAGGTCTTTAATTTTTTATTTGCTGAGGCACAGTTCAAGCAATATTCAACATCATAATGGAAAAAAGTTTTATAGCAATTGAATTTTCCAGATAATTGAAATGAACCCTTTAAATATATTAAATATATTAAATTATTTCATTTTGCCTTTTTATTATGCTTTATAAAATGTATAATATACTATTTAATCAGAGTACATTCAACATCATTTAACCTTTTATTAATGACCTAAAATAATCATTAGGAAACTCAGTTAATTTGCTACCTTTTAATATGGTCATGCTATCAAGCATTGAGGAGTGAAGGACTGTTGTTTTTTTCCTGAGTCAATGACCTCCAATTATTATTCTTTTATAATTCTACATTATACTTTGCTAGTATTCTTTGTTCTCTCACTGTGAATTATCATTTATTTTTTTCTGTCATTGGGCTAATAGTCTTAGAATGGCAGTTACATTCTTGCGAAAGAAGATGTGTGGTATCATTGAAAAAATTCTGTACTAGAGAGTTTCCCTGGGCATTGAGACATTAAGTCATATTGCCAGTGTGTGAGATGCTTGCGTTTAACCAGGTCTTCTTTAATCTGAAGTCCTCTTTTTATCTCTTAAGGCACAGTGGCAGAACTAAATTTACTGGGAATAAATATAAAGTTCTACATATAGGTTCAAAAAATCAACTGTAGAAGTATAGGATAAAACAGACATCACTGACCAGTTTCATGTAGGGGAAATAAATTGAGTTTAATTTTTTTTTAAATACTTACCTTCTCACTTAGAATCAATGCTATTTATTGGTTCCAAGGCAGAAGAGTGGTAAGGGCTAGGCAAAGGGAGTCAAGTGACTTGCCCAGGGTCACATAACTAGGAAGCCTTAGATTTGAACATAGGACCTCCTGTCTCAAGGCCTGACTCTCAATCCACTGAGCTACCCAGCTGACCCTTGAGTTTAAATTTTGCCTTATCTCCTGTTTCATATGTAATGACAGTGTGACATGATAACCCCTGCTTCCCTGTTCTTCCAAAGATAACTTTATTAGGATTAATTAAGCCACAGGGTTAATGAGGACCATTTGGAGTAATTGGGATCTTTGCAGCTAAGGACAAGGTAAAGATAGTGGGTAAGGTTTATTTGAATCCAGACAGAATCTTGGGAAGGGTGCCTGTTGGAATTCTAGGTAGCCAGAGTCATTTGGGGTTTTTCGAACTGCCAATGGACTCCTGGTGGTTTTTTTTTTTCCCTTAAGAGGAAGCTAGTGTTTCTGTTCCCTGGAATACTGAAAAAAACCCAGTGGCAGGTGAAGGAGGAGAACAGATTAGAGTTTCTGGAATAAGTTTGTGGGGGAAATCAACAGAAAAAAGAAAGAGAGAGACTGTTTTCCCTTTGTGTGGCTGCTGAGAGGGCGAAACCATTTTGCTTCCTGCTTAGGTTAAAAGGCCTCAGTAGGCCCAGAAGGACTGGCAGTGGGCAGAGAGAGTGAATAAACGAACTGATTTAAAGCTGAAAGAGATCTAAGGAGGCAGTATTATATAACTGAGAGAATTAGTAAATGGCATAACTTATTTAGTATAGACCCTATGTTTTTAATGATAGTTTTAAGGAGGGTTTTAAGGAGACTTGAGTTCCTAAAGCAGGAAGCAAGCCTTTGCAGACTTGTGGTGTGAGAAAAAGTTTAGACCCCTTTAAGATTAGGGAATCAATCCTAATCCTCAACCTTTGTTACCTTTCTTTACCTTTCCTCAAACCTTTTCCAATATTTGTTAAATAGAGTTGTGTTTGTTTGTTTTTACATCTGTCTCCAGCAGTTATCCTTGCATAGACCCAATAATAGTTACATAGAACTTCAGGAGCCACAAGCTATTAGACACCTGCCAGATCTATTGCAAGCAGATAAAAATACTTTATCCAATTTCCCCCTTTACATTCCTATATTAACATTCCTGGCCATTCTTCTTTGCTACAACTTAGTCTTAATCAGCATATGTGGGGGCAGAGTGTCCTAAATGAGGGAAGTGATAGACTTTCTCTGGTCATCAGAAGACACTTCAAACAGGATATTCACTTTGAGGTGCCATATTTTGTGAAGAATATTGATCTTCTAGAGGAGAATAATTAGGATTATGCTTGTAGCAAGTAAATATTATTTGTTAAAATCTCTTTAAATAATATCAGACCAGTAATATTGTTAAGAAATACATTTTGATAATAGTGGTCCAAGTTTCTTTCCATGAATAATGAGCATTTAGGAAGAACAATTTTTTCGATCCCCTTAAAATTAGTTATCAACTTTTCTATTTTCTGTTACGAAATCTAGTTTTAGAGCATGGTCACAGGGTAGTAGAGAGGTGATAATAGCTATTACTGACATTAATAATAATCCCCTTGCAATTACAACGACTTAGAAGCAACCACTTGGATCAATTCGATTCCCCAACCCAAGAGTAGGACAAAATCTGCTTTGTTTGGGGTAAGATCTTAGGTAGATCTTAGTTACCTATTTGCCATTGTAATAGTTAAAGGAATTGTAGAGGATTGAAGAGGTACAGGGGATAAGGAAGGTTTTGTAACAGGGAATGGAGGAGTTCAAGAGATAGAGGGAATATGGATGCTAGTGAGGTAAAAGGAGAGAGATACACCTTGCTAAGAGGCTGTCTTTGAAAAATGGCTAACTATGATAGCCTGAGGGGATGTCTTCTTTATTGATTGATGTAATCAATCATGGGGCATGTAAGCACAGACCCCTGCAAGGGACAACCCCCCCCCCCCCCGAAGGTCAACTGGCAGGGGTCTGATAAGCACCGATTATGGTTGAATGGCTATCCTTGGATTATGCTCCCTTTATGTCCCCCTGAAATGATAGTCCTCATACCTGACTGCAGGTTATTTAACTCAAGATGAATTTAATAACAAGTTTGGATGGGGAAGGTATCAGGGTAGAGGGAAGAGGGGTTCCCTATACTTTGCCTCAGATTGGGTTTGAGTCTCTCTCAGCTTTTGAGATGAGGCCAGACATCACAGGCTGGTGGAGGGTTTCTTTTATTCCTGTCTATGCTAGTTTTCTTAAGTTTAAAGTCTTAGCAGTAGACAGCAAGAGGAAGAAAAGGTTCTGACTTTCAGAGCGGTTGGGCCTGTCTCCTCGGGCTCATACCCCTAAAGACTGGCCTTATAGTTCAAACTGCTCCCCTTAAATCCATTTGTTTGATGACACAATCACAGGAATCCAGGTAGAGCACACAATTGGGAAAGATCCAGGAATGGAGGTACTTCTATCCAAAGATAGGGAGAGAGTGCTCCTTCCAGTCTGAAGGCCAGGAAAGAGAGCATCCAGGAGAGCAACTGTCACTTGCCAAGATGCCCCTCCCCCCGCAACTGTCATTGTTGTCAGATCTTCACTCCATCATTTCAACTGATGTCTGTTCCACCTGAGTGGCAGAAAGGCCCAAAGCTTGATTCAGTTTTCCTTTCCACAATCATCCCCTTTTTTTGTTGTGTCCTTCTCAAGGTCACTTATATTTATTATACTTACCAAGCTACTAAATCTACTTTCTAACTATTCCCCCCAAAATAATAAATTTCCCTCAATTACTCTATCACTATTCTATACTAATCTTATCTAATCTAAGGATTTTTACTCAGGAAAGTTTTGGGTAAGGGCAGTTTTGGGGTTTTACAATAAATTCAGTACAATAAATATTTGAACAAACCATTACAAAGAAATTTGAATCTTAATATTAATACTACTTACACTTGCTAAGTTAAACTATGTGGAAAGGGAAACTTAAAACACTTATTTCTCCATCTAAGGAGTGAGAGTCCCTCAAAATTACACCATATGTTCTGTTTAAAATATTGCTGAACACCTTTAGCAATAAGGAAATTAGTCCTTAAATGAATAATTTATGTTCCTTTTTAGGATAACATTCTCTTTGAGAAAGGCCCTCTTTTGAGATGCTATTTGACTTCTAAACTCTTTAATGCATTTCAGTTCAACAAATTCTTATTAAACACTTTTTATGGGAAAAGTTCTTTAGTTTTGCCTACTAGATGTGTATAAATTAAGCCTCATTTCATATAGCTCTTAAAATATTTTAGGACATTTTAGACACTACTACATATTTTAACATTTTATGACTGTATGTTATCACTGAACAAGTACTAGAGTTACAAATCTTGGGTTTGGAATCCAACTTTGCTATGTATAACCATGTAACCTTGAAGTCCCTTCGAATCATAACTAAATTTATAGACTTTGTGCTGAAAGGGACCTTGAGAGATCATCCCAGGTATTTTTAAAGAACTGGATAGAAGTGAGAAGTGAGAACAGGTAACAAGAGGAAACACAGTTCCCCAGAAAAAGGATGGGATTTATTTGCATTTTGCTTCAATTCTGACTTTTGCCACCCAGGGCCTCCAAGATCCCTTTCTGACTCTATTTCTTATAAGTGGATACTACAAAATTGTTGGTACAGTATAATAGAAAGGATATCAGGAATACTAAATTGTGTAATAATAATAGCTAACATTTATATAGTGCTTTGATTTTTCCAAAGTGCTTTACATGTTATCCCATTTAATCTTTATAGCAACCTAGAAGGTAAGTGATATTATTGTTCACATTTTACAGATGAGGAACCTGAGACTGAGAAAGGTCAAGTGATTTCCCCAAGGCCACCTCAGTTTGTAAGTGCCTCAGACTGTATTTGAATTCAAGACACCCCCCAACTTCAAGACTTGTATTCTATGTACCAAGCCCCCTAAATCAGCTTTGGCTGGCAAAGATAATTAAGAAAAACAGAAGGACTAGTTTAGCTATTCTGGAGGAAAACAAATTCAGCAAAGGAAAAGTACCAATTGTTTGAGGTGGATGGGAAGAATTAGATTGGGATTCAGCAAGATCTACATGAGTTAGAACTTTGAATTTAATCTAATAAGATGAAATTTAATATGGATAAGTATAGTCTTTCAAATGGGTTAAAAAACTAGCCATATGGGGGCAGCTGGGTAGCTAAGTGGATTGAGAGCCATGCCTAGAGATGGGAGGTCCTAGGTTCAAGTCTGGCCTCAGATACTTACTAGCCCTGTGACACTGGATAAGTCATTTAATGCCCATTGCCTAGACCTTACCACTCTTTGGCCTTGGAACCAATACTTAGTATTGATTCTAAGATGGAAGATAAGGGTTTAAAAAAATAGCCATATAGCTGATAGTACAAATTAGGAGGAGCAACTTAAATATTAATTTGTCTAAAAATGATCCAATGATTTTAGTGAATTGAAAGCTTAGTTTGAGTTAGCAGCATGATATGGAACTCACTAAAGCTAATAAGATTTGAGTCTATAGTGTATGACATACTTTCTTACAATAGAGAGGTAGTAGTCCTATTGTACTCTGATTTTCTCAGACCTTAGCTATGTAATAATTAAAATTTAGGGAATATGGGGAGACTGAGGCAGGGAGAAATTAGTCTCTCTCTGCAAGGAGTATTATATTTTTTTAGAGGTTTATTGAAGACTAAGGATTAAATATAATACAGGTAAGACTCACCTGTCCAGGCCATAGAGGGGCCTAGACACAACCTCACCTACATTATGAAAAAAACCAGTTCTGCCCCAAAATGGAAGTCCAAGACTCGAGAGAGCCTTTCAATCAGCTTAAATACCTTCTCGATCTCAGCCTAGGTGAGATTACAAGGCATTCTGGGGAAGTGGAGCAAAGGCTCATGGGGATTGTAGTCCTGTATTCGAGTCTATTTTTTACATACCCCCATTTGATTGTTTGAAAAAATTAATTTTTTCCCAAAGGATCATGAAAACATAATCAATTTAAAGATTACAATAATTTGAGGATAAGAGAAACAAAAGAATAAAACCAATAATTGCTGAATGCATTGACAGAAAACCAAATTAGGGGCAGTCCCTTTTGGCATAAATGTGTACAATTACAATAAATGTTCAATCAAAAGTTCAGTCCAATCAATCATATCCAAAGTTCATTTTTGATCTTCTTGATGAAGTTTTCCGGAATCTTTCTGCAACAGTTCATTCTCTGGATCCAATGGTGGCTCTAGCTTAACCCAGGACCGCCCAGAGGTCTGCCCCCTTTGCACATGTCTGTTGAAGGTCATATTCTCAAATAATTAAATCTTGATCTTTGCTGCAGCCCTTCCTAAATCCTGTTACTCTGAGTAGGGTGGAGATTATAGTTTCCAAGACCTGGTTCTGTCATTCCAAGTATCTCTATTGTATCAATTCTAAAATCAATCATGACTCAAAGAACTTTCTGTTCTATGCTTAAGCATAGGTCAAAACCCTTTCCATTGTTTAGCAAAAGGTTTCTGTCCTAAAATAGTCTTAAGTAGGGAGGAGAAGGATCCTCCCATGCCAAGGAGTTTCATATTCCAATAGAGTTCTTACTATCAGTAGGAAATTTTTTCAAGTATGAAATTTCCCAATGGGGAAATTTCCAACATTCATAAGTCTAAGAAATTTTAAGGTTTACAGCTAGACTATTATGTATAGTTCTGAGCACTATGGTTTAGAAAGGACATTGATAAGGTAGAGAAAATATCTAGAAGAGGGCAACCAGAATGACAAAGGGCCTTGCATTGATGTAGACTCAACTGAAAAAAATACTGGGGGATTAAATATTCAATAGGAATATGATAGCTGTTTTTCATGTATGAAGAACCTTCATGTAGAATGATTCAGTGACTTCCTCACATATGAAGAAAGGGTGTTTGTTGGGGTTGGATTAAATGATTTTAAAAGGTCCTTCCCAGCCTCAAATCTATGATCCTTTGTTTGATTGGATTCTACATTGCCCTGAAGGAAAAATAGAAATGGAAGTTAAAAAGAAGCAATTAGAACTATTCAGAAGTACACTGATTTGTCTTGGAAGGGAGTTTGGTCCTCTCTCATTGGACATTTTTTCTTACAATAAAAAAAAATTTTTTTATTGGAACATATATACATGGAAGAAAAGAGGTATCTTCATCATAAATATGGAATATTTAAAAAATAGGTAAAGACTTCTTTAAATGAAGACTAGATGACTACTTGTTGGATATATTCATTTTGGATATGGATTAGATTAGATCATTGCTGATGCCCTTCTTAACTTTGGAATTCTATCAGTCTTTAATCCAATATTCTTATGCTTAATGAAAATATTGGGTAGAGAGTTGAAAGGATTGGCTGAATTGACATATCCATAGAAAATAGCACAGCCAGTTTTCAAGTAAATGCCCTCTAATTCTCAAAATTATGCTTTATTAGACCATACCTTGTGTGAGCCTCAGCTTCTCTTTCTGTAAAAATGGGCATAATCACTTTCTGCCCAGTTTCTTTCACAGGACTATTGAGATGCCCACTGATTTGACAAATGACTAAGATTAAAGTGAATTGAAATACTTTCTTACCCTTTGCAAATAAACTCACATGTCTAGAATCATTCTGGTCCTGACTCTCATGACCAACAATTGAATATTACTGAAAGGTCATTTGTTATGGGACCCCACACAAGATGCTTTACTCTGTAAAATTTCTCTCATTCAGTCAGGGAGCATTTATTGAGAAATGCAAAAATAGTCCCTGTCCTCCAGGAACTCATTTTCTTTATTTTTTTTCTTTCTTTAAATAATATTTTCTTTTTCCCCAATTATTTGTAAAAACAACATTTAAGGCTTTTCTTTTTTGAGTTCCAGATTCTCTCCCTTTCTCCCTCCCTGAGATAGTCAATAATTTGGTACAGATTTTACATTATAGTCTTTTTTAAATTTTAATGAGCTTATTTTCTGATGAGGAAGATAACCTTCAAATAATGATGCATATTTGCCAGAGATACACAATATAAATGGAAGGTAATCTCAGAAGGAAATTACTAGAAGTGTGTATGTGGGAGAGGGTGGGGAGAGAGAGAGAGAGAGAGAGAGAGAGAGAGAGAGAGAGAGAGAGAGAGAGAGAGAGAGAGAGAGAGAGAGAGAGAGAGAGAGAGAGAGAGAGAGAGAGAGAGAGAGAGATTCTGTAGTTACAAATAAAAATAAAAGCTAAGTCCTTGCCCTCACAGAGCTTAAAATCTAGTGGAAAAAGACAATACACATAAAGAAGTTGGAAAGTAGGATGATGTAGAGAAGGGGGAGAGAAAAGATACTTCCAGACCTGGGACCATGATGGAAAAATCTAAAAGCAGAGTAACTGGTGTTTAATAGGGAGACTTCCTTAAACCTCTTATTTTAAGAGAAGCCCTTAAAACACTATATGAATGCTATCTATTATCATTAGCATCATTATTTTAATTTTTGTCTTTTTTCCCATGTCCAGTTCATCCCATTATATTAGCTCATAAAATAATATTTCTAAGACATGTTTAGCATGCCATCCCTTTACTTTAAAACATTCACTGTTTTCTTATTGCCTATAAAATGAAATACAAATTGTTTTAACTTGAGTTTATGGTCCTTCACATTCTGTTTCTAATCCACCTTTACAGCTTCATTTCACATTACTTTTCTTCCTAAATAATAAATCCCAACCAAAATTAACACTGGGTGTTCTATGAAGATGTCATTTCCTGTTACTGTGCATTTGTAGATATTCATGCCTTCAATATACTTCCTCTTTTGTGTTTTGATGTCAACTTTTCTGCCTTCTTTCTATTTATGCTCATTTTACATACCATTTCCTTCATGAAGCCTTAAAAAGAAAAAAAAACAAAAAAAACACTGATTTTGTTTTCAGCTGAAAGTGTTTTCTTCTTCCTCAAATCTTCCCAGAGGACTTAGTCTGGGTTTCTCTTTTGGCTCCATTACTCCTACTTTATATTATATTTGTATGTATCATCACCATCTTCTCACAGTGTCTTAAGCATAAGGGTGGTGTAATTTTAAATCTTTATGTCTCCAGTGCTTAATATAGTACTTTGCACAGAATAAGAACTTAATATAAATATTTGGATTGATCAGTTCTTTCTGATATGTTTAACATTCTTTTCCTGCCCCTCTACAATTATAGTCACATGCACATTTTTGAACCAAAGAATTCTAAGTTTTTGAGTTTTAAACATCTTCGTTGTTCCTTTTAACTAATATGCTATATTTCCTTTGACCTAAGTAATGTCTATGTGCCATATCCAGAAAATGATTTCATTATTTGTCCAGAAAATGTTGGACATGGATTTCTGAGCAGATTTATTTAACAAGCATAATCCTGTGGATACATGCTGAAATCTCCTTACCCATTCAAACAGGGAAAATAGAATAACTAAAGAGCTGTTGCAAATGTGAACACTAGTCTTCCCATTACAAAAAAAGAATGAAAATGATATTCTATTATGTGTTTATATTTTTAGTTTTTAAAATGTCATTCTCTGATTATATGATGACTTGCCAAAAAAACTATTGAACTTGATATTGAATTATAATCTTTTCTGGAAGCCTGATGTCCTGAAAAAATAGCTAGCATTATAGAATTGGAAAAGGGCAATAGATATGTCCTAAAGTGACCCTTCTTAGTGTCTCATAACTCTCTAGGGCAAATCTCATCTATATATTTACCACATTTTAATTGTAAATGATATAATTGTTGTGGATATCATGTCTACTGAGTAAAGTTCAAACCAATTTGTCCATGTAAAATTTACCTGTTTACATGGATAATAGCCAGTGGGTGTCATGGAAGATACAACGCAAGGCCAGATCCACCACTGGAGAAAAGAGTGGAGCAAATAATTTCACTAAAAGGCTGGTTAGGGAGAAAGGTCAGAGCCCTCAGGATTACTTGTGAAGTTGAGCACTCTTTTCTTCAGTTTCTGAAATGGTTATCAGACTGGAATTATATCAATCATCTCCATCAGATATCTGTGGATTAGGGTTATGAGTTTGGATTAAGAAGAAAAGACACTTTGTTCATTCTTGAATGTAAAGGATAGCCTTTAGCTTACATATGCCAGGTCAGCCCATTCCTGTCATATGCTGATGACACAAAAGACCATCACAAATAGTGAAAAGAAAGCAAATCCACTTATCCAAAAAAATTGCATATAGAAATTGGATGTGTTTATAATATGCCAGAAAATAAACACAATAGCAAATAAGCTGGGAATATACTTGTTCTGGGAACAAGATAATAAGTAACTTATTGGCCACTTCCGGGTAATCATGGCTGCAATCTAGATGCCACACGCTTCCTCTCCCCGGCACCGAACAAATAGACTACATCAAAGGAGCATAAAAATCACCTTTGGTGGAACAGGACTCTGCAGTACTCCACAGAGGTGAAGGTACATGAGGCTTGAACATTTCCACACTATAATAAGGAGGAAAAGCTTGCACAGAAACGTGAACTGAGCCTCCCTACCCCCACCCCACCTCCCCCACCAAACCAGAGTGAGCTACCTGAGTGCTCACCGGGACAGCGAGTGAGTGGGGAATTGCTCTGTCTGGGGGGGGGGGGGGGGACACTCCAGGGTAGTTGGGATCTGGGGACTGCCAGGAAAAAACATCTCAGGGCGGTTTCATGGGAGAACCCAGCTCTGATCAGGGGTGTCCGCGGAGCTGTACTTGGGGCGGTTGCGCTGAACATCTGGGCTGAGCTAAACACCAGGGGAAGACCACGCGGTGATTATCTGGGCGCAGCTGAATACCTGGGCATTTTGGCTGTGATCAGGTCAGGCCCCAGCCCTCTAAGAAACCTTGGAGGCTGGGAAGAATTAGTCTGAGGCAACCTAAATTCACAGAAATACCACCCATATCACCCAGACCCCAGACCAAAAAGGAAAGGGGAATAAAACCACCAAACGAATGGCTCACATGCTCAAAATCAAGCCTCCAGGAAGAAAGGGGAAAAGGTGACTATTGAAAACTTTTATGGTGGAAGTACCCAAGGAAAAGAAGAGAATGAGGAGGAAATAAAAAAAAAATCAGAACATGCCTCCCAAAATGGAAACTATCAACAAGCTCTGGAAGACCTCAAACTGGAACTTATCCAAAAGATGGCAACCGGGAAAGAAAAATGGGAGAAAGAGATTAGCAGTCTGACAGATAAGACTACTCAATTGGAAAAAGAGCTCGAAGCATCCAATAGAAGGGCAGACAAAGCTAAAAAGCAAAACCAGTCCCTAATGACCTGAATTAAGCAACTCGAAGAAAGTGAGATCATAAAACAGCAAGAATCAATAAAGCAAACCCAAAAAATTAATGAATTAGAAGAAAACATAAAATATCTCACTGAGAAGGTCACAAATCTGGAAAACAGAGGGAGAAGAGACAACCTCCGAATTTTCGGTCTCCCAGAAAAACCAGAGATAAACAATAAACTCGATATTATTCTACAGGAGATTATGAAAGAAAATTGCCCACACGTTCTGGAGCAAGGGGGCAAAATAGAAATAGAAAGGGTTCATAGAACACCCTCTATACTAAATCCCCAAAAGACAACCCCTAGGAATGTAATTGCCAAATTCAAGCACTTCCAAGAAAAGGAGAAAATCCTACAAAAAGCCAAGAAGAGGAGCTTCAGATATAAGGGGGCTCCCATAAGGATCACACACGACTTAGCGGCTAACACACTAAGAGACCGCAAAGCAGGGAACACGATGTTTAGGAAGGCAAGAGAGCTGGGTCTCCAACCAAGAATCAATTATCCAGCAAAACTGACTATATACTTCCAGGGGAAAGTATGGGCATTCAACAAAATAGAAGATTTCCAAGCATTTGCTAAGGAAAGACCAGAACTTAGTGGAAAATTTGATATCGAAGCACAGAAAGAGAGAGAAACATGAAAAGGTAAATATGAAAGAAAGGGAAAAGGAGGTAAATCTTATATTTTTAATTAAGTCAAACTCTCTTCTATAAGGACTACATTTACATCAAATTATATATATTAATATGTGGGGAAAATATTTTGTGTAACTCTCAAAAATTGTATGCATCATAAGAGTAGTTAGAAGAAACATGCATAGGGAAAGATTGGGGCATTAAGAAGATTTGGGGAAAGTGGGGGAAAAGAAAGGAAAAGGGTGGGGGGGAAATGTCGATAACACTAAGGTTTACTTCAAGAAGTAGGGGGGCACTTAATAGAATAATCTTTCCCATATAAAGATACACATGGGAAGGGGAGGGGAAGAACTCTCATATGAGAAGGAGAGGAAGAGAGCGTGAAGTGGAATTACTTAAACCTTACTCTCAGTGAAATCAAATCTGAGAGGGAAGAACATCTAGATCCAGTGGGATCCTGAATTCTATCTTATCCATTAGGGCGAGAAAGAAAGGAAAATTAAAGAGGGAGAGGGGGAACGCAGTATAAAAAGGGAGGGAAGGAGAGGGGGAAGGGGAAGGGAGTATTAAAAGGGAGGGTCTAGAAAGGGAAGCATCTCAAGGGAGGGGACTAGGGGGACTGACCTAAAGTAAATCACTGGTTCAAAAGGAGAAAGCTAAAGAAGAAAGGTCAGAACTAGGGGAAGACATCAAAATGCCAGCGAATCCACAAATAACAATCATAACTTTGAACGTGAATGGGATGAACTCACCCATAAAACGCAGACAAATAGCAGATTGGATTAGAACCCAAAACCCTACCATATGTTGTCTTCAAGAAACACATATGAGACGGGTTGACACTCACAAGGTTAGAATTAAAGGTTGGAGTAAGACCTTTTGGGCCTCAATGGATAGAAGGAAGGCAGGAGTTGCAATCATGATATCTGACAAAGCCAAAGCACAAATATACCTGATCAAAAGGGATAGGGAATGCAAATATATTCTGCTAAAAGGGAGTATAGACAATGAGGAAATATCACTAATCAACATGTATGCACCAAATGGTATAGCATCCAAATTTTTAATAGAGAAACTAGGAGAATTGATGGAGAAAATAGACAGTAAAACCATATTAGTGGGAGACTTGAACCAACCACTATCAAATTTAGATAAATCAAACCAAAAAATAAACAAGAAAGAGGTAAAAGAGGTGAATGAAATCTTAGAAAAATTAGAGTTAATAGACATATGGAGAAAAATAAATAGGGACAAAAAGGAATACACCTTCTTTTCAGCACCACATGGCACATTCACAAAAATAGATCATACAATAGGTCATGGAAACATGGCACTCAAATGCAGAAAAGCAGAAATAATAAATGCAGCCTTTTCAGATCAGAAGGCGATAAAAATATTGATCGGCAAGGGTACATGGAGAGCCAAATCAAAAATTAATTGGAAATTAAATAACATGATACTCCAAAATCGGTTAGTTAGAGAAGAAATCATAGAAACAATTAATAATTTTGTTGAAGAAAATGACAATGGCGAGACATCCTTTCAAACCTTATGGGATGCAGCCAAGGCAGTACTTAGAGGAAAATTCATATCCCTGAGTGCATATATTAACAAATTAGGGAGGACATAGATGAAGGATTTGGAAATGCAAATCAAAAAACTTGAGAATGAACAAATTAAAAACCCCCAGAAGAAAACCATACTAGATATCCTAAAAATTAAGGGAGAAATTAATAAAATCGAAAGTGACAGAACATTTGAGCTAATAAACAAGACTAGAAGCTGGTACTTTCAAAAAAACAGACAAAATAGACAAAGTACTGGTCAATCTAATTAAAAAAAGGAAAGAAGAAAGGCAAATTAACAGCATCAAGGATGAAAAGGGGGATCTCACCTCCAATGAAGAGGAAATTAAGGCAATCATTAAAAACTACTTTACCCAACTATATGGCAATAAATATACCAACCTAGGTGATATGGATGAATATTTTCAAAAATATAAATTGCCTAGACTCACAGAAGAAGAAATAGTTTTCTTAAATAATCCCATATCAGAAAAAGAAATCCAACAGGCCATCAAAGAACTTCCTAAGAAAAAATCCCCAGGGCCTGACGTATTCACCAGTGAATTCTATCAAACATTCAAAGAACAGCTAACTCCAATACTATACAAACTATTTGACATAATAAGCAGAGAGGGAGTTCTACCAAACTCCTTTTATGACACAAACATGGTACTAATTCCAAAGCCAGGCAGGACAAAAACAGAGAAAGAAAATTATAGACCAATCTCCCTAATGAATATAGATGCAAAAATCTTAAATAGGATACTAGCAAAAAGACTCCAGCAAGTGATCACAAGGGTCATCCACCATGATCAAGTAGGATTTATGCCAGGGAGGCAGGACTGTTCAATATTAGGAAAACTATCCACTTAATTGACCACATCAACAAGCAAACCAACAAGAACCACATGATTATCTCAATAGATGCAGAAAAAGCCTTTGATAAAATACGACACCCATTCCTACTAAAAACACTAGAACGCATAGGAATAGAAGGGTCATTCCTAAAAATAATAAACAGTATATATGTAAAACCATCAACTAATATTGTCTGCAATGGGGATAAACTAGATGCATTCCCATTAAGATCAGGAGTGAAACAAGGATGCCCATTATCACCTTTATTATTTGACATTGTATTAGAAACACTAGCAGTAGCAATTAGAGAAGAAAAAGAAATTGAAGGCATTAAAATAGGCAAGGAGGAGACCAAATTATCACTCTTTGCAGATGACATGATGGTCTACTTAAAGAATCCTAGAGATTCAAACAAAAAGCAAATCGAAATAATCAACAACTTTAGCAAAGTTGCAGGATACAAAATAAACCCACATAAGTCATCAGCATTTCTATATTTCTCCAACACAGCTCAGCAGCAATAACTAGAAAGAGAAATCCCATTCAAAAGTACCTTAGACAAAATAAAATACTTAGGAATCTATCTCCTGAGACAAACACAGGATCTATATGAACACAACTACAAAACACTTTCCACACAACTAAAACTAGACTTGAACAATTGGAAGAACATTAACTGCTCATGGGTAGGACGAGCCAATATAATAAAAATGACCATCCTACCCAAACTCATCTATCTATTTAGTGCCATACCCATGGAACTTCCAAATTTTTTTTTTTCTGATTTAGAAAAAACCATAGCAAAGTTCATTTGGAAGAACAAAAGATCAAGGATATCCAGGGAAATAATGAAAAAAAAATACAAAGGAAGGGGGCCTTGCAGTCCCAGTTCTCAGACTATATTATAAAGCAGCGGTCATCAAAACAATTTGGTACTGGCTAAGAGACAGAAAGGAGGATCAGTGGAATAGATTGGGGGCAAGCAACCTCAGCAAGTATATGACCAACCCAAAGATCCCAGCTTTTGGGAGAAAAATCCACTATTTCATAAAAACTGCTGGGAGAATTGGAGGACAGTGTGGGAAAGATTAGGTTTAGATCAACATATCACACCCTACACCAAGATAAATTCAAAATAGGTGAATGACTTGAACATAAAGAAGGAAACTATAAGAAAATTAGGCGAACACAGAATAGTATACATGTCAGACCTTTGGGAAGGGAAAGACTTTAAAACCAAGCAAGAATTAGAAAGAGTTACAAAATGCAAAATAAATAATCTGGAATACATCAAATTAAAAAGGTTTTGTACAAACAAAACCGATGTAACCAAAATCAGAAGGGTAGCAACAAAGTGGGAAATAATCTTCATAAAAACCTCTGACAAAGGTTTAATTACTCAAATTTACAAAGAACTAAATCAATTGTACAAAAAATCAAGGTATTCTCCAATTGATAAATGGGCAAGGGACATGAACAGGCAGTTCTCAGCCAAAGAAATCAAAACTATTAATAGGCACATGAAAAAGTGCTCTACATCTCTTATAATCAGAGAGATGCAAATCAAAACAACTCTGAGGTATCACCTCACACCTAGCAGATTGGCTAACATGATAGCTATGGAAAGTAATGAATGCTGGAGGGGATGTGGCAAAGTGGGGACACTAATTCATTGCTGGTCGAGTTGTGAATTGATCCAGCCATTCTGGAGGGCAATTTGGAACTATGCCCAAAGGGTGATAAAAGATTGTCTGCCCTTTGATCCAGCTATAGCACTGCTGGGTTTGTACCCCAAAGAGATAATAAGGAAAAAGACTTGTACAAGAATATTCATAGCTGCACTCTTTGTGGTGGCCAAAAATTGGAAAATGAGGGGATGCCCATCAATTGGGGAATGGCTGAACAAATTGTGGCATATGTTGGTGATGGAATACTATTGTGCTAAAAGGAATAATAAAGTAGAGGAATTCCAAGGAGACTGGAACAACCTCCAGGAAGTGATGCAGAACTAAAGGAGCATAACCAGGAAAACATTGTACACAGAGAGTGATACATTGTGGTACAATTGAAGGTGATGGACTTCTCCATTAGTGGCAATACAATGTCCCTGAACAATCTGCAGGGATCTAAAAAATACTATCCACAAGCAGAGGATAAACTGTGGGAGGAAAAACACCGATGAAAAGCAACTGCTTGACTACAGGGGTGGAGGGGATATGACTGAGGAGAGACTCTAAATGAACACTCTAATGCAAATTCCAACAACAGGGAAATAGGTTCGAGTCAAAACACATGTGATACCCAGTGGAATCATGTATCGGCTATGGGAGAGGGAAAGTTGGTGGGAGGGTGGAAGGGGAGGAAAAAAATTATCTTTGTTTCCAGTGAATAATGTTTGGAAATGATGAAATAAAAATAATGTTTAAAATATTTAAAAAATAAATAAATAAACAACTCATTGAGGTAATGCATAAAAAGCAAAATGTAAAGGTCCATAAATGTTATTTATTATTATTAATTAAAATAAGAATTTTTACTGATTTCAGAGAAATCAAACTCATTGATATTGATAGTAAGAGCTAAAATTTATATAACATTAAGATTTGCAAAATGTTTTCCATATGTTATTTAATGCCTAGAATAGCCCTTTGTTAGGTTATATTTTTAATGTCATCTTATAATTTAGGAAACTGTGACTAAGTTTATTTGATTTCATTTCAGTTGGAGAGTCAGGATTTTATCTCGTCTTCCTTGAGCGAAGTCTAGGACTGTCTTTTGCTTATTATCCGATTGAGTCATGGCAGTGATTCTGCCATTTTATTTCCTATAGAGTCATACATAATTTTATAGACCTAGGTGCATGATAAACAATTGTGTTTATACTGAAAAGTCTTTGTGGATGGGCTCCAATGGTTGATAGTCTTACTGATTTAGATATCATACTTGTGAATGTACAAGACCTGGTGAATGGTGGTGTGGAGCCAGATGGCATTTGAGTTTTGTTTCAAGTAATTAGTAGAAATTCTTTAAGATCCAAGAAAGGAAATACAGCAATTCTAGGCAGAGGCAATAGCATGAGCTGAATGAGTAGGTAGAGAGAATAGGGCATATTTTTAGTACATAGAGCAGTGTAATATGAAACAAGTTTTAAAAGGTAGGATGGCAACAGGTAACAATCAGGTCAAGCACATTCAGAGGAAAAGATAAAGGGAGCATACTTCTTTGATCTTATGGTTATTTTAAAGATATTTTTCTCACAGTGCCAAACAATAGATTCTTTGTACTTCTATTATTTTAATATTGAATAGTTAGTTGGCACTGATTAGTTATTAGTAGTTTACAGCAATGGACTCCATGCTATAGCTACAAATATAACTTATGTATGATCTAATTGTGGTCTCTATACCTCTTTGTTAATTTCTGACTTTTGTAGAGAAGTTTTCTGGTCAAATTTGGTTTGAACTGGATGGCCTCTGAGGCTTCTTTGAACTTGAGATTCTGTAATTTTGAGATTTTGATTCTTTAAGGAATAGGGGTGTAGCAGTTAAAATTTTTAGCTTCTTTGCTAGAAGTATATTTTTAGAGGTTTATTTAAGATTAAGAATTAAAGAAAGTATAAGTAATAAAGCATGTGCCTAGGAGAGCCGAAAGGCCCATTCAATTTCACTTACATCATGAGAGACGCGTCTGCTTGGAAGCCGAAGTAGGAAGAGTGCCCAGTAGGCTTTTACAGCCAGTTAAATGGAAATTTTGATCTAGCTCAGCTACAAATCTCAGTGAGATTACAAAGCATTCTGGGAAGTGGCCTAGGACTTATGGGGATTGACGTCCGGGGTTCAAATCTCCATTTTTACATTTCCCTGTATGATCCTTTTTGGGGAAAAAAAATTTTCCCCAAAAGGATCATGGAAACATAATCAACTTAAGGATTACAATAATTTGAGGATAAGAGGAAAAAGAAAAAATAACAATAATTGCTGGATACACTGACAAAAGGCCAGTTAGGTGGCAGACCCCTTTGGCATGAAAGTAGAGATACAAATAAATGTTCAATCAAAAAGGAGCACAGAGATAACCTGAATAATTCCAAAAGAGCTCACACGACTACAAATCAAAACCCAATCCAGGTAGGATTGATGCACTTCTAAGCCAATACTAAGGACTTGAACTGAGCATGAGACTCGAGGTTGTGACACTTGACATACGTTAAGACGTAGGCCTTCCTCGTATCTGCACTCTTTGTGCAAATACTTACAGACAAGTACCAAAGGTTGGCTATCATCCTGGCTCCCTCTATCCCTGAGAATGAAGGTAAAATCAGGGAATGAAACTTCCCTATTAAAATAAAAATCTGATCCTTTTTTCTCTCCTATAGTATGGCAACTTCCTGTAGCCTTGGCAGCAAATGGGTTAGTGAAAATTACTGCATTCTCACCTACAGACTTGTGGGATTAGAAATTACATAACTGGACCCTACTACAGGGGCCTGTGAGAAATTTATTCTTGCTTTCTCAAAAATTTTTATACATTGATTTTGATATTTTGATACTTATTTTGAATTCTTTGTGTGTGTGTGTGTGTGTGTATATATATATATATGAAGGGTTTAAATTTTTTCCCTTAATTTTTTCCTTTTTTTGTTTTTTGGATTTTGTTTTCATTTTTGTTTTCATTTTTGTTTCTTTTGCATTAACTCACACACCCCCATACCTAAACCTTGCATCCTCAGCTGAACTGGGTGTTTTTTCAATACTTTCTTCAGGGGGGATTGTATTTTCATAAAATCCAAGATTTAAATTTTGTTCGAGATAGATCTTCAGAGAAGAAGCTTGCTAACTAACTGAATCCAGAGAATGAACTGTTTGCAGAAAGATACCTAAACCCTTACACTACAGGAAGATCCAGAATGAACCTTGGGGTATGGTTGATTAAACATTTATTTTGAATGTACACTCTTATGCCAAAGGGGACTGTATCCTAATTGGCTTTTGTCAATGTTTCAAGCAAAACATTGGTTTTGCTGCCTCTCTCTCCTCTATTTCCCCTTATCTACAACTATTGTAGTTTTCCTCTTAGAGGGTAAAATTTTGTATACACTTGCAGCTAGAATTTTTGGGGTGCAGGACGCTAATGTTTAGTGATCAATTGGGGAGACTAGTCCCCCAATCATCATCATGGGGGATTGTGATTTTTTAAATCTCCTCCATCTTGCTTGGTATAGCATCCAAAATTGTGCAGACCCACACTACATGGGCATGTGCTAGTCAATGGCAAATCTGAAATAACTAACGGCCTACCTGGACTGTCCCAAGCCAAGCTTGAGCCACCATTGGCACATGTGAGGTGCAGGAAGTGAGGTAGAGAACAGCCTCTGGAGTTCACTCACTTCCTTTGGACAGGGCTAGGTGCCAGTTCGTTTTAGGAGCTCGAGCAGGGAGGAGGCCCGCAGGCAGCTTCCCTTCAGATCAGTCACGTGAGTCAAAGGACTGATTCTCTTCTCTACCTTGGTCTCCCAAGCCTAGACTCCCTCTGACTCTGCCAGAAGGTTGAGTTAACCTCTTTCCTTGTCTCTTTCTTTCCTTCTCTCTCTCTCTCTCCTTCTTCTTACTCCCGTTGTAATTAAACCACCATAAAACTCCATTCTGACTTGAGTGTTTCATTTAGGATTTTCATAAGTAAAATCCTTGGCAACCTTAAATTAATATATATCAGTCTTTTAAAAGTGATTTCACTGTCACAAGGGCTGTGGCAGAAATGGGACAGAGGTTAATGTTTGAATATGTGTTAGGAAGCATGGAACTATAGTGAGATGAAAATATCCCTTTTTGGAATTAATGAAAATCTTGCATAGAGGCAGCCCAGAAGTATAAAAAGGAAGCATATGTCTAATAGTTTTATTACATTTATTAACTCCCGTGATATTTTCTAAGTGGTGGCTTCAAGGAGAAACATAATCTGGGTCTGTATGTATATGTATAGACATTTGAATAGGTATATATGTATGCTCATACACATATAGAGATATATGGATATAGGTATTTTTGTAAATTCATTCCTTCATATTTTGTGAATTTATCATTTCATCATTATAGACCATCTTCCTATCAGTGCAGACTACATTCTTCTGAGCTTTGGCTGGTGGTCTTCATAAATTGCTTTAGTCACAACTATAAAACTGTATAGTTGCATGTACACACATAATTATGTACATATCATATATGCATATATGTATAATTTGTATCTATTGATATGTATGTGTGCATATGCTTTTATAATATATCACTGTACACATCCATCTCTCTCTATTTGTAATACTTTGCTCTTTCACTTCCCTGTAACTTGGATTCCTTTCCCCCAATAAATGTTTTATAAGTTCATTTTACTGATGAAAGATTTTGCTGTGATTAAAGATTTCATGAAGTTATGACAAGGGTGTAATAGATCTTCATTCTTTAAGGCTCCGCTTGCCTTGAGCTGACTGAGTAGGTTGGGCGTTGATGGCTGTCAGAATGAATGACTGTCTTACATTCACTGTAACTCCATTAGAGAAGGCCCTGCCACCCCTCTAGAGTTAAGCTCAAATAAACAACCATAGGTAAAGAGAGAGTACTTTAAGATCATAGTCAGCAGAATAGTATACTTACCTGTTTCCCTGGAAAAGAGCTCATTTTTGTAATAGATTGTAAAATGGATTTTCCAAAAATACCTCCTGGCCTGCAATGTGGCTCTAGTTGCATGTTCAATATTCTTGTACAAGAACCTCCTTCTTTTGTAAATTAATTGGCAAAGAATGGATTTTTTTTAAAATGGGGTATTACAGAAATAGGGAAAGAAAATAAGAGTGCTAGATTTTATGGCAGTGACTCTAGATTCAGGTCCCAATGTGTATACTATTGATACTCTTGTTTTGTTTTTTTTTTCCCTAATACCGTCCTTGTACTTAAGTACAAGGTACCCTTTGTACTTAAGCATCCATTTCAGTATCTAAATGATTATTATAAGAAAGAGATTAAATTTACTAGCTTGGCGCAACTGACTAATCGCTGACTTCTATGACAGAAATGCCAAAAAAAAAATAGATTTTAGTGCCACGGGGGTGAACTTTGCAGTGCAGCCTTTCAAAACATGGATTGAGCTTCTTCAGAGGTAGAAGCTTTCAGAGAGTGCCTTGACTATCTCTTTGTGGGTAAAAAGTAATACTGCTTCAGGTTGAAGCTGCACTGGATGACAGTTAAGTCTTTTCTGGTGCTAAGATTTCTTTTTTGGCCTGTTCAAACTTGACAACATTGTTCCTACTTTCATGCCTCACAGGACCATACTGCTCCACTATAATTTCTCCTTTATTTGACTTCCTTTAATACCCATTGCTTTTCCTAATTGGTTGATAATTACTAGATTTTGTTAACTAATCTTTCACAGATAACTATATAACTTCTTCAACAAGATCATATGCTTATTTTTAATGAATGTATTCTGAACATTTCTTCTTATTATTAAATCTTAAGGACCCAGAATTAGATGGGAATTTAAAGGTAATTTAATCCAACTCCCTGCTCAGTGGATGAACTAGTAGCATTTCAGAGTTGTAAGGAACCTTAGATATACCAGAGCTTTCATATTTGGAAAGCAACAGGAAACTAGAACTCAAAACTACTTCTGAGGCTAGCCTACACTACATTTTTCCCCTGAGAAGCTATTTAGTGTGTCATTAGACTTCTTGGAGAACTAGATTCCTTCCATACCATCCCTAATAGTTGGTCATTTAGCCTCAATATGAAGACTAGGATTAAGGCAATGGTTCTCAACCTTTCTAATGCCGTGAGTTCGCAGTACAGTTCCTCATGTTGCAGTGACCCCAAACCAAAAAATGATTTTGGTGGCTACTTCAAAACTGTTATTTTGCTACAGTTATGATTCAGAATGTAAATACCTGATATACATTATGTATTCTCATTGCTACAAATTGAGAGGTTGAGAACCGCTGGATTAAGGGAAACCAAGTATTTCCTGATGCTATATATTATTGTTTGGATAGCTTATGGATAGTAGAAGGTAGAATCTATCTTTCTGTTATTTTCACTCATTATTTCTTCCATTTGTTGGACAAATTGAAGAGTAACTCCTCTTCCACATTTTAGCTCTTTAAATTCTTGATGAAAACTATCATGTTCTTTCTACAATATCTCCACATTTCCATTGTGTTAATTTACCTTTTCCTTGAACACTTCTAGTAACATGGAACTCTTTACCTTGAGATAGCCCCTGTCATTTTTGACAACTTTAATTGTCATAAAGTTATTTATGGTATTAGTTGAAATCTTCCTTTCTCTGTACTATTACATATTGTTCTTGTTTTTGGCATTGCAGTCAAGTAAAACAAATAGAACCATTTGTCTACGTCACCTGATAATCCTTAAATGACTTAAAGATAGCCATCATTCCTCCATGTCCTATAACACTTCACTACCCTACCACCCTAACATACACTTAAGATTTCCTTTCTCCAGGCTCAATGCCTTTGATTACTTTAACCAATTTTTATTTCCACCTTTTTTCTGTATTTTGGTTATCCTCATCCAAATGGTCTCCAATTTGTCAGTGTACATTCTAAAATGGAATGTTGAGGAGCAAAAATAATAGGACCATGATAACCTTCCGGAATTAATTCTTCAGTGATTAACATGTTTCTTTAAAAACTACCCCTTCCCAGTGATTCTGAACTTTCATTTATCATTACTCAGTCTCTATTTTCCATCTTCCACTGACTGATCCCTTATTCCCATCTCTCTCAATTTAACCACCCAAGGTCTCACCCTAAAGCAAACCTTCCACTATGTTCCCTTGAATGCCTACTCCGGAGGTAACAAACTTGATTTCATTTTAAACCTTTTCCTTTCTTGCTTCCTTTTTCTTTCCTTCTCAAATTTTGTATATATCACCCACCCCTACCTTTCCAGCTGAGAATCTTGCCTCTAACATTATCTCTACTGAACTGCTTTGTCCAAAGTTACCAGTGATCTCTTAGGTATCAAATCTAATGCCCTTTCCTCAATATTCATCTTTCCTGACCTATCTGTATCCATTGACACTATTGATAGTGATCAATTTCCTTGATACTTTCTTCTCTCAAAAGTTTCCCAATGTTCTCTCCTTTTCTCCTCTCTACTGATTACTTCCCTATTGCCTAAAAATATGATTGACTCCTCCATCCTCAAAAAACTCAGTTGTTTCATTGATCCTTGTCAACTCTCACACATACATTCCCTTTGATGGTTAATTTCCTTGAGAAGCCATTTACAGTAGGTGCCTTTACTTCCTCTCACTTTCTTTACTCTATAATTTGACTTCTGGTCTCATCATTCAACTGAAATTGCTCTCTATAAAGTTACTCTCTTAACTACCAAATATAATGACCTTTTCTCAGTCTAATTATTCTCTTCTCTCTAGGCTTTCAGGACACTACTTTCTCCTCATACTCCTCCTTCTTATCTGATTATCAGTCCTCATTCTCCTTTGCTAGAACCTCATCCATATCAAGCTTGCTTACTATGGCTATCCTACAGGGCTCCCTCTGGCCTGGGATTTCTTCTCCTATCCTGAAGATAGAATCACTTGACATATAATCAGTTCCTATGGAATTACTTATCATCCCTATACTGATGATTCTCAAACCTATTTATCCATCCCTAAGCTCTCTTTTACTTCCAATGTCCTGTTGACATCTTAAAATCAACATGTCCCAAACTGAACTAACCTAAACCCCCCTACACTTCCAAACATCCATATTACTATTGAGGTCACCACTGTTCTCCTAGCCTCACAGGCTTGTAAACTAAGTGTCCCTCTCAAATCCTCATTATAGCTCATCTCTCCCTCTCCATCTCCAATCTATTGCCAAGACCTGATGATTTCACCTTTGAACATCTTTCGGATATATCCCCCTTCTTTCCTATGACTTTGTGATGACCCTTATTGAGGCCTTCATCACCTCACATCTGTACATAGAAGTAGCCTGCTGGTTAGTTTGCCTATCATAAGTCTCTCCCCACTCCAGTATCAACCACGGAAAATTGTCACTTCCCTACTCAGTAAACTTCATTCATTTCCTGTCACTTCTAGGATCAAACATCAAATCTTCTATTTTACTTAAAGCCTTTAGCAACCTGGTACCTGTTTGTATTTCCTATCTTTGTTCAATTTGACCATTTGTGGCGCTTGGCTGCCACAAGCCAGTTATCCCTGTGGTAACTTTTCTGACACCTCCTGCTTAAAACCCCAAAGGTCAGAAGGATCATAAGGCCCCGCTTTCACAGTCTGTATTCATACTGAAAATAAAGATCAAACGAGGTTTTGCCCTTCTGCTCCACGGGAGGTTTCTGTCCTCCCTGAGCTCGCCTTAGGACACCTGCGTTAGGGTTTGACAGGCGTACCTCCTCAGTCAAACTCCCCACCTGACAATGTCTCCAGAGCAGGTCGCGCCGTGCGGCTGCCAGGTGCTTGGCGCCAGAAGGGAGGGCCCCTCGCTCGCCCCCCCTCCCCCCTGCCTCACCAGGTCAGTGAAAATTTGATACTTTGGTCCATTGACATGGACCTTGTTGTTCCTTGATTATTTTCCATCTTCTGGCTTGGGGTGTTTTTCTCTGACTGTCTCCTGGCTTTAATAATATTATTAATAATAATACTTATGTAGTTGTTAAAGGTATACAAAGAACTTTATACATAATGTATGGCTCTCCCACTTTTTTCACTTTTAGGGGTGAACCTTTTAGATTTGTTCCCTTTTTAAAATGTTTTTCACTGTTTCCATTTCAGTTAATTCTATCATGAGAAGTAGAATGACAGTAAAAAGTATGACCATACTGTGATCTAGAAGATATGAATTTAATATTCCTGCTAGTTAACCTTTTTTGCCTCTAGTCTCTACTCATTCTAGTCCATCAGCCACTTAGCTATCAAATGGATCTTCTTAAAGAGCAAGTCTGTGACTCCGAATTTCCTACAGGACTGATCAAATGTAAAATTCTAAGTTCATCTTTTTGTTGTTGTTCATTTGTTTTAGTCACATACAGTCCTTTGATACCTCATTTGGGATTCTCTTGGAAAAGATCCTGAAATCATTTGCTATTTTCTTCTCTAGTTTATTTTACAGATGAGGAGCTATTAGGATTAAGTGACTTGCCTAGAGTCACATAGCTAGCAAGTGTCTAGGGGTGGATTTAAATTTGTCTTCCTGACCCTAGGCACTACCCCTTGCATTACTTAGCTGCTCAATAGCCTGGCATCTTCATGTTTTTCCAACCTTCTCAACATTTGGCACATTGATACTGATCTTTTTGCTGTTCATCAAACATTATACTCCATTTGTCAGCTAAAATCCTAGTTTTCTTTTCTGACCCTTCTTAATTTTAATCCTTTTCATTTGAGATTATCTCAATTTGTCCTGTCTTTAGCTTCTCTATATCATAATAGTTTGCAAGACACCCTCCACCCCCATTAAACTGTGGATTTCCTGAAGGGAAGAACTGTTTTTTGACTTCTTTGTTATTTTGAGGTCTTAACACAGTGCCTGGCACATAGTAGATGCTTGATGAATACTAGTTCACAGAATTATTGACCAAGTTCTGTAAAAAGAAAGTGTCTTGATAAAAGTGTTATATGCCTTCTAATGGGAAGAAAGTGAGGAGTCAAACATAGATGTTTGGACTTAAAGCATTGTGTTTTTTACATCATGTTATTTGACCTCCTAAAAAGCTGTTCACAGTGGAAATGGAATGCTTCTTCTTATAGCCAGAACAGTTGACTTCTCACCTTGTCTTATTAAATGTGGAGATCTGAGTATTGCTTAAACTTCTATTTCGAGTTTTTGACAGCTATATTTTGCTAAAATGACTAGGTACACTGGCTTTCCTATATTACCAATGGGGATGTTTATCTATTCACAGATCTTTTTTTACCTTTTTTCCTTTGGGGATTGGTATTTACAGACCATCTTATACTTCTTAGACTAGATTATGTCTGAGTGACCAAGATCATAAGAGGACTATAAACTGCCATTCATTGAGTCACAAAATCAAACCTCAAGGGCCATCTATTTCATCTCTTAGTTACGAAGGAGTCTCTTTCCAACATGCAAGAGGTGGTCAATAAGCCATTAGTTAATGGAAAAGAAAAGATTCAGGAGAGAGAGTTTTTTTAAGTACTTTGAGGATTATCATATAGAAAAGTGATTAGTCTGACTTTGGCCTCAAAGAACAGAATCTATATTAAAATGGATCATAAAATGATTATTTCAAATTATATCTACATGTAAGTTAGACAAAATATTTTTAAAAATAAATGATTAGAGACTTTTGACTATTTCTCTTTTAATTCCTTTTCCAATTGTGAGATTCTGTGATTCTACTTAACACTTTAACCTGGTGTTAGTCTGGTAGCCTGGGCAGGTAGATGGCTCAGTGGATAGAGCACTAGACTTGGAATCCACAAGACTCACTTCCATGAGTTAAAATCTGTCCTCAGATGTGTACTAGATGTCTTTGGGCTAGTCACTTAGCCTTGTTTGTCTCAATTTCTCATCTATAAAATGACCTAGAGAAGGAAATGTCAAACCACTTCAATATCTTTGCCAAGAAAACTCCTGAATGTGGTCACAAAATCATATGAGACTGAAACAACTTGGCAGATTTCATTTCTCATTGAAAATTAAAAAAAATTAAATTTCTGTTCTGCACTTGTTCATAAATAGAGGCAAGTCTTCTTGGGGAAGGAGTAGACAGGCAAGAATGAGAGGACAATGATTTAAAAACAAGCATTTTTGAGAGAATGGTGAAAATGATTTTTTAAATAGTGTGTTTATATGTTTCTATCTAGTACCCGTCAATGCCACCTGCTTCTGGATGTATTCAACTCCACAGAGCATGAACTAACTATCAGTGCCAAGAGCAATGAAGAACTTATTCTACATGCTGGGGAATGTCAAAGGTAAGTTCTTCTTCACTCTCTACATTAATTAATCTATTGTTTTTTTAAAAAATAATAGTAATGTCAAAGATTCATGGGTTTAACAGACTGGTTAAGTTGATACTCTGGTTGTGGTGATATCTGTCTTAGTAATTAGGGACTAGAAAAGTTTCCAAAAACCATGGCTCATCTGTGCTAGGGGAAGGGATTTGTTTCCTTACGTGGCAAGCTATCTAGTACTTAGGTACAATTTTATCCCAAGGATCTTTTCTTTGGTGATATGGTTCCTCTGAGGTTCTATGCCAATTGATTCCTTAGATCTGGATAGACATCACTGCTAGCAACTATCAGCTGCCATTCTCAACAAAAAATGAAGAAGCAGAAAGGTGAAAGACATTTTTTAAGTGTGTTGATTTAACCTAAAGGTGTGTAGAGTACAAAATCAAATTTATAGCATTGATTTATGAGTTAAAAAAATTTGTTCACTGTCTTTTTATATGAAAGCACTATATAGGGAAAAGATTAGAGGACAATGCTGTCATAGTCTGTCCTGACACAGTCTTCCAATTGGAGCCCTAACCATCTACCTGATGTGGGAGGTGGCAGTTTTTCTACATACATTGAGGATTTCCTAGACTGTGTCTTTCTTGTGAGCATCTCAAATTTCCAGGGTTAGGGAAGGATTCTTTGATTATTATTCAGAATCAAGATGATTCTGACATTAGAATGGATGGAATATAAAATGGTTACATAGTCAGGATAGCATTTCTGTTTGATAGACTATAGGCTCATCATTTGATTAAAGGAAAGAATTCAATGCTCTTTGTCAGTGTCTGGAAAAATCTACTGGTCCACAGGTCATTCAAATAATTCTTATGTCTAAGTTTCCTTGAAGTTGTCATGGTGGTTGCCCTCTCCATTTTTATGTTGATTTTTCCCAAGAGGGTATATTTTGGAAAGCTCCAAGGCACCCAAATAATCATTTGACCATGGATATAATGGTGCACAGGATAAGGCAGGGGAAAACTGGTGAGGATCTATCATTTATATAAAAGAACGGGTTTTGTCAAGATAACTCGAATACATTGTAGTGTTTTCCCATGCTATGTGCTCAGGTCCCCCGATAGTCTTGATGGTAGGAGGCATTTGGGATAATGTTCAAGGTTCTCCCTGCTTGACTTAGTTTTAAATGTCATGAAGACTTTTACCATTAGTTGGAGAACCATGGAAAGCATTCATAAATGAGAAATAGCAGTTTTTGATCAATGGTGATAAGACAGAGAAGAGCTGGGAGCTAAATATTTTATTTCAAGAACAGGTAGGTGGCTTTAGTAAAGGAATTGGAAGGGCACTACAACAAAGAGAAGGAAATAAATTTCTAGTAGGACCAGAATCTCATTATGCCCTTAAGATGAGAAGCAGTCCATGGTAAAATCCATCATCACCATGTTTCAGAGAGACTACAGGAAGTTGACAGGAATTGCAGCAAGTTGGCTGGTATCCCCTGAAACCCCGACCTATAGATTTACTTGAATGTTCTGAACACATTGGGAAATGTTGTGTGGGTTTTATATGTAGCCTCTAAATGTCTATGGGCCTAGATAGATCAAGATATGGGTAGAAAATAAATTGTTACTTCATATATATATATATTTTTTTCTGATGTTAATTAGGTTCAACAAAAATTTTGAATATCTTCAGATATTTCTGTATTTTGAGAGGAACATATCAGTTTTAAAAGTGGAGGAATGAAACCATGCTGATAATAAAAAATTAGGGACCCACTGTACCTACATCTTTAACTGATATGCGGCTTTCTTTTTTTAGTACAATTTCAATGTTATATACACCCACAGTGCCTCCCTGCCAGACTCTTATATGATATAGAAATTCTGGCTCTCTCAAATGATCATTTCTTCAACCTGTCAAAAACTGTTGTTGATGTTAGTGCCATAGGATGTCTCAGATCAATTTAGCCTGCTTGGTGGAGTATATAGAGCATGCCAATTTGATTTAGCAAGTCTTAAAATCTTGAGTTCATAAATCTCTTAATAACTTTTAAGGTAATTTTTTTAGAGATAGAAGAGAATATGTCCTTAGGAGGACCAAGCCAGATATTGAAGGCTGTATTCCATTTTTCTCCTCCCAGAGTTCAGATCAGATTGTATTTTCCTTACATTCTTAATTTGGTGATTTTCACCAGTCTAATTGATCCATCAGGTTAGGTATCAAGGTCATTGGACACTTTTTTTCAAATGATTGTATTGAAACACATTGTTTTGACAAAGCTATATTTTCCTGCTTTTTTATGGCAAATATTATTGTGGACAAGTATAAGGCTATACAGTCATCTTTTGACAGATCTTCTGCATTAATTTATAAAGAGGTAATGTCTCTTGTCTTTATTAATGAATTGTTCTGGTTAGACTAAAGTGATGCTCTTATTACTAATTTAATTACTCAATTGTGTTGTGATTAATGCTTTGGGGAAAGAGATATGATTTTAGGGTCTGGCAGTAGGCTTTAGTTGGAGATGTTATACATCTTTTCCAGGAATTTCTACCTATATCTACCCAGCACCTAGAAAAGTGTCTTGAAATAATAAGAGTATGATAATTTTTGTTAAAAAAATAAAACACTATTCTCTCCCTCTGTCCATTTTTCTGCTCCTCCAGCTGCTTCATTCACTAGGGCAAGGATATTCTGTACCAAGACCTATGTCTTATTTTTGGGTCAGAACGAGCATGATATTCTCTGATGATTATTTGTCCCCACTGATGCCAGCAGATCCAGGTTTTAATAGTTGAAACAGGTTGTTCAGTATCTCTTGAAAGAAACTTCATTCTCTAATAGCAAGTTATTTCTCATGAAGAAATTAAGGAAGGTAGCAGTCTAATCAGTTGGATGGAATGATACAGTGGCCTTCTTAACTGTGGGTTTTCCCTCAGGAGAAGAGGTCCATGAATGATTTGCATTGGCCCTAAATGTGGAGACATCTTCTGTTAACTTGGTAAAAGGATCTCATTAGCTTCCTGTGACTCCCAAGAGAAAGCAAAACCTATCCTATTTTGGAGTCACTTGTACACTTCCCAAAAGATTTTTAAAAATGTTTTTGGACTTTCATCAGACATTGGATCTACTTGTTACTGAAACATTTCAGACTGAGGCCCTTTGGAGTGTAGTAAGCTGTCAACATCTGATGAAGTCTATATGTCAGAACAAAAAAGTTAAATCCCTAGTCTTTTGGGGGAAGATGAATTCGACCCTTACTGAGCCATCTCCTCTATATATCCTTCATGTAGTCCCAATTTTTGAGATCAGATAATGTAAAATACAAGTATGTTCAGGGCTTACTACCTCATGCTTCTCCAACTTATCATATTCTATTTGTGAAACTACTACTTGGAAACAAGTTAAAGGAACTCCATCATGTGGAGATGGATGATTAGAAGTTACCTGGGCTCCAGCCTTTTGGATGACTTTCAATGATCTTTGTGGCATCATAGTGTTTAATTGTTAAATGGATGGTTCCCAATATATAGTATAACTTTTTCAATTGGACACATCCTCTCAATATCCCTATCTCTAAAATGGGAACTACAGTATACCACTTTGGGTATTTACTTCTTTACAGTAATAAAGGGTAAGTACTTTTAAAAACTTAAGGTCTTTATTAATAGAAATAATAAACCATTTCATTCATGGGCACAAACCACATGCATTAATAAATATTATGTTATTTATTTAAGATTTATGCTCTGTGTGCTTCCATAAAGATTGGAAGTCATTTCCACATGAAAACAAAACTAGACATTTTCAGGGGAAATTGCATGTTGTTTGTTTAGAGAATACAGGCAAAGTAGATGTATTTTGCCATCAGAATTAGAAGATTTCAACATTTGCTCTTTGATCTCCCTAACATTTAATCTTGATCTCTTATAGGATAATGTTAATAACTCATATTTATATAATACTTTAAGGTTCATTGAGGCCTAAACTAATAAAAATATTTTTGTAGCAATTATGTGCTATAGGCACTTTTATTTATTTATTTTGTTTTTGGGGTACAGACTGTTATTTAACTGGTATACCGTATCTCTTCCCTCCAAAGACCATCTCCCAAAGCAGATCTGTAGCTGTTCTGTAGTTTAAGTCTTAGAAGTTTCCTGGGGCCTTGAAAACTTAAGTGACTTGCTCTGGGTTTTACAGCTAGTAAATCTCACACTATTCAAAACCTAGATACCTTGTCTTCAAATTCAGTGTTCTTACCACTGTTTCCACCCTACTTCAAAATAAAATAAGATTTTTTTCCATTCAAAATTCAAATCCATATTCATCTCTACAAAATTTATGAAATAAAATGAAATTAATAGATACACTTGGACCATTCAGTGTAAATTAAGAATTCTACCACAGAGGGATGGCAGAAATGAACCAGAGTACAGTCTGCTCATCTGGGAACTCTAGTAAAGAGTTTGGCAATGAATGAGAGAATCTCAGGTGCTCAAATGAGGCCTGGAAATAATCTGCAGATTTTAAATACCCTGGTTCTCTGTTATGAGGAACAGCTGATATGGAGTTGCAGAGACCATATGCTTTATAAGATTTTTTAAAAATATATATTGTAATGGAAACATTTTTCCACTTAAAAAGCTGAAGAGCCTGTCTCTGATGGTTGGTGGGGTTCTGATGCTGGGCATTTAAATCATGTGTCTAATTCTCTGTTTTAACAATTTAATTGTTTTAATTATAATAGCAGTGTAGAATATAAAATGTAATAATAAAATTTACACATTGCTTCTTAGATATTTGATTCTCTATAATATGGTAGGTGCTATTATAATCACTATTTTACAATAAAGAAAATAAATGAGAGAGGGAGACACATACACATACACACAGAGACAGAGACAGAGACAGAGAGAGACATCAAGTAACTTGCCCAGGATCACATAGCTAATAATTGAGGCATTGTTTGAACTTTTACTTCGTCTATTCTCATAACTTTATGTTGCCCAATTGTTTCAAGTTAAAAATGCTTGTGGTACCAATCTGAGACATTTATTATGATGATCAAATAAGATGCTCCAGATAAAACACTTTTTTAACCCTTAGAAAGCTAAGACCTCAGGGAGCAAGTCATTCAGCTGATAGGAAATGTAGCTTCTGTTTCCAGTTAGGGAAGGTTCTGTGTCCCAGGGAGAGCACAGCATCACTATAAAAAGAGAATGATAATATCTATACCACCTGTCCTGAAGGGGTGTTGGGAGGAAAGTATTTCACAAGTTTAAAGTTAGTGAAATGGAAATCATTCAATTTTTTACTTAAACCTCCCTGACTCATTATTGCAAACATAATTCCTAGGCAGAGGTTTTTTATGTTAATGAGGTGTTTTTTAAAATAACATTTAAACAATATGTCATGGAGAGTATCTTTTACCTTCACTGATTCTTCTTTAAAGGGCCTTTCAAAATCAGTGACTCATCTCTCAGCCTATGACATTCTGAAAGATTCTGTTAGATAACTGTTACTTTGGTGCTTTGGTGAAGGACCATCACTTTATTTCATTTCAGGTGAATCTAATGAATGGAATCTGGCCTGGAGCATTTCAATTTACCAGTGCTACATACTGGCCACAATACTAAAAAATATAGTTTTTCTTTTTCTTGCTGTCTTGAGATTAGGCATTCCAACTCATCAAAATCATTTTTACCTAAATTAAAGAACTATTGGGACATTGTATTTTGTTTTATTTTTTGTTTGTTTTACATATTTTTCCAAATTATATGTAGATATAATTTTAATAATCATTTTCTAACATTTTGTGACTTATTATAATCCTTCCTCCCACATCTCTGGGCAATGTGTTGTTAAAGGAGAGAGCAGAGATCAGATTATCTGAGTTTTTGTATAATTCTTGGCAAGCTACTTCATTCTTATAATCTTCATTTTTTTCCTCTGTAAAATTGGGAAAATAATACCTGTTCTATTTACCTTTTAGGAAAGTTCTGAGGACAATTTAGCAAACCAAAAACACTAGTTAAATATCAACTCTTTTATTGTGTAATAAATCAGTAATTTGATAGACAAGTATTCATTAAAGACTGAAGTTGGGCTCTCCCTATTCCAAGATAAACAGAGTCCAACTTCAATATAAAGTTCAAAGTCAAGAAATAGGTTGGAAAAATGATCAAACAGCTGCCACAACAACAACAACAAAAAAAATGACCATTAAAAACTATTATTTGGCAGGGAAGGCCAAGATATAGTCAGAAGATAATAGAGTGAAAACAGCTACAAACAAAGCCTCAAAGAAAGTTGTTAATTGCGACCAAGTTCAACAAGAACTCCTGAGTTAAAGAAAGAAATGAGGGGTACAAAAAAATTGAGAAGAGAAATAAGACTGATGCAAGAAAATTATGAAAATTAAATTAGTAGCTCAGTAAAACAAGTACCCAAAAATACTGAATCTGGCCTTAGACACTAGCTGTGTGACCTTGGACAAGTCACTCATTCCACTTTTCTGCTTCATTTCCTCATCTGCAAAATGAGTTGGAGAAGGAAATGACAAACCACTACAAGTACCACCAAAGTATATCTGCCAAGCAAATCCCAAAATGGGGTTACAGAGAGTTGAACATGACTGACAAAGGAATGAACAACAAGCATGACTGTAATGTGTACCCAGTTAGCAAGATATTGGAGATTACCTTCAGCTAGGTTTAAGTTGTGTTAGTAGGAGTGAAGGATGCAAAAATAATTCAGATTGAGTTTTGGCAAGGGAACAACAACCAAAATTTCATCAAAAAGAGATTCCAGAGAAGAGTTCTGTGTGCTTGAAATGGTTGAGTATTGGGTTGAAGTTGAACAGGGAAGATTGTAAAGTCAGAGTAGGGGGTGGAGGAAATAGGAAGTCTTAGTGAGGACAAGGGTTAAGCAAATGAAGATGAAATGATGGTAAGTTATCAGGTTATATCATTTTCTAATTGGGAAATAGAACATGTATGGACGATTGAGACATCTAGTGTAACCATCCCCATTCATGCCTGAGGTGGATCAAAGATCATGAAATTTAAGGAGGTAAAGAACTAGAAGGTTATAGAGTTTGAGAGGTTATCTAAGGAATTATTAAAGACATCTAATATAAGGGTTGGATTTAGGGAGGAAAGAAAGATGTTTAGCGCTAGGTGTAATTTATATTCCTGCTAGTTTATATTGGGGCAATTTTTTTTTTACTCTGGAAAATGTGATTGTATTCCTCTTTAGACAACCTCTCTAGAAATACTTTACTTACTGTCTTGCACTGGCAGTAATCCTTCTTGATCCCTGAGACTTTTAAGGAAGGTGCGATTTTCAGAGAACCTTTAGTTCAAGTACCAGCTAGTGAAAACAACCTGTTTTCATAGGTATGTCCATAGTATTTTCTAGAAAGAGCACTGAATTTCATTGGAGTACTAGAGATCATGATGCTTTTCTTGATACTGTCATAAAATGTCTTTTTGACCTTAGGTAAGACATTTCCCTTCCACTTGACCTCAGTTTTCTCAGCTGAGTAATGAGACAGATGGTCTTTATGATCCCTCTACTATTGTTATTTTGATTTGTCAATTAATGGGCAAAAGTAAGAAATTAGTCAGATACAGAAAACCACCCAAAATACCCATATTGAGGTCTACATGGAGACAATATATAGCAAAAATACTTTCTTTTTTAGTAGCATTTGCTGTTTTATGTTAACTGGTCATTCTTAGAATCATAGAATGTCAGAGCTGTAAGATCCTTAAACCTTGAGTGTTAGAAGAGAAGAACCTTACATGAATATTAAAGACAGAAAGGTTCTTGGGGATCATTTAGGTCAGTCCATTTCGTTTGTACAGACAGGAGAAACAACATATAAGCCCACAGGGTGATAATTTGCTTATGGAAGAACACTTGGTCTTTCATACAAACAACTCATTGGTGATGCTCTTAAGTTGACTCCATATATAGAACTGGATTTACAATTTTCCCAGTACTGACTTTTTTTAAACTACTTATTGGTTCCTTATGTGCAAATCTCCCTTTTCTATGATTACGAATAATATATAAATACCTATTTTACACCGGACCATTAAGGTCATCCTTTTCCTTAACTTATATTATTTTGCTTTAAATACAACTGAATTCTCCATCTCCGGTTCTTACCATGCCCTTTCCTATCCCTATGCCTTTATTTACTCTATCCCTCATTTCTGAAGTAGACTTTTCTTCTTTTTTTTTTAATTTTAAACATTTTATTTGGTCATTTCCAAACATTATTCACTGGAAACAAAGATCATTTTCTTTTCCTCCCCTCCTCACCTCCCACCACCTTTCCCTCTCCCATAGCCGACGCACGATTCCACTGGTTATCACATGTGATCTTGACTCGAACCCATTTCCCTGTTGTTGGTATTTGCATTAGAGTGTTCATTTAGAGTCTCTCCTCAGTCATATCCCCTCCACCCCTGTAGTCAAGCAGTTGCTTTTCATCGGTGTTTTTCCTCCCACAGTTTATCCTCTGCTTGTGGATAGTATTTTTTAGATCCCTGCAGATTGTTCAGGGACATTGAATTGCCACTAATGGAGAAGTCCATCACCTTCGATTATACTACAATGTATCAGTCTCTGTGTACAATGTTTTCCTGGTTATGCTCCTTTTGTTCTGCATCACTTCCTGGAGGTTGTTCCAGTCTCCATGGAATTCCTCTACTTTATTATTCCTTTTAGCACAATAGTATTCCATCACCAACAGATACCACAATTTGCTCAGCCATTCCCTAATTTATGGGCATCCCCTCATTTTCCAATTTTTGGCCACCACAAAGAGTGCAGCTATGAATATTCTTGTACAAGTCTTTTTCCTTATTATCTCTTTGGGGTACAAACCCAGCAGTGCTATAGCAGGATCAAAGGGCAGACAGTCTTTTATCACCCTTTGGACATAGTTCCAAATTGCCCTCCAGAATGGCTGGATCAATTCACAACTCCACCAGCAATGTATTAGTGTCCCCTCTTTGCCACATCCCCTCCAGCATTCATTACTTTCCATAGCTGTCATGTTAGACAATCTGCTAGGTGTGAAGTGATACCTCAGAGTTGTTTTGATTTCTATCTCTCTGATTGTAAGAGATGAGAGAGCACTTTTTCATGTGTTTATTAATAGTTTTGATTTCTTTGGCTGAGAACTGCCTGTTCATGTCCCTTGCCCATTTATCAATTGGAGAATGGCTTGATTTTTTGTACAATTGATTTAGTTCTTTGTAAATTTGAGTAATTAAACGTTTGTCAGAGGTTTTTATGAAGATTGTTTCCCAATTTGTTGCTACCCTTCTGATTTTGATTACATTGATTTTGTTTGTACAAAAACTTTTTAATTTGATGTATTCCAGATTATTTATTTTGCATTTTGTAACTCTTTCTAATTCTTGCTTGGTTTTGAAGTCTTTCCCTTCCCAAAGGTCTGACATGTATGCTATTCTGTATTCACCTAATTTTCTTATAGTTTCCTTCTTTATGTTCAAGTCATTCACCAATTTTGAATTTATCTTGGTGTAGGGTGTGAGGTGTTGATCTAAACCTAATCTTTCCCATACTGTCCTCTAATTTTCCCAGCAGTTTTTATGAAATAGTGGATTTTTCTCCCAAAAGCTGGGATCTTTGGGTTGGTCATATACTGTCTTGCTGAGGTTGCTTGCCCCCAGTCTATTCCACTGATCCTCCTTTCTGTCTCTTAGCCAGTACCAAATTGTTTTGATGACCGCTGCTTTATAATATAGTCTGAGAACTGGGACTGCAAGGCCCCCTTCCTTTGTATTTTTTTTTCATTATTTCCCTGGATATCCTTGATCCTTTGTTCTTCCAAATGAACTTTGTTATGGTTTTTTCTAGATCAGTAAAAAAATTTTTTGGAAGTTCCATGGGTATGTCACTAAATAGATAGATGAGTTTGGGTAGGATGGTCATTTTTATTATATTGGCTCGTCCTACCCATGAGCAGTTAATGTTCTTCCAATTGTTCAAGTCTAGTTTTAGTTGTGTGGAAAGTGTTTTGTAGTTGTGTTCATATAGTTCCTGTGTTTGTCTCGGGAGATAGATTACTAAGTATTTTCTTTTGTCTAAGGTAGTTTTAAATGGGATTTCTCTTTCTAGTTCTTGCTGCTGAGCTGTGTTGGAGATATATAGAAATGCTGATGACTTATGTGGGTTTATTTTGTATCCTGTAATTTTTCTAAAGTTGTTCATTATTTCAATTAGCTTTTTGGTTGAATCTCTGGGATTCTTTAAGTAGACCATCATGTCATCTGCAAAGAGCGATAATTTGGTCTCCTCCTTGCCTATTTTAATGCCTTCAATATCTTTTTCTTCTCTAATTGCTACTGCTAGTGTTTCTAATACAATGTCAAATAATAAAGGTGATAATGGGCATCCTTCTTTCACTCCTGATCTTAATGGGAATGCATCTAGTTTATCCCCATTGCAGATGATATTAGTTGATGGTTTTACATATATACTGTTTATTATTTTTAGGAATGACCCTTCTATTCCTATGCATTCTAGTGTTTTTAGTAGGGATGGGTGTTGTATTTTATCAAAGGCTTTTTCATCATCTATTGAGATAATCATGTGGTTCTTGTTGGTTTGCTTGTTGATGTGGTCAATTATGTGGATAGTTTTCCTAATATTGAACCAGCCCTGCATCCCTGGTATAAATCCTACTTGATCATAGTGGATGACCTTTCTGATCACTTAGTGGAGTCTTTTTGCTAGTATCCTATTTAAGATTTTTGTATCTATATTCATTAGGGAGATTGGTCTATAATTTTCTTTTGCTGTTTTTGTCCTGCCTGGCTTTGGAATTAGTACCATGTTTGTGTCATAAAAGGAGTTTGGTAGAACTCCCTCTCTGCTTATTATGTCAAATAGTTTGTATAGTATTAGAGTTAGCTGTTCTTTGAATGTTTGATAGAATTCACTGGTGAATACGTCAGGCCCTGGGGATTTTTTCTTAGGAAGTTCTTTGATGGCCTGTTGGATTTCTTTTTCTGATATGGGATTATTCAAGAAAACTATTTCTTCTTCTGTTAGTCTACGCAATTTATATTTTTGTAAATATTCATCCATATCACCTAGGTTGGTATCTTTATTGCCATATAGTTGGGCAAAGTAGTTTTTAATGATTACCTTAATTTCCTCTTCATTGGAGGTGAGATCCCCCTTTTCATCCTTGATGCTGTTAATTTGCCTTTCTTCTTTCCTTTTATTAATTAGATTGACCAGTACCTTGTCTATTTTGTCTGTTTTTTCAAAGTACCAGCTTCTAGTCTTGTTCATTAGCTCAATAGTTCTGTCACTTTCGATTTTATTAATTCTCCCTTAAATTTTAGGATCTCTAGTTTGGTTTTCTTCTGGGGGGTTTTAATTTGTTCGTTCTCAAGTTTTTTGATTTGCATTTCCAATTCCTTAATCTCTGTCCTCCCTAATTTGTTAATATATGCACTCAGGGATATGAATTTTTCTCTAAGTACTGCCTTGGCTGCATCCCATAAGGTTTGAAAGGATGTCTCGCCATTGTCATTTTCCTCAACGAAATTATTGTTTCTATGATTTCTTCTCTATCCGATTTTGGAGTATCATATTATTTAATTTCCAATTAATTTTTGATTTGGCTCTCCATGTACCCTTGCCGATCAATATTTTTATTGCCTTGTGATCTGAAAAGGCTGCATTTATTATTTCTGCTTTTCTGCATTTGAGTGCCATGTTTCTATGACCTAGTGTATGATCTATTTTTGTGAATGTGCCATGTGGTGCTGAAAAGAAGGTATATTCTTTTTTTGTCCCTATTTATTTTTCTCCATATGTCTATTAACTCTAATTTTTCTAAGATTTCATTCACCTCTTTTACCTCTTTCTTGTTTATTTTTTGGTTTGATTTATCTAAATTTGATAGTGGTTGGTTCAAGTCTCCCACTAATATGGTTTTACTGTGTATTTCCTCCTTCAATTCTCCTAGTTTTTCTATTAAAAATTTCGATGCTATACCATTTGGTGCATACATGTTGATTAGTGATATTTCCTCATTGTCTATACTCCCTTTTAGCAGAATATATTTACCTTCCCAATCCCTTTTGGTCAGGTCTATTTTTACTTTGGCTTTGTCAGATATCATGATTGCAACTCCTGCCTTCTTTCTATCAGTTGAGGCCCAAAAGGTCTTACTCCAACCTTTAATTCTAACCTTATGAGTGTCAACCCATCTCATATGTGTTTCTTGAAGACAACAAATGGTAGGGTTTTGGGTTCTAATCCAATCTGCTATTTGTCTACGTTTTATGGGTGAGTTCATCCCATTCATGTTCAAACTTATGATTGTCATTTGTGGATTTGCTGGCATTTTGATATCTTCCCCTAGTTCTGACCTTTCTTCTTTACCTATCTCCTTTTGAACCAGTGATTTACTTTAGGTCAGTTTCCCTAGTCCCCTCCCTTGAGATGCTTCCCTTTCTAGCCCCTCCCTTTTAATGCTCCCTTCCCCTCCCCCCTCTCCTTCCCTCCCTTTTTATACTCCCTCCCTCCTCCCCCTCCTTAATTTTCCTTTCTTTCTTGCCCTAATGTGTAAGATAGAATTCAGGATCCCATTGGATCTAGATGTTCTTCCCTCTGAGATTTGATTTCACTAAGAATAAGGTTTAAGTAATTCCACTTCACGCTCTCTTCCTCTCCTTCTCATATAAGAATTCTTCCCCTCCCCTTCCCATGTGTATCTTTATATGGGAAAGATGATTCTATTGATTCCCTCCCATTTCTTGAAGTTATTCTTAGTATTATCGACGGTTCCCCCCTCCCTTTTCCTTTCTTTGCTCCAACTTTCCCCAAATCTTCTTAATGCGCCAATATTTCCCTATGCATGTTTCTTCTAACTACTCTTATGATGCATGCAATTTTGAGAGTTACACAAAACATTTTCCCCACATATTAATATATATAATTTGATGTAAATGTAGTCCTTATAGAAGAGAGTTTGACTTAAAGAAAAAGATAAGATTCATCTCCTTTTCCCTTTCTTTCATATTTACCTTTTCATATTTCTCTCGCTTTCTGTGCTTGGATATCAAATTTTCCACTAAGTTCTGGTCTTTCCTTAGCAAATGCTTGGAAATCTTCTATTTTGTTGAATGCCCATACTTTCCCCTGGAAGTATATAGTCAGTTTTGCTAGGTAGTTGATTCTTGTTTGGAGACCCAGCTCTCTTGCCTTTCTAAATATCGTGTTCCATGCTTTGCGGTCTCTTAGTGTGTTAGCCGCTAAGTCGTGTGTGATCCTTATGGGAGCCCCCTTATATCTGAAGCTCCTCTTCTTGGCTTCTTGTAGGATTTTCTCCTTTTCCTGGAAGCTCTTGAATTTGGCAATTATATTCCTAGGGGTTTTCTTTTGGGGATTTAGTATAGAGGGTGTTCTATGAACCCTTTCTATTTCTATTTTGCCCCCTTGCTCCAGAACGTGTGGGCAATTTTCTTTTATAATCTCCTGTAGAATAATATCGAGATTATTGTTTATCTCTGTTTTTTCTGGGAGACTGATAATTTGGAGGTTGTCTCTTCTCCCTCTGTTTTCTAGATCTGTGACCTTCTCAGTGAGATATTTTATGTTCTTTTAATTCATTAACTTTTTGGGGTTTGCTTTATTGATTCTTGCTGTTTTATGATCTCACTTTCTTCGAGTTGCTTAATTCTGGACATTAGGGTCTGGTTTTGCTTTTTAGCTTTGTCTGCCCTTCTATTGGATGCTTCGAGCTCTTTTTCCAATTGAGCATTCTTTTCTGTCAGACAGCTGATCTCTTTCTCCCATTTTTCTTTCCAGGTTTCCATCTTTTGTATAAATTTCAGTTTGAGATCTTCCAGAACTTGTTGATAGTTTCCATTTTGGGGGGCTTGTTCTGATTTTTTTTGGATTTCCTCCTCATTCTCTTCTTTTCCTTGGGCACTTCCACCAAAGAAGTTTTAAATAGTCGCCTTTTTCCCGTTCTTCCTGGAGGCTTGATTTTGTGCCTTGTGAGCCATCCCTTTGGTGGTTTAATTCCCCTTTCCTTTTTGGTCTGGGTCTGGGTGATATGGGTGGGTTTTCTCTACACTTTTCTTCTTACATCTCTATCACTTGAAGACACTTCCACCACATTCCAACTAAAGCACCACCTATTTCAATGTAGTTTTCCCTCAACTCTTTAGATGACGGTGACATCTTCCATTGTAAATATCTCATAATTCTTTTCTACATGTCCCTTTATTCTCCTTTTATATCAGTTATTAGGATATATGGTTTTCTTCATCATTATCTTTTAAGATTCTGGAGATCAGGACGTTTGTCCTGCATATTTGGGTCTTCATAACCAAGCACAGTAGATAATGTAAATGCTTATTGAAATGTGAGTCCCTTTTTAAAAAAAAAGTAATCTATAGTAATTCCTTTTATACTAGTTTCTGATGTCCTCATAGTGGGACTGGATGTCAAGAAAACAAGTGCTCTATATACTTATCTCTTTTCAAAACAGATTTTTGATTTGTTATATTTCTTAAGTGATACTTCATGAGTGATCTCTCTACCCCTTCCTCCGATTGTCATACACTAAGACCTGAGTATTGTAAAAATAATAGACTAAATTAATTGATTTCAGATATAAACTGATTTGATACTCTGCTTGCTGTGCTTTGTGCATCTGAAAACTACTCAAACTCTACTTTAAGAAGATTTGATTAAGCTATTCCCCATTTTTAACAATGGAGGTACTTGGTAAGGAATGTATTGAGAACTTTTAAATTTTTTCCACCCTATTCAGACAGTACCTTAGGGAAAGATGAAGTTGCAAACTCCTGATTGAACAATGAAAAGTCCCTTCATGGTTGCCAAAACTGTAACCGGGAAAACATGATTGCCAAAACTGTGAATGTTAAACACTAAAAATTATCCTTTACAGTTTTGGCATTTACAGCTTTCAACATTCACAGTTTTGGCAACCACGTTTTGGTTGTTGCAGCTTACAAAGTATCTTCAGTTTATATAAGTGAAGTGAAGCTTATAAGTGAATTTCTCTTCAGGGCCAGGGGCAAGGATGCTAAAGAGACTCTTGTTATACAAAAACAAACTATTTATTGAGAATATAAGGATATAAAAGGATTTCTAACTCTTAAGAGATTCTAACTCCACCCAAATAAAACTCCCTGGTTCCACAAGAAGCTGCTCCTTCTGTTTCCACAGGGTACACTGATCCTTTCTCATCTGACTAACCCAAATATTCCCTAATCTACAATAATATAACACTATTATCCTCATAAGAAGTATATAATTATTAACTTTATCTCCAGGTTATCAAAATAAGAAAGGCCAGTTGGGTGAGCCTCAGCAATTACCAAGTTAGAACTTTGAGCTTTAGGAAACTCAGAGTCCAAACCAAACACCAGGTCTTTCTTTTGTCTTCTCAGAGATAAAACAATTTATAAAACAGCAATAGACAGTCACTAGTGTTTCCCAAGTTGGAAAAGGAAATCACTTAGCTCCCTCAGGCTTTTCCTTTCTTTCCTTTTACCTCACTGAGGAGAGAGTGAAAAAAAATGTCACCTGCTCCCAGCACTCAGAGAGTAACTGCCTCTCCCAGAGAGTAACAGCCACACCCAGAAAATAACTGCAACAGAAAAACCCTTATACTGTCTAAATTTGAAACTGACATTGTCTCAGTTCTGTTTCAAACTCCAATTATTTCTCAAGCTAGTTTCTCTACTACTTATCTCTAAAGTAATATAACAAGACTTAATTTCTAATATCATCCTTATAGTATGTACACATATGCATTGAATCATTTCAGAAATAATTTCTTTTTTTTTCCTCTTCCAGTGTGAAGTAGAATGTTATCTTTCCATGGAGTTGAGAGATTCTTTGGCAGTAATGAATGATATGCTACAAATGAATGGAGATTCTATAGAAACTCTCAATAGCTTTATAGTCTGTATGTCTGAGTAATTACATGAGGCAGCTTAATATAACTGAAACAGCTCTAGACTAGAAGTTTGAAATCCAGGTCCCGATATTGTCTCTGCCACATTCTTAGTATATTTTATGATTCTAGGCAATAAATAATTTCCTTTGCTGAGACCTCAGTTTCCTCTTCTGTGTATAAAATGAGAGTGTTATACTAGATTGATCTCCATGGGATAATTTAACCCTGATGTCCTCCATTCAGAGGTTTCTTCATAACATTCTATGATCTTCTGATTTTAATTAGGCATTTAACTTACAGTTTTTAAATATGACAAAGAACAACAGCAGGAGTTTTAGAAGAAGCTGCATGAACCCAAAAAATACAATGTAATATTAATAGCATTTCCTTTAATTTATTGAAAAACTTAACTATAGTAATTATTGATTCTCCCATGATTATCAAATTATAAAAATTAAATTTCATGACATCTGCAATGTGAATAAATCACTTTGTAATTTATAGTAATAGATAGTATCCTATTGCATGCCTTGAGATCTCCAATTCATTTCAATTTATCCCTTAGTGATTCTGTTTTAACATTCTGTACACAACATGTCTGGCATTGAAGGATTCCAAACAGCAACATCAGTACAAAGATTTATTTATATGATGATCTGAATATATCAGTTCTGCCATTCATTTTGGTGGTACATCCAGATGAGTTATGAGATACTCTCAGGACATGAGACAAATGATGATTCCTTGAAAAGAAACCTTGTGGGCTAGAGCTAATAGACTTCTTGTCTTGAAATCACCTTTGACTCCTCCCACTTCCTCTTTATTTATATCCATTTAGGTGTGGTGCCCTATTGAGCCTATCTCTGGATAGGTGTTCTATTTAACACTTCTTTGAAAGGTGGTACAGGCTACCACCCTAGAGGTCCAACAGAGATACTTTTTTATAAGAGGCAATTGACCTTAGGTGGTTAAATGGAACTAGGGTGCTAGTCACTGGCAACTAGAATATGGGGAAAATGGTCAGTTGAGCTAACAGTAGTAAAAGGGAGAAATCTGAACTCCTAGGGGGTATCCCCCAAACCCTAAGAGCAGGTATTGAACAAATTATCTACTTCTAATTTCATAATTATTAATTAATTTACATAGGCAGACATAGAAACCAAGTTGATGGAACAGTGGATGAAACACTGGACTTGGAGTGAAAAAGATCTTAGTTTAAGTCCTGCCTCAGATAATTAGCTGTGTGATTCTGGACAAGTTACTTATCCTTTCTCTGCCCCGGTTTCCTCATACATGATATGATAGTAATAATAGTGCCTACCTCCCAAGAGTGTGGTGAAGATAAAATGAGATAATATTGCAAGTCTTAAAATGCTTTATAAATTACATGTGATCCATCTTATTTGCAAACATTCCAGTCCTGCCTGGACAACAGGCTGTCTGCCAAGGGACCACTCACTGAAAGCTCAATCGAGAAATGGAACCAGTTCAGAGATGCAGTGAAGGAAACATCAAAGGCAGTCCTAGGCCCCAAACAACGCAACCACCAGGACTGGTTCGACGAGAACAACACTGCTATTGAAGACCTATTGAGCAAAAAGAACAAAACCTTTATGGAATGGCAAAATAACCCAAACTCTGCTCCTAAAAAGGACAGATTCAAGTCTCTCCAAGCCATGGCGCAGTGTGAGATCAGAAAGATGCAAGACCGATGGGGGGGGAAAAAGGCAGAAGAAATCCAGCGCTTTGCTGATATGAAAAACTACAAACAATTTTTCCACAATATGAAAAACTACAAACAATTTTTCCACGATACGAAAAACTACAAACAATTTTCACCACCACTCCCTTGCTATCCTCTGATGGTGACACTCTCATAAAAGATAAAAAAAGCATCAGCACCAGGTGGAAAGAACACTTCAGTCAGTTTCTCAACTGACCCTTTTCAGTCGACCAAAGCACCCTTGACCAGATCCCCCAAAACCGCACCATTGAACAACTTGACGTCCTTCCTTCAAGAGAGGAAGTCCAAAAAGCCATTAAACAAATGAGTACAGGCAAGGCACCCGGTAAAGATGGGATCCATCCCAACCGAGGTGTACAAGGCCTTAAAAGGAAAGGCACTCCAGGCATTCTACATAGTGCTGACCAGCATATGGGAAGAGGAAGACATGCCCCCAGAACTCAGCAATGCCTCCATTGTAGCCCTATACGAGAACAAAGGCGCAGGAGCAGCCTGTGACAACTACAGAGTCATCTCACTACTCTCCACTGCTGGATAGATCCTCGTCCGTGTTATACTTAACAGACTCCTGTCATCTGTTTCAGAGCAGAACTTGAATGTAGCTTCTGACCAGATCGGAGCACCATCAACATGGTCTTCCCGATGAGTCAAATGCAGGAAAAATGCCTTGAACAGAACCCGAGTCTCTACATTGTCTTCATAGACCTGACAAAGGCATTTGACACAGTGAACAGGGACACATTGTGGGTGATCCTTAGCAAGCTTGGTTGCCCAGCAAAATTCGTCAAACTGATCCAACTCTTTCATGTCGACATGACAGGGGAAGTCCTATCTGGTAGAGAGACTTTCGACCTCTTAAACATCTCCAATGGCGTGAAACAAGGCTGTGTCCTCGCTCCGGTACTATTCAACCTATACTTCACCCAGGTATTACAGGATGCTGTGATGGATCTAGACCTGGGCGTCTACATCAAATACCAACTAGATGGCTCACTATTCGACCTTTGCCACCTGACTGCAAAAACAAAGACAATAGAGAGACTCATCCTGGAAGCTCTCTTTGCAGATGACTGTGCTCTCATGGCCCACCAAGAAAATCATCTTCAAACCATTGTGGACAGGTTCTCTACCACAACAAAACTGTTTGGCCTGACTATCAGCCTCAGCAAAACAGAGGTCCTGTTCCATCCTGCACCGGGGACGCCAACTAACCAGCCGTGCATTACAATCAATGGCATGCAGCTTTCTAACATCAACACTTTCATGTACCTGGCAGCACCATCACCAATGACGGGTCCCTAGACCACGAGATTAATGCCAATATCCAAAAGGCCAGCCAGGCACTCGGGCGGCTGTTCTGCAAAGTCCTCCAACACAGCGGTGTAAGCACTGCGACGAAGCTCAAGGTGTATAACGCAGTGGTCCTCAGCTCGCTCCTGTACGATTGTGAGACATGGACACTGTACCGGAAGCACATGAAGCAGATGGAGCAATTCCACCAATGCTCCCTCCGGTCAATCATGAGGATCCGATGGCAGGACCGAATCACCAACCAGGAAGTCCTCGACAGAGCCAACTCCACCAGCATCGAAGTCATGGTCCTCAAAACCCAGCTACGATGGTCTGGACATGTCATCCACATGGACCCACAGCAAATACCAAGACAGGTATTCTATGGTGAACTGTCAGCTGGACTCAGGAAACAAGGCCGAATAAAGAAAAGATTCAAGGATCAGCTAAAGTCAAAGTTGAAGTGGGTTGGCATAACACCAAAGCAACTAGAACTCGCTGCCTCTGACAGAAGCAGCTAGCGAACCCACATTAACCATGCCGCCATCACCTTTGAAGATGAGTGACGTTGACATCTTGCCGCTACGTGTGAACGCCGACACCAGGCCACAACCGCACCTCCTGTAACAACTGGCGTTCCATGCCCCATGTACCACAAACTCTGAGCCTCAGCCTTTGGACTTCAAAGCCAAATGAGGGTACATCAATAGATGATAATGCACAAAGACAATTGTCATTCTCGGTCGCCGAGAGACTACCACTATACATATAAAATTTGATCCTTACAACTCTGTATAGTGTTATTTTTGTCCCTATTTTATAAATAAAAAACTAATATTGAGAGAGATTAAGTGACTAAACCAGGCTTATATAACTAGTAAATTGCTGAGACAGAATTTGAACTCAGATCTGCATGCTTCTAATGTCAGTGATCTATCATCTGTGCCACCTAGAAGCTAATCATTAAAGAGAGAGGATCAATCAAATCTTATTTTGAATATTTCCTCCCTTCATCCTTTCCTCCTTTCCTCTCTTCTTTCCTTCCTTTACTCTCTTCCTCCTATCTTTTTTCCCTAGCTCCCTTTCCCCTATCTTTCTTTTTTCACTATCTCCCTTTCCTCTCTTCTTCTCTCCCTTCTTTTCATCCTTCCTTGATTGTTTTATTAAAAGTACAGGACCTCAGTAATGTTTTTGTTAAAAGGAAGAATAATAACTAAAATTTGGAAGCCATTACATTAACTTTTTAATTGTCCCCAAAAGACAAAATAACAATAAGTCTATATTTGATTGACCAAAATTGTGTAAAAAGAATCAAGGAAGATAATGTATTTACTATTATACTTAACTCAATATTTACAGCTTTTAGGCATAAGATTCAAAGGAAGTTACACAAGTTTAAAAACCCATGATGAGACATTTACCATTTCTTTTCTATTTGTTTTATTTTGCATAGTCACTATTCAAAACAAATTTTTTTTTTTCGCTTTGACTCTTACTTTTATATTTGTCTTACAAAAACCATTGCTGGTTGTAGAGAAACAGAGGTTGAGCACTGTACCCTTTTCCTATTTATGAAGCAGTCTTTCTCAACTCTTGCTTAACAACACATGACAAATTAATTTTGTACTCGGGTAGCCTGGCTACCTAAAAAAAAAAAATATTAGGCTCTTTTTTTAAAACCCTCTTTAACTCTTCATACCTACACTCTGGAGCTCAGATGAAGTTTACTTAAACCTTAGGTTTTGGTTCATATCTAGGGTCTCTCAAAAAGGAGAGTAGAAGGATGCATAGTGTACAGTATAAATCATGTAGAGGACAGCTATTTTTTCCTTTCACAAATGAAATGCTAAATATATACAAGACTCACAAGCGCATAGAAATATGATCGAAAAATGCAAAAGAAACTGTCATAATGGAGCTTGATGATGTGCTAAATAAACACTTTATATGTCAACTCTGTTCTGTCCTGAGTAAAGCCAGCTTGGGTAGGTTGGGCTTATTTTCCAGTAAAACTATAGCAGCTAAAATGGGATTCTTCCTTAAGTTGCAGTTGTCACTGGGGACTCGAAACTCTGAAATTCTTGCATTTACAAGGTGACCTCCATATACTTTTTAGGTTTGCTGTTTGGCTACTTATAATAAGGAAAGAAATAAAACATAAGAGGTACCTAGAGGTCTAAAACATCAGGGTTAGATTCACCTAAGCCTAAATATCCTCTTTAGCTGTTAAATGCTCACAGTTCACCATTTTTTGCCTTGAGTGACTAGAGGTATCAGCTTTTTTTTTTCTCCTTCCCTCCAGGAATAGATTCAAATAATGCTGGCATCATCTTCAGGGAGAAGCAAAGCTTTTTCAAAATTCTTTCCTCCTTATACAATAATATATTGTTATCTAAGCTATTATTTTTATTAATATTATATCCCTTTCATATTAATAGAGATGCATTTGTGATCCATAATACATTATATTTTATTGTCTATTTGAATCTTCCAGACTTTTTAATGCATTTTTAAAAAAGCAAATTTGTTTTACTGTTTGAAATTTGGAGAGCGATTAGACTATTTCCTGCATGATCTCAGCCTTAAATCAATATTCAAATCAGATAATTATGGCTCATCTTTCTCAACAGCAGCCCAGGGAGAAAAATGTGGGGAGCATTGGTATAGATGGATTTCAGAGACATACAAGATGTTTGGACTGACATGAAATACTACAAGAATAAGGCTACCCTAATATCAGATTAATAACCTAGTGTTTGCTGCTGTTTGGACTGGGGATGGGATGGGGAGGTCAGGTTTGTGTTTGGACAAACCCAGAAAATAATGCTGAGCTTCCTGCATGTTTGAAGAGTGGAGGGTTTCATTCATACTTGAGGGAGTTTCCAATGCCTAAAACTTAAAAGTGGAAGGTACCTTAGGAATTGGGCTGTCTTACTATCTCATTGTATAGAGGAGAAAAAGCAAGATTTTGAGAACTTAAAAGATTTACAAGAATTTATAATTACTAGGAGCAATGTCCCATGTTGTGCTGACAGATGAGAAAATTGAGGCTCAGAGAGATGAGTGACATTTCTAAAATCATGTAACTTTTTGCCATCTTACCTTTTGCCACTTAACTGATGTAGATACTACAGTTTTATCATAGATTTTGATTTTGTGGAATTATAGATCTCTTACTGGAAGGGAATATAGAGTTTACTTAATCCTTCTCATTAGTTTTATAATTGAATAAAATGAGACCCATAGAGGTTAAGTTAATTCTCAAGGGCACCATAGGCAGCTAAATGTCGTAGTAGAGAATGTGTTAGACTTTCAATATTGAAGACTCTGAAAAAGCCAACTACTGTTTCTTGCTCTCAATTTCTTCACATATAAAAAAGATCACTTATCTCAGAGGGTAGTTGTGAGAATTAAATTCATGATGACAATACTATATTCACATGGTACTTTAACATTTACAAAATATATTCCACAACAGTGTTATGAGGAAGGTAATTCAGGTACTGTATTACTGACTTCATTTTAAAGGTGAAGAAACTGGAATGACTTTTAAAAAATCACTTGTTGGCAAATCACAGTCACATCTATGATTTGAATTGAGGTAATCTTATGATTCCTTCATAAATATGAAGAAGTGTTTATTCAATTACTCTTTGATCACCTCTAAGGAAAGGGATTACACAACCTCTTGAGGCAATAAATTACTTATTTGAACAGCTCTCCAAAGTTAAGAAATTTTCTTTATTTGTTACCTAAATTTATCTTTTTGAATCCTTATTGCTTTCCCTTTTGGTTCTATTCTCTCTTGGAAATCTATTCCCTCCTGCACATCATAACACATCAGATATTTTAACCCAGTTATCATGCCTCTCCCCTCCCTCCCCAAGTTTTCTCTGCTCTAGGTTATATATGCCCAATTCCTTCAGCCAATTCTCATATGACATGGACTCAAGACTTTTCACTATCCTGAGTGACTTTTTTTGGTTTACTGCCTAGTTTACCAATTCTTTTTTAAACTGCAACATTCAGGATTGAGCATAGTGCTCCAGATTATTCAATATGATTTAGTTACAAAGTTCTCATTTGCTCTTTACAATGGGACTGTGAAGTAGGCAATATAAGGTTGGATGGATGGATGGATGGATAGATAGATAGATAGATGCACAGATGGATAGATAGTACTTAACTTGGTGAAGTACTAGAGATACTAAAACCAACATAGTGTCAAAGAATTGATATTCTCACAGAAAGTGGAAAGGAGGAGCATCCCAGTGGGTAGGTGCACAGAGAGCACTTTTTTTTTTTCGTATCCCATTTGGTTTACTTTTTTTAGTGTCTACAACTCATTCAGCTGAGCAGGAGGTTCAGTTGACTCCAGTTCCAACTCCTCATGCCTCAAACTCAAACTCAAAGTAATGTGGATCAAAGTAGTGAATTCGGATGTAGCCGTCTTCTCCACTGCTGCTGTAGCTCTTGCCATCAGGATGGAAAGCAACACTGTTAATGGGACCAAAGTGATCTTTGACTCTTCCAAACTCCTCTTCAAAGGCAAGATGAAAGAAACTGGCTTCAAATTTGCCAATTCTGGTGGAGGTTGTGGCTATATCCATGGCCTCCTGTCCACCACCCAGGACTATGTGGTCATAGATTGGGGGAAAGAGCAGCTGAGTTGACAGGTTGCTCAGTCCTGAATGTTTTTTGGTGCTCAAGTGTTGTGGAGTCAGAGTTTGGCTGTATTGTCCTTGGATGCAGTGACAAACATTGTCATATCTCAAGAGGTCTGAATGTCGTTGATCTGCCTTGAATGTTCCTTAACATTCACCATCACTTCTCCAGACTTAGCACTGTATTGGTTGAGCTCCCCATTTTCATGGCCAGCAACGATGCATTCCCCTAAGGGTCCCCACACAGCACTTGTGATTTTAGCATCAGCATTACAGGGGATCTTCATATAGGGTTCATTGCTATCGATCTGGCTAAGGTCTCGCAGGTCAAAGAAACTGACAAAGCACTGGTACCCCATCTGTTTGTCTGTGGAGAACATGATGATGCTGCCCCCAAAGTTGAAGCCACACGTAAGGACAGCTGAGTTGGTCTTCAGCAGAGCCAGTTGTTTCCCTGTTTCACAATCCCAGAGACAGCAACTGTTGTCAGCGGAGCCAGTAAGGACATGTTTGGTGTCCCAGTCAGCATCCACACACCACATAACTCCAGTGTGTCCAGTGTAGGTGCCCAGCCTCTCGCCGTTCACTGAGTACCACACATTGACAATCGGGTCCTTGGCCACAGTGAAGAGCAGGTCTCCCTCGTGGTTGTACTTGATCTGCATAATGGATCACTTGTGGCCCTGGAGCAGGATTGGATTCATCGCGGTGGCCGCGGCTATCCCACTCGCACTACCAGACAGTGCGACAGCGTGAGGTCCTATGGGAAGTCCTGAGTTCAGAAGTGTGATCCCAGGAAAGTCACTTAATCCCAGTTACCTAGACTTTGCCTGCTGGGAGCCATCAAAGTCTATGCTATTTGACAAAGGGCAAAGCAGCCCCCAGGAAGAATGGAAATACCCACTGAAACCTCCCTACGTGACTTTCCTTATTATTATCCCTTTATTATTGGAATTACTATGATTATTATTTTTCCTTAGTTCCATGAAAAATAAATGAGAGCAACATGCTTGCAGGGTTAATACAGATGTCCTACTCTATCCACCCAGGATATTACCAGGAGAGCCCACTTACAAAATTAAACCTAAGCATTCTTATATACCCACTTAGATAGGACCCTCTTTTCTAGATATAAAAACTTCTGGCAAATCTGTGCTTTCAATTCCCTAACCTATATCTGGGTCATGTTGATTCTACCCACTGAACCTGCCCTTAGCAACAATGTTTCATTAACTATCTCCCTAGGCTTCCTGTCTGTTGTTAGGTTCCATGGAAACGTGTATGTTGAGAATGAAACTGTGTACCAAGTAGATGTGTGATCATGAGGGTATAAAATAAAGCCAGACCTCAGCCAAGGTGGAGCAGTTTATCCTATGAAACCTGTGCTGCAGGTTGAATATGAAAGCTGTGTCCCATCCGTCATTCCACTGACACCTTCCCACCTCCAAGACTCCATCCCTTGTGGGAGGCTGGTCCACCCCACAGCATTTGTCACTCTTTCCCTTATAACCAATATTTAGAATCAGTACTGAAACAGAAGATAATGTTTTTTTTAAGTTTTTTATTTTTTTCAGTTGCATGTAGAAACAATTTCTGAAAATTGTTTTCTGACATTTTATGATTCATATTTCCCCCCTTCTCCCTCTCTCCAAGGCTGTAAATGGCCTGATATAAGGATTACCAGTGTTTTCATGCAATATATATTTCCATATTTCTCTTGTCATGATAGAAGACAAATATTATATACACAGTTAAAAACTTATGAGGGAAATAAAGTGGAAAATGGCATTCTTTGATCTTTATTCAGACGCCAACAGTTTCTTCTTTGTCTGTAGATAGTATTTTTCATCTTGGTTCCCTTGTGGATATCTTGGGAACTTGTTTGCTGATAACAATTTAGTCCTTCAAATTTGATCATCATATAATATTTCTTTGACAGTATATATACATTGTTCTCCTGGCTATGCTCACCTGACTTTGCATCAAGTCATAAGACTTCCCAGGTTTTTCTCAACTCGTCTTGTTCATCATTTCTTATAGTGCATTAGTATTCTGTTATGACCATATGTTACAACTTGTTCATCCATTCCCCAAATGATGTACAACATGTAAATTTCCACTTCTTTGTCACTACAAAAAAGAGCTACTATTTTTTTTTATACAGGTAGGCCATTTTCCCTCTTCTTTGATCTCTTTAAAATATAGACTCAGTACTAGTATTGTTGAGTCAAAGGGTATGCATAGTTTTATGACCCTTTTCATGTGGTTCCATATTGTTCTCCATAATGGTTGTACCATTTTACAGTTCCACCAACAGTGTATTAGTGACCCAGTTTTCCCACATTCCCTCAAAAATCTGTCATTTTCTTTTTCGTCTATCTGATAGATGTGAGGTGGTACTTCAGCATTGTTTTAATTTTCAATTCTCTAATCAATAGTGATTTGGAGCATTTTGCCATTTAACTATAGCTACCTTAATGTTTTTTTCATTTGACAATTTCCTGTCCATGTTCTTTGACCATTTATCAATTGGAAAATGATTTCTGTTCTTATAAATTTGATTCCATTCTCTGTATATTTGAGAAATGAGGCCTTTGTCACTGATATTTGATGTAAATTTCCCCCTTGAATTTGTTGTTTCCTTTCTAATCATGGTTGCATTGGTTTTGTTTGTAGAAAACCCTTTTGATTTAATGTAGTCAAAACTGTCCATTTCCTTTTTTGTAATGTTCTCTATGCCTTATTTAGTCATAAAATCTTCCTTTATCCATAAATCTGACATGTAAACTTTTCCATGTTTCCCTAATTTATTTATAGTATCACTCTTTATTTCTGGATCAAGCATCCATTTTGACTTTATTATGGCATATGGTATGGGATGTTGGTCTATATTTAGTTTTTGCCCTACATGTTTCCAATTTTCCCAGCAGTTTTTGGCAAATTATAATCTCTTCCCCCAAAGTCTTAGATTTTTAGGTTTATCAAGCACTAAGCCGCTATTGCCATTAATTATCATGTGTTGATTACCTAACCTATTCCATTGATCTACTACTCTATTTCTTAGCCAGTATCAGATTGTTTTGATGATTACTGCTTTATAGTATAGTTTGGAATCTGATATGCTGGGATTCCTTTGTTTCAGACTTTTAAAATTGATTCTTTGGATATTCTTGACCTTTTATTCTTCCAGGTGAATTTTGTTATTATTTTTTCTAGTTCTTTGAACTGATTTTTTCAGTAGTTTTATTGGTATGGCACTGAATAGATAATTATTTTAGGTTGGGTTGTCATTTGTATTATCCTTGATCTGGCCTACTCATAAATAATTAATGTTTTTCTAAATGTTTAGGTCTTACTTTATTTGTGTAAAAAGCATTTTGTAATTGTGTTTATATAGTTGCTGGGTTTGTTTTGTTAGGTATACCTCCAGGTATTTTATACAATTGAGAGTTATTATGAATATAATTTCCTTTCCTATCTCTTTCTGTTGAACTTTGTTGGTGGTAGATAGAAGTGCTGCTGAGAAATGTGGGTTTATTTTGTATCCTGCAACCTTGTCAAAGTTATTAATTATTTCTATTAGTTTTTGGTTGATTCTTTAGGATTCTCTAGGTATACCATCATGCCATCTGCAAAGAGAGATAACAATTTTTCTTCATTGCCTAATCTAATTCCTTTAATTAAAAAAAATAGAGCTGAAAACCTAAGAGGGAGTGGGAAAACTACACAGTTGGTTGATCAGAAATGGAAGTGGAGACTTGATTTTGGGAAGCATAAGGCAAAAGCTCCCTCTTATTTTTTATTTCCTTCCTATAACAAAAAGAATTGCTACAAATATTTTTGCATATGTAAATGTCTTTACTCTCTCTTTCATCCCTTTTGGAGTAGACCTAGATGTAGTAGTATATCTGGATCAAAGGACATATGTATTTCTATCAGCAGTGAATTTAGTGTACTATTTTTTCATATTCATTCCTACAATTTCCTTTTGTCTCCATCCAAATTGGTTGTGTAAGGTTGGCCCTAAGAATTGTTTTAATTTACACATATTTATTAGTGCCTATAAAAGTATGGCTATTAAGAGTTTGTATTTCTTCTTTGGGAATTGCCTATTCATATACTTAGGCCATTATCTGTTTGAGAATGTTTCTTGTTTTTATATATTTGAATTGTTACTCATATTTATTGCATATTAGACCACTAAAAGAGAAACTTAAAGCAAACATTTTCCTCAGTTATTTCCCTTCCAATATTATTTCACTGATTTTGTTTATGCAAAATCTTTTAAAATTTTACTATATTCCTCTGTCATATATTTTATCATAATTAAAAAATATTTTTATCATCCCTATTTTTCAGATGAATGAACTAAAACCCAGATATCAAAAGTTATTTTCTAGAGGTCATATTATTTGGTATTTATTCACACTGAGACTCAAAACCACATCTTCTGATTCTGGGTTTGTTTCTGTTATATGTCCAATTTTCTCTATTCTTTCAAGGTGTCTTAAATGTAAATATGTAACTTAATAATACTTTGACTCTAACGTTTGAGACCTGGAATTACTTTTCAGTGTGAATGGATCTTCAATCAGAGTGTGTGTACAATAAGGAACTAATAAAATTCATATTAATTTCATGGTAAAGGTAGTGAGTTCACCCACTGAAAGAAATCATGACATGTTTTGAAAATAAGGTTAAAGACATATAAGGCTATATATTAATTGACTTTATTGCACTGGAAGGGATCCAAAGCTTATCTATTCTATCATTTATTCTAATTTTGCAGATGAAGAAAAAAAGTCTAGATTGAAATGATTTGCTCTTGCCCAAGTTCACAGAGTGAATTAGTGACAAAGCTAGAAAACTAGACTTCCGTCTCATCAAGGACTCGAGCCATGTTTTGGTTAACTGATAAAAAATAATCAGAGCAGGGGGCAGCCAAGTTTTGTTTTTTGTATGTGTTTTGTTGTTTTTAGCAGAATGAGGCATGTGTCAAGACATTAAAGATTAAGAATTTAAAGAAATATAGCTCCAACAAAAGACAAAAACAAATTTCTATTACTTTGGCTTAGATTTCCTATTTATGTTCATTATATTTCTCCCTTTTCCTTATGTAGTCAAACCTAGATTTCTCAGAAGTTTCTTGTCCAGTTTTGTGATGATATAGACTTAATGAAGTATGGAGTATAAAATATTAGATCCAGCAAGGGATCTTTTAAAGCATGGATAATATTACACAGTCTTTATTATATTAAGTATTAAAACATAGATCATTAGAGCTATATGAAAGAAAATATAGGGTTCAATAGAGTCAGGATATTTTTTAGAATCTGGAATGTTTGAAAACTAAACGTAGCCTAAATTGAAAGAGATCTGATAATATATAGCAATGGATCATGTACTATAGAGTGGTATCCAAACAATAATGCAGCTGATGCCTTGATATGACCATGCTGTTTATCTGTTCCAGGAGCTTCACTGGCTTCCCTCTGCAAACTTCTTTGTTAGTCTTTTAAAGTCCTGTACATTTTGGTCTTAGATTGTCTTTTTAGACTGAATACCATTTGTTCTGCATCACACACATTATGCCTCAGCCAAACCAACTTGTTTGATTTTCTGCCTCCCACCTCCAGGCCTTTGTAGAGGCTGATCTCCTTGGATAAAATCCTTTTTTTCTTTATCTCTGCTTTTTGGAATTCCTAGATCCCTTCAAAATACAGACCAAGTTCCAATTCATTTAAGATTCCTTTCCTGATTGCCCCAGTTATTAATGGCAACTCACCATTCAAGATATATTTGTGTTGTATTTTTTTTCCCTTTTCTTGGCTTTTTTTTCTGTATCTTCCTAAGAGAATAGAAGTTCCTTGAGGAAAACATTGGCTCACTTTGATATTTGTTTTCTCAGTGTCTAGCATAGAGTCTGGCAATAATTCATAGTTAAATTCTTGTGATTTGATTGCTTGATCTTTTCTAGTCTTTTCATTTTAAAGAGTATAATTGGTTGGTTAGAATCCAGCTTTACTATCTTCTCATCCAGAACTCTTTTTGCTACTATAAGATGCTAGTGGAAATTTCCAGGTCCTCTATTTCTCCTCTATTTTTCATTAGCATGACAATTGGCTATTTCACTGGTAGATAAAAAGTAGGAAATTAAAGGAAATGAGATTCAACTAGGGCTCTAGTTTCTTATTGAAAATGAGCTATTTGGCTATTGGGTTAAGTCATGGCCTTTGTGAGGAGCTTCACTGAAGCTTTTTTTTTCTCTTTTTAAAAAATGTAACTGAGATTTGATAGAAAATATTATATTCCAGTGTAATTGTTTTAATCTGTTTTAGCCCAAAGCACCCGTTTTTATTGTTACCTTGGTACAAAAGTGACCACTCTGAAGCTTTTCCAGATAGTAGACTAGGCTCAGTGTGCTGAGAGGTGGTGTTGAAAATATATGAATAACAACTTAGGTCAAAGAAGTTAAAGGTGTTCTGTTGCTCCAATATGTTTAGTGGCAGCAATTAAATTCAGTTATTACATTCAGTTTCATTGGATGGTTGGTCATAGAATCCTAGAATCTTAGATTTCTAGCATAAACAATATTGGATTTGGAGTCTACTTACTGGGCTTTGTATACCACCCCTTTCTTAGCACTGCCTTATTTCTATGAATGGCTTCCTTATTCTTCCGATTATTTAGATTCACAACTTCAAAATTATCTTTGACTCTCCTCTCTACCCATTTCCAATTGGTTGCCAAGTCTAGGGAGGTTAAACAACATGACCCAGGTCATCTCCAGAACGATTTGAAGACAAGTCCTCTGAATCTAGTCACTACTCATTCCAGTATTTTTCATTGTATGTCAGGGGTATCACCATCCTTAGCTACAAAGTAGCCAAGTTTTCTTACAAAGTAATAGGGGGAAATATATCCTTGTGAGGTAGCCAATTCTTACTTTGAAAATAGTTAACCATTTATGTAACTGAAAGATGGTCTTCTAATGCAAAAGTGGGGGGAGGGTTGCCTCCAAATGAGGAAGAGATGAATATTTAGTCTTGGTTCCTAAAGTCATAATTAGTCCTCATTTTCATTCTGTCTCATGTCAGACCATTGGTTCTTTATCAAAATATATATCGCTTAGGAATAAATGTCCTATATATTCTTAGAGGGAAATGGAATTATTGTGGTCTTTTGTTTTCTTTTTTCCTCTTTATTTTATTTTATCTTTGCAAGTTTATACATTTTTATAATTTTTTTTTTATATTTGGGGAACTATGTTTTAGGAAAATAAAGAAGAGGGTTAGAGATTATGGGATGGATATAAAAGAATCTTACACTAAAATAAAAATAAAATAAATATAAAAATAAATAAATATAAAGAAAAAGAAAAAATAAAAACTAAATAAAAAGAAAAAGAGCAAATCAATGAATTAAGAGTAATGCCAAAATAAACCTAGAAAAACAAAATTTAAAAATACATATACACATAAAAGTAGAAATCCTGAAAATCAAAGATGAGATTAACAAGAATAAAAGAAAAGAACAATGAAGTAACATAAGTAATTATTTTTCTTTTTTAAAAAGAATAATAAAATAAGCAACTAGCTATTCTAATAAAGAAAAAAACTGAATTGTTCATATCCAAAATAAAAAGAATTCATAAAAATTACATTTTAAAAATGAGAATTTTGCCAAACTACATGACAACAAAATGTATAATTTAAGTAAAATGACCCTTTAAAAATACAAAACACCTATACAAATAAGAGAAATCGATTATTAAAAAAATAATCCAGTATTATAAAATAAACTAAAGTATTCCTTAATTATTCCCAAGGGAAAAAAAATATCAAGGCCAGAAGGATTTACAAGTAAATACTTTCAACTATTCAAAGAATAATTAATTCCAATACTATATAAACTGATGACAAAATTAAAAAAAAGAGAATGAATCCTTCCAAATTATTTCTAAAGATACAAACATGGACTTGATACCCAAAGCAGGGAAAAACAAAGCGGGGGTGGGGGGAGGGGAATTATAGACAACTATCCCTTATGAACACTGACACAAAAATAACCAAATCTCAGTTTCCTTAACTGTAAAAATGAGAGTAAGAAACTTTGCCCTCTACGTGCAAGTATGTCTTTTATAAAATGAATTATTATTATTTCCCTACTAAAAAATCCTTAAAGGCTATTCCATTAAAAAACAAAATTCTGTCGGGTTTGGAAGGAAAGGCTTTGAGGAAGGACCTGACAAAGGATGGACTGAATTTGTTGTTTGAGGATTAGCCCAGTTAAGAAAAAATGGAAGATGGGCCAACAGGTATGAATTTTTTTTTTTGGATTTAGTTAACAAAGGAAGATACTACATAGCATGAAACAATACCAAAAGGTTACAAAGGAGCTAAGGAGAATGGTATGTTAAAATAGAGAATTTGCTTTAAAATCATATAGAATAGGTTCAAATACTACCTGTCAATTTCAATCTGTACAACCTTGGTGAAATCACTTAACCTTTTAGAATTCAGTCTCCTGACCTGTAATTAATTAGGAAGCTAGACTAGATGACCTCTTAAGGTCCATTCTAATAATCTGTGATGTGAGGTTCCAACCTGAATCTGTGAAGGGTATATTTATATTGCTGAATTCGTGGATTCTTAAAATACTGAAGAAGCAGCAGCAGTAATAACAACTATCACAAAGATCAATTAATATGTTATATTTATACTTTAGCATAAGATATAGAGGTGGAGGAGGCAGGAACTATTCCCACTGACTGTCTAAAGAATTCTCTACAGACATGTTCCCAAATGGAAGGCACTAAATGATTGCTCTTTCTAAAATTTCCTACAGAAACACTACGATAGATTTGTGATACCATCATTATTTCATTATTTATACCCTATCCAGTAGTTCAAATTGCAGTTCATCTATGTTTTCTTTTACTTCACGACCTTTGTCTACATAACCTCACAAATTCTCTAAAAAAGTTCTGTTCATCGTCATGGATACCTCTTTCTAGATCTCTTGATCCTAAATAGAAACCATTGATTATACTTTGTTCTTTTTACATTACTGGCTGCTACAAGGTATTATAACCTACTCGTATTTTACACATATTTTCTTCTCCATGGCTCTTTGGGAGACCCCTCAGCTTTAATTCTTTAGAGACTCGGGTATTCTATAACTTTTGCTATAGAATAGAATTAGAAAAATACTAATGTTAAAAAGACTAGCCTTTGTTTCAGGGAGAAATTTTGTCACTTAAAATGTTGCACAATTTCCTAAAGGCAATCCAGTCGACTCTTGTTAAAGGGAAACATTCAATTTTATTAAATTCTATTTCAATTCTCAAAAACTATACAAGGAAAGAAAACTGGACTTTGAGTCTACAGAAAACCTCAGTTTAAGCACCATCTCCACCATAAATTCTCAGGTTTAGGGGCAAGCCACCTACCTTCAAAATGAAAAATGAATGAAAATGAAAATAAAAAAAAGGTGGGATATAAGGTTTCTCCCTGTTATAACATTCTTTGGAGTATGTATTAACATTTTAGTTTTTCTTTCCTTCTATAATCGTTCTATGATTCTATTGTAATCTACTAGAGTGGATTTCTGATGGGATACTATTCTATGTATTCAATCATTAATAAATTTGTGGACATTTATAAACTCTTCACCCAATTTCATAATGAAGAAAAATTATAACAAATATGCATACTATATTTTAAGTTTGCTACCTGAATAGTATGGAGTGGGTAGTATACTTCATCTTCAATCATTTGGACTCATAATCTATCATTAAAGAGCTCTAAATTTTTTCAACATATAGACTTTCTAAACATTTACTAAGCATTTTCCAAGAGATTCTAGAGATTGCTCAAGGAATAGAAATGTTTATGTAATACAGACTTCTTTCTCTGTGTCTGTTTCTGCTCCGAAAATGGAGATACCCTTGAGGGGCCTTTTTTGCTTACCATGGAGCTTGCTACATTCTCCACAAGATAGGTAAGGGCCACTTACACTGATCATTAAATAATGCTGGAGTCTGAGACTTTTGTGATCATTCAACTCCTCTCATTTGAGTTACTCTAGTCTACTATATCCAAAGGGCAAAGATTTGAGTTTACCCATAATATGAATGCCATGAAATGAACTAATGAGGGAGAAAAGATCTTTCTTCCCCTGCTTTCTCATTTAATGGCTCTGAGAAATAGACCTGAGATTATGTTGCTTCTGTTCTGTGTTGCCTGTCCTCCCCAATTTCAAGTGCTAAGGGTGATCCTCATTGGACATAGGAGTTCAAACCAGGCAACTGCAAAGCAAGATGATATAGCCAGTAAACTCAAGAGAAGCCTTGAGAAGCTAAGGTGCCTAAGATGAGCCCCAGGAGTTAGGAACTTGTACTTGAAACTAGGACTGGTACAGGAACTAAGCTAAGTTATAAACTTAAGTCACTTCTCCTGAAGGATTGACATAGTGGAAAGGGGAGAAAGAGTATGCCTCCTTTACCAACCCGTGGATGGTAAATTACATAATTTGTAATTATACCTTCCAAACCAAATACTTTTGTATAAAAGTTAATCTGATTTTTGGTTGTTGAATTGGGGTACAGGTCACCTACCTGTAATTAAGGGAACATCATTGGTGAAGGCTGGAACCATTTGTATAGAATCTAGATACCCCAAACCCTTTAAAGGGTATTGGCAAACTCTTAGAGTAGAGTGGAAATCAAATCTACCTAGACTTTAGGAAGCTAGAATAATCTATATTATACTTAGATTTTAGAAGAATTTCCCACACCACTCCTCCTGCCTAGTGCTTATTGGAAAGACAAAGCAAAACAAGATAAACTACTTGTCCCTTCCTCAAAAAAGATCATTACTAGGATATGGTATTTACATACCATCAATACCATTTACATATCATCAGTCACCTCTTATCTATGTCTGGTTATCACTGTTCTTTGTCCAGTTGTTTTTCATGCCCTCATTTGGAGTTTTCTTAAATGGTTTGCCATTTCCATCTCCAGCTCATTTTAAACATGAGAAAAGTGAGGCAAACACACTTAAGTGACTTGTCCAGGCTCATATAGGTAGTAGATATCGGAAGTTGGATTTGAATTGAGGAAGATGAGTCTTTCTGACACTATGCTTGGCTTTATCCACTGCCCCACCTAGCTGCCCTCCTGTTACAGGGGGACTCAGGAAACAATTCCTCCCAAAGCCTCCATATAAAGAAGTCTCAAAAGCCTCTCATCAGCTATATTCATTCCACTATGCTCCCACCAGATATCTCCCTCTCCCTTCCATGATTTTCTTGTAATTCTTCTCCTTTTTCTTTTGGTATCCTATTTTCTCCCCTTCAGATTGTAAACTCACTGAGGAAAGGTGAGGAGCTATCTTTCTTTTTCTTATTTTATCCCATGTTAGCATAGGATTTTGGACATAATAGGCAATGAAATGTTTATCCCATTGTACTGTAAATATTCCAATGTTTCATACTGATATTAATCACAGAGTGAATGTTTATTGTGGTCTTCTTAAAAACAAAAATTATATTACATGATGATCAACTGTGGATATCTTAACTAATAGCAGCAGTGTAAGGATCCAAGGGAACTCTTAAGAGACTCATGAGAAGAAAAAAGCTATCTGCCACCATAGAAAGAACTGATAGAATCTTAATGGAGATTGAAGTGTACCATTTTTCATTTTATTGTCTTCATGAGTTTTTTCCTTGCATAAGCAATATGTCTTCTTTCACTAGTAATAAACAAGGAAGTATGTATTGCATGATAGCACATGTATAAGCTATATCATATTACTTGCTACCTCAGAGAAGGGGGAATTAAGAAATACTTCAGTTTATTTTATAATACTGGATTATTTTCTTTTAAATTGATTTCTCTTATTTGTATAGGTGTTTTGTATTTTTAAAGGGTCATTTTACTTAAATTATACATTTTGTTGTCATGTAGTTTGGCAAAATTCTAGTTTTTAAAATGTAATTTTTATGAATTCTTTTTATTTTGGATATGAACAATTTAGTTTTTTTTCTTTATTAGAATAGCTAGTTGCTTATTTTATTATTCTTTTTAAAAAAGAAAAATAATTACTTATGTTACTTCATTGTTCTTTTCTTTTATTCTTGTTAATCTCATCTTTGATTTTCAGGATTTCTACTTTTATGTGTATATGTATTTTTAAATTTTGTTTTTCTAGGTTTATTTTGGCATTACTCTTAATTCATTGATTTGCTCTTTTTCTTTTTAGTTTTTTATTTTTTCTTTATATTTCTTTATTTTTATTTTTATATTTATTTTATTTTATTTTTATTTTAGTGTAAGATTCTTTTATATCCATCCCATAATCCTCTAACCCTCTTCTTTATTTTCCTAAAACCATTTTTTAAATCCCCCAAACATACCAGGCTCTCTGTTTTTAACTTTATAATCCTTGAGGACATTAGCCCTTTGAGATGGTACTTGTTACTTGTCACCCAATGTATGCAATATATCCTCATATAGAACTTCTCACTGATCCAAGGTGGCATCTTTCTGTTTTCCTCTTGACTTCTGCATTCCTTTCTTTTTCAAAATATCTACTCAGTTCTGGCCTTTTCATGAATAATAGTTATAGAACCTCTATTTCATTAAAAGTTCATTTCTCTCTAGTAAGTTGGTATTTATTTTTGCTAGATACATTATTCTTGGTTTGTATGCCTTTATTTTGTAATAGTTATTTCAGATTTTCCTTTTTTATAACTGTGGCTCCTAAACTTAAACTCTTTTTTTTTGGGGGGGGGGTTGTTTGTAATACTTTTTATTTGACCTATAAGGTATGGATTTTGACTATGACATTCCTGGCATTTTTATTATTGTAGAGGTTCTTTTAGGTAGTTATGTCCTTTTACTTTGACCACTGATTCTAATAAGTCTGGGAAGTTTTCATTTATGATTTCTTGGAAGATGCCTTTAAAGCTTTTTTTAAAAAAATGATTTTCAGTTAACTGAATGATTCTTAAGTTATCTTGATTTCTTTCCCAGGTCATAATCTTATATTTTCTTCTCTTTTTTCAATCATTTTAGTTTGTTTTAATGCTTTTTTTTCTCCTCAAGGGTTATTTTGTGTTTGACTCATTCTGAATTACCTAGAATTTAATTCTTGGGCAAGGTTTATTGATTCTCTTTGTCATTTTTTTTCTCCACCCTATCAATTTCATTTTATTACCTATTGTTTAATTCCTTCTAGGTACTTGAGCCAGGGTATTCTTTTTTCCATTTTTACTTATACTTGTGGATTTACTCTCTTCTGAGTTTAACCCTTGGCCTTCTTTTAGTTTAACATATTTTTTCATTGTGTTTGGTGGTGGTAGGCTTTTTCTCTGTTTACATAAATCTCAATTTTCAATGAACAAATTGGGAGCTTTTCTTGTATAAAACTTCACTTTTGTATACTTGACTGATATGCATGAGCCCTGATTAAACCTTCAATTTGATACATACCTCTGCTGGTAGTGGTCTTACCTCTGGCTGTGGTTTTCACTTGGGCCTCAATCCCAGTTTGGGCACAGTCTTCTGGGATGTTGGCCTTTTCCTTTTTAATTTTATTTTTTTGCCTGTAGCTGGGAATTAAGATAATAGATCTCCTTTCTCCAGGTTGGGTGCTTCTGTCTTTGGTCTCCTGCTACAAATGAGTGTGAAGAACCTGGGTTTCTTGTCTGTCTCCCTCTTTTGCTGTGGGACTAGGCTATTTTGTACTTCATTTTCCACCTATCTTTGGAACTGATCCACTCCATTCTTACAATTTTTCTGTGTGCTTGACTAAATGAAAGAGTTTGTTGATAATTATTTTTTGTTTTCTTTATCACGGTTCTTTTTAATACATTTTCAGAACTTTGTTGTGGAATTGGACTCTACCAGGTCTTAGAAGCTTATTGCCAACCACCCACAATTCTTCCTTGAATATTTTTTAAGCCCAGCTCAAATGTAACCTCTTTTTTTTAAAATATATTTTATTTGATCATTTCCAAGCATTATTCATTAAAGACATAGATCATTTTCTTTTCCTCCCCCTCACCCCCCCATAGCCGATGCGTAAATCCACTGGGCATTACATGTTTTCTTGATTTGAACCCATTGCTATGCTGATAATATTTGCATTAGGGTGTTCATTTAGAGTCTCTCCTCTGTCATGTCCCCTCAACCGCTGTATTCTGGCAGTTGCTTTTCCTCGGTGTTTCCACTCCCATAGTTTATCCTTTGCTTATGAATGGTGTTTTTTTCTCCTGGATCCCTGCAAGTTGTTCAGGGACATTACACCGCCACTAATGGAGAAGTCCATTACGTTCGATTATACCACAGTGTATTAGTCTCTGTGTACAATGTTCTCCTGGTTCTGCTCCTCTCGCTCTGCATCACTTCCTGGAGGTTGTTCCAGTCTCCATGGAACTCCTCCACTTTATTATTCCTTTTAGCACAATAGTATTCCATCACCAACATATACCACAATTTGCTCAGCCATTCCCCAATTGATGGGCATCCCCTCGTTTTCCAGTTTTTGGCCACCACCAAGAGCGCAGCTATGAATATTTTTGTACAAGTCTTTGTGTCCATTATCTCTTTGGGGTACAGACCCAGCAGTGCTATGGTTGGATTAAAGGGTAGATATTCTTTTGTCGCCCTTTGGGCATAGTTCCAAATTGCCTTCCAGAATGGTTGGATCAATTCACAACTCCACCAGCAATGAATTAATGTCCCTAATTTGCCACATCCCCTCCAGCATTCATTACTTTCCTTTGCTGTTATGTTAGCCAATCTGCTAGGTGTGAGGTGATACCTCAGAGTTGTTTTTATTTGCATCTCTCTGATTATAAGAGATTTAGAACACTTCTTCATGTGCTTGTTAATAGTTTTGATTTCTTTATCTGAGAACTGCCTATCCATGTCCCTTGCCCATTTATCAATTGGAGAATGGCTTGATTTTTTGTACAATTGATTTAGCTCTTTATAAATATGAGTAATTAAACCTTTGTCAGAGGTTTCTATGAAGATTTTTTCCCAATTTGTTGTTTCCCTTCTGATTTTAGTTACATTGGTTTTGTTTGTACAAAAGCTTTTTAGTTTGATGTAGTCAAAATTATTTATTTTACATTTTGTGATTCTTTCTATATCTTGCTTGGTTTTAAAGCCTTTCTCCTCCCAAAGGTCTGACATGTATACTATTCTGTTTACCCAATTTACTCATGGTTTCCTTCTTTATGTTTAAGTCACTCACCCATTTTGAGTTTATCTTGGTGTAGGGTGTGAGGTGTTGATCTATTCCTAGTCTCTCCCACACTGTCTTCCAATTTTCCCAGCAGTTTTTATCAAATAGTGGATTTTTGTCCCAAAAGCTGGGATCTTTGGGTTTATCGTATACTGTCTTGCTGAGGTCGCTTTCCCCCAGTCTATTCCACTGATCTTCCTTTCTGTTTCTTAGCCAGTACCAAATTGTTTTGATGACTGCTGCTTTGTAATATAGTTTAAGGTCAGGGACTGCAAGGCCCCCATCATATGTGGTTTTTTTTCATTATTTCCCTGGATGTCCTTGATCTTTTGTTGTTCCAAATGAACTTTGTTATGGTTTTTTCTAAATCAGTGAAGAAGCATTTTGGTAGTTCAATGGGTATGGCACTAAATAGATAAATAAGTTTGGGTAGGATGGTCATTTTTATTATATTGGCTCGTCCTATCCATGAGCAGTTAATGTTTTTCCAATTGCTCAAGTCTAGTTTTAGTTGTGTGGAGAGTGTTTTGTAGTTGTGTTCATATAGTTCCTGTGTTTGTCTCGTGAGGTAGATTCCTAGGTATTTTATTTTGTCTAAGGTGATTTTGAATGGGATTTCTCTTTCTAGTTCTTGCTGCTGAGCTGTGTTGGAGATATATAGAAAAGCTGATGACTTATGTCGGTTTATTTTGTATCCTGCAACTTTGCTAAAGTTGTTGATTATTTCAATTAGCTTTTTGGTTGAATCTCTAGGATTCTTTAAGTAGACCATCATGTCATCTGCAAAGAGTGATAACTTGGTCTCCTCCTTGCCTATTTTGATGCCTTCAATTTCTTTTTCTTCTCTAATTGCTACTGCTAGTGTTTCTAGTACAATGTCAAATAATAGAGGTGATAATGGGCATCCTTGTTCCACTCCTGATCTTATTGGGAATGCATCTAGTTTATCCCCATTGCAGATGATATTAGCTGATGGTTTTAGATATATACTGTTTATTATTTTTATGAATGACCCTTCTATTCCTATGCTTTCTAGTGTTTTTAATAGGAATGGGTGTTGTATTTTATCAAATGCTTTTTCTGCATCTATTGAGATCAATTGTAACCTCTTTAAGAAGGCTTTCGGGGTCCCCTGGTCAAAGATAATTTTTTCTGGGCCTCATTTAGCATTTTTGGTATCACTTTTATTTATTTGTATTATAAGGTGACAAATGTATATGTATGTGTCTTATACACTTACCATGTAGTGTACTCCCGGAGGTTAGGACTTTATCTCTCAGTATTGTATGTCCTCAATGCCTATCATAGGTTGTGAATACACTGGGCACTGAATTAATTAGGGCTAAAAAGAAATCATGTTGTCTTTTGTTTAAGGAAGAAAAAAAGGAAGGAGGGGAACACTTATTTTTTAAAAAAACTGTCCTGTGCTAAGCATTCTAAGCTCTTAACAAGTATTATCTCATTTTGCCCTCATAAACAATCCTGGTATGTGGGTCATATTATTATTCGTATTGCACTGTGGGAGAAATTGAAGCAAACAGAGGTTAAATGACTTGTCCAGGATCACATAGCTATTAAATTTCTGAGTCTAAATGTGAACTCAGGCCTTCCTGACTCCAAGCCTAGAGCTTTGTCCACTGTTCCATGTATGTGCCTAAATTTTCAAGGTTTAGTTTTATTAGGGGGAAAAAATATCTGCGAGAGCTTAATAGTGAGGTGTTATAATAACATTCTACAGGGAGAACCCATTTGCCAAAGAAAAAAAAGATGAAAAAGAGAGAATCAGAATCAGTTGTAGGTGACTGAAATGTTGGCATAGGTTTGTGCCAGTCAGAGGGTTTTCTTTTCCAGCAGCACAGATCTTGTTTAATGTGTCCTATAATTTTTCAGAGTTCTGATTTACTGCCCAGGGGAATCACTGTCTCTTTCCTTGGGTCTGGGCTGAACAATATCGTTTTCTTACAGAATGAAAGGCATGCTTCAATGTCAAGAACTGTCAAGACAGTTGGATAACAAGACCGTGTCTTTTAGTAAAGTGCAAGCCTATTAGACCCCCTGAGAGCAAGACCATGTGAAATGAAGCTGAAATAATGGAGCCATCTAATTAATATTAGTTCAGAAAGAGTTTGTATAGTTATGTTAACTGTTTTTTTTTACCTCTTAGCTATTAAGGAACTGAACAAAATAGGAAGGGCAAACAAGTGACTTTAGAGCAAAGATGTTCAATGTATATAAATATACATTTAAAATTTAAAAGCCGAGGCTTTATTTTTTTAATTTATTTTTTTAAATAAAAATTTTTCCACATAAGTTTTCTAAAGTTATATGATCCATGTTGTCTCCCTCCTTTTTTTTCCTCCTACCTCCCAAAGCTCTTAGAACTTTTGCAGATCCCACTCAGTTTATTCTCAGAAAGCTTTAGAAATGACTTTTCCCCTTTCTGATTCTGTCCAGCTGGGGAGTCCAAGCTGAGCTCTCACCCCTTATCTCCCAACCAAACAGAAATGCTAAAGTTTTGAATTCTAAGGTCTCTTCTTTAATGTTTATGACTAATCACTCATACCTTGTGAAGTTCATACTACTAGACTTTTGATATTCAATCTTCGAAGTATTACTAGTTTGTTGAAAATTTTATATACCTTACTATAGATCAATCTGTTTTTCCTCCCTGTACTCAACTATCATTATGATAATTTACTGTTGTGATTGCTTCACAGTAAAATAAAGTGTCTGAACTAGAGGAATTCCAAAGTTCCTTCTTGCTACATAGAAGATTCTCTGATTCGGTGATGTTTGTTGTAGAAGTTGTTTGATTAAGAACAGAAAATTGCCCCTTTTTCCAGATAACCTTAGAATAGGAGAGTTCTTTTTTTTTTTTTTTAATTTGGTCATTTCCAAACATTATTCATTGGAAACAAAGATCATTTTCTTTTCTTCCCTCCCTCCCCCCACCACCTCTCCCATAGCCCACGTGCGATTCCACTGGGTATCACATGTGTTCTTGATTCAAACCCATTTCCATGTTGTTGGTATTTGCATTAGAGTGTTCGTTTAGAGTCTCTCCTCAGTCATATCCCCTCCACCCCTGTAGTCAAGCAGTTGCTTTTCATCGGTGTTTTTACTCCCACAGTTTATCATCTGCTTGTGGATAGTGTTTTTTAGATCCCTGCAGATTGTTCAGGGACATTGCATTGCCACTAATGGAGAAGTCCATTACCTTTGATTGTACCACAGTGTATCAGTCTCTGTGTACAATGTTTTCCTGGTTCTGCTCCTTTCGCTCTGCATCAATTCCTGGAGGTTGTTCCAGTCTCCATAGAATTCCTCCACTTTATTATTCCTTTTAGCACGATAGTATTCTATCACCAACATATACCACAATTTGTTCAGCCATTCCCCAATTGAAGGGCATCCCCTCGTTTTCCAATTTTTGGCCACCACAAAGAGTGCAGCTATGAATATTCTTGTACAAGTTTTTTTCCTTATTATCTCTTTGGGGTACAGACCCAGCAGTGCTATGGCTGGATCAAAGGGCAGACAGTCTTTCATCGCCCTTTGGGCATAGTTCCAAATTGCCTTCCAGAATGGTTGGATCAATTCACAACTCCACCAGCAATGCATTAAAGTCCTGACTTTACTGCATCCCCTCCAGCATTCATTACTTTCCATAGCTGTCATGTTAGCCAATCTGCTAGGTGTGAGGTAACACCTCAGAGTTGTTTTGATTTCCATCTCTCTGATTGTAAGAGATGAGAGAGCACTTTTTCATGTGTTTATTAATAGTTTTGATTTCTTTGGTTGAGAACTGTCTGTTCATGTCCCTTGCCCATTTATCAATTGGAGAATGGCTTGATTTTTTTGTACAATTGATTTAGCTCTTTGTAAATTTGAGTAATTAAACCTTTGTCAGAGGTTTTTATGAAGATTGTTTCCCAATTTGTTGCTACCCTTCTGATTTTGATTACATTGGTTTTGTTTGTACAAAAACTTTTTAATTTGATGTAGTCAAAATTATTTATTTTACATTTTGTGACTCTTTTTAAGTCTTGCTTGGTTTTAAAATCTTTCCCTTCCCAAAGGTCTGACATGTCTACTATTCTGTGTTCACCATAGTTTCCTTCTTTATGTTCAAGTCATTCACCCATTCTGAATTTATCTTGGTGTAGGGAGGAGAGTTCTATTAGACTTTAAGTACCATGAAGGCAAGGACTATACTCCCTACTCTTGCACATAAGTAGGAACATAATACGTGTTTGTTTTGTTGCTACTGACATCTTTTGATCATTAATTTTCAGATAAACCATAGAATTTCAGAGCTGAAACAATCTTTAAAATCATTCAAATCTCTTTGCTTTACCAAAGAGGAGGCCCAGGAAGGGGAAATGATGTGTTTTTCTTAATAATAACAATAAAAATAAGAACAAGAGCTGACATTTATGTAGCCCTTGAAGGTTTGCAAATTACTTTGCATTCCCTATTGCCTAATTATGTACTTAGTTAGTTGCCAATGTTAAAACTCCAGCTCAATTCTCCTGGATTTCTGGCTGATGTCCTTTCCACCATATCATGTGGAATTATCTATCATAGAGCACTTTCCAGAAACCTCAAAGTACAAGGACTAAATTAAAGACATTCTTTTGTTCAGGGAATAAAGTTGAAAGAAAGACAACTTCAAAACATCTAGACCATTTTTTTCCCAAATCAAATCCTTTATTTTTTTTAAAGCAAGGAATAGGTAGTAATTCAGAGACAGCTGTATGTCACTCTTCAGAGGTCTGCATTCTCCTTCTCCCTTGAAAGAAGAAAAATGGCAATTGCTTAGCAATGGAAAATGAGATGCCCTCATGTTCTCTTCAGCAAGTTACTGCCAGGTCTCTTTCTGCCTTTTCCATTTGCATTGGGTCTTTGAGGTTCATTCTGCTTTCAATTGAATTCCACAAAGAATTCAGATAGCTTGGAAGGAAAGAGAGTGATTCAAGCTTTCTGAATCAAGAGGTGTGCTAGTAGATCTCAGTTTTCATACTGGCAAGATGGCTTTCTGTTCAAAGCTTATTAAAGCTGTTAAAAGTTAAAAGATTAGGGAATCTTGCTTTCTTTGAAGCATTTTAATGAAAGCTGCCATAGTACTAAACTTATTCTCTTATAATTCAGGTTATTTGCCTTTTTCCCCCCCTTAACTTATCAAAATCTTTATTCCATCCTTTGTAGTTTTCAGTCTTTTATGTGAATAAGACTGATTTGATGGTTATAATGTTACTATGAAGTAGGTAGTGTGGGTATTATTAGCTCTCTTTCAAGATGAGTAAACTGAGACTTAACATGGGAAGCTTTGAGGTCACCTAGCTAAAAAATAATGAATTATAGATCAACTCCCAGGCTTTTTTATTCTTTTTTCTTACATCAGATCAAACATAAAGAATACATATTCAGAAATGAACAATTACTAAAATTAGGTATTTCAACTATCAATCCCAAGATCACATATGTAAAGAAATATGAGGTGAAATTTTGATCCAAGTCTTGTGTCTTCCATTGTATACTGCAAAAGCCTCTCAGATCTCTGGGTCATTATCCTGGATATCTCCTTCCAAGAAGACATAAAACTATTAAGGACTCTTTTATCATGTTTTTGACTCTCCCTAGTTTTAATATTATATTAAATTTAATATTATATGTGCCACTTCTCTTCATGTGTCCCTCAACAAAGAGAAGTGGCACATATAATATTAAATTTAATATTGAATGATCCTTGCATACCTGGAGTTAGAAATTGAGCTGTCTCAGACACATCCTTACATGGATGGTCTAAGATGGAACTTGGTGGAACGACAGGGCTGGACTCGGGAACAGAGATATCTCCTTTATGAGAAGACAGTTGGGAAAGAGATGGAAAACTTTGGCATTTAGCTAAATAGATGTTTGGATCAGATATGCTAAAATCTAAGCAAATTATATCTACAGCATCCCCTTGATTAAACCTGTGAATTAATAACATATAAGGTTTATCAGGCAAAACTCTTATTGAAGCTATGCAGGTGCTTTATAATTACTACTATTACTCTATGTTCATTAACAGTCTCATTAATAACATTTAAAAATTTTCCAAGAATAAGAAGTTCAACTCAATAGCCTATAATTTATAAGCTATTCTCCTTCCTTTTAAAAAAAATGGAATATTTGGTCTTCTACAACCCTGAAGTCCTTTTAAATCTAATCTCTAATCTCTCAGTGATTGCTGACATTAGTTTCACATTCATATCTGCTAATTTTTTATTTAATCTAGGATTTGGCTTATATAAGCCTAGCAGCTAGACTTATTAACAGTAACTATATTCTCTCTTAAATTATCTTCTCATTTCTCTCAAACGTCAACTACTGGGACAAATTTATTTCAGATATTAAGGGGGGAAAGTGGATGGTTATGGTATATAGTACCATTAAACTTGAGAGAAGAGGTGAAGGGAAAGTGTATTCAACTTTGAAGAAGTGGCAGGTAGTTGTCTCCTAAAGAGATTAACCTATATAGCCTAGTTGATGCAAAAGCCAGACACTGGTGAGAGAGAAAATGACAGTGGGAATTTAGGGGTTGCTGACAACAGGCAGAATATTAAAGAAGAGCAGTCACTAAAGGGAAAAAGCAAAACTTCCCCACTTTAGGCTCTTTAGATACACATTGATCATCTGTTGCAAATTCTGGCCAGACTGGATCTCTCCTTTGCTCTTTTCTGTTACTACTTTGTATCATATTTATTTGTGCAGATGTTCTTCATGAAGAGAAACTTTGTATTTTCATTGCTGGAGAGGAGAAGTGGCTACACATAATCAGAGCTAAAGTGATATGTGTTGAGTTGAATTGAATTCAATAGAATATATGGCTTCATGCAGCTTTATGGTGCTCAGAGTTATTGGCCTTCCTTTTTGTGTCTTTCTCTTTGTCAGTTATTAGATTAAGAGAAATTTTTTAATTTGCAATTTTTCATCTATCTAGATCCTTCTCCTGTGTATAGGATGGTGGTGATACCTTCTTTAACAATTTTTCTTTTTATCTGTGATTATTTTAAATTCTATTTTGAAATTTTAAAAAAAATGTATTGAACTTCATATTCTTTTCTTCTTGGATAATTGGGTTTGTAAGAAAAAACTCTACTTATAGATATTAAATCAGGGTGAGAGGGGGGAGAGGCACTGAAGGGCCCCTGCAAGATTTAGCCTACTTGAGGTTACATAGAATTTTTTCCCCTAAGAAACCCTTTCTCCCTTCAGGGCTCCAAAACCCTTACAAAGATTTTCTGACTGTTTATTTAACTAAAGATGATTTAATAACAAGTCCAAAAGGGAAGGTATCAGGATAGAGGGAAGTAGTGTAAAGGATAATTTTATGGTTGTGACCTAAACTAAATTAGTTATTGGTCACCAGGGGATATACCAAATAAAATAACCAAGTCAGCTGGAAATTTATGGTGATTTTAATTAATATAGAGGGAAGAAATTAAGAAAGAGAAAGATAGAGGAAAAGAGTTAATTTAAACTGCTCCAGCTCAGGTTGAGCCAGGCAGGAGTTCAAGGCCTTGGCCAAGGGGCCCTCCCCTGAGAGTCAAAGGAAAAGGGCATCAGTCTTATCACTCACATGTGACTGTCTTAAGGAATGCACAATAAAATTATAAACTACAGTTGCATGAAATATTGGTCAAAGGATAAATTAGAAGTACTAGTGAAAAAAGATAAATTAGATCTCATATATCTGAGCAGTTATGGATGGGTATTCATGAAAAAAATAGGTCTGTAGAAGTATACACCGTATTCAAAAAGAATGAAACATATAATAAAAGTTACAATGCAATTCCTCAACGAATATACATGTAAATATATCATAATATATGCACATGTATATTTAAAAGTTATACCAATGTGTAGAAATCCAAAAACCCAAAGTAAAAAACATGGTAGTGATCATTGGAAAAATTTTTTTCTATCATTGTTCTGAAAAACATGACCAAGCTCTACCATATCCACTAAATGGTGTCCAGAATTGTCAAAGATCTGAACCTCAAGGCATGAAATCAATATGTAAAGAACTAAGAATGCATAACCTAGAGTAGAGAAAAGAGAAACATAATAGTAATATTCAGATGTATGATTGTCATATGAAAGAGAGATTGAATTTAGACAATTGGAAATGAACTAATAATAAATTTCACACTAGAAGTCTTCAAAAAATTCTGGATGACCACTTGTTAGTATTCTTGCAGAGGCAATTTTTAGATACTTTCAGGTTTGATTATATGGTATACAGGATTCTTAAAAATTCTTGGATTCTGAGAGTCTAATGATCTCTGTGATCTAAGAGTAAGAAGGGGGATGTAATAGTCAAAGGAATTGTAGAGGATTGAAGAGGTACAGGGGATAAGGAAGGTTTTGTAACTGGGATTGGAATAGTTGAAGAGACAACGGGAATATGGATGCTTGTGAGGTAAAAAGAGAGAGATAAACCTTGCTGAAAGGCTGTTTTTGAAAATGGGGCTCCTGAGAAATGGGTCAACTTTGATAGCCTGAGAGGATGTCTTCTCTATTGATTGATGTTGAATATAACCTGGAACAAGTAAGCACTGAACCCTCCTGAGGGACAAACCTCCCCTTCAACCAAGGTTGCCTGGAAGGGGTCCAATAAGGACCCTTTATAGTTGAAGGGCTGTCTGTAGGTTCTGCTTCCTCTATGTACCCCTGAAATGAGAGTCCTCTTACCTGACTGCGAGTTATTTAACTCAAGATGAATTTAATAACAATTTTGGATTAGGAAGATATCAGGGTAGAGGAAGAGGGGTTCCCAATACTTTTTCCCAGAATGGGCTTGAATCTCTCTCAACTTCTGAGACAAGGCCAGGCCTCACAGGCTGGTGGAGGGTTTCTTTTATTCCTGTCTATGCTAATCTATGCTAGCTTTCTTAAGTTCAAAGTCTGAGCAGTAGATACCAAGAGGAAGAAAAGGTTCTGACCTTCAGAACTAATTGGGCATTACAGTTCAAACCACTTCCCTTTTTGTTCAATGACACAATCACAGGAATCCAGATAGACCACACAGTTGAGAAATATCCAGGAATAGAGGTTCTTCTGTCCAGAGACAGGGAGAGAGCTCTCCTTCCAGTTCGAGGGCCAGGAAAGAGAGACCTTGAGAGCAACTGTCACTCTCTAAGATGCCCCTCCCCCCACCAACTTTAATCATTGTCAATATCCTCACTCCAACATTCCAACTTCTGTCTGATCCACCTGAGTGGCAGAAATCCAGAGCCTGATTCAGTTTTCCTTTCCATAGGGAAGTATATTCCAGGTATATTGAACAACTTGTGAGGATACACAGAGGCAGCAGAGGGTGCAGTGAGTTAAAATAATAGCTAATATCTCAGCTTGATTCAATATAGGGTATATCAAAAAAGAATAATTTAGTGTACATTCGGAAATGTAGGTTCAAATCCTGTCATAGCTGGCCTTAAATACCACTTGATATTGCCTAACCCTCCATTAACTAGACTCTTTTCCTTTCATTCAACAAAGATTTATTAAATACCTACTATTTCAATGACCTATGCTGAATTCTAGAGTAGATTTAAAGGTAATTATTTAGCCAGGGTCTTTACTCTTGTGGAGCTTCCAGTCTAATATATTCCAGATGGTGATAAGTAAGAGTTCAAGATGTTGTTCATCACATGAAGAAAAAGAATAGTCCTAGCTGTGGATAATCAGTGAATGCTGAAGGAAAGCCTTCAGTAGGATGTAGTATTTCAACTGCACCTTGAAAGCTGACTCTAGTGGCACAAAGGCAAATTGGATTAGGTATGGAGGCCTAAGAAGAGTGTGAGCATAGGCACAGAGGTATGTACTTTTAATGTAGCCAAGTATAGGGTTTTGGTTGGTGTGATTTGCAGGACAGCTATCAGAATACACACGGCAACATTCACTTTTCATTTATAATTTGTTTCTTCTTCATTCTTTCATTGTCTCTGTCTCTTCCCCCTCTCTCCCTCTTCTCCCTTCCACTGCCTTTTCTCTTTCCCTTTCTACCCCCACTCTCTCTTTCCACTCACACAGAACCTGAGATATGGACAACTTAGATATTACTATTTTTTTCAGACATTCTTTATTCAATTCTTCTACATCACTACCTTCCCCTCTCCCATTATTTTTCTGTCTTGGATAGAAATAACTCAAAATTGCCATATGATTTGTTAATTTTAAATAACATGCAGAATTTAAATAAAGATTTAAAAGAATCAGTTTCCATTTACATGTTGTAATTACTAAAAGTGAGGGGATGGCATCTTTCTTCTTTCCACCTCCAAGTGGTCAGAAGGGAAACTGGAAGTGAAATAGTAGGGATTTAATAAAGGGGAAGGATTTTTTGCTTGTTTTTGTTTTATTCTGTTTTGTTTTCCTGGGCAGCCAGGACATCAGGGAAGACAATTGCTATGTACTACCTATATCTGTTTGTTCCTTCTTTCCCCTCTCTACTTCCAATCTACCCACTACCTCCCCACACACACACCCCTTGGAGCTGACACATAATTCCACTGGGTTTTACATTGATCTAGACCTATTTTCATATTATTGATATTTACACTAGGGTGATAATTTAGAGTCTACATCCCCAATCATATACCCATTGAAACGTGATCAAGCAAATATTTTTCTTCTGTGTTTCTACTCCCACATTTCTTCCTTTGAATGTGGATAGTGTTCTTTCTCAGAAGTCCCTCAGAATTGTCCTGGATCATTGCATTGCTGCTAATAGAGAAGTCTATTATATTTGATTGTACCACAGTGGATGTCTCTATATATAACATTCTCCTGGTTCTGCTCCTTTCACTCTGCATCACTTCCTGGAGGTTATTCCAATTCACATGAAATTCCTCTAGTTCATTATTCCTTTGAGCACAATAGTATTCGATCACCAACACATACCACAATTTGTTCAGCTATTCCCCAATTGAAGGGAATCCCCTCATTTTCCAGTTTTTTGCCACCACAAAGAGCATGGCTACAAATATTTTTTATACGTCATTTTCCTTATGATCTCTTTGGGGTATAACCCAGCAGTGTTATGGCTGGATCAAAGGACAGGCAGTCTTCTAGCACCATTTGGGTATAGTTCCAAATTGCTGTCCAGAATGGTTGGATCAATTGACAACTCCACCATCAATGCATTAATGTCCCAATTTGGCCACATTCCCTCTAATATTTATTAATTTCCTTTGTTGTCATTTTAGCCAATTCTCTAGGTGTGAGGTGGTACCTCAGAGTTGTTTTGATTTGCATTTCTCTGATTATAAGAGATTTAAAACACTTTTTCATGTGCCTTTTGATGGTTTTGATTTCTTTATCTGAAAATTGCCTTTTCATGTCCCTTGCTCATTTATCAAATGGGGAATTGCTTGATTTTTTGCACAATTGATTTATCTCCTCATATATTTTAGAAATTAGACCTTTTTCAGAGTTTTTTATTATGAAGACTTTTCCCCCAATTTGTTGTTTCCCTTCTAATTTTGGTTGAATTTGTTTTGTTTGTACCAAAAAAAAACCTTTTTATTTAATGTAATCAAAATTATTTATTTTACATTTTGTAATTTTTTCTAACTCTTGCTTGGTCTTAAAATCATTCCTTTCTCAAAAATCTGAAAATAATACTATTCAGTGTTCACCTAATTTATTTCTAATTTTCTTTATATTCAAATCATTCACCCATTCTGAATTTATCTTGGTGTAGGATGTAAGATGTTGATCAAATATCTCTCATACTATTTTCTAATTTTCCAAGCAGTTTTTGTTAAATAGTGGATTTTTGTCCAAAAAGTTGGAATCTTTGGGTTTATTAGACTGTGTTGCTGAGGTCACTCACCCAAAGTCTATTCTACTGATTCTCCCTCCTGTCTCTTAACCAGCACCTTATTGTTTTGATGATCACTGCTTTATAGTACAGTTTATGATATGGTACTGCTAGGCCAATTTCCTTCACATTTTTTTTTCATTATTTCCCTTGATATTCTTGATCTTTTGTTCTTCCAAATGAATTTTGTTATAATTTTTTAAAATCAGTAAAAAAAGTTTGTTGGCAGACTGATAGGTATGGCATTAAATAAGAAAATTAATTTGGATAGGATTGTCATTTTTATTATGCTAGCTCGTCCTACCCATGACCAATTAATGTTTATCCAGGTTTTTAGATATAGTTTAAATTATATGGAAAGTTTTTTTGTAGTTGTGTTCATATAATTCCTGTGTTTATCTTGGCAGATAGATTTCTAAGGATTTTATATTGCCTAGGGTTATTTTAAATGGAATTTCTCTAACTCCTGCTGCCTGAATGTATTGGAAACATATAGAAATGCTGATGATTTGTATGAGTTTATTTTGTATCCTGCAGCCTTGCTAAAATTGTTGATTAATTTCACTAGCTTCTTAGTTGATTCTCTAGGATTCTTTAAGTAAACCATCATATCATCTGTAAAGAGTGATAGCTTATTCTCCTCATTGCCTATTTTAATACCTTCAATTTCTTTTTCTTTTCTAATTGCTACTGCTAGTGTTTCTAGTACAATGTTAAAGAATAGAGGGGATAATGGGGATCCTTGTTTCACTCCTGATCTTATTGGGAAGCCTTCTAGTATATCCCCATTGCAGATGATGCTTGCTGATGGTTTTAATTATATACTGTTTATTATTTTTAGGAAAGACCCTTCTATTCCTATGCTTTCAAATGTTTTCAATAGCAATGAAAGTTGTATTTTGTCAAAGGCTTTTTCTGCATATATTGAGATAATCATGTGATTTTTTGTTGGTTTTCTTGTTAATATGGTCAACTAAGTGGATGGTTTTTCCTAATATTGAATGATCCTGGCATTCCTGGTATAAATCCCATGTGGTCATAAAGAATAACTCTTGTGATCACTTGCTGGAGTCTTTTTTCTAGTATTCTTCTTAAGATTTTTGCATCTATGTTCATTAAGGAGTTTTCTTTCTCTGTTTTTGATCTGCCTGGCTTTGGCATCAGTAGCATATTTCTGTCATAAATGGAATTTGGTAGAACTCCTTTGATTATTCTGTCAAATTGTTTGCATAATATTGGTATTAGTTGTTCTTTGAATGTTTGACCGAATTTATTTGTGAATCCATCTGGTCCTAGGGATTTTTTCTTAGGGACATCTTTGATGGCTTCTTAATTTCTTTTCCCGATATGGGGTTATTTAGGTATTCTATTTCTTCTTCTGTTAATCTAGACAATTTATATTTTTTTGTAAATATTCATCCATATCATCTAGATTGCCATATTTATTACCTTACAATTGGGCATAATAGTTTTTAGTGATTGCCTTAATTTCCTCATTATTAGAGGCGAGGTCTCCCTTTTCATCTTGGATACTGTCAATTTGGTTTTTTTCTTTCCTTTCTTTTTATTAGTTTGACTAGTACTTTTTTTATTTTGTTTTTTCAAAGTTCCAGCTTCTAGCCTTTTTATTAATTCAATAGTTATTTCACTTTAGACTTTTATTAATTTATCTTTTAATTTTTAGGATCTCCAATTTAGTTTTCAACTGGGGATTTTTAATTTGTTCACTTTCTAGTTTTTTTAATTTGCATGCCTAATTCACTGCCCTCAGCACTCTGTAATTTGTTAATATATGCAATCAAGGATATAAATTTTCCCCTGAGTACTGATTTGGCTGCATCCCATAGATTTTGATAGGAGGTCTCATCATTTTCTTCAGTGAAATTATTAATTATTTCTATGATTTATTCTTTAACCAACCAGTTTTGGAGAATCATATTATGTAATTTCCAATTAATTTTGGATGGGCCCTTACTCATTATTATTATTTTTATTGCATTATGATCTGAAAAGTTTGTATTTATTATTTCTGCTCTTTTGCACTTGATTGCCATGTTTTGATTCTCTAGTACATGGTCAATCTTTGTGAATGTACCATGTGTTGCTGAAAAGAAGATGTATTCCTTTATGTCACTATTTATTTTTCTATCTATTTCATCCTTGAGCTTCACTAATTTCTCCTTTAGGAATTTGTATGGTATGTTATTTGGTTCATGCATGTGGAGTACTGATATTTCCTCATTGTCTATACTGCCTTTTATCAGGATGTAATTACCTTCCCTATCTCTTTTAACTAGATATAGTTTTACTTTGACTTTGTCATGTATCATAATTGTGACTCCTGTCTTCTTTTTCTCAGTTGATGCCCAATAGATTTTGCTCCAACCTTTCACATTTACCCTGTGTGTGTCTACCTTACTTGTGTGTTTCTTGTAGACAACATATGGAAGGGTTTTGGTTTCTAATCCACTATGCTATATGCTTCTGTTTTATGGGTGAGTTCATTGCATTCACATTCAGAGTTATGATTACCACCTGTGCATTCAACAACATTTTGATTTCCTCTCCTAGTTCTTCCCTTTCTTCTTTCACTATTTCCTTCTACACCAGTGTTTTGTTTTTAATCAGTCCCCCTAATCCCCGTGATTATTTTACTCACCTTCCCCCCCCTACTTATTCCCCTCTCTTTTTTTAGGGTCTTTTTCAACTACTCTCCCTGCATTGTATTGCTTCCCTCCCCAACAGTTCATTTGTTACACTTCTACTTCTCTACAGGGCACGAATCAATTCTCTTCCCAAATGGATCTCATTGTTTTCCCTCTTTGAGTCATTTTCAATGCACCTAAGAATTGAGTATTTCCTGCCTCCAACCTCTTTAGCCTTCCCGTGTATTTGTCTCCTCCCCCACTCCTGCCATATGCTTCTTTCTGAAATATAAATTCAATACATTTTGTCACTTTCCCCATTTCTCTTAGTACTATCCTATTTTTTATATTGACATTTCATCCTATACAGTTTGTCACTCTTCCTTCTAAGTATAATTCCTCTAGCTACCCAGTTGATAACAATTTTTAAGAGTTACCAATATCATCTTTTTTATAGGAGTACACATCATTTGAACTTATTGGGTCCCTTAAAAAAGTTTTGCTTTGTTTTTTTTTCCCCCATTTTCTTAATTACTTTTTGGTCATTCTCTTTAGTTCTATATTTGGGGATCAGATTATCTGTTTAAGTCTGGTCTTTACTTCATGAATGCTTGGAAGTCTTCTATTTCATTAAATGACTATACTTTCCCTTGCAATAATATAGTCAGTTTTGCTACGTAGCTGATTCTTGGTTGTAGATCCAGTTCCCTTGCTTTCTGTATTATTATATTCCATGCCTTCCAGTCCTTCAGTGTAGATACATCCAGGTTTTGTATTATTCTAACTGTGGTTCCATGGTAGCTGAATAATTTCTTCTTTGCAGCTTTTAATATTTTTCCTTGGGCTGGTAGTTCTTGAATTTGATTATAATATTCCTTGGTGTTGTCAATTTGGAATTAAATATAGGACATTATCTGTGGATTCTTTCAGTCTCTATTTTTACCTCTTGTTCAAGAATGTATGGGCAATTTTCTTGGATAATTTCCTATAGAATGATGTCCAGGCTTTTTCTTTTGTCTTAATCTTCTGGTAGGCCAATAATTCTTAAATTGTCTCTCCTTGATCTGTTTTCAAGGTCTGACATTCTGTCAATGTGGTGTTTAATATTTTCCTCAGTTTTTCATTCTTTTGATTTTGTTTTATGGACTCTTGCTGCCTTGTAAAGTCATTTGTTTCTTGTTGTTGGATTCTAATTTTTAAAGTCTGACTTTCATCCTTGACTTTTTGGTCATCTTTCTCTTTCTGTTCTGATTTTCTTTCTAGGCCAACTTTCAGTTTCTTTGCCTCATTTTCAAGTTGTTGAATTCTGAACTTTCAAGACATTATTTTCTGTTTCTAGATGAATTATTTTGCTTTTAAAGTTCTTTTCCCTATTGTCTTCAACCTTTCTTAATTGTGTTTTGAGTTCTTCCAAAGCCTGTGCTCAGTTCGCTAGAGTTTCTGTGTTTTTGCTTGGTGTTCCTTGGCCATCCTCTATTCCATTTGCTCTTTGTTCATTACCTGGATAGAAGTTGTCAATTGTAATTTCTTTTTTCTTTTTCTGTTGTTCACTCATATTTTTTCCTTCTTCCCCCCTGTCTTTGGCTGTAATCTTGCTTCTGTGATTATATCCTGGATCTGTGGATTTGGACTATTCTCTCTTGAATGGGCTTCTTCCTGCTCTGATGATTGACTAAGTTAGGCTGATGGTATTTAATGAGCCCTAAGGGGAGATCTTCTCCAGCTGGCAGCAGAAGCTGAAGGTGGTGTAAAGGTATGGAGGCTAAAGGGATCTGAACCTCCCACCTTGTTATCAGGTTATTCTCCAGTGGTTGTAGCCTTCACTCTCAGAGCTTAAATCTGCAAGGATCTCAGTGGAGTCAGTGGAGGAGGGGTGTTGGAGATTGAGCTTCCCTGGCCTCTGAAGGCTTTTTATCTGCCATATTGATAAGATTAAGATTAGGAGAGTTGATCTTTGGAACTGGATGTGCCCTGAGACCAAAACCTTCAAGAAAAAAAGTTTGGGGGTAAGATGGAGTATTTTGGCTACAAAATACATCTCTGAGATTTTCCTCCAGCCGCCTCCCTGCTATCTGTGTTCAGTGCCTTTAGCCTGGCACAGCTGTGACAGTAAGGCAATCCTTCTAGCTTAGTGCCCTTGCCAGCCCAGAGATTCTAGGGAGCACTTGAGACTCAGCACAGTAAATGGGGGAGAAGTCCTGGGAACTTCTTTCTTCCTTTCCCTTGAACCTGAGAGTTAAAAAATTCAGACTTTTTTAATTTGGTGTAGATTTTAAATTGAATCTACCAGAAGAGTCCCTCAGCTCTGTCCTGTTGTTAGATTTGGTTTTCTGTCTTCTTTAAGCATTTTGTTTTTGATAGGTGTGGAAGGGTTTTGAGAGAGGTCTGGACTTTTGCTGAGTCTAAGTGGCCGTCTTCCCAGAATCCTTTCCTTGTACTCTTGTTCCACTCCATGCATACTATAGGGTTCCTTCCATTCATATTCCATGACACCATCAGTTCTGTTTTCTTTCCTTGCCTTCTGTCAGTAGGTTACCACCCAGACTTCTATTTTTCCATTCCTTCAACCTCAGAGGTATTAGAAGGTCAGAAATGTTTGAAGCCTGGGCAGCCTGGAGTGTCTTCGTATTTCCACATGACTTCTCTGAATCTCAGCCATTTGACTTCTCATAGTAAGTTCTTTCCAAGGTCAAAAGTCCTAGAAACCAGGGAACTCTGGGTAAAAAAAATATGTACCTTTTGGCAGACATTCTCCACTCAATCACTACTAAATCTGTATTTCAAGGTCTTTGGTGAGAAAGATCTAATTTTTTTCCTGCATTGTGTGTGTGTGTGTATGTCAATACATGTATGTATATATGTAACCTGAACGTAATTCTTTTTTTCAGAGACCATAGGACTTAAAACTTTAAGGGCCTTTCTGATAGTTCATCTCTTTATTTTCTAAATCAAGAAACTATAACCCAGAGAGCATAAGTAACTTTCCCAAGTTCACATAGAGTAATAAGTAGAGCCAGGTTTCAAAGTCTCATTTTCTTACATTAAATTTGCTGAATTTTCTAAGTGTACCATGATAGAAATTTCACTTATTCTATCTGATTCCAGAAAGCAAAGCATTTGAAGGTGAATATTACATCAAAGGCATCTACAACCCTGTAAATAAAATCTTCCTAATGAATGCTTTATAGGAGAGTGAGTTCTACATCACTGATAGTATTCAAGCTATGGTGTGGATGACTACTTGGCAGGAATTTTGTAGGGGGAGTCATGTGTTAAAGGTATAAAAATAGTATTTTATACTTCCATCTTTTTTAGTGGATCAATATTTAAGTGAGGGTGCCATTTGTGCTTAATGAGGTTGAAATGAGTTAATTCCTATTAGAATAATTTTATGGTCAACCTTGATTCCTCTCTGATTTATATTGATTTAAAAAAAAAACACTGAGCACTTGTATAAATAGTAATGGTGTGGGAATGAAACCTTTGAAATTAAAAAGTTATAGGATTTTAAGGAAATGAAAAATCCAATACATCATATATATTATTCCTGGAATATTTTGTGTGCTAAATATTAGTGCCGTAATTACCTAGAATAACATTACAGTTTCTCCAAACTGAAGGCACTATAATTTTGTTGTTTTTAATATTTATTATTCCAAACATAGTTCTATAGACATTGTGGCAACTGTTTCCATCATAACCTTTAATTAATTTAATGTAACCATAAAAGCATTTATTATTTTTCCCAATTCTAAATCAAATGCATTCATACAATGCTAGAGCTAAAATTTCACATTTACCAGCTAATCAGAATCCTAGTAGCTTGTCTCTCTTTCCTTTATGAGTTAGTCTCTGGATCATGATTTTTCTTTCCTCCCCAACTCTTGCCCAGCTAGGAAAGCTTTTGAATACATACTGCCTCTTCCCCAAATATCTCAACCACTCATTTTCTTAATCTGTTAATTCCCCATGACCTGTCCTTCCACCTTGACTTAAGCCAAGTACAGGGATGACTGTATCCTAATCTTGCCATTACACACAAATGGATCACATCTATGTTCAAGAATTCTGTAAGAGTTAAAATTAAATGTCAATAATAAATTATATTTTAGGAGATTTATTAATGATCATTAGAAATCAAGGAATAAAAAGGATACAAAATGGAGTCCAGTGCCCATGTACCCAGTTCAAATGCCCACTTTACCACCACCAAGCCTGAGACAGGAAGTAAAGAGGTGGGACCCTCTATGTGCCCACTTAATATCCCCTTTCTACAGAAAGTACTTAATGACAGGAAGCTGGTGGACTCCCAGGAAATGTAGTTCTTTTTTTATGATAATAGATTTTCATTTATAGAATTCCCAAATCTTCTTCTCTTTCCATATGTTAGCTTTCCACCTCTTCCTTTCCTTCCCTTACCAAACTCTTATCTTCATCCACAATAGGACCTTCATTTCCTTGACTTTTAAGTTCTTTCTCAGATTATTACCCTTGCTCTCCATTCTGATTCCTCTTTTTCACATCTTGACCTCTTGGTTAATCAGTTCATCTCAACACTGTGTAATATTGGAAAGAGAGGAGAGATCAGCTGAAGAGCAGAGGAGGAGGGGCAGAGAGAGAAAAGCTCCAACTATCAAAGGTCTTCCATCCTGGGAGGTGGAGGAGGAAAGTAGATTTTCCTGGAAACTGAGAAAGAGCCCATTACTATGGGACCTGTTATTCCTTCTGGGCCCCAAAAACATCTCAACAGCTACGGAATTCTCAAGGGGATTTTTGTATTTGGATTTATGCTGGTCAAAGCATCCAGATGTTTCCCTGAGATTTTTCTCTCTCCCTGAGATTTCTCTCTTCCTGATCTATTCCTAGACTCCTGAATTAAAAGCTAGTTAGCTGAGGAATAAGGATCAACCAGCAGCTGGCTGGAGTAAGGTTCAAGGCACTCACCTTTGAACCCTGAGAACTTGGGGCAGTCTGCCAGATGGGACCAGTGTTAGGGTTTCCTACTCCCCACTTTTCCTTCTTGACACCCCTACCTCTCCTTCACTGTGTGAACCCAAATAAATTGTTTACTACTTTAGAATTAGGTCTGGTTGGTTTCTGACACTAGGAAAGGGGACAGAAGATTTGGGGAGAATCACATCTCTCCCCAAAAGGGGAAGGTTAGCTCAGGATCCCAGGGATCCAAACTGCCTATGTCAAGGAACAACATCTCTCCTTGATAATGGGGTGACCCCAGGTTTCTGAAGGGAAATGATAGTGGGTATCCTCCATTTCCCAGAACTATTCTCTGAGGAGACATATCCCCTCTGTCAGGAGGACAAGGCTTAGCTACCTCTCTCCCAGAAAAAGAGAGAGGAGGAAGAATCTTTTCATTCCCTCTCCTTCCATTCCCCTTCTTCCCCTCTCAAATCATTCTATTATGAACCTTCAAACTGTCCTCTTCTATTGAGTACCTGTTCTCAATACCATATGCCAGTTGTGTCCTGCTAAGGTTCAGCCTTATATTACTTCCATTATCCACAGATTTCATTCCTTCACATGTGCTATTTTAGGAAGGTGAAGAAAATTATGCAAACATTTTGATTGGATTTACTAACAATTTATGTTTCACAGGCTTGTTACTGCTAAGCAATGTAATAAATATGGTAATCTGTTGTGAACTATTTCTTGTTGCAGTGACTGATATACTCTGGCTTGACTAGAGAGCTGCTGGTAGTATGGGGACACTTGAGGGTACCTAGTTACAATGGAGATAGAGGGACTACAGAGATAGAGAGATGCTGAGAGATAGAGGGATGCTGCCATAGAGGAATGCTCTGGGGTCTGCCTACTGATCACTATTGATAACTAGTAAATCAATCTATTTCCTAATCTCCTCCTCCCTTCACTCCCAGATCCCACACACTCCCTCACCCCCTTCCCTTCTTCCAGCCTCTCCCTCCCAGTTTCTTCTTGAAGCTTGTGGCTTTGCCCCTCCCCCCTGAGTGAGTATGAAGATACTCTTGTTTTCTTTCTCAGGTAAGGGGTTTATTGGGAAACAACAGGATAGAGAACTGAGGAAAGAGGGATGAGGGCTTCCCTAAATTATAAGGAGAATTTGAGGGTTTGGGAAATCAGTCCAGTCACAACTGTGACAGAGGGACACTCAGAGAGATGGAGGACAACTGTTATTCTTCTTTTCTTCTCCACAAAACCACCAAGGTCTCTCAGCCTAATTTCAGAAGCCCCCCTCAAGGGTCCTTCATTCCATTCTGGGACACAAACTAATAATAATCAGTTCAGCTTCTTCCCCCTACATCCAGGCTTGCCTCCTTTCTTGGTCAGTCACCCCCAGAGAGAGCCAAAGTCTCCTGGCCAGTCAACCCCAGAAAGAGAGACCAAATCCCAATTTTTCTCCCCCTGGTCAACTTCAACTCCTAGAGAGAGAGACAGAATGAGTTCCTCCTCCTGGGAACATTCCCTTTGGAAACTTCTCCTTGATTGACAGACAGATAATCACCTTGGTCTGCATGCAGGCTTGTCCTGCAGATCCACTCTCTCTTCATTTCTCTTCCATAGCAGTTCATTTATACCTTCTTTATCACTCACTCCACTCTTCATTGTAGCTCTTCTAAACATTTTCATCCTTTCTCATACTTTTCATGACTGTCTCTTCCTTTGCCCTTTCAGCTGCGAATTTTGATTGATAGTTTACAGGAAAAAAAAATTGAGGCCATTTATCATGAGTTTCTTCTTCCCTTTTCCTTTTCTTATACCCTTAAGCAGTCTTCTGTCACTATTTCCCTATTCACCCTTGTCTCACAGGAAAAGGTGGCCTTACTCCTTATCAAGGCTTCTACTTGCACAAAAGATTCCATTTCATCTTTTGTTTTCCAACAGGTTACCTCCTCTCATCCCCACTCTCTTACTTTGTTTCAGTCTCTCCCTAACATTCCTGGCTCCTGCATCCTCAGACCCTCCCTTGATTCTTCTACCTTATTTAGTGTCATTCTATATCTCTTCTCCTTGTTGCTAATTTCCTTGAGAAAATTATCAAGTACCCTCACTTTTCTTTCCTTTCACTTCCTTTTTACTCTACAATCGGGCTTCTTACCTCATCATTTCATTGAAATTGCTCTAATCCAAAGTTAACAATGATCATTTAATTGACATATTCATTGACCTTTTCTTGCTCCTCATTCTTCTGGACCTCTACAACCTTTGATATTATTTATCACTCTCTTCTACTTGATACTTTCTTCTCTTGAACTGTTTAGGGCAGCATTCTCTTCTGGTTCTCCTCTTACCTCTACCGGACCACATTTCATTCTCTTTTGCTAGTTCTTCATCCTGGTCATTCCTTCTTAATTATAGATGTCCTTCAGGACTCTGTCTTGGACTCCTTTGCTATTGATAATCTCATCTGCTCCATTGGATTTAATTACCATCTCTTCTGACATTACCTCTCTGCTGACCTCCTGTCTCATATCTCCAACTTTCTTTCAAATATCTTAAACTGAATATTCAGTAAACATCTTAAACTCAACATGTTCAAAACTGAACATGTTTTCTTTCCCCTTAAACCCTCTCTCCTTTCAAACTTCCATATTACTATTGAAGGTACAACCGTGTTCCTAGACTTTAAGGCTTACAACATAAGTTTCCTATTTGATTCCTCACAATCTTTCTCATCCTCCTCTTTCCCCATATCCAAACTGTTGGTAAGGCCTGCAGTTTTTTCCTTTGCAACATCTCAAATATGCCTCCTTCTGTCTGAGGTGTGGGACCTCATCATCTCCTGCTTAGTATTGCAGTAGACCAGTAGTGTGTCTTGCTGCTTCAAGTCTCTTTCCATGCCGATCAATCCTTTATTCAACCACCAAATTTATTTTTAAGGTACCTATCTGATACTGTCATTCTCTACTTAACAGACCCCAGTGATTCCTCCTCATTTTTTTTATCAAATACAAATTCCTTTGTTTGGCATTCAAAGATCTTCCTACCTTCTCAGTCCCACCTTTCCATGTTCTTATTCCTTACTTTTTACCACATTGATTTAGTCTTCCTTGCTGTTCCAAAAGTAATTCACTACATATGCCAGCTATAGGCATTTTCTCTAGCTGTCTTTCATGTATGGAATACTCTCCTTTTTCATCTTTTCCTCCTGGTTTCCCTGTCTTCTTTCAAATCCTAACTAAAATTTTATCTTCTACACTAAGCAGGAGATCCAATCATTTTTTTTTCATACAAAGGAAAAATAAAAACTGTCAGTATCATGATCAACAGTGAAATTAAATTATGCTAATAGGAAACAGACAATAAAAACACTATCAAGCTTGTATAATCTTAATGAATTGCATTTAAACTCAAAGGAAAAATTAACAGAATTGAAAAAATATAAAATGTAGTATGATAATTGAAGGAAACATTAATGTTACCTTTTTAGAGTTAGACAAATTTAAGAAAGATAAAAAATGGAAAATATCAAATCAAACAAATCGCTTGAGAAATTAGAGTTTAAAGATATGCTTCTATGGAGATGCTAAAGAATTTGTTTATGTTCCAGTAGCAAGTAGAGCTTTTATAAAAATATACTATACAAAAATATACATGCTGTATTTTTTTGTAATTTTGTGTTGTAAACAAAAAAGACTATTGGTAGTAACCTTTTTAGGTAATAACATAATAAAAGTAGTATTCCATAGAGGAATAACAAATAAATTCAAATGGGAACTTAATGGTGAAATCCTCAACACTGAGTGGAAATTTCTATATTTGACAATGATAATGAAGAAAAAACACACCACAATTTCTGGGATGCACTTGAAATATTCCTCAGATGAAAACTTTTATCCACAAAAGTATGTGTTAGCACAATAGAAAAATATGATTAATTTATGAAATAAGCATTAAAAATTTTTGAAACCAAAAAATCTAAATCAAGAATACAATCAGAAATCGTGAAAATTAGAGAAAGTTTAATGAACAAAAAAACATTGAAATGATAAAACTAAAGGTCATTTTTAAAAAATGAATAAAATTTGCACACACTTTAGTCAATTTGGTTAAAAGAAGGGGGACAGAAAAATCAAATCAACACAGTTTTTAAAAGAACAAGATAATGGTACTGGCTAAGAGACAAAAAGGAAGATCAAAAGAATAGACTTGGGGTAAGTGATTTCAGCAAGACAGTCTATGATAAGCCCAAAGATCCTAGCTTTTGGAACCAAAATCTACTATTTGATAAAAACGGCTGGGAAAATTGGAAGACAGTATGGGAGAAATTAGGTTTGGATAAACATCTCACACCCTACACTAAGATAAACTCAGAATGGGTGATTGACTTGAATATAAAGAAGGAAACTATAAGTAAATTCGGTGAACACAAAATAGTATACATGTCAGATATTTGGGAAAGGAAAGATTTGAAGATCAAGAAAGAGTTAGAAAAAAAATCACAAAATGTAAAATCAATAATTTTCTGATTACATTAAATTAAAAAGGGTTTGTACAAACAAAACCAATGCAACCAAAATTAGAAGGGAAGCAACAAATTGGGAAACAATTTTCATAACAAAAACCTCTGACAAAGGTCTAATTACTCCAATTTATAAAGAGCTAAACCAATTGTACAAAAAAATCAAGCCATTCTCTAAGTGATAAATGGGCTAGGGACATGAAAAGCAATTTTCAGATAAAGAAATCAAAACCATCAATAAGCACATGAAAGTGTTCTAAATCTCTTATAATCAGAACGATGCAAATCAGAACAACTCTGAGGTATCACCTCACACCTAGAAGATTGGCTAACATGACAGCAATGGAAAGTAATGAATGCTGGAGGGGATATGGCAAAGTTGGGAATTAATGCACTGCTGGTGGAGTTGTGAATTGATCCAACCATTCTGGAGGGCAATTTGGAACTATGCTCAAAGGGCGCTAAAAGACTGTCTGCCCTTCAATTCAGCCATTGGACTGCTGGTTTTGTACCCCAAGGAGAAAATAAGGAAAAAGACTTGTACAAGAATATTCATAGCTGTAATCTTTGGGGTGGCAAAAAATTGGAAAACGAGGGAATGACTTCCAATTGGGGAATGGCTAAATAAATTGTGGTATAAATTGGTGATGGAATACTATTGTGCTGAAATGAATGATAAACTGGAGGAATTCCATGTGAACTGGAACAACCTCCAGGAATTGATGCAGAGTGAAAGGAGCAGAACCAGAAGAACATTATATACAGAGACGATACACTGTGGTAAAACGAATGTAGTGGACTGCTCCATTAGTGGCAGTGCAGTGATCCTGAACAACTTGGAGGGATTTATGAGAATGAACAATATCTACATTCAGAGAAAAACCTGGGAGTAGAAACAGAGAAGAAAAACCAATGCTTGATTACATGGATTGAGAGGGATATGATTGGGGATGTAGACTCAAAATAATCATCCTAGGTCAAACATCAGCAGCATGGAAATAGGTTCTGATCAAGGAGACATGTAAAATCCAATGGAATTGCAAGTTGGCATTTGGAAGGAGTGGGGGAAGGGGAGGGAGGGAAAGAATACGATTCTAGTAACCAAGGAATAATGTTCTAAATTGACTAAATAAAAATTTCAAAAAAAATATAAAAGAACAAGATAAAATTCCTACAAAACTTGAAGAAATAAAAAATAATATGCCTCTTTCTCTCCACTTACACTGCCACTACCCTCGCTCATGTAGACCCTCATCATCTCAGGCCTTTGCAATAGCTGATAGTTGTTCTTCCTGCTGCCTAGCTGTCCTAACTTCAGTCTGTACTCTACTTAGCTTTTAAGTAGATTTCGGAATGGACAGATTTAATCATGTTGCTATGTCAACCCCTATTTCCCTCCACTTCCATATTCAATAAACTTCATTGTTTATTACTTTTAGGATCAAATATAAAATCTTCTGTTTGGTTTTAAAAACTGTTTATATGTTTCATCCTTCATAACATTGTAGTCTTCTTTCAGTTTACTCCCCTCTAATGTACTCTGAAATTCTCTAGCATAAGTGTCCTTGATTTTCTTTGAACAGGACTCTCTCATCTTCCAACCCTGTGAATTTTCACTGGGTGAGAGCACTATCTTCCTCATCTCTCCTTTCTGGCTTCTCTGGCTTCTTTTAAGTCTCACCCATTATCTCTTTTTTCAAGAAACATTTCCCAGTCCTCCTTAATCCTACTCCCTCATCTTTGTAGTTATCTCCAATTTATCCATTATATCTTTTTTGTTTTGGTCATTTCAAGTTATTCTCCTAATTTAAGACTGAATTTCTTAAGAACCATGTCTAGGTTTCAGTGTTTATTTTTGCTTTTCTTTGTGTCTCCAGAGCTTAGCACAGTGCCTGGAATATCATAGGCATCTAAATGCTTATTGACTTGACTTGGGGGAAAAAATGTTCCAAATCCCTAATAATAAGAGGAATGAAAATTAAAAATTAAAAAAATAAAACAAAGGTCCTACCTGACAGTCATCTGATTAATAAAGTTGAAAAAAAAATGACCTGTTTTAGAGGTTTTGCAAAACTGGCACATTAACACATTTTGTTTAATACTTTGAATTAATCTACTCATTCTCAAAAGCAATTTGGAATTACGCCTTTATAATCTGTAAACTATGTATCCTTTGATCTGGTCATGAGACTACTTGACCTCTACTACTGTAATAAGGAGAGTTTTAAGGAAGGTTAAACAGAAGGGATCGCTAACTACACACACACACACACACACACACACACACACACACACACACACATAATAAACAGGTTTATTAGCTAAAGGGACAAGGGAGATTTGGAAAGGGAATCAGGGAGTAATTTATTTCTAACCCACACAGATATTAAAATCTTAGCCTTTCTAAATAACCTTGACCTAACTAAATAAAAGGAGCAATAAAAGATAAAGGGTTAGTAAAGTACACAGGGTCTAGGTTCTCACAACTCCAAAGTCCTTTGTTGGGTCAAACTACAGTATCAAGATGAATAGTCCTCACAAGGTTCCAGGAAAGGGGAAGGAAACACTCACTCAACATCTCCTTAAAGATGATCCAAATCTCTGATAGCTCCAAAGTTGGTTTCCTTCATGGAGACACTTTCACACAATCTCTCTGTCTGCATCACAAATTGAGAGAGCCATTTGCCAGTTTCCCAAGTGCCTTAGAATGCTGACTCAGCAAGTTCCATGGAACCTTGGTTTGAAGGCTATTAGTCAACCTTGCACAATTCCCTTGCTACAGTCCCTACTTTGCCCAAACCTGAAATTGTGTTGAAATCACTATTTTGGCATTTGTACACTTAATATACTTATATATTCTTTACGCCTGGGTCCAGTGGCATGAAAAATTGTTCCACCTGGAGACTTCCTCAGCTGCATTGGATGGCCATGTTGTCCTTTGTGCTCCAACACACCCTAAGCACTCCACAGTGCTTTGCTGCGTCGCCCTCTCAGCCGTTGAACCTTCTTATTGGTTCAATGCTGAGAGAGTGGGACTGTCTCTGTGCATCGACTTTCCACTTAATTCTCTTTCATGCACAAATATCTTTGTGCACACTCCTCTATCCTAACCCCGTCCACCTTCTTCAAGACCTGCGGCAATGGGGGAGTGGCGACACAACAGGTAGAGGTGACCACTGGCAGTTGTAGTCACGATCCTGCACATAGGTGGCCCACGGACTAGTGGCCGCTCAGCTCTGTAGGGCAGCAGAGACGTTTGGCAACATCCTAGGCGACTGAGCAGCCCTCTCTAGGACAGCACTGCTCACCCTAATCAATGGAGTGGACAAGAAAAGGTGTCCCAAACATTGCCTTCCCTACAAACACCCGGTTAGCACACCGCGGCTGGCGGGTCATCCCTTTAAGCGGTCTAAATCAAAGGAAACAAAATACAAAGAAACTCCTACTAGGAGCATGGAACATCAGAACATTACTTGATAGAGAGAATACCCCAAGACCTGAGAGAAGAACAGCTCTAATCGGTAAAGAACAGGCACGATATAACATCGACATCGCAGCATTAAGTGAAACACACTTACCAGAAGAGGGATCACTCAGTGAACCCACCACTGGATACACCTTCTTCTGGAAAGGTAGAGCCACAAATGAAGACAGAATCCATGGTGTTGGCCTAGCTATCAAGACCAGTTTGCTCAAACAGCTGCCAGACTTGCCTGTGGGCATCAGCGAGAGGCTCATGAAGATCCGTTTGCCTCTCAGCAAAGACCCGTATGCCACAATCATCAGCTCATATGCCCCAACACTGACCAGCACAGAGGAGACCATCGAGCAGTTCTGCTCTGACCTGAGTGCCCACCAATGACAAGCTGATACTACTGGGATACTTCAACGCCCGAGTTGGCCAGGACCATGAAAGATGGAAAGGAGTGCTCGACAAACACAGAGTGGGCAAAATGAACAACAATGGCCTACTGCCACTCAGCAAATGCTCAGAGTTCGAACTCACCATCACAAACACTGTGTTCAGAATGGTGAACAAATATAAAACAACGTGAATGCACCCACGATCAAAATAGTGGCATCTCATTGACTATATCATTGTACGCAGGCGAGACATCCAGGATTTACAGATCCCCAGAGCCATGAGAGGAGCTGAATGCTGGACAGACCACTGACTGTTTAGAGCTACTCTTCAAATGCGCATTGCGACTCTTCAAATGCGCATTGCGCCTCGCCATCCAAAACACACCCAGACAGTTCACGCATTTTACAATGTGAATCATCTTAGAGATCCATCTGATTTGCAAACATTCCAGTCCTGCCTGGACGACAAGCTGTCTGTCAAGGGACCACTCACTGGAAGTTCAACCAAGAAATGGAACCAGTTCAGAGACACAGTGAAGGAAACATCAAAGGCAGTCCTAGGCCCCAAACAATGCAACCACCAGGACTGATTCAATGAGAACAACACTACTATTGAAGACCTATTGAGCAAAAAGAACAAAGCCTTTATGGAGTGGCAAAATAACCCAAACTCTGCTCCTAAAAAGGACAGATTCAAGTCTCTCCTAGCCACATCGTAGTGTGAGATCAGGAAAATGCAAGACCGATGGTGGGGAAAAAAAGGCAGAAAAAATCCAGCGCTTTGCTGATATGAAAAACTACAAATAATTTTTCAGTGCCCTCAAGAATGTCTATGGGCCATTAAAACCCACCACTCCCTTGCTATCCTCTGACGGTGACACTCTCATAAAAGATTAAAAAGGCATCAACAACAGGTGGAAAGAACACTTCAGTCAGCTTCTCAACTGACCTTCTTCAGTCGACCAAAGTGCCCTTGACCAGATCCCCCAACACTGCACCATTGAACAACTTGACGTCCCTCCTTGAATAGAGGAAGTCTGAAAAGCCATTAAACAAATGAGTACAGGCTAGGCACCCAGTAAAGATGGGATCCCAACCGAGGTGTACAAGGCCTTAAAGGGAAAGGCGCTTCGGGCATTCCACATAGTGCTGACCAGCATATGGGAAGAGGAAGACATGCCCCCAGAACTCAGAGATGCCTCCATCGTAGCCCTATATAAGAACAAAGGCACACGAGCAGCCTGTGACAACTACAGAGACATCTCACTACTCTCCACTGCTGGAAAGATCCTCGCCCGTGTAATACTCAACAGACTCCTGTCATCTGTTTCAGAGGAGAACCTGCCTGAATCACAACGTGGCTTCCGACCAGATCGCAGCACCATCCAACATGGTCTTCACGGTGAGGCAAATGCAGAAAAAATGCCTTGAGCAGAACCTGAGTCTCTACATTGTCTTCATAGGCCTGACAAAGGCATTTGACACAGTGAACAGGGATGCATTGTGGGTGATCCTTAGCAAGCTCGTCTGCCTAGCAAAATTTGTCAAACTGATCCAACTCCTTCATGTCAACTTGACAGGGGAAGTCCTATCTGGTGGAGAGACTTCTGATCGCTTCAACATCTCCAATGGTGTGAAACAAGGCTGCATCCTCACTCTGGTACTATTCAACCTATACTTCACCCAAGTATTACGACATGCTGTGATGAATCGAAATCTGGGCTTCCACATCAAATACCGGCTGGATGGCTCACTATTCGACCTTCGCCGCCTGACCGTAAAAACAAAGACAACATAGAGGCTCATCCTGGAAGCTCTCTTTGCAGATGACTGTGCTCTCATGGCCCACCAAGAAAATCATCTTCAAACCATTGTGGACAGGTTCTCCACTGCAACAAAACTGTTTGGCCTGACTATCAGCCTCAGTAAACCAGAGGTGCTGTTCCAACCTGCACCGGGGAAGCCAACTAACCAGCCGTGCATTACAATCGACGGCACGCAGCTTTCTAATGTCAACACTTTCAAGTACCTGGGCAGCACCATCGCCAACGATGGGTCCCTAGACCACAAGATTAATGCCAGGATCCAAAAGGCCAGCCAGGCACTCGGGAGGCTGCGCTACAAAGTCCTCCAACACAGAGGTGTAAGCACTGTGACGAAGCTCAAAGTGTATAACGCAGTGGTCCTCAGCTCGCTCCTGTATGGTTGTGAGACATGGACACTGTACCGGAAGCACATGAAACAGCTGGAGCAATTCCACCAACACTCTCTCCGGTCGATCATGAGGATCTGATGGCAGGACCGAATCGCCAACCAGGAAGTCCTTGACAGAGCCAACTCCACCAGCATCGAAGTCATGGTCCTCAAAACCCAGCTACGATGGTCTGGACACGACATCCGCATAGACCCACAGCGAATACCAAGACAGGTATTCTATGGTGAACTGTCAGCTGGACTCAGGAAACAAGGCCGACCAAAGAAAAGATTCAAGGATCAGCTAAAGTCAAACTTGAAGTGGGCTGGCATTACACCAAAGCAACTAGAACTTGCTGCCTCTGAAAGAAGCAGCTGGCGTACCCACATTACCATGCCGCCACCACCTTTGAAGATGAGCGACGTCGACGGCTTGCCGCTGCACGTGAACGCCGACACCAGGCCACAACCGCACCTCCTGTAACAACTGGTGTTCCATGCTCCGTGTGTCAGAAACTTTGCACCTCAGTCTTTGGACTCCAAAGCCATATGAGGGTACACCGTAGATGAAAACGCACAAAGACAATTGTCATTCTCGAACACTGAGAGACTTCTACTATATTCTTTTAAACTAAAATATCTACTCAAAATAATGAAGAACCTACAGTCAACTATCTTCTCCTATATATTACTATCCTATTCTCAGGATTTAATCAAGGAAAGGAAAAGGGAGAATTATACAATGAACAATTACAAAGTTCAAAATACAGATCAAACATATGCAAAAGTGCTGGTAGCCATCAGGCCCAGCACCTTGACACAGTCACTTGTAGTAGCTAAGGAGGCCACAGAGTGGCCCTTGGCAATATGTGATTGCCCAATCAATCCCCTTTGCATAACCTCTCTCATCAACATCCCTTACCTAAGGAATTGATATGATTATTATTCCCCCTAGTCTCAGAAGGAATACTGTAAGAGCAAAATGCCTGTACTCTGTTTATCTAAAACGTCACCACACGATCAGACCCTCAAACCCAATCCCAAAAGACTACCATGGATTAACTTTTACTTAGGTACATAACTCTCAGTAAAATTACAGCTACAAGCCAAGCCCAGAACTTTCCCACATACAGAAACTTATTTTCATGAATCCAACATACAAATAAATCATAAAGGCCCATACAAAATGTGCAGGTACACCAAGCTTCATCATGCCTTAGTGACTTGATTCTTCCTCTTGAGAAACTCCCTAGTAAACCCTGAGAAATGATCAGTCTAATATTAAATCTGAATTGTGTTCCCAGTACTTCCCAACCTCAATGATATGATTGTTGAATTGTCTTTAAGAACTTCTGATTGATTACTTCTAATAAGTAAATTTCCTTGATTGTAAGCTCAAGACTCCTCACAGGGTAATGAGAAAATTAAGCCACCTCTGATGAAATCATTTATCTTGTGTGAAACCTTTATTCTGTCAAGAATCTGTAATCATAATACAAGAATATAGAATATTAATTAAGTGATTTGTTAAAAGTTAATGTATCACTTTTCCAATTATCTCTATTTAGGTGTATGTTAGGTAATGTATCTCTGTGCCAAGAAAATGGGTATAAAAATAAACATCAAGCCTGCATGCCCATGGCCGTAAATATATAGCTGTCTTCCGTTTGTTATTTTCTTGACTGATCTTTTGTCACCTGTCGGGAACCCCTGGAGTCCCAAATGAGGCTGGACCTTGCCTGTGGCACAAAAACAGAACAAGCAAATAACATCAAAACCAAAAGATAAACACAAATACATGTAAACATTAAAATCATAAAATATTACTCTTATCAACTAATACAGAAAATTCTACTACTATTGCAATGCATAAACATGAAACTTAGAGAAAAATTTTTGCAAAATACAATAAACAAAACATTGCATAAGTTTTACAAAAAAGATTAAACCGAACCATCTGCAAAATACATTTATCAGTAGATAAAATTAAATGTAAGTGATCTATATACATAAATTTTACATATATGTATACATATAATACACCCATATACTATATATTATGCTATGCCTATATACAGTTCATATTTACATGTTACTGATATACTCATATACACAGACTATAATAAAATTAATTTTATAATCCTGTTATACATATTATTTACATATATTTACATATGTATTTACAATTTGTGGTGTGATGTGAAGTTATATGTAATGTATGTTGTTATGTATGTTGTAATGTATTTTGTAGTGTAGTTCAGTATCTTACCTTATATTATCTATCTTAAATTCTCATCTAACTAAAGTCCTATCTTCCTAAAATCTTCTGTTTACCTATATCCCTATACAAATCTAAGTAGCTAACTATTTTTATTAGTAACTACTTTATAACTAATTATATTATTGTTAGTATCCTAGCCATACATTGTTTCCCTTATTCAACTAGTGATTCAGTGCAACCTAACCATGTTCATGTTTTTTTTGTATATGTGTATTTGTTATGTTGTTATTCACACTATGATATGTTGTTCTGTTAGTGTTATGTCAATGTTACTGTTGGTTAGTGTTGTGTTACTGTTGTATGCTTAACAAAACTATAGATTATTCCTTTTCTTCTCAACTTGTTCTTTTTTTCCAAATCCATGGTAGCAAAATTTTATTCATGAATGCTAATTTGAATATATGCTATGTTGTGTTATGTTACATTCCTTACCCAAATTCTGTAAAACCATTATTCCATGAATCACTTGATCCCTTTCATTGAAAATTTTCTTCAAAGTCTTTATCTTAATATTTATAAGTCTTTCAGTCTTTTACAATGTCCATCAATTTTCTTGAATCCTCCTTCATCTGCAATGTCCTCTTCCAACCGAATGCCCTCTTTTACTGGAATGATTCTCTTCTTACTGATCTTTTTGACTGCAGACTCTTTGACTGATGAATCTCAAATTTCCATGATCTCTTCTTAATTTTCTTCTTCAATAATATGTATATTTTCATTATTAATTCTATGAGCTAATTTAATATGTAAACAATGATACCATGAATCTCTACCTAAGTCTTTTACTGAAGAAGGTGAAATTAACACAATTGTATAAGGACCTACCCAATTCTCTTATGTTGCTGATGTTTTGACAAAATTTTTTATATATACCATATCTATCACCTGGTTGAAAATTATGAAGAGAATAATCCAATGGACCAGATTGGATCAATACTCCCATATCATGCAGTTCTCTAAGCCATTGTTGTAATGCACTTAAATATGAAGCAAGTTGACAATCTCCTCCTAAGAGAAATGTTTAAACTGTCTTACAAGTTTTTGCCTGCAATGGAGCATGTCCAAAGAACATTTCATAAGATGATATATGTAAATCTGCTCTTGGTCTTTTATGTAGTTAAAACAAAGCTATGGGAAGAATATCTGGCCATTTTAGATGAGTTTCTGCACAAATGTTCCCCACCATAGTCTTGAGTTCCCTATTCACACATTCTACTTGTTCTGAACTTTGTGGGTGATCAGGAACATTATATTTAGGTGTTATTCCTAGATTCTCATAGACTCTCTTCAGGTTATCTTATGTGAAATGATATCCTTTATCAGAATCTATGGTAAATGGTACACCAAACCTGGGAACAATTTCCTTAAGCAAAATTTTCACCATAAAGTTAGCTGTATTTGTATTAGATGGAAAAGCTTCAGACCATTTTGTTAACCTGTCTGAAATTACCAGACAGAACTTGTATCTTCCAGCTTTTGGCATGCTGATGTAATCAGTTTGCAAACTCTCAAATGGACAATATGCTAAAGGACTACCAACCAAACCTTTGTTTCTGAATGCACCTTGGTTGAATTTTTGGCAAACAGAACTTTTACAGATCTTATTTGCAACAGTACTTATTCCTAGTGCTACCCATTGCCTTTTTACAGAGTCTACTACACCTTGAGTACCAAAATGACCTTTTGCGTGAATGGCTTGACACAAATATGTACACAAATCTTTTGGTAACAGTGGTTTCCAGTGTCTGCAACCCATATTCCATGTTCTTTCCTTGCTCCCAATTTCTCCTTCCACTTCTGATTTTCTGAGTCTACATAAGCTCTTTCCAAATCATCAGACTCAATAGTTGACAAATTCATTACATACACTGGAGCATCCCTGGCTGCAAATTTTACAGTGATATCAGGTCTGTGATTTTCTTTAGATACTGAATCTCTGCCATAAGTATGACTTCTACAATGGATCACTGCTAGCTGTTTAGGTTTTTGGATAGCATCAAACAACTCAATTATTATTTCTGCATGAGCAATTGGTTTTCTTGATGCAGTAATAAAACCTTGTTCTTTCCAGATCTTTCCTGTAGCATGACATATAGAAAATGCACAATTCACTTGCTACAGTACCTTTTACTTATTCTTCTAGCTGATGGTAAAAGTGCTCAGCCAAATGTAATAAGGAGGGTTTGTAAACTACAAAGAGATCAAAGGAAGAGAAAAAGCCCCACATGTACAAAAATATTGATATCAGCTCTTTCAGTGATATCAAAGAATTGGAAACTAAGGTTAACAAACACATCATTTAGGGAATGTATGAACAAATTATCATATATGAATATAATGGAATAATATTGTGCATGAAGAAATAATAAATGATTGTTTCTGAGAAAAAATGAAGGGATTCTGGAATGATTGAAAAGAATCAGAAAATAAATAGATATAGAAGCAAACATTGAAACCATTAAGAACTCTAATCAATACAATGAACAATCATGATTACAGAGGATGGATAATGAAAGCTATCCACCCCCTGGCAAAGAGGTAATGTCAAAACTTAGAGTAATATCTATATTTATATACTTAGGAAGAAGTGATTTTTGAGGACTTACAGGGGAAAAAAGCACATTAATTCATTGGTAGCATTGCATATAAACATAACCATTATGAAAACACTGCAAATTAACTGGTTAAAATTTTTGACCCAAATATGAATGACAAAATGGTTATTCATCCATCTTCTAAAAGGCTCTCATATACCAACATGTTAATAGTATTACTTTTTTGTTCTAGGACATAATTAGAAACCAAATAGATAACCATTGATTGAATAATGACTAAAACACATAATGTTAGTATCATGGAATATTGCTATGGTTTACAAAGCTATGAATATCATGTGTACATGGAATCATATAAGAAAACTTTTCCCTCTTTCACTTTCCTTTCTTTCCTCTTTTCCCCTCATTTGTCTCTGTTCTTTGGGCCCTCTCCCTTTTACTTTGCCTTACTTACTTTACCCTCTCTTATACTTCTCCTTTTTCTCCCCTTTTCTCATCATTTTTTTCACCTCTTCATCCTCACCTTTTCTCTCTTCACCCTCATTCCAGGTTCTTGCTTACTTTATTGTACTATTGCTCGTATAATAACTTTGGGAAAACTCTTCTTTCTCACATTTCCATATATCTGAATGAACTTTACTTTTGGAACCCCATTTTCTATAAATGCTAAGTCCTTTCTTTCTTTCTTTCTTTCTTTCTTTCTTTCTTTCTTTCTTTCTTTCTTTCTTTCTTTCTTTCTTTCTTTCTTTCTTTCTTTCTTTCTTTCTTTCTTTCTTTCTTTCTTTCTTTCTTTCTTTCTTTCTTTCTTTCTTTCTTTCTTTCTTTCTTTCTTTCTTTCTTTCTTTCTTTCTTTCTTTCTTTCTTTCTTTCTTTCTTTCTTTCTTTCTTTCTTTCTTTCTTTCTTTCTTTCTTTCTTTCTTTCTTTCTTTCTTTCTTTCTTTCTTTCTTTCTTTCTTTCTTTCTTTCTTTCTTTCTTTCTTTCTTTCTTTCTTTCTTTCTTTCTTTCTTTCTTTCTTTCTTTCTTTCTTTCTTTCTTTCTTTCTTTCTTTCTCACCCAAGCCTCCCTTCTTTCCTTCAAAGATATTTAAACAATATGAATTACAAAGTAACAGATATCTTTTTTCTCCATTGCAGAATGTTACCTTCACTTCTAAACTAGTTGGATATTTTTCACTTCCTTATTTTTCCCATTGTATTTACCTTTCAGAGACTGCCAAAATTGCTTTTCCAATTGTAGCTTTATGATCACATTGTTGAACAAATTAAAACCTAGGAGTCCTCTATGTTAATGACAAGTAGATTTTTCTGCTTTATATTTTATCTTCTGGATCCAGAGTTTCTGGTCAATTGTCTTTAATATAGTCTAAAACTTGGTAATTGTTTTTGTTTTTCTTTGTTTCATCAAGTTTTTTGGGATACTAATGATTCTGAAATTCTCTCTTTAATTTTTGTTTTCTAGGTCAGCTTCTTTCAATAGTAGATATCTTATATTCTTTTCTAATTTTACTACCATTTGTCTTGTTACATTATTTCTTTTATAACATTGAATTTCTGGGTTGGTTGCATTTCTCAAATTCTTTTCTTCAGATTGCCTGCTGCTCTGCTGTTTTTCCAGCTTCTGTTCTAGGCAGTCTATTCTAAATTTAAATTTTCTATTATGAGCTCTAATTTCCCTCCTTATCTTTTTGTTTAGTTCTTTAATTAGGACTTCCCAGCACTCTTGAGAGTTCTGGTGGCCTTTCCATTCTCTTTTCTGGGATTCTTACTGTAGTTATTATAGAAATGTTCTCTTCTTGATCTTTATCCTGGAATTTTCTTACCTATGTGAGGTTTTTGTTTTGCTTGTTTGTTTTTGTTACTTAAGTTCCTTTGCTGAAAATCTACCCCATCACCTTTTGGGAACTTGAAGATTTTTTTCTCCCTTAGGTTTTTAAAAAAATTTGTTCATTTTATTTCTAGCTACTTTGCGCCATTAAAAAGACAAGGCTATATAAACAACTTCTAATGTATAGATTTTTTTCATTAGCGATGCCAATTTATTCACTCAACTACCTTTATAATAGGCATTGATGATAGAATTGCAAATACAAAAGATAACATCTTCCTTCAGAATCTAAAAGAAGCCAGATATTCCATGAAGCATAGGGGAAAATTACTTCCCATCCCCTTTCCCCTATGGTTAGCAGGGACTCTGAATAAAGGCATGGAGATAGGAGATGAAATGTTTTGGGAATGGAATGACAAAACAAATTTGATTGAAACATAGGTTGTGGGGAGAGTCATGTAGAATATTGGACAGTTATAGTTTAACTCATTAGTCAAAGACTGTCTCTGTGGAGACTAAGAATTTAACTTACACTTTGGACAGTTAACCTGTCATAGCTTGAAAAAGATTGAATGAGTTATAGAAAGAAGGAAGATGAAGAGAACTTTCCTGATAGAATTGTTTTAATTCACCTTGCTAAGAATCACTATTCTTAGGAGCTTATGAAGACAGATAAAATAACTGAAAATCATTATAATTTATACACTGAAATTAATATAAATGTTAAGTTGGTGAATTTAGTTATCTGGGTAATGTTCGACATTGTTTTAAATATTTAATTAAAATATTTTTTTGTAGTTAATGCATACAAAAATCTTCTGGTTCTCCTTTATGTCATTTCATTTAAATCTATCTGTCTATCTATCTTATCTATCCATCTATCTATCTATCGATCTACTGATCTATGTTATCTCTCTCTCTGTATTCCTCATACTTTTTCTTAACTGAATTTCAATATTTTAATATTAGTAATCTATAAATTAACTATTTCAATATTAGATTAGACATTTAGATTATTAGACAATATTAGACATTAGATTATTTTCAGATTTTTAGGGAGAGGTTTTTTCATTTGCATGCAATTTTTTGTGAAAATTTTGAACTCATCTTTTTTAAAGATGGTTTTGACAAGACTTTTGGGTCAAAGGGTATAATTATTTTTATTTAAACCCTTCCTTTCCAATACTATGTATTGGTTATAAGGCAGAAGAACAATAAGAACTAAGCAATTATGGTTAACTGACTTGCCCAGGATATATGAGCCCAAATTTGAACCAAGAACATTCTGTCTCCAGGCCTGGCTCTCTATCCACTGAGACACCTAAATGCCCCTTAGTTACTTTTTAATACCTTTTACTATATACCACCCGATTTTCTTTCATAAAAGCTTTTTAGGTTTACAGTTCTATGCCAAAAAAATGTGTTCTGAAGCATCATGGGTATTAAGTTTTATTACTTTTAATAATTTTTCCCAATTTTGGGCATGTGTGAAAGTACCTCACATATTTTTAAATGTTAATCTATTTAATTAGTGATGCTGATCATTTTAACATGATTATTAACAGTTATCTATTAAATTCTTTTGATTGTCTATTTATACCCTTTGACTATTGTCTTGTTAAGTTTCTAACAATAAATTGCTTTGTGTAAACAGTTCAGAATAATATTTTAGAAAACAGCATGAATTAAAAGCAGAAGACATGAGACCATTTCTGGCTTTCCTTCTTAACAACTGTTTGGCCTTTGGTAAATAAATCACTTAATCTGTTTGAACAGATCAGTTTACTTAATTTCTTCCTCAGTTGTGAGGAAAGCTGCTTATAAACCATAGACCACAATAGAAATATGATATGTTATTATCATTAATTTTATTCTATCTCTGTTGTCTGGAAACTTCATCCCATCTTCTTTATCAACCCAATATTTTGAATTGACACAGAATTAATGACATATTAAGAATATTCTTCAATTGTGATAGCTTGAATTCCTTTACTTTTCTGTGGCCCATATTTATTCATTTACCTGTTTGTCACTTTTATAATGTTTAGTCAATTCAACTCAACCCAACAAATATTTATTAAAAACCTATTCTATGTAGTTCATTGTGCTGTGCAGTGGGATACAAAGATGAAAAATAATAGGCCCTTGTCAACAACAAATGTTCAGTCTAATAAAATGTCCTACCATTCTGAGACAAGACAAGACAACTCATTTTCTAAGTTAATTATAGTTACTCTTAAAATTGGGAAATCTTTCCATTTAGTACAGCATAGTGTAAGGAGTATTTAGCTGGGACTTACGGTCCAGATTCTAGTCTTGTGTCTTAAAGAGTTGTCAGTTTGGTCCAGATAGCTATGTTGTTTTATATATATATATATAGTGCTGCTATGGACCTTAATGTTTCTGGGGCCAATTTTGTCATCTTTTTAATGAGAGAGTTGGACTGAATGACCTCAAAGGCCCTTTCTTCTTCTAATTACACAATCCAATGAAAACTTAACATCTTTGTTGTGACCTGAATAAATCTTTGAATTATGTTTTCCATTCTATAAAATAGAGTTCAACCAAATAATTTTATTTTCTTGTGATGAGGTAGGTAGGTGGTACAGTGGATGTTAATTTTATTCTCAGCCTTCCATCAAAAAGACCTGATTTCAAAAATCCACCCTCAGACTTTTACCAACTTTTCAGCCCTAGGCAAGTCACTTAACCATTCTCTGCCTCAGTTTACTTAACTTCCCTCCTTCAGGATCACCATATTATTTCCAGACTTGATGTGGACATTCAATCCACTTAGCTCTCTGCAGCTCAGATTTTCTGTGCTCAAATGACACATGATCCTCAGCCTCTTTGGGGGCAGGGTTTACAGGTGTGTGTGACAACTCTGAGCCTTACAAGAAAAAGTACTCTAGACATTAATCAGTTTGGATCTTTTTGCCACAAGACCCAGCTTAATGCTTCTTGACCCTTTCAACAACTGGTGTCCTTCCTCCCTAATTAATTTTTAACTACCGTGTATTATTATTGTATACATAGATATATGTATTCACACATATAACATATGTATATGTATGTCTATACACACTTGTCTTCTCTCTCCTTTAACATTCATGTTACTTTAGAGGAACAACAATTATTGTCTTTGTATCATAATGCTTTGCAATATTCCTGGCTTAATAAACATGTGGTTACGGATTGATTGACTGAAGAAAGGATGATTTAGGTTTAAGAACATTTTCCTATATATTAGAGCTGTCCAAAAGTAGAATTGACTAATTTGTAATAGTGAGTTTCTTGTCGTTTGGAGGTCTACAAGCAAGCACTGAATGAATTATTTTTTGAGGTTCCTTATCTTTGAGATTCTGTAACTCTCTTCCTATTCACAGACAGCAAAATGTGTGTTTCATACATGATTAAAGGAATGTCACTGGTACAATGTTGATTATTAAGAATATATCCCCATTCATACCTATTTAAAAACAACTCTGAGCCTTACAAGAAAAAGTACTCTAGACGTTAATAGGTTTGGATCTTTTTGCCACAGAAATCTCTTCTTCATTTTTTTGTAGCCAGATCCCATTTGCCTCTTTTAAAAACTTTTTCATTTTTCATTTTGGATTTGTAAGGATAATTTTAGGGTTGTGACCTAATCTAAATTAATTTGGTCACCAGAGAAAATCCCAAATAAAATACCCAAGTCAGTTTGGAAATTTATAGTGATTTTAATTAATATAGAGGGAAGGAATTAAGGAGAAGAGAGAGAAAGAGTGTATAGGATTTCTCCCGCCTGGCCTGTGCCAGAGAGAATTCAAAGACCTTTGCCACAAGGTCTTTGAAGAAGAGGTAAAGGAGAAAAGAATCAGCCTAAACTCCGAGAGAGCTCAGTCAAGATGCCTCACCTGAACTAGGATACTCAGCTTCTCCCAGTATAGTATCAAGGAAAACTCACTGCCAAAACCAGACAATAGCTGCCACCATGCCAAGATGCCGAAAAGCTCAGTAAGCTGCCACCAAAGCCACCTCTCCACGGAAAGAAACTGGAGAGAGGAAGTGACATGAAATATATAGATGTTTTTTACATCACTTTCCTGCGTCTCACATGTACCAATGGTAGCTTAAGCTTGACTTAGGACATCCCAAGGGTCTGTCAGTTGTTTCTGATTTGTAATTTTCTAGCACATGTCTATCATAGGCCATCTTCCTAAATACTTAATCCTTAAGTATGGGTGTAGACATTCCCGTTTTTGTTAGACTAAGTAGAGTGGAGTAATCTAAAGTTCACAGACTAATGACTTAAAGTCAGGTATAAGGCATATTTTTCTGGTTCCTGGCAACCCTAGGAATGGAGAACTTCTTTGCTCTTTCATCTCCACTTTTAATTTATATGTGGGCATAAGTAGAGGGATTTGAGGAAAGTTCCAAAGAGCAATTCCAAAACTTCCCAGTCTTTGAAACTTATCACTTTGTACTATGATCTTAATTTGACATTTCAGGTTACCTTAAAAAAACAAACAAATAAACAAATTATGTTGCCTCTATGCAGAATAAAGTAGTTCTTTCTTCCTACATTTTGCTGATATGTGCCCCTTTATCATCAGGCATTCTGGCCTTTAATTTTTACAGTTAAAGGATCAGGGATTCTAGCCTGCCCCTTCCAACCCCTCCCCATCTTTCTCCTTGCTTCATCAACATGTTTCGCAACCCTTCTCACTTAATACCTGGCCTTCATGATTCATGTGTTTTATCAGCCCTTTGGTGATGAACCTCGCACTCAGTCTGATCCCATACAACAGACATACAACCCATTATAGAATCTTTATTCAAAGCCATTCTAAGTTGGTGATACTTCTAAGCCTTCAAGAATTCAGAATTACTTCCATACCCCAATGAGGAATGGGGTTAGTACTTTATTAGACAGCTCATATTCATCTATAGACTTATTTTCCTCCTACTATGCTATTTATTTATGGAATATATTATGAGAAAGCATTTTTAGATAAAAAAAATGCAAGCAATAATTGGCTCTGTAAGCCTTTGGGTTTTTTACTCTCTCTCCCTCCTTTTATTATTTTTCAGCAGAGCAAGAAAGCAAACATTACAGGATAGCCCTTAAAAGAGAGAGTCAGGATACCAAAGCCATGTGATTTCTTGTGTGACAGATACTGCCATTCTCATTAATGGTACCTTGCAAAGTGCTCACTGTTTCTATGGAAACTATCACTGAACCTTATACCCCAAATTTATCTAGACAAAGGTTATTGTTGCTACTGCTACTAATTGGAATTTTGTTGTTGCTGCTATTTTTAGCTTTTGCAGGGGGAAAAAACTTTAGGTTTTAAATGTATGACCAACATTTTCAGTACACAACTTTCAAAGAGAACACTTATGGCTAAATTTGGGACATGAATTAAAGTATACTAGGATGCTAAGGTAAAAGTCTGTTTAGATCAATTTCCCTGCAATATGGAAAACATATTTATAACCAATCTCTTTACCTCCTTCAACTTGAAAAACCATTTTTTATCCATTATGTAGCAATGTCTAGAATTTCATAAAGTTTTTTTGGAATATAATTAGAGAATGGTAGGGCTGGATTTGTTTATAATAATGCATTTATTTAATGCTTTAAGATTTCAAAAACAAACGATACAGAATGTGAAGGTACTTCATAATATTTTTGCCTTATAGAATCTTATAGAACTCCTGATTTTGCACATGAGGAAACTCTAGCCTAGATATGGAAAATGACATGGACAGAGGTATAGCCAATTAATAGTAGATATTAAAACAGAACTTTTATGTGCTGAATACCAATCAGATACTCTTTCTCTTCCTCTGTAACAATATTTAATAGAAAATTATTTCATAATTTATCATCAATAGAGCTTTTTATCAGGAGCATCTAGAGTACCCTGATGGACTTTATTAGGGAAGATGACAGTCTCATTTGCTGGACTTCTATGGATGGTAGATTAGAGAGGTTTGGACATCCAGTAGATGAAATACTAAAGAAGGGGGATGGGGATTGTCTAAAACATTATTTTAGAATCAAAAAACCAGAACTTAAGCATCACTTGGCTATTATTAGCTATTTGATCTTCTCGTTTTGTGTCATCTGCAAATGTACCAGGCAAGACATCTATGCTCCAAACCTACTCTCTGAAGGAGACCTTTCCTTGAGTATATACAAAATTATCTGGAGCTGAAGTTAATTTATGAGAAAATAATATTTCAAATTGCCTTTCAAATAATGTGCACGTATCTCATATGTACCTACTTATTTATTTGTTATTTTCTTTATTATAATACAACATCCTTGATGGCAGGGATTGTTTTTGCTTTTCTTGTATCCCCAGTTCTTAGCATAGTGCCTGGCACACAGGAATTAGTAAATACTTGTTGACTGATTATAAATAGCACAGTGTCAATTGGAGAATTCCATTGGATGCCACCTGTCATGATTTTAAACCATTAGTAGTTTTCTTTGAACTCTGACAGCTTTGATTCTGCTTTGTTGTATTCACCACCAGTCTATTTCTCTCCGTTTCCTACTTTAAGAAGCTAGAAAAAGTATTTCTTTTGTTTTGCCTTGATATACCAGTTGAATAACGATGTTAGAAAAGGAAATAATGTTAATATGGTCTCACCTACTTTTTTTTTAATGACTTTCCTTCTGATTTAGAATAAATGTTGTTTATTGACTCCAAAGGAGAAGAGCAGAACGGACTGGGCAATGGGGGTTAAGTAACTTGCCCAGGGTCACACAGAAAGGAAGCATCTGAGGCCAAGTTTGAATCCAGAACCACCTGACTTGGGCCTGCCTCTCAATCCACTGAACCATCTAGCTACCCACTTTGACCTGTTCTAATGATTCACGAATGCTGGCTCTTTGTAATTACTTATTCCTATTATAGGTGTTCACTATTTATATTATTAATGATCTCTCAGAAATTAAAATTCATAATCCTATTGGTTGCATTTTTTTCCATTTTATCTCTTCTTTTTTTGAAAATCAGGACATTTGCTTCTGTCTTATCTTGAAATTGCAGGCAGCAAGGTGGACACAATGGTAGAGCACTGGAACTGAAGTCTTTGAATTCAAATGTAGCCTTAGACATTTCCTAGCCCTGTCACCCTAAGCAAGTTACTTCATTGTGTTTGCCTCAGTTTCCTTATCTGCAAAATGAGATGGAGAAGGAAATGGCAAATCATTCTAGTATTTTTTCCAAGAAAACCCCAAATAGGGTCACAAAGAGTCAGATACAACTGAAACAACTGAACAACAATAAATCCCTCTATTTTTTAAATGGTCTCTCGAATATCACTGAGTGATACCTCTCAGCTCATTAAGTACTTGAGAATGTAGTTCATCTGGGCCAGGTAAATCGAAATTCTCAAGGACAACCACCTAATGCCTTACTACAATCTCATAACTTATATTGGGGAATTCTCTTTTTTTTTTTTGCCATTTCAGTTTTGATCATTCTAGTACAAAGATTTTCAGAAGCAAAATAAGAATTCTGTTATTTGTCAGGTATTTCTGTCTTAGCCACCCCAGAAAGAGTCCTTTCCCTTTTTTGGTACTCCGTCCAAAGCTAGAAATCAAAACAAAATCTTTAAAGAATTGGCCTTAGCTTTCTTTGTCAGCCTTATCTCATTGAATTTTAAGACTTCTGATACTAGTATTAGAGGAGCATACCACAGTAAATTTTTTTTTTAAATTCAAGTATTTTTCCATGGTTAGATGATTCATGTACTTTCATTCTCCTTTCCCCCTCTCCACCCAGAGTCAACAAGAAATTCCATTGGGTTATACATGTATTATTACTCCATACCTATTTCCATATTAATCATTTTTGTAATAATCTTTTAAAAACCAAAACCCCACATCTAGTACCCATATAAACAAGAAAAAATTCAAATGTTTTCCTTCTTTGTTTCTATTCCCACAGTTCTTTATCTATATGTGATAACATTCCTTCTCATAAGTCCCTCAGAATTGTCCTGGATCTTTGCATTGCTATCAGTAGCAAAGTCAATTACATATGATCATCCCACAATGTTTCAGTCTCTGTGTACAATGTTCTCTTGGTTCTGCTCATTTCACTCCACATCAGTTAATGGAGGTTTTTCTAGCTCATGTGGAAATCAAATAATTTATTGTTCTTTATAGCACAATAGCATTCCATCACCATCCTATGCTACAATTTGTTTAGCCATTCCCTAATCCAGGGACACCCCCTCATTTTCCAATTTTTTGCCACCACAAAGAGCACAGCTATGAATATTTTTGTACAAGTATTTTCCTTATTATCTTTTTGGGGTACAAATCTAAATCTAGTAGTTGTATGACTAGATCATTTTTATCCATATTTTATATATATATCTTCTGTTGCTATTATGTTGACAAAGCTGGTGGCACAGAGAATAGAATAGGAGGCCTCTGGTCAGAAGTATCTGAATGCAAAATTGGTTTCATACATTTACTGTCTATGAGCAAGTCTCCGAACCTCTTTTGGTCTCAGTTTTCTCAAATGTAAAGTGAGGATGATAATAGCACCTATCCTAAAGGGTTGTTTTAAGGAACAAATTAAATTATATATTTATAATTGTATATATAAAATGCTAGCTAGTATTTTTGGCCTTCCTCTTCTTTCTCTTAATTCTCTTCCCCTTAATTAACATATTTTAAAAAATAATGGTTGGTTAGTTCCTTGGATAGCATGTATTAGTATCATTCAGATAACACCTGTTTTCTTATCCTCTTTACATTCTTTCTCTTTTGTCTTCAAAACTTTCCTCTTTCAAATTTTTGCCCTTGGAATTCTATAGATTCTTTTAAATCTGCTGCTCCAAAAAGTAGGTTGCATATTAAACTCTATTTGGCTTCTTTCTTCTTTCATTTTCTTCAATGGAGTTATCAGTTCACCCCAGAATTCTTATCTTAGAAACTAGTTTCTCCCTTTTAGTAGAAATCAAATTCTGAGTGAGATTTCCTTTTGTTAGTTCTTTCACCTTTTGAAGGTTCAGATCCTTATGAATGCAAATCAAGAAATTATCAACTTCTCTGCTTTGGGCCAAAGAAATGCTTCTGTAAGTGTTGGGTCCCAGAACTTTTTAGTTGCCTCCTCCATGATAGTGATAATTATCCCAAAGAGATCAATTTAACAATCCCTTTGAGGGTGGTGGGTGTGAAGAGTAACAAAAAAAAATGGATGGAATACATACTATTGTCCTGACTGACATGTAGTTGAACTCAACAATCCATCAGGTTAGAATATCAATGCACATATCTCAGAAATATGTTCCATTTACAAAATTAGCTAATCCTAGGGAGACAATAACAAGCAATATGGGAAATGGGGGAAATTTTACTATGCTTTACGCTACCCCAAGCTGTTTGCTGTCACATCAACTTAGTTTTATAACATCACTATCCTCCTGATGATACTGTATGGTTATAAATATTGGATTGTCACAATCTCTGAAGAATCAAAATTGTGGATGACCCAGAGTGTAAAGTAGCAAAACAGTTTGGTTATAAGTGTACAATAGCATATTACCAGTGATGACCTATGCATAAAAGAGGGCATAAAAGATATCGATAAAAAATGGCTATTTGGAACACAAGGTATACAGATATACTTGCTGTACCTAACATGTGATTGATTATCTGTTTCCCACCTCTTGAGCCTCTGGGCCTTGGCTGTCACCCTTTCCTGGAATGCTCTTCTTGAGTCTTGGAGTCCTTGTCTTCCTTTGGAGTGCTTTTGTAGAAAGATCTGATATCCTCAGCAGCTAAGGCCTTCCCATCCAAGATTCCTTTCTATCTGCTTTGTCTTATACATATTTACATATTACTCATTGTCTTCCTCAAATATACCAAATGTTCATTTAAAGCAGAGCTCCCCCCCCCCCTTTTTTTGGTCTATGTATCTCTAGCACTCAGCATAATGTCTGACACTTAGCAGATTCTAAATACATGCATGTTGATTGGTTGACTACCTCTTCTTTGATATTTTCAACATTCTATAGGACTATATATTTTGAAAACCTTGCATTTTCTGGTTGATTAATTCACACCATTCTTTTCTCCATAATTTTTTTGCATCCTTCATGTGTATGTAAGCACTGTTTCTTAAAATCCAGAATTTTACAACTAAAAACCATTTCCCCTAAAAGTTATTGTTTCCTTTGCACCATTTTTCTGGATGCCATGAGCAGAAAAAAATGAATAAGACAGGCTTACATTCTAATGGGTGGCATCAAACAAAGACAAATATAATATAGAATAACATTCAATCAAAACAAAAAGACAACAAACATTTATTAAGTGCGTACTGTGTATTGGACACCATCTGAGTGAATGTAATATGACTGCTCTGGTTGTTTTCCTCAAAATGGAGGTTCCAGGCAGAATAGAATAATTTGAAAAACACAAAGTGTCAAAATAAAATTCAAAGAAAGTGCTGTTTCAGATGTTAGGAATGAGAGAAATTGTCAAAATAGGACATTATGGAAATAGGAATAAGAGTTTCCTATAAAGGCAGCATACTAAAATTAAAAAAACAAAACAAAACAAAAACACCATAGGACATCTAGTGATACCTATATTTTATAGGAATATTCCTATAATATCCCAGCAAGTAATTATATTTATTCTGCTTGAAGATCTTCAGTTATAGGGAGATCATCAGCTATGTCACAGCCATCTTGTTTTTAGACAGCTCAGATTTGTAAGATTTTATGATTTCCACTTCCTCTTTACCCAACTATTTCCCTCCACTCTCTCAAGCAGACTTTGTGAGACTGCTTAGGATGAGCTAAGCTAATGTTCTCATTTCTTAAGTCCATGAATCATCCTCTTCATCTGGCCAATTTCTACCCTTTAACTACACTATCCCACTGACCCCCAGAACTGCAATTAAATAAACAACTATCACTGCCTGTAAGAAGCTAGTGTCAGTTGGTTGCTTTGTTATTCCATTAACCATATTGTGTCTTCTCAAATGAGAATTCCTCTTTTCTGGCTAGCATTCCTATATGTCTATTGTCTCCCTGATTAGACTGTAAGCTCCTTGAGTCAGGGACTATCTTGATTTTTTATTTTTAACTTCCAACCTTAAGCACAATACTTGGCAGATATTTGCCATTTAATGAATACTTAAATTTATTGATTCTTGTCCATTTGTACTTTTCATAATATCTCTGGGCTTGATAGTAGTCCTATGTTGCCTTTAATAAATCAATAAAGGACATAAAGAACATGCTCCATGTTGTACAAATATTAAGTTCCAGGGAGAACTCTCTAAGCCAGGTCTTGTAATGCTGAAATTATGGATCCTATATTGTTGTGTATGAAGTACCCATGCTGCTGAAATCATGGATCACTGAAGTAAGTGATGATTATGATGATGATAGCTAATATTTATATAGGAACTACTAGGTTCCAGTCACTCTACTACATGCTTTACAATTCATATTCTCACAACTCTTTAGAAGATTGTTGTTCTTATTTTACAGATGAGGAAACTGGGCAGACAGAGGTCACCAAGGGCCACATAGATAGTCACCCTCTGAGGATGTATTTGAATTCAGGTTTCTTTGTCTCCAGACCCACCCTCTGCCTTTTGACTCCTTTAGTCCTCAATTTCCTAACATTTAAAATAAGAAAAGTAATTTTCACTTTGATTTCATCTTTATTTAATGATTTATTTGGTGATATGTGCATGACCTTGGATTCCCAGTAATTCCAGCAGAGTTCCAGTTTTTGTGCTATTGGCGTTGAATACAGGCATGGTGATAAATGAAGTTTTTCATCTAGAGATGGTTTGCTGTAAAAAAATCTTCTGCCAAAGTTTCTCTTTATATGTTTTCACTTAAGATCTGTTGCTTTGGGCATAGGAAATACTTATACAATATTAGAAATGTAGATCTGGAAGGGATCCAAGAAACCATCCAGTCTGTTCCTTTTATTTTATTGTCAGTCAAATAATTAATTGTGTTTTTATGTACTAGGTATTGGGCTGAGCACTGAGGAAACAAAGAAAGCCAAAAAAAATACCCATCCATGATCTTAAGGAGCTCACAGTCTAGGATGTCTTTGAAAATACAATGTGCAAGAGCTTAGTTAGGGCATTTGTTCCTTCTTTCTAGGCTTTTGTCACTTCTCATTTGTACACACTCCAGCCAGGAGACATTTAATATTTCACTGGAGAAAGACAATAATTTGTTATAAATAGACTTACTTTGTTACCAAACAGCAAAATGATTGTGTTTTGTACTAGTAGTTTCACTTATATATATAACAATGACTTCATGTATCTACAGATATATTATAGATGTATGTTTATGTATATATGTGCATATATGTGTGTATTTCTATACCTCACAATTAGCCTTTTATCAAGTGTATTCTTCATCTTCTTACTGTGTTTTTAATGCTCTCCCTAACTCTTTCTTCATCTCATTTTCTTTGGCTTCCTTAAAATACCAGCTATAATCCCATCTAATCCTAGAAGTTTTTTCTATTCCTCTTATATCTAGTGCTACTCTTCTGCTGATTATTTTCAATTATCCTCTTTCTTCATTGCATGTTGTAGTTTGCATGTTAACTTCCTCACTAGACTGAGCTCCCCCAAATTAGGGGGCAATTTATACCTTTTTCTGGTATCTCCAGTATTTAGCACCATGCCTGACACATAGTAAGTACTTAATAAATATTTATTCATTAACTGATATTATTTGTATATGTCATTTTCTCAAGGTGATTTTAAACACAGTGCTTTACAGATAGTAGTCACATCATAATTTTGAATGAATGAGTGACTTCTAACATCAATCTTTTAAGCATTCAGTGTATTTATACTATATAATACAATGGTAAATTTGGAGAGGGTTGTATAATTTTTAGTAAATTGGAATCTCCTTGAGATCTGTCTCCCCCCCCCCCCCCATTTTTGTACCTTTATCACCAAGCATGCTTCCTTGTACATAACTAAAAACTCTTAATAAATATTCATTGAATTAAGTTGAATTTCATTGATGAAATAAAGGCCCATACCCTTATATAGCTTGTGATATATCATAAGAACATAGAATTAGAGGTGGAAGAGACCTTAGAGGCTATTTAGTTTTTTCTCATTTTACATATGGAAAAATGAAGCCCAGAGTCACATAATTAATGGGATTTGAACCTACATTTTCTAATGTAGGTTCTTTCCTCTTTTCACTGATTCTTTTCTGGCTCTAAATTCTAAGACATCTAACCAAGGGCATACCTGAGGAATGCTACCTGTAGCATTGCCAAAGAGCAGTTAAAGAATCTTGTACTGGATATACCCAATGAAAGTTAGCCCACTAGTCCGAGACAGCTTGTTCTATTTTTAGCTCTGATTGTTAGCAAATTCTTCCTTATCCTGAACTATTCCTACAACTCTTCCTTAGTGGTTCTAGTCCTTTTCTCCTCTGTATGACATATTTGAAAGTCTCTATCACATAAAATAGAAACATTTGAGAGTGAGGGTGAGATAGCAGAAAAACTGATAGATTTTGGAGTTGGAGGCCTAGCATCAAATCCTAAATCCTGTCTCTTCTACTTTCTACCTGAGGTTGGGCAGGCAGTACTCTCTGGGCAGCCCAATAGTGCAGTGTATAGAGTGCCAGCCTTATAGGGCAAAAGCCCTATAGATACTCACTAGCTATGTGACCCCCTACATTGGGTTTTATAAATGTGGTAAAGACACAGCAAGTAATATTGTTTGCCAGAGTTTTCATGAGAGAAGTAGTGTAGTGTTAAGCAAAAGGAGTACAAGACTCACAGTTCCAAGAATCAAGCTCAAGACTTAAATCCATTCTTTGCTAGAGGCCTAACTTAAGAAACATGTAATAAATATTAATTGATTGACTAACTTCTTTCTAAGCCTCCTTTTTCTCATATAAAGTGATAATATATATACTGCCAATGTCACCACTGTTTTTATGAGAGTCAGATAATATAGTGTATGTAAAGTGCTTTATAACTGTGAGGTGCTATATAAATTTGTTATTAATAACAGCTCAATCATTTGTATACTCTTCCTAAATCTATACTATGGTTCTGTGTTGGCCAACCTATGGCATTCATGCCAGAGGGGCTGCTCCCTTCCCCCTCTCCACACCCATCTGAGGACATTTCTCACATGCCCTGCCCCTCTGCCTAGCAGCCCAATGGGAACACTTTCTCCCTCTCCATGGCAAGAGAGTTGCAGTTTGGGTACCCAGTCTTTAAGGTCTCTAAAAGGTTCACCATCACTGCTATAACTTACTACACAATTGCATAATAGATTATTAATATCATAATAACAAAAAACAAAGGCTTATTTTAAAATATCCCATGGACTGAGCGATAGCATGACCTAGTGCCCAAACTGCAGGCCTCATGCCATATATGAGTTATTCCCTTACTCCAGACAGGGGAGGGAGGAAACACTCCAGTTGGTTGCTGGGTAGAGGGGCTAGTGACAAGAGAAATATCCTCAGGCTAATGGAGAGGGGGAAGAGGAGCATCTCTCTCCAGCATGCATGCCATAGCTTTACCAACCTGGGCCTAATGGATAGAGAATTAGCTTTGGAGTCAGGAAGACCTGAATTACAATCTGGCTTTTCACATATCCTGTGTCACCTTGGGAAAGTCATTTAACTTCTTTCTTAGTCTCCCCAGGTAACTAAACTCCCTGCAAATAACCTTCAGGGCAGGGTCAGATCTGCTTTGATCAGAGGGAATTTCTTCATTAGGAACTTCCATATAAGGAATTCTTTAAATCAGTAAAATTGAAAGTTCATTAAAAAAAGCAAATATTTGGCTTAATCATACCTATATTATTTGATTCCATCTGATCTTTCATTATAGACTGTGAGGAAGACAGCTGATACCTGATAGCACCTATTTGGCCTATATTCACCAAGGGTCTGCACTTATACTAACTAGCCACATGTGTTTCAGCTGGGTAAATGAAACCTATCAAGTCACAACTTGTTATTGGTACCTTTTTCCTCAAAATTGGAAATGCCATAATGTTCAGGTTTGGGTAGGTGAGAAAGTAGATTTCCTTCAGTAGTTCTGAGTTCTGTGAAATTGCTAAGAATTATCTTGTCTGTTAATCTTTTTTCTTTTTCTTTGTGATTTTTCATTTCCTTCTATCTGACTTTGTGAGATTGTTACTTTACAAAATAAGAAATGAAGATGATGATAGTGTTCATTGGAATATGAGACAGCAAATACACACAAATTTAAAAGAAAAGGGAAGCATGCATTTACGATCCCTTATACTTCTTATGTTGAAGATAGTCTCTTAACTGCTTTACAGCCCTGTACAGTTTACAAAGTTCTTTTGAAACCACAATAACTTTACTAAGTAGACCTAACAAAGATTGTTATTCCCTTTTGACAAACTGGGACTAAAAAGGGGAAGATGCAGAATGGAACACAGGACTTCTGACCAAGACTGTTATTCTTATTTTTCCAATATATAATAAATTTTCAATATATAATTTATAAAGTACTTTGGAGTTTTATAGAGATAGAGAATGATTATAATCTATCAGAGGTTATATAGGTTGTAACCTCTAAGTGAGATTAGATTTCTTCTACTTGCTCCCAGAAGGCTCAAGTGAAACATGTACAAGTTGTAAAATAATAAAGTTAGAATCAATGTCAGGAAATAATTTCTTTTAAAATTTTATTTATTTCTTCAATTATATGGAAAATCCCTATTTTTACCTTTCTTTTAAAAAGTTTGAGCCAAATTCTCTCCTTCCCTTGTTCCCTCTATCCCTTTCCCATCCCCTGAGATGGCAAATTGTGTAATATATATTTTACACATGCAATAATGTAACACATTTTGCCATATTAGTCATTTTGTAGACAAGAGCTCAAACAAACAAACAAACACAAACAAGGAGAGGAAGTGAAATAAACTAAATCTCAGTCTGCATTCAGACTTGGGAGGCAGATGGCACTTTTTATCATGAGTCCTTGGGGATTAACTTAGATAGGAAATAACTTCTCAACAATTATAGTTGTCCAGAAGTGGAAGAGGATATACTGGGAGAGAAAAGCTTCTTCCTCTCTAGAGGTCTTTATGAAAAGACTGGATAGATGGCTATTTATCAGGCATATAGTGTAGACAAACTTCTTTTTTATTTGAGTTGTCCTCACCTGAAGTGGTACCTTCAAATCCCAAATTGCTTTTTTTTATGATTTCAAAACATAGAATTTCAGAGTTGAGATCTTAAAGTTCATTTAATTTAAATTACTCTTATTGTCTGGAGTGGGGGGATGTTACTTAGGGATGCCCATCTATGGTCACCTAGCAATTTAGGGGTAAAAGCTAGAAAAAAAAGTAGTCTTCTCATTCAAAGTCCAGAATTCATTACCATACTATTTCAGGAGTTGAGAAGGCTGAGAAGCTTCTAATTCATAATTTTTTTTTTGCTTTTCATAAACTGGCCATGCTTCCCAATACATCTTTGCCTTCTTTATAGAATTTTGAAATTTAATTTCTAATCTGTTTTGAAATTTCTGTTGTGCAGAATTTACAGTATTGCATATTTAACTGAGAAGCTGTTATTTTAAATACAACTAGCTCTAATTCTAGGATAGAATTGCTAAAGCAGGGACTGAGAGACTTTCAGAGTAGGATGGTACCTCAGAGGCAAAATTGTTCTACTCATATCTGAAACAGGAATACTATATATTATCCCCAACTGGTGATCACCCAAACTTTTTTCTAATTTACTTAGTGATTGGCAAATTCACTGTTGATCCTCTTAGATTTTCTGGTTTAATACAGAATAAGTCTGTTAGTAAATTCTTGACTTAAATTGAAATAATTCCTCCCACCCTATAACTTCCTATTTCTTCTAGGTCTGTTCTTTAAGGCCAAGGAAGTCTAGTCCTTTCTCTTCATGACAGCCCTCCACATCCTTGATTGATGGTGATTATATCAATGTTTATTCATCAAGTTTGTGTTAGGTTTCTTCTGAGAAAAAAGTACTATGCTAGGAATTGTGGATATAAAAAGCATAGACAGGATATGCCCCTTCCTCTAATGGAGTTTAAAACATTGTAGTGTTGATAAAGCAAAAATGTAGATAACTATAATACACACTTTTAGTTAATAAGTCCATCTAAGGAGTGAGAAAATTACCAAGTTAGGTCCCAAAGGAAATTCATTATCCTTAGGACCTATCAGAGAAGCTTTCCTGGATAAAGTGACATTTAAATGGGTCATTAAAGAATCTTTAGAAATTTCAGCATATCCCACCCAAATATTATTCTGGCTAAATATCCTTAGTTCCTTAAACCAATTCTCATATGGTATTATCTCCATTTTTCTCACTGGTTTGGTCTCCTTTCTCTGCACCATCTTTGTTAATATTCTTTCTAAAATATGATGCCTCAAAATAAGCAAAATATATTCATAGGTGTATGTTTGTGAAGAACAATCTAAAATTTTTCATTGTTTTGTTCTCCATCTGTCTATGTGTTCTTTATCTCAAATAATGGATTTCCCATTTTTGCCTTCCAATTATTAGTCATTTCCAGTCTAGTACCACATGTTCCAGGGAACAAATCATAGACTCTCAGAATTATATGTCATAGATAAGTTAGTCTAATAGTCTTTATTGAAACAGGAATCTCTTTTGTAAAATTCCTTCTTCTGTGTAAAGACCTCTAATAATGGAGATCTCACTCATTCCTAAGTCAGTCTCTCTTCATGCTTAGAAACTTTCCTGTTATTTGGTTTTTTTTTTTTAAGGAAGTGTATAATTCTGTAGAAGGTTTTCTCTTCTCATTTTAATTTGCCATTTCTAGCATAAGAACAGAGAGAAAGAACAGATTTGCTCTGATTCCCTAGAAAAATCAATCAGTCTATGATGTGCTAGGAACTAACTTGTGCAGTACAAAGACAAAAATGAAATAGTCTTCTTGTCTTCAAGGAGATTATATTTTATCAAGGAAATTACATTCACAGAAGTACATTATAGTAATGCATGCATGCATACATATACACATATTTTTCTACCTACATATATGCATGCAAAGAGAATTTTAAAAATCATTGTGCAGTTTTAAGGTATGAAAACTTAAAATTGCACAGTAACTTTTGGGACACACTGTGTATGTATTGTCAACTAGAAAAAACACAGAACTATTAAATAGTCAAAATCACTCTTTAATCAAGGGAAAAGGGGTTAGCGCTGCTACTACGACAACAGAGCTGATTTCCAAGACTGCACTGGAGTCAAGACGCTCTGGTCACCAGCCCCTGGGAGTGCCACCGACTCAGGATGGACTCCGAGGAACAAAAGAACTTGGGGAACCTATGTACCACTCTAGATGACCTGGGGGCTTTAGGATTAGAGGGACAGTTGATTGACTTTACAATGGTGAGAAAGGAAAATGAGAAGTTCCAGACAGGAATAATAGTGAGGGGCTGGGGCCCCACAATGGACACAAAAGGGAAAGACTCAGCCTAGGGCTGGGTCACCTTGGTCATGGACTTTAGCCTAGGGGGAAGAAACCATTGGGACAAAAGGGATGTTTAACATTGGATGGGATTTGCTGTTCCCACCCAAACTACCAGGAAGTTCACTGTCTGGTGAAGAGGGACCTTCCCTCAGGGGGAAACTCTCCCGTGAGAAAGGTCAAAACCTGGGGTTTCCACACTCCAACTAAATAAACTGGGGATCTCTAGATTTCCATGTTGACAGTATAATGCATTATTTTTCTCCTTTATATGTAGACAGTTTGGTTTTGAAAGGAGAAAAAAAAAGATAAAACAATATTTGTGTTAGAAAAACTACTGGAAGCAGCATAGCCTCCCAAATAAAATATTGAGGAAAGACATAGACTCTTCTGAAGACCAGTTAGAGAATTTCCTCTCAGTTAAAGGTACTAAGAAGACAATGAAGACAGAGCAAAGGCTGAAATCATGATGGCTACTATCATTCAGTTAATTTTCATATGACTTTTCAGTGTTTTAAAGGTTATAACAAAACTGTGAATCAGAACTGCCTAGGTTCTATGGGATGATTATTATAAGGATTGTTGGATTCATACCTGAAAGAACAGTGGATTTTTTGAAGTTTTATCTTTTAAGGAAAAGATTAGTTACTGGCCATTAGGAGACTAATTCAAATGTAAAAGAAGCAAGAAAAGAAAATATAAGAAGCCAGAGAAGGAATGGTGGAAAGAAATAGAAAGAAGAAAGAAAAGCAAGAGATGCAGTTGAATATGGGAAATTACCAGAAGATGGGAACAGAAGATATGTGGGAGTTTGCTGAGTTAGAAGAGCAACTTCTTTACTAAGTGACAATACAATGACTGACTGTTACTGGAGGTATTCAGCTGAATTGCTGATAGAGAGGAAAGCTCAATCTTACTGTTGGGTTAAGAACTTTTTGTGTTTATTGCCCTCTGGACACGTCTGCAGCTTAAGAGAGAGAAAACCTCTCACAGGTGCCTGATTTTCAGATACTATTCTCTCTGGTTTAAAAGAGGGAAACATTGAGAAAGAGGCTATGCAGCCTACTTTGCCTAGGGAAGAGGCTTAGCTTCTTCAGAGCTGATCAGACAATGCAGAATCCCATTGAGTTAAAAGTTGAGTTAGACTTGTCTTGTTTGTCTATGTTGCCCAGAAAACCAGCCTGGGACTTTGCAATTCTCTGGCTTATGGAAAATGTTTTTTATTGAACAAAAATGCAGTCAATTCTCAACTTTAGGGAACAGGGGAATAATGATCCTAGAAAAGTGTCCCACAGTCAAAAATGTGAATTTTTATAAAGTATACCTATTGGGAATAGGGGTTAGGTTTCTGGGACCATGAAAACCTATAATCTTTCACTAGAGATTGCTAAAAATACACTTTTATACAAATAATTCTTTGTGGCAAAACATTAATTTTTATTATTTGCACTTTTTCCTAAGGGACAGGAGCCCCAGTGTCAGAAAAACCCTACAGTAAAAAAGGGAAAAGAGCAATATGCCATCTCCATTCTTCTTTTCAGTCCTGTTGTTGAACTGTTCACCCTATCACCAGTAGGAGATCCAAATTCCTGCTAGAGGATAGCTCAACCCTAGTGCTATTCATGGTAGCTCATCATTTCTTTCATTTTGTTCTTTAATAGGAGTAGGATGTTTGCCAGCACCAGAGTGAAAATGAGGTTAATAAAATCATAGGAATGCTTGAAGTTATGAAAATCAAATATATATATATATTGATGACTGACTATATATGTAGACATTGGTGGGGAGGGATTCTATAATAGTGTAATGCTTTCTTAGTAATAAAAATAATGTTGATCCATTGTCAAAGTAGTAGGAATTGTCTTGCCTCTAAGAGGAATAATGAGGACTAAAAGAAAAGAAAGTAGAGAAGTGACTTTTGTGGTGCAGATTTTCCTTGAGAGGGAATAAAGGGCATCAAGGTCTATAATCCAGAGTTGAATTGTCCTGGTTTTATAGATTTTCATGTTTATGTGCCATCTTGCTAGGCTAGAAACATATGCCCATTTTGCTTTTATGCCCCATAGCTATAGAATGAAGATATTAGGATAAATGACTCCTTATATCCTTTCTAAGATCCTATCATCCAAAAATATTATTTTATAAGTCAGGACCAATTTTACATATTCCAGTGAGCCTTTCTTTACACTACAGAGTACATTGTTCTCTATTTTCTCAAGTACAAACTCTTAAAATAGAAGAGATTGTTCAGGTTATCTAGTTCAGTATCCTAATGAAAATATTAATCCTCTCTATAGTATTCTTACAAAAGTTATCCAACTTCTATTGGATGGAATTCTCATTAAGGGGGGAAAAAACTCACTGGGATGGCCAGGTAGTTTAATGAATTAGAGTCAGTCCTAGTGAGAAATTGGAGATTCTGAGTTAAATTTGGCTTCCAATATTTCCTAGCTGTGTGATCCTGGGCAAGTCACTTAACCCCCATTGCCCAGTTTTGCCTTGGAATCAATACTTAATATTGATTCTAAGATGGAAGTTAAAGGTTAAAAAAACAACGAACAACTAATTAATAAAGAGATGATCCATCCCATTATTGGATTGCTCTAATTGTTATGTTCCTCTGTAAAATTGATGTTATCCACCTCCCTGGAACTTGCATATATTGTACAGACCTTTGAAATTTTATGTAGCCATAGATGAGAATCAGCCCTGTGCTAACACAGATCCAGAACTTGGAGTCAAGTTTGGCTCCAGGCTCTGCTCCTTATTAGCTATGCTGTCATGGATAAATCACTTCCATTCTTACCTTATTTTACAAAATGAGAGAATTGGCCTAGATCAGATATATCGAACAGGTGGGCAGAACTCCAGTGTCAAACCAGATAAAAATTTAATTCATAAATGTTTAAGAAAATCAATAAAATATAGTATATTATAATAATGTTAATATGTGGTTTTCTAAGTCAGTGGCCATCAGGGATCCTTCTGTATGATTTAATGTTCTCTGTTTCTTTTTTAACTTAGCACAACTGGTCTAGATAACCTCTGAGTTCTATCTTAGCTCTAACATTCTATGATTTTATAACTCACTTCTGGGATTATGGTTCTGAGATATCTGTCTCTGCTTGCAATTGAGATTTTATCCTTGATTGGATAAAACCAGAATAGCAGCAGGGAGAAGTAAGAATAGTTATTAATGCTTTTATTTATATTTCTCTTTGGGGCTTAAAAATACATTCCTCTCTCTATATAATCTTTCTTCTTATACCTTTAAGTATAATGCAAGAGGTAGAAGTTATAAGAACGATTAGTTTTACTTTACCGATAAGAAAATTGAGGCTCTGAATATGACCTGTCCCCTGCCACAACATTGGGAAGTGTTACAGCCAGGATTTGAATCCATTTTTCTGACTTTTAGGCCAGTGTTCATCATATGACCATGGCATGAAATATAAATAGTGGTTTTAAAAAATACATAATTTACTTAGATCACACATACACACATTATTGAAATATGTTGATCCTCTAAGGGATTGAAAATAAACTAATAACATAACTTATATTTGCAAAATATATTTGGGTAAAGTACTCATATTTGTACAGTGTATTTTCTTTTCCTTTAAAAAAACTCATACTATCTGTCTTAGAATCAATTCTGAATATCAGTTCTAAAGCAGAAGATCAGTAAGAGCTAGGCAAGTAGAGTTAATTGTCCAGGGTCACACTGCTAGGAAGTGTCTGAAGTCAAACTTGAACCCAGGACCTCCCAACTCCAACCCTGGCTCTCTATCTACTGAGCCACCTAGCTGCCCTGTATAAGCTGTATTTTTAAGGTACTTCCTTTAAATGTTATTATTTCATAGGCTATGTGGTATAATGGATAGAGACTTGGCTTTGGGAAACAGGAAGATTTAGGATTTATGTCCCAAAATTTATGTCCCACAAATTTATGTGATTAATATTGACTGGCCCTAGAGAAGTCATTTAACCTATCAATGCTTTAGACTTTTCTCTAAGACTAGAAGTTGTAGAGAAGGTACTGACTTGTATTTTTAGAGGAAATTTTTTCATGGCAGTTATCTAAAGCACTAAAATCATTAATCCAGTAATTGCCCCAACTTTTAATTGACTCTCATATCAAACTTCTGAAAGAAGACGAGCTTACTGTCCTCTAGGTAGTTATTATTATTCTCTCTTTACCAGAAAAGCATAGGATGTGATAATTACGTATTTATGTACCAATAACAAGGAAAAATCAAAATCAAACTCCAATGTAAGATTACAAAAAATATAAACAAAATATTATATCTTACTTCTATGCCCTGAAATGATTTCTTCCTGACTTATTTTTTGGATTATGTTACTGTTTTTATTTCTATATATTCAGTGTCTATGAGCATATTCTAAATTCTGCTTTTTTAAAATTCATGTCTTTCCCTATGTCTTTGTTTTCTATATGTTTGTTATTTTTATTATTCTATAATATTTCATCATATATATATATATATAACAGAATTTATGAAGCCATTTCTAAATATCAGATATATGGGTTGTATCCAGTTTTTAAAAATGATTATTATGAATAGACCTGCTATGAACATTTTGTACAGATTGGTCTCTTTCCCTTCTACCCCTTTTAACAACATCCTGGGGGAAAACATTAGTGGAGGAACACTTGGATAGTTTTGCAATACTTCTTCTTTATTGTCAGATTGCTTTCCAAAAAGAAGGCACTAATTTCACAACTATAATTTAATAGTAGTTGTAATAATTATAATAGCTGACAATTATATAAGATTTTAATATTTGAAAACAGAATATATGAAAAATACAATAATACATGTTACAGATATTCCTTTCAAATTGTGGGGGCTGTAGTAGAGGCATGAAGAGAAAGAGGACTTGTAAGTCAAAATGCAAGAACCAAGGCTGGGGACCTGCCTGTCAATCAAGAAGCAAGTTGCAAATGGAATGTTCTCAGGAGTAGCAGTTGGGGGTTTCTGGCCAAAGAGGAGAGGAAGAAGAAACTTGGCTTTGACTTTGGCTCTGTCTCTCTGGCTTTGGGCAATTGAAGTTGACCAGGGCAGAAACTTGGCTTTTGAGTTGGTGGTCTATTTGAGAGTTGAGCTGGCCAGGAGAAACAGAGACTATGAACTTTGTTTTCTCTCATGAGGAGTTGTCTCAGACTGGGAGGGGACTTCAGAAATTAAGTTGAGAGACCTTACTGACTTTGTGAAGAAGGAAGATCTTAAACAACTGTTGTCTTCCATCTCGGTAACTATCTGTCACAGTTTGTGACTGGACTGATCTCTCAAACCCTCAATTTTCCCTCATTTTAGATTAGGGACATCCTCATCCCGCTCACCTCAGTTTCCCATCCTGTTATCCCAATAAACTCCTTGACTTGAAAAAGGAAAGGAAAAGAATATCTTTATAGTTTACTCAAAGGCGGGGGGAGGGAAGAAGCTAAAGGCTTCAAGAAGAATTGGGAGGTGAGGCAGGCAGAAAGGAGAGGGTTGGAGAAAGGAGGGAGTGAAGAAGGGAGGAGGTTAGAAAGATATACTGATCTATCAGTCATCAGTAGGGATCGGTAGGCAAACCCCAGAGCATTCCCCAGAGCAGTTCCCCTGTGTGGTAGTACAAATCCCTCTGCATTTCTCATTTCTACCTCCATTACAAATAAGCAATCTCAGGTTCCCTTAGCAGCTCTCTCTAGTCACAATTCAGAGGCAAGCAATCATTGCAGAAGAAACAGTTTCCCCTCAGTTTACCATTTCTATTTCAGGGCATAGGGGCATGGTGCTCCCATGATCTGGAAAATCTGCATAAAATTTTTCAGCTATCCCTTTCTACTATGGAAGAAGTCTGAATTTGTTTTCTTTTTCTTTTATGGGGTATTTACAGTAACTTATTGAAAAACTTGGTTGAAGTATGTGGTCATAGACTATTGTAGATCAGTGTTAAGTAAAAATAATTCATGGAAGAAATTTAAAAATACAAAATAAATTTTTAAATGAAACAAATTTGAGAAGAAGAATACTGAATATACTGCATGTATAACAAAAAACATTTTTTAAAATCCCTTTGAAACTCCCTACTAGTACTTGTAGAGCCACAGTTATACTGTGTGTTATACTGCATGTATAACAAAAAACATTTTTTAAAATCCCTTTGAAACTCCCTACTAGTACTTGTAGAGCCACAGTTTTCTTTTATTATAAATTTAATTTAAGAAAAAAAGTGTAGCTTTTCATTGTTCTTAAACAGTAAAATACACAATGTAAGGTTGTATTATACATAATAGCACATATTTTTATGCATTTGAGTTATTAAAATTTTTAAATATCTACATTTTTAATCTTTGTATATTGTTTGCTGACTTTTTCTTTTCACAAATTTTAGCTTCTTATTTTAACTTTAAAAAAGAAATTGGATTTATTTATGGTATTAAAAGATAAAATGTGTTGATATTATACAATATTATGCATATAGTTTATTCATTTCTGAGTTTCCAAGTTTTTTCTGTCATTTGTTGACCATGAGGTGTTGTCTGTAGCTTCTGCAAAACTCAAAATTCTTATTTAATTTCTTAATTAATATTTATCAATATATATCAAAACCATGATAGGGAAAGTCACAGAAGGCATACTTGTAGTTTAATGTATAATATACATAAGTAATATGTTTATATGTATATGTTTTAATACATATATACATATACATATATATATATATATTTTTAAGCCCTTACCTTCCATCTTGGAATCAATACTGTATATTGATTGGTTCCAAGGCAGAAGAATGGTAAGGACTAGGCAATAGGGGTTAAGTGATTTGTGCAGGGTCACAGCTAGGAAGTATCTGAGTCATGATTTGAACCCAGGACCTCCCATCTCTGGACCTTGCTCTCAATCCACTGAGCCACCTAGCTGCCCCCTCCTTTTTTTCTTTTTCTTTTTGAAATTAAACCCTTACCTTCTGACATAGAATTGATATTGAGTCGAAAACAGAAGAATAATAATGGATTGGCAAGTGGAATTAAATGATTTACTCAGTGTCACACAGTTTAGGAAGTATCTGAGGCCAGATTGCAATCCATGACCCCCTCTTTCCAGGCCTGGCTCTCTATCCATGGAACTCACTAATTGTGTCTATATTAATAATATTATTTGCATAAATAAGATTCACATTGTAAGGAAGGGTGCAAGGGAGATAGAAATGGAATTTTGCATGAGGGTCCTGAGTGACAGCTATGCCAATTGGAGAGCAAAGCATGCTGGGAGAAGTGAAGAGATCTGGGAAAGATCCAGATGGAATTCTTGACTTTTGGAGCTAGGTCCTCAGCCTAGCAGGAAGTGAGTTCCTTGCTGAGGACCTGACAGAGAGCCATAAAGAGACCTTTTGCATCAATGATAAAAGCTTCTTCTGTCTAGCGATACCATCAGTCTGATACCTCAAGGAACATCACAAAATAGGATCATGCTCCTCAAAGCAAGAGAGCCGTGGACTCACTTCTTGCTCCTGTTTAGCTATTTCTTAGGTTAAGTAGATAATAGATAGTTTGGGAAACTTTAGTTTGGGTAAGGTATGGAGAAACCCAGGCCCTCTATACAGCAACCTGGGCAAAAAACTGTGGTTAGACAATACCAAATCCCTCTTTCCATCTCTCTCACCTGCCTTTTATCTAGTCATTAAAGCTTTAACTCGCAGTCAGATTTTTCTATCAAATTATTTGGCCTGGGAGCCTAAGGGAAGTATCTGAAATCAGGTTTGACAGCCATCATAACCCTCCCCTGCTGGGGTGAGGTCACTGGGGAAGTTTGTCTCTGGACCTCTCCATGCCTGGGTATCTGAGATTATCCCTGGGTCTGACTGTTAGGAGAGAGATCCCTTCAACTCCCCATTGCCTTTTTACAGTAGGGAGTCCATCAATACCTGTGCAACACCTTTCAGCAGCCTCACTCAGGAGAGGTGAAAGGAGAGTAGGAACCAACTCACCTAGCATCCTATCTCTGCCCGCCGATACCTTCTCAACAAGCTCCCTTATTGAGTCCAATAAACTATCATCAATATAGTGTGAAGTACCTTTATAACAGTGCTCAAAAGGAACCCTTATTACACCTTTTCCAATCTACACAGAGGTAGTCCTTTCCTCTCTAAGGTTCCTTGTAACTTTGTATGAATGTACATGACTATATTATTAGAATGTGAACTAACTTTGTATCCTCAGTGATTAACACAGACTGGCATATAAGTGCTAAGAAATGTTTGTTGATTAATTAACTTGATTACATACATTGCCTCATTTGAGCCCTGGAACAATCTGATATGGAAGTATTCAGGACCACTGAGGGTTCCAGAGACTCCCTGGGAAGATGTTGTAAAACTCAAGTTAGATAATGTAAATATTCATTTTCTCTAGTTTACAAATGAAGCTGAAGTTGAGAGAGGTTTAATGACTTGTCCATAGTTATCCAGCAATTTAAATCTTAGTGTTCTAATTTTTCTGTATCTCTGACAGTGATTCTTACTATTTTTAAATATCTCTGTTAATTGAATATACATAAATTGATAAATTAGTTGTTTTAATTTGTATATTTTGATTATTAGAGTGTTTAATTAGTTTTTTAAACTTCAAGTTTCATTATTGATTTGTTTTTCTTCCACTGAAAACTATATTGATATTTTTTTACTTTTTATCCATTTACAAAATGCTTATTAATTTTGTATATTTATGCTACTTTCTTATAGATTCTGGATACCATATTTGTATCAGTTATGTTTACACAAAGTTTTTTTCCCTTATTGGTTTATTTTATTTTGAATTTATTCCTTTTTATTCTGCATAGTTTTGTTTTTTAGTATTATCAAATCAATCTGTTTTATCTCCTGTATTTCCTTCCATTTGTTTAATGTTTGATAATTTTTTCACTCTGGTGAATAATATTTTTGGACCTCTAAAAGGCTAATTGCTCCAGGTTTAGGTATTCTGTCTCAATGCGTGAATGTATGTTAGAGAGAGACAGAGAAAAGACACAAAGAAAGAGACAGAGACACACACACACAGAGACACAGACAGACACAGACACAGAGAGAAAAAGAGACAGAGACAGACAGCCACAGAGTGACAGATAGAGGAGACAGAGAGAAAGCAATAATATGATGGAAAATGGGCACTATCCGAAAAGCTTAAGAGAATGTGACAACTTTGCTTAGAGAAGATTTAAAAATGTTTTTTCAGCAATGTGAAATATTCTTATAATGTACATGGAACTCAGCTCTTCTCTGATTTTCCTCAAGATATTACAGGAGGTGACAGACCTACATTTCAGCAGGAGAAAAATCACAGTGGAACATCAGTAATGAATGCTTCTTGCTTTAAAAGATTGTTAAATATAGTATTGGAATAAAACAAACTTTTCAAGAAAATAACAGACTCTTAAATTCTTTCAGATCTTTAATCATAGGACCATATATTCTTAGGTTAGAAGTAATCTTAGCAGGGCCCAAGGTCCTTATGCAGTTCAGGCTTTCCCTCTGCAACATCTGTGAGAGGTCCAGCCTCCGCTTGAACAATCCTCATAGTGGAGAAAATAGTCATATAATGCAGTAACCTACATACAAGGAATACTAGTTTGAGAACATATGTAGGGGACAGAAAAAAATAAAGTTTAGTTGAAGAACAGAATATGGAGATAAGTGACAGGTCATAAAGCAGAAGTGTACCCCTTGATTATAGAAGTCCTTGACTGCCAAACAAAGGATTTTGAACTTTATTTGTAAAGTGATAGGGAACCATAAAGTTTTTGAATAGCAGAGTTCCATGTTAAAATCTGTGCATACATTATGAGATGTAAGAAGTATCAATCTGATGGAAGAGAGTAAGAAGGCCACTTATTAATTAATTAAGAAGCCACTGTATTAGGTGAAATGAGTGATAAGTGTATGTAATAACATTGTTACTGTGGACGGGTAGTGATATGTCCAAAACGTCAGAAATTTTGTGGAGATATTTTCTTTAGGATTTGGCAGCTAATTAGACATGAGAGTTGAGGAAGAGGAAAGACTTGGAGGTGACCACAAAATTATCAATGTAAATGATAGCATAAGTAAATATTAGTGCTACATAGTGTTAAATTGGACATCCTTAATATACTCCTGGCATTATTGAAAAGTAGTCCAATTAATCCCCCTTATGTGCAATGTATGTTTTTGATACTTATTATTTACCATGTTTAAAAAAAGATTCCTAAAAAAATATGTGGGGGGTGCATGCATATATGTTTGGGGTCTATAATAACCTAATATAGAAGTATTCAGGGCCAATGAGGTTTTCTGAGACTCCCTGGGAAGATGTTGTAAGACATTACCTATTTTTTAATAGAAATGTGTGTCATGTTTTGTCAAAACCTTTTTCTGAATCTGTTGAAATAATCATATTATTTTTATTCTTGTTATTAATTTTTAATGTGGTTAATTATCTTTGTAGTTTTCTTAATGTGAAACTAATGCTGTCTTCCTGTTATAATTCCAGTCTGTGTGTAAGCATATGCTTATGCATCTTTTTGGTTAATGATTTAGTTAATTTGGGGGTATCATTGTTCTCTAGGTATAATATAGAGAACAAAATCACAGAAGGGATTTTGAAGGATCTCTCCTTTTGCTACTTTTGCAACTTGCAAAGATGGCAATGAAATTGTTTTAGCACTTAAGGAGCTTACATTCAATTCTACAATGGGAATAAAATGAGATGGGATGACTTTCCTCACAGTAACCCTGTCTATAACACAAGAATTACAACCCCTATCTTACAGGTGTGGAAATTGAAGTAGACAGAGGTTAAGTGACTTGTCAGAATTACATAGCTAGTAAAAGCCTCAGGCCTGTAGATATGAACTCGGGCCTTCCTCGCTACAAGCCCAGTGCTCTATCCACTGTACTTGCAAAACCAATTTGATGCTTCTTTTACAACAGGACTTCTAAACATGGTCTTAAGCTACATTTAAATGTTCAGGTGAGAGGAAGCTTTTCTTACAGCCAACCTATGAGATAGATAATAGAAGTATTATCAATCTTCCTCATTACAGGAGAGGAAAATAGGACTTTTAATTTCAGTGACAGAACCAAGTTCACACAAGCAATAAGTAGCAGAGCTGACATTGAAAGCCAGAATTTCTGACCATAAATAAGGTCTGCCATGTTTTCCTGTTACATTCCGTAGGCTTTCATGGGACTTAAAGATTGAAGAGACTTTGGAGATTACCTAGTATAATTTTTTTTTCATTTTACAGACTGGGCAACTAAGATATAGAAAGCGTCTAGGGGCACCAACTTGCTGATATCACAATCAGTGTTCTATACCAATCTCAAATAGAAATGGGGGCCTGTCATGGATAAGGATCCTTGTGGGTGCATATGGGCCTCGAAAACAGCATAGTAACATTATCTATGTATTGTGTTTTCCCTTGTTTGTTAAATATTTCTCAGGAACGTTTTAAGTGATTTCAGACTCCATTAGATACTTTTGTGAGCTACATGCTGCCTGTCCACATTTTAAACCTCTGTTTGACACCATGCTCCCTGACCAAGAGGCTTTCCTAGTATCATGAGGAACAGAAAAGTTCTGAAATTTTGTAAGTTGGTAGGATCATAATAATAGTCCTTCCCATCTCTGAATCCAGCTTGACAGGAAAAACATTTTTGTATTTCCTTCCAATCAAGTCTTTTCCCCCACTACATTTATTTTTCTATTGAGAGGTTTCAGTGTGATGGCCTTTCGCATCCTTCCTACAGAACTGAAAGTTAGTCATCAAAATAAGAGCTATTTCTTCTGGAACAAGGATTCAGTTTCCTGTAGGTAGAATGGATTAAAGGAGAATTGCTAAGAATGCTAATGGTGATGACTCATGGTACTTGATTTTGAGATACATATATATGAGAGAAATTCCTATCTCCTCTTTGAATACCAGGAAAATAGCAATGCAAAAGACTCTTATTAAGATATCTAAAAGCAGGAGAAAGATGATCGAATCACTTCAAACTTTATGTTGGAATTATACAGGATTGTGAAGAAGTAGTTGCCTTGGAATTAGGTCACATGAATGGGAATCCTGACAGCACTGACACTATCTATGTATATAACCACATGAATTTATGACTTAATATCTCTGAACTTCAGTTTCATCATTTGAACAATGAGGATGATAATGATTATATTGCTTCCAGGGTTGTTATGATGAAAGCAGAATATTATATACATTTAATTCTGCTTTATAAGACTATATACATATTGGGTTAGGGATAAGGACTGAACTTGTTATTTCATTGGTATATGGACACCATAAGTGAGGAAACTCCCTTTACCAATGAACATTTATGCCTTCTTTTCAATTTCTAGTCTTAGAGAATTGTTTAGAGCACTCTGAGGTTAAGTGATTTCCCCAATGTCTCATAGTCAATACATAGCAGAAGTAGGATCTAAACCAATTCCAGACTTTCCTGGCTTTTAAGCAAGCTCTGTCCACTTCTGCAATAATGGCAAACCTTTTAAAGACTAAGTGCCCAAACTGCAACCCTTATGCCACATGGGAACCCTCCACCTTATGCCAGACAGGGGAGGAAGGAAGCATGCTCATTGTGCTGCTGGACAGAGGGACAGGTGATGTGAGAATGTCCTCAGGCATGTGTGGAGAGGGAGAAGGGAGCAACCCCCTTAAGCATGCTTCAACTTAGGTGCCATAGGTTCGCCAACACAGCACTACCAGAACTACCTCTCCTATATTAATTAGAGCACAGATTCATGTGCATCTATGCTAGAGTTGTTTAAGATTAATATTGATTACTGTGAAGCATTAAAATATGACATAAATGTATCATTTATTAAGGTTGTTATTTTTCTAATTTTCTTTTACTCATTATTCTATATTTTAATCTTTGCTTGACTTGCCATTGACAAGGCAGTTGGTACAGTGTACTGGTGGACATAGGGAGAGGCTTGGAATTACAATGCACTGATTACTTGGAACCAAGTAAAATAATTAAATGTATTTATTTACAAAATATATTTTTATTTTTACGTAATAAGTCTTCACATAACACTTTATATCTTTAGAAAAACTCACTATGCAGTATGATTTCTTTTTATTCATTCAATTCTTTTATATAATTTACTAAAAATTTAAAATTTTATGTATTTTCTTTAACTTATCATTATGAAATCATACTTTTATCACATTGGATTAAACAGAGCCTTGGCATGCTATATATCCACATTCCTAATTCCAGATTGGTTGATTGGCCTTACATTTTCAATGAGGTTTAAATCAGGAAAGTTTCAAAGTTACTGAAGCATTTTTGTCTTGTGTCTCTTAAATACATTTCTTAACTTTTTTGAATGTATGGTGATTCAAGGTCATATTGTAATATTCTGTCTTCACTGGGGAATTCCATAATGTCAGAACAATTTTACTTCTCATTATATCAATATATTTATTACAATTCATCATTCTTTTAATGGGGAAAGAGACATCCAGGCCCCCACTCAGAAGAAAATAATAATTGCTTGTTGACTCATTTTTAAAAGCATAAGTGCTGACTCTTCCCACTAGGTTCCTCAGATTCCCCATGTCTGTCATATCTGTCCCATCTAGTCCCACACCCACACACATATCCTATTTAGCATTTTATTTCTTCTCTCTAATACATATATTAAGTAAACCTTTAAAGCACAATTATACATATCTTTGTTAGACTATGAGTTCTATGAAGGCAGATTTATTTTTTTTCTAAGCTTTGTATCCCACTGTGGTAACTTTCTCCATCTTGGGGTCAATGAAATGAAATTATGCTTGTCAAATTTTTTTACACTTTAATATTTCATATAACTGTGGTTGGAAAAGTAAGCTGACCTGAAAATGATTAGAGATTTAGGCCAGTGGAAGGATAGTCACATCACGATAGGTTTTCCTCCTCATGATGGTCTAGTTTCTGTCTCAGAATCATAGAATTTGAGAGTTGGAAAAAACCTCAGTTTCTGAATCCAATCCTTACTTTAAAAAAATGCCTGTTCAAATGATTGTCCAGTCCCTGCTAGAATACACCACCAATGAGAACAGAAATATCATCTTAATAAGGTGTCCCATTCTAGTTTAAGATAATTCTCATTGTTAGGAAGCTCTTGCTGACATCAGTCTTCATTTTACCTTTTTGTAACTTCCATACATTCCTGCCTGTTCTGCCTCGTGGGATAAAGCAGAACCACTGTAATCTCTCCTCTACCTGATATTCCTTCTTAGAGCTGAACACACAGTTGTTGTGCTAGCCCCTAGCTTTTCCTACAGGCTGAACTTCAACCTATGCATATGTGGCATGAGCACAAGGCTCTTTTCCATTCAGGTTGCCCTCTGCTGGGCATTCATTCTCTCATCTATAAATGACTTTTTTGAACCATGGTGACCCTAACTAAATACCATTGTCCAGATGAAGTCTGATACCACCTCCCTATTGTAGTGAAAATAGCATTAACAAGTCTGAGGATAGGATTGAACCCCCTCTTTTGTCCCTGTACACATTATAAGTTTATATTTTGATCATATACCTTCAGAAGTACATAGTTTTATTTTCAATGTAAGCAGCTAGGTGTCAAAGTAGATAGTAGAGTTCTGGGCCTGAAGTCAGGAAGACTTTTCTTCCTGAGTTCAAATTTTGCCTCATATATTTACTAACTTTGTGTCCTTGGACAAGTCACTTATCCCTTTTTGCTTCAGTTCTTCACGTATAAAATGAACTAGAGAAGGAAATGGCAAACATCTACAGTGTCTTTGCCAGGAAAGAGTCAGAAAAGATTGAAACAACTCAATAACAAACTCCTACATTTATTTACTAATTCATTGATTTTCTATATTTCTTTTAACTCCTTTATTGATATTTCAAAATGTATTCTTTTCTTTAGCATTTTAATAAAAAATGCTTGAAGTTCTTTCATTAAAGGTCTATTTTTTCCCTTCAAGAATATTGAGTTTTGTTGGATAAAATATTTATTTTCAAGCCAATATCTTTTGCCTTTGGGAACATTGAGGTCTAATCTCTCTTACTTTGGGGTGATTGTTACCTAAGTGGTGTCATTTGCATTAAGGTGCCTTGGTGCTCAAACTCTTTCTGGCTTCACATAATTTTTTTGCCTTATATTTGAAAGATTTGCATTTTGACTATGATCTGTAGATTTTTATGGTTTCTTTCACTAAGTTGTCAGGTGTTTCTAATTTCTTTTTGTTTTCTGATTCCAATAAGCTAAATAGTTTTTATGATTCCTTGAAATGTGATCTCTTTTTTAATTTAGGTCATGGCTTTTAAGTAATAAAGTAATTATTAAATGATCTCTACTTAATCTGGTTTTCAGGTTTTTATGATATTTCCTTCAATTAAAAAAATCTTTGACTTTGTTTTAACCTTTCCTTTTTGTCTCATTATATTATTAAGTTCTATTTGGTCCATCCTGAATTTCAGGGAGCTTTTTTACTTGGATTAGGTTTCATACCTCTTTTTGCTAAGCTATTAGTACTCTTTCCATATGTTTTCCATGGAGATCTCATTTCTAATCACCTCCTCTTCCCCCATGCTTTTCTCTAATATACTCATTTCGTTTATAATGCCATTGCTTCATTTTTTCTAGGTATCCTAGTTGACTTCGTGGTCAAGCTGTGTTTTCCTTTGAAACATTGGTTTTCGATGGTTTGAGTTATTCTTCTTGCATTATAATATCTCTGTATTGTAGAAGTCTTTTTTGGATTACATTGTATAAATGGAGATTTTGAACTTTTGACTTAATTCCTCAGAAGTCCTTAGTACTTCCCAAAATTCCCTATAATTTCTTCTGCGTCTCCATGTTAGTGAGATCACATTGGTATTTAACTGGCTGTAACTCCTCCAATGCTTTTATTTTTTCACATGACCAGGCTGAGTTCAGGTACTTCCTTTTACTTTAGTTATTATTAATAAAACTTTTAAAAATATTATACTTAGTTATTGATTATTAATTTTAATCTTTACAACATATAGCATTACCTTGAAACTTGGGCCCTTTTTAGGGGTGACCTCTGCTACTTGAGGAAATGCCAGGACTTTATTTGTTCCTTAAATATGTTCTCTGAAGTCCCCGGATGCCTTTTCTAAGTATTAAGGCCTCTGTTCTTCAAAACTCTTGAGGATTGCTCAGGACAGAGACCTAAAAACTTTTAGTGGTCTCAAAGCCTCATCTGATTATTCCAGGTTCTTGTCTAAGTTTTGCCAGCTCCCTTTGCCTCCTTGGGTCTGGGCAATAACATGGCTCTATCCTTGGTTGGAGTTCCATTACAGAGCTACTGTCCCCTTTCTTCCTATCTAGCTGGAAAGCCCTGTGAGTTCAGAGCAATAGATCTTTAGAATTTTCCTTGTTCTGACCTCCTTCCCCTAGATACCCAGCTCTAATCCTCAGCCTGGTTGTTGGCTAAACTCTCAGTCCCGTTTTAGGATTAGAGCCACATTCCAGCTCACTTATGTCTGTTCTCCTTGCCCTCGTACACAGATACCAGTTTGAGCTATAGGCCTGCTCTTTGCTAGTCCCATCCTTGGGTCACTTGGTACCTTTCCCGATTCTTGAGAAATAACCATGATTAGGCTTCTGTTACTACCTATTGCCCTATATCCAGCTACAGGCCAAGTCCCTTTAAACAATAGCTTCTTGCCTTATTATATAGTCACAGACCACAATCTTATCTCTGTGCTGAAAAGCTCTGCATGTGCAGCCTTCTTGGAGAAACCCCCTCACCAGTGCCTATTGATTGCTGAATATCTCTCTAGGATTACCTGTGTTTGGGGGGGGGGGGGGGGGGATTCTTTTTCTTCTCCTTTGATTTCTTGATCACTACTCAGTCTTGTGTGCTTCTCAGGTCTTTTCCTATGTCCTTCTCTTCCCTTCTGTGCCATGCTCCCTAGCTCTTCATTTCCCATCTCTAGAACTCATTTCTTTTTTCCTTTACTATTCTTTGCCTCACTCCCACCTTCCCCTTGCTCTTTGTATGGGAGTTGGAGTTTTGGCTTTATGAAATACTAAGTGGTATTTCTCTTGAGTTGAGGTTCTTCTGAAAATGCCATTTAGCTATAATTATGAAGAGCTCTTGGTATTTCATTTGTTAATATCAAAACATTAAATACCTCTAAGATTTGATGGATTCTGATTCCTATTGTATCATGATGTGCTCCTTAGTTGACGTTCTGTATTGACTGAAGACTTTCATGAAATATAGAATTAGTTTCCATGAGGCATGCATCATGAACAGCCGCCGAGATCTTCAAATGAGACTATTCATAAATTCACACAAATTCTTTTCATAGAATTTCAGAAATGGAAGCACATTTAGAGATCATGGTCCCGTGCTCCCTCCCTCCGTTTCGGCGGGGGGGCCTCAGGGGCTGGGGCCCGGTGCGGAGGGCCGTTCGCGCCGGGGGCTGGAGAGCGGCCGCGAAGGGGGGCCGCCTCTCACCCGGAGCGCAGCGCATGTTCGTGGGGCACCTGGTGCTAAATCATTCGTAGACGACCTGCTTCTGGGTCGGGGTTTCGTGCGTAGCAGAGCAGCTCCCTCGCTGCGATCTATTGAAAGTCAGCCCTTGACACAAGCTTTTGTTTTTTTTAAAAATTTTTAAAAAAATAAAAATAAAAATAGAGATCATGGTGTCTAATCTTTCACCTAGTACAGGAATCCATTCTGTGGAATCACTAACAGGTGGATATTCTGCTTAAACAAATTATCTCAGACGATATCTAATTCCTTATTTTTATAGATTAGGGAAGTGAGAACCTTAGATGTTAAGTGATTTGCCTAGAGTCACATTGATCTGGTATAATTAAACAAAATTCTACTCTGAAACCTTACCATAAAATGGAAGCAATCCTTAAGGTCCTTTATACTTCTGCCAATGGTTCAGAGTTTTGACCACTATGAAGGAATTCTTCAGGTACAAGTAACTCATTAAATAAAGATACATGGTCAGAGCTATGTAGCTCCATACCTACTTCTATGAGGACAGTTAAAAAAAATGAGACAGAGGATGCTAAGAACCACATCATTTTCAGACCAAGAACTTCAATGTAGCTGTTAACCTTTACTCTAAATATGAGGTCCTTGTGCATTCAACAAATGTACATTCTACTGAAAGCATTGAATTATATTCATCTTGATCTCATTGTAAATGAAGTCATAAGACAAAGAAGTCACAGTTAAGTGGATGACTGGTTCACAAGTATAGGAGTTGGTGTTTGCTTATTTGTCCATAGATAATAGGAATCATCATTTTATAGACATTTTGTATTACAGTTGTCATTTGCAAAAGTATTACCATGAAAATAATTTCAAATTATGTGGTAACACCTGTTGCAGTAGATGACAACATGGAGGAATTCTTTAAAGAACTCAAATGTTTAAAAACTCCACCTATCCAAATTAAATCAACATTTACTTTAGTATTTATTGACTTCTATGCAAAAGTAAGCATAGAGGAGGAAAATGAAAAATCTGAATACCAAATGGGAATGGGCAGTGGCTTTTAAAACCTACAGAACCCTTACACTTATGTGCCATGCATATTGCTTTTTAAGAAAAAAATGCATAGCATTAGACATAGTAGTAAGCAACACAACTATTGAAATTGAAATTGTTTTAGCATATAGTAAGTAATTATTGACTCTAAGTTGTGACTTTCCTAAAATATGATGATGTAAGGGGTTTTTATAAAAGGTTCACTGGATTATTTAGGAGTAGGGTCACCAGGAATTTAGTCAAATTCCAAAGAGATTTATTTTAACAATTTATTTATAAAATAAGGAAAGAGTAAAAGTAAGAAAATCAGAGAGAGCATAGGGTATGAATCTAGCCTTCACACTAAGTATTTTGCTTCGATCCCTGGTTCAACCCAGGCAGGGCTAATTAGTCCTTAGCCAGAGAGGCCACAGCCTTGAGCTGGGAATGCAGGAAGCCTCTCTCAAGAGGGGAGGCCTCTCCTGAGGCTAGTCCCTTCAGAAAATACAGGAAAGGAGTCAGCGTTTTTCACTCACCCCATGTGGTAGTTTTAAGGAAAGTAGAAGCAGTCTGAGATACTCAGAGCTCAAGTCAAAGACAAAAGACTGAAAAGCCCTAAAAGACTCTTCAGGGGAAGTCCTTGGCATTTTTAAAGACCATTCCTTTTTGTAACTTCCTATGACTTTCTTCCTTTTAATGTGTACCAATTACAGCTAAAGCTTTGCTTAGGACTGCTCAGGGGGAAGTCAGTTGATTCTGATTCATCACCCACTATCACATATGTGGGTCACAGACCTCCCCCACTCAAGTGTAAGTGGGGTGTGTACACTTCTGGTGATTAAATCTAAAAATGGGCAGGGGAGAGTTAATTTAATCTTCACAATGTCCAGGACTAGATAGAATGTTATAAAGCACCATCACTTGTCTTGTCATAGACACTTTAATAGATACCTCTTACCACCACCTTGTATTTTATTTGGGGGGGGGGGGCTGTTGTTTCATATTTGTAGTTCATTAAAATCTACAGATCTTTTTTCCTATTGTTTCTCAATGCATGAATTTATAGTTCATCATTCTAAAATGTATTAAATTTGCCCATAATTTTTGTTCTCTCAAATTTTTTTTCCCTCTGGATACCATGTCAGTTATTTTAATTGTTAACTTCCTTTAGCTTGATATGACTTCAGAATTTTATAAATAAAACATATATCCTTTTATCAAAGTTATTGACAAACATTGAATAGAAGAGCCCAAAGGACACATCTCTTACTTTTGGTATGACAATAAAGAGACTGTATACCTCCTGCATTAGAAATTAAACTCCTTGAAGAGAGAAACTGTTTCAGCCCTTTGAATAGTACCTGGAATTTAATAAGCACTTAAATAATTCCTGTCTGTTTGCTTAATTGGATTAGGGATCCATTTTTGAAGGGGTTATAAATCAAAGATTGTATAATGTTGCTTTATCACTCAACAGGATGTCTAATACAACAGCATAGTTCACCTCTGTTCACCCACCCACACATTCTAATATTCTCTTTAGTAGTTTGTAAGGGAAATCTGCATGTTTCCTGTCTGCTTCTCTATTGCATTTATTGTAAATGTGAAGTTTAACTTGTAATAAATGAAATGTGTAATTAGATTTAATAGCACTCTCCTGCTAATGGTAACTGATTTCGTGTGATTAAAGCATTTTATTAACAAAATAGTGGCATTTAGCTGCTTAAAAACACATTCACTTATACTTTCTTCTATCCTATGTATACTTATTCATACTCATGCACATTACTTACCCAATGATATATTGCTAGGAAGTGACAGAATAAGAATTGCATCTTATATTCTGGCTCCTAGTGCAAGTGTGCTTTTATCTCAGACCAAACTTTCAGGAACAGTCAGAGCCACCTCTCATTCAACTATCTTGGACTACATAGGATGCCATTTCAGTATGATTAATTCTGTATGAGAAAATAATTTTGGAGAATCAGAATTCAGAAAGATCTTAAAAGGAAATGCCTTATCTTTCATTTATATTGAGACCCTTTAACATATTTAAAGATTGATATTATACCTCAGCCCTTAATGATTTTATTAGAACGTTAACTAATTCTTTCTTCCCCATCCCCTTTTTTTCTCTTTATTTAACATCATGGTGCAATGGAAAGAACACTAGACTTAGAGTCAGTAACTTGAACTCATCTTTCTGCTTACATAGAGCTGTATGCAACTGATATCAAGTATCCTTGGGTTAGGTAGCATAGTGGCTGTCTCTGAACTCTGTGTATTAATAAGCAAGGTCACCAACCCAAGCTGCAGGCTTCTACCTTCTTCCTTTTTTTTTTTAGGTTTCTAAATACTCTTTCATACTCTGATCCCCTGGGGCTGTCTTTCAGAATTATAAAATCTGTTGAAAAAATCTACTAACCAGGGATGTCTAGACTGCCTATGCCACCCTACTGAGACTGGGCTATGCCACATGAGATGCTCAAGAGTATTCTTAGGGGTTCTGTCAGATATATCCTTACTCCTCACCAATTTTGCCCAAGGTATTGGAATTCCAATTTATAAATTTTTTGTCTCTTTTCTTTCCTGATTTTAGGGATATAATTTCATTTCTTTGACCTCCAGTTTCTCAAACTGAAATATGGAGAAATAATTTTTTGTTATCTACTTCCCAAGATGTCTGTGGGACTGAAGTGAAATTTTGTTTCTAGAGAGTTATGTAGCTGTGAAGTGTGATTCAAATGAGGCTAGGCTAACACATCATTGTCTAATAATCAAGATACTCAAGTAGATCTATAATGTTATTAATTTGGAAGTTTCCTCCTTCATAAACAGCCTTCCCTTTCTGTGCAGCTGTCATCTATATCCTCCCAAATGTTTAAAAAAAATATTCTCCAACATACGAGAAGCCATACTTTCCGCTGACCATGGAGAGGATATTCCTAAGCACTCTGGCTGTTTACTTGGCAGCCTCCATTCTTAGCAAGTGCCTGGTCCACCTTCCTTTTCTCCCATACAGGTCCTCGATGATATCGTGTACTCTTGTCTCTCAGAGGGAATGAGTGGTTATGTGAAAGCAGCATGTTTGTTCTCAACATGGGCTTCTTCCTTGTACTTTTATGCTACTAACTTATAGTTCCTTAGTAGATTTCATGTCTTGTTGCTATGAAAGCAACTGGTAGAAATCTTAGTATTGAAAAGATGGGCCTTTGTTTTTGCAGAAAACTTTAGGTGACTATAACAACTTAGTCTATTTCAGAAAGTAACAGAAAAGAATACTTCCACTTCTTTTCATGCCTGGCATTTGTGTTGTCTGTTGATATATACTTTTTTTGAACAAGTTCTAAATGACTTGCAATCTGACAATAGAGATGTTCTTCATTTATTTGCTCTTTCCTCTTTGTATGGACAAGCAAATTCTTTTGGATGATTACATATTTCTTCTAGAAAGCCTTTCAATCTTTTAGAGCTTCTAAGTTTATTATTATTATAAGTTTTAGCACAATGTCTTCTGAAAAGAGGAAGTGAAATTACCTAAACATCATAGGAATTGTTATTTCAGTTTAACCTGCGCACTGGATATCTTCCCTTATAGTGATACATCCCACTTTCAGGTATAGTTTAGTGAGTCAATATGCCTTTATTAAACATATTTATGAGGCACTGTTCATTTTCTGTGGCTAAAAAGAAAGACAAAAGACAGTCCCTACTCAAAAGGAACTAACAGTCCAGTAAGGAAGACAACATGCCAATAATGATGTGAAAAAATAGATCAACAAGATATATTAAAAAGAATCATCAAAGAAGAAGGACTAGCATTTAAAGGAGATCAGGAAAGGCACAATTTTATCTTGTAGAAGGTACAATTTTATCAGGAACTTGAAGGAAATCAAGGAGTCAGAATCAAGATTTGAACCCAGATCTTCCTGACTTTGGAGCTAGGTGGTTCAGTGAAGAGAACACTGAACCTGGAGTAAAGAAGACCAGAGTTCAAATTTGACCTTATATACTTACTTAGCTATGTGACCCTGGGCAAGTTACTTAAATTATTTGTCTTAATCTACTTGAAAACTAAATGCCAACTCCCTAAAGCCCCCCTTCAGTACCTTTGCCAAGAAAGCTCCATGGCCAGTATTGACTTGGTATGGTCCACAAGGTCATTAGAGCTGCACATGACAGAATGATTGAACAGCAACAACTCAAACCCAACTCAACAATAAACCCAAAGAGCTAAGCTTTTTGGAGAAGAACTTATAATTTGACAAAAACTGCTAAGAAAACTGGAAAATAGTACGGCAGAAGCTAATATAGACCAATATCTCACACTATATACCAAGATAAAGTCAAAATGGATGCATGATTTAGAAATAAAGGGTAATACTACAGACAAATTAGGAGAGCACAGAATAATGTAGCTGTCAGGACTTCTGGATAAAGGAAGGATTTATTACCAAACAAGACACAGAGAACATTACAAGATGTAAAATTGATAAACTGGGAAAAAATTTTGTATTGTGTGTCTGACCAAGGACTCATTTCTCTAATATATCGAGAACTGAGTCAAATTTACAAGAATACAAGTTCTCAGTTGATAAATGGTAGTTCTCAATTGAAGAACTGAAAACTATCTATAGTCATATGAAAAAATACTCCAAATCACTATTGATTAGAGAAATGCAAATTAAAACAACTTGTAGATATACCACATCATACCTATATGGTAAAAAAGGAAAATGATACATTTTGGTGGGAATATGAGAAAATCAAATACTGATAAGCTGTTGGGGGATCTATGAATTGAAAAAGCCTTTCTGGAGAGCACCTTTAGAGCCATGCCCAAAGTGCCATAAAACTGTGTGTATTCTTTTATCCAGCAATACATTATTAGATCTGAATCCTAAAGAGATGAAAGACGGGGGAAAAGACCTATTTGGACAAATATATTTATAGCAGCAAATTTGGGGGTAGCAAAGAACTGGAAGCTTAAGGGGAATGCCCATCATTTGAGGAATGGCTGAACTAGTTGTACTGTATGATTGTAATGGAATATTATTATGCCATAAGAAATGACAAACAGAATAATTTCAGAAAAATCTGGAAAGAAAAGAATCAACTGATGCAAAGTGAAATAAACAGGACCAATATTGTCTGATGATCAACTAATTGTGAATGACTTAATTATTATCAATAACACAAGGATCCAAGACAACCCCAAGAGACTCATGATGAAAAAGATCATAGAAAGAACTGATGGAGTCTGAATGCAGATTGAAGCATTCCATTTTTCTCTTTATGTCTTTCATGAGCCTTTTCTTGAATTGTGATATTTGTCTTCTTTCACAATATGATAAATATGGAAATATGTATTGCATAGTGGAGTCTGTATAACACATCATATTGATTGCTGCCTTGTGGAGGGAGAAGTGAAGGGAGAGAATTTGGATCACAAAATGACATAAAACAAGTATTAAAAATAGTTTCTGTATAAAATTGGGAAAAAATACAATAAAAAAGAATAAACTGCTCCAAATTCTCCCTCCCCCCAAACTTCTTGACTTCAGGCACAGCATAATATCTACTTCATTGCAGTGCTTTCTGGGAGAGTGCTGCAATTGCCGATGCAATTGCATGCTTGTAAAAGGTATCCTTCCCGAACCCTAGGGGTACACATCTGCACCCCCCCATCAGAAGAACCTGACTTCAGATTCTCTCTCCTCAGGCTCACCCCAAGCTCCGTTCATAATACCAGAACTCCCTGCACCCCCCAAAAAAAAACCCTTTACTTCAGATGAGGGTCTATTGCAGTGCTTCTTTAAATAGACAGCTATTTTATGCCCTATGGTTCCATTTGTACAAATTCAATTTACTTGGAAGTCTTAGAAGTCATTGACTAAACAGAGAAGGCGCTACCAGAACAAAACAGAACTCCAAGCCCAAGCCCTATTATTTTGCCACAAAGGAAGGGAAACTCAAGATATCTTCATCCCTAGCCCCTGAGACAGATGCCAGGGTTAAGGAATGGTTTTTAAAGACATCAAGAACAGCCACCACAAGGGGAGCTATTTTCTTTTTTTAATTTTTCATCTGGACCTCATTTAAGGACCTTGTGTTTTTAGCTACCAGGAAGTGAATTTGACTCAGCTTCCTTGGCTAATCCTTTGCGTAGATTTTATTTGTTAAATTTGTTTTAAAAAAATTAGCCAATTGCAGTTATCCCTGGTTAATGCTCTATTACTACTACTGGTATGGAGGGCTTGTTGTGCCCTTCTAGGGCAGTTCTCCAGCCACTGACCCTCACCTGACACCCAGCTCTCACTTGTGGCTCCTAGTAGCTGCTAGCATGAGGCAGCAGCCACACCCCGGGCAATGGCTTCGACAGGCCAGCTAAACCTTGTGAGGGTAGCCATTGGGTTGATGTTGATCCCTGGTGAACCAGGGCTTTGCTCACCCAGCATGTGAAGACTGCTTCGGCGGAACAGGTGGAAGAAACCAACAAGAAGGTTCAACGGCTGAGATGGCGATGCAGCAAGGCACTGTGGAGTGCTTAGGGCGTGTTGGAGCACAAAAGACAACACGGCCATCCAATGCAGCTGAGGAAGTCTCCAGGTGTAACGACTTTTCATGCCACTGGACCCAGGCTTCCAACGCCGAGAGAGTGGGACTGTCTCTGTGCATCGACTTTTCCACTTAAATCTTCATGCACAGATGTCTTTGTGCACAAAAATGCACAAAGACAATCGTCATCCTCAGTTCGAGAGACAACCAACTAACTACTACTCTAGAAAATTTCATGGGAATTGCATTCCTAGATTGGCACCATGTATTCCTGAGGCTCCATGGGATTTTCTTATATGCATTATATAGATATAACAGGTCTTATTCTTACCTCCACAGTCCAAATAATAGGTCTGTTACACTTGCTCTTTCTTTCAGGGTTCTCCAGTACTCTTAAGGGGTTTGAGGGTGTCTAGTTTCTACTTTTGTCTCAAGCTTTCACTAATTGTATTTCCCAAATTATAGCCACTAAACATTCAGATGAGGTCTTAAGGAGTAATATTTATTTCAGTGATATAGCAAAAGCATCACTTATTCTATCTACTTCTTTGTGGAGTCGAGGGGAATTAGGTTCACACTTTTTCCTGTATGGCAAAGTTTCAAGTCGAGAGACCCACCCTGGACTTTTGTCCTGGCACTCTGGCTTCTCAGAACTTCCCTTCTAGGCTCCAACAACATCTATTCTGGTATCCTATGTAAACAAAGAATTTACCAAGAACAAGGGAGACCTGCAAAGGTTGAAGAAAATGTGCCTGGAAGGGCAATGGAACGTTCAGGAGCCGGTGGGGAAGGGAATCCCATTGAAGATTCAAAAAGCAAAAACTGTTGGCCAGAGCTTATTCTGCTCAATTTTTTACCTAAGACTCTGACAGAGCTAGTTACCCTTTTGCCTGGCTGAGCTGAAGAAAGTGTTCTGCCCTAAATTGAAGATCACCTTGGATCACCATTTCCCCAAGATAAATTACATCCCTTGAAAGACAGTTTTGATCCCACTATCAAATAATAGCCATAGAGAATAAGCCACAGAGAATAGAGAATAGTTGGCAGGGTCTCCTTGGTCCCTCTGCCCTCTACCCTCTGCTATCTCTCTCTTCTTTTCATGAAATAAATTAGATAATTTAGTTTACAGAAGAACTGTCTCAAAATTTGTGTAATAGGAGGGAGAATTTTCAAATCCAAGAAGAAGGCTGGGAGGGGTTGACTCACCCTCTGGTCAGGCCAGGGTGACTCCATTAAGGTTGTCCAGCCTAGAGGAGGAAGAGGGAAGTTGCTAAACAGAAATCAGTCCTCAACAGCAGCTGGTTTTCTGGTCCTAGCATCTTTCAATCCCCCTCTCCTTCTCTCTCTATTAAACCTGTCATTCTAGGTTGCCATTACTCAAGCTCCAGGGTCTGGGGACTCCATGGCTAAATGAAACAGACCAAAACTCCAAACTGATTCTCAAGTGCAAAATCTAAAGGGAAGAGAAGGGTTGTTAAATAGTGTTATTTCCATTTTTAAATTTCCAGAGAATTTTGAATAATTTTGATATATAGAAACAAGACACTTTCTTGTAAAAGAGCCAGTAAGGCAGCATTGTTTTCCACTGGATCAAATGCTTTTTCATTATCAGCAATCGATGAACACATGGGACCTTATACTGTCTATGCCTTTTAGTTAATTATGAAATGGTAAAGATGTGGTCCATTATTGAATATTGCTTGAGAAAGTCTGCTTTTCCTCTACAAATACTCTCATCAAGGATGTTCTCTATTCATGTATTGATGAATCTCATAGAGATTTTATATAGATGAATGAGTAGGAATACAAATAGGTAGTTATTGATTTTCTCTCAGTTACCTTTTTTCAATATTAATAAGGTCTGAGATATTTTTCTCCCATGTCTTTGATAACTTCCCCCTAGTTCATATAACTTATATGATGATTCCTCAATGCCTTCACAGTTGTATTACCTCCAATACAGATCTCTTCTATTTGCACTTGGTCCCATTTGGCTGCTTTTCCTCTCTTCATTTTCTTTATTCTATATCCCTTAAACACATCTCGAACTATTATAATAATAGATTATGTGTAATGGATATGTTGTCCTTGATGACAAAAATAATTTGTTAAAGCATTTTTTGCATTTCTTTTTCCACTTGCCTTAGTACTTCTCTCATATTTTTCATCATGGAATGCTGTTGGTATGGCTTTACTTAGATAACTAAAATGTTAAACTTTCTTTAAGTTGGTTTTATTTTCCTGTGCTTCTCCTTGAATTATGAAACTAATCAGAGCAGTTAATTATTTTTCTTTATGAAATATTATAAATTAATTTATTTTAATACAATTTTGCTTTTGACAGTCTTTTTGGCAAGTCAGATATTGACTAAGGGACTTTTCTGGGTTCTCTATATATCCTTGTAATGGCAGTTAATTTGCAGTAGTTAAATTTCTGCATAAAATTATTATAGCTAATTTTAATATAATTTCTAGTGCCCATTTTGCATTATTGAGTTTTGATTACTTATTTAAAATTTCGAGGTCATTCGCAATTTATTTTCTCAATTCTTTCCTTCCTACTTAGCAAAGTAGACCCAGGAGGTACCTCAGGACCAATCTCTTAATATTTTAATATGTCATTTGAATAAAGACATAGATGACATATTTATCAAAATTTGAGGTTATACCAAGCTGGAAGAACAACTAAGAATTTAAATGACAGAAACAGTATTCCAGGAAGACCTTGACTAGAAAACAATGGGGAAAATTGAATAAAAGCCAAGAGGGATAAATGTTTTTAAATTCATTCACTAATTCATTATTTTCTTCTTATTTAAAAAAAAATGAAACGATTCTGAACGCAGTTCTGAGGATTCCCTGGATTGACTAAACAGAAAAATGATAGAGGGATAATTTCCACATCAATGACAAATCTTTTTCTGTTAGTTAAAATATATTCTCTTAAATTGGACGAAGGCCCAAGTTTACAAATGTAATCTTTTTGAAAATGTGTATCATCACACTATCCCATGAAATAATTTTCCTTGTTGCCTCTGGGTATACCATAAAACCCACTCCACAACTCTCTTTTCTTTTTTCCTTTTCTCCAAAGAATACCTGTAAGTCATCCTTTCTTTTAATCTGCAACTTCCTTATTTCTTATGGATTCTTTTATAATAAGAATGTCAAGGTTTATATGATTCCACTCCTCTAATAATATATTTACTGGTTATTGGAGAAGATCATTTAGTGTACTGACAATCAAATTAAAGATTATTAAAAACTGTGATTCTTGGTACCTGCTACCCACTCTCCTACTATGCTGATATATTTATTGTGAAGTAGAAGAAAGTCTTATAGGACTAATGGACCTTTTTGTTTGTTTAGGCCATCTCATAATGATTTATTTTAGTAGTTTGGTTTAACATAAACAACTGAACTACTGAAAAGAATACAACAAAACCAAACATTTCAGGGCAATTTTAGTTTTAATGACACATTCTAGTAAATAGCAGATCCTCCAAATATTCATGTAAGTGGTACATCCATATCTCTTCCCATGCTGAGGAGAATTAATTTTGGCCTTTTCGAAAGTGAATCCAATTTCCATCTTCTAAAAGAATTGCTTTTAATTACATGTGTAGTACAACTTTCTGCCTTTTACTTAATTGGTCTCGCCTATGTTGTTTCTGCCTATTAGATGATAATTTGGCAATTTCCAATTTGCAAATCCCTTGAGGAAACTCAATTATATTAAACAGGAATAAAAGGCCTCTTCACTGTTTTTCTTCTTTGATTTATTGCTTAGTATTAGCTTTTTTCTTTTTTTATTACATTAAGAATTAAAAACATTCTGTTGATACTTTCAAGACATATAAACAAGGGATACAGCATGGTGTTCTGGAAAGGGTACTCATAGAAACAAAGTTGGAAGGACTCTGAGGAGTCAATTATTCCAACCCATGCATAAATAGTAATCCATTCTAAAACTCAACAAGTGTTTAGCCAGCCTGTACTTGAATACCTCCAGCAGTAAAGAACATGCTTTACTCTTCAGGAAGCCTATTGCACATTTGCAAACTTATGTTTGCAAAATTGTCTTTCCAGTGAATAAAAATCTCCTCCTTTCAGTGTTCATCTATTTATTCATAATTCTGCTTTCTGAGATCTAGAAGGGCACATCTAATTGCTCTTCCCGGAGACTATCCTTTAAAAACTTGAAGACACTTATCATGATTCTTGTAGGTTTTATCTTCACCATGTTAAATATTCTTAATTACTTCTGGCAATCTACTGACTTTTAGGACTGACTGTCATACCTTTATCATTTCTATCCTTGCTTTGAAGTAGCAAGGCTATTAGTTTTTTGAATTTTTGGTGTACTGGTTGGCCATTTATGATCCATAGGATACTATCTGTGAATAGATTATCCCTGTTGGCCTTCATCTTTGATATATGAGCTACCCTCACTTTCTTTTTGCATCTAGGGAAGATAAACTACCAGAAATGCTTGGCCCAGATGCACAGTATATTTGGTGCCTCATCTAAGGAGTTTCTTCTTGCTAATAAAATGTGAAAATGAACTAAAAGGTTCTAATTTATATTTCTTGGAAGTGTTGGAAGAAGGACCCTTTGTTATTTTAGTTATGCTTTTGAAGGCCTTGTCATGTTTGTCAAATTAGAATCATGTCTTAGGTTTGAAAGAGACTTCAGAGGTCATCTAGTCCAACTGCTTCCCAAATCATAAATCTTTATAATAATAATCTGTGTCATTCAGTCTTTTTATGCAGACCATAACAGTACATTCTGTTTTGATATGTCTTGTATAATTAAGAAGCTTTTCCTTTTGTTGAAATGAATTGTATTTTTTGCAGTTTCCCCCAACTAGTTATGGTCTTACTCTTTAGAGCCAAGAAGAATGACTAGAATTGATCTTCATAACAACCTTTATGGAGATAATAGCTTACTATTCTCTTTATTCCCTTCCCAGACCCTCCCTACCCCACAAAATCCCACTGTCACTAAATTCCCCAGGTTCCTTCAGTTGATTCTTGCTTTTGTATCATTATGTGTTCCCTCTCTGTCCTAGTCCCCTCCTAGATATGCTCCAGATTATGCAACTCCTACAAAATAGGATACTCAAAAATGATAAGACAGAGATGAGAATAGATAAGAATGGATGAGAGACAGTAGTGTACTGTGGGAAAAATCACTAGGTCTAGATCTAGAATATCTGGGATAAAATCTTAGCCCCAACCTTTGTGATCTGTGGGATAGTAGACAAGTTACTTAGTCTTTCTGCCTATTTTTCCTCATGTGCAGAATGAAGGGTTAATATTAGATCATCTGGTCAACCTGAGTTTGAATCTTAATTCTGCCTTTTCATAGTGATGTGGCCTTAGACAAGGACTCCCTTCACTTCACTTTTCATCAGTTTCTTCATCCACAAAATGGGAATAATAATATTGCTCCCATCTGACAGAATAGTGATGTGGAAAGTATTGATCATTTTAGAAAATTGAGCTATTGGTATTATTGACATTTCATTATTATTTTTGTATTGGTGACTGTCAATCATGAGAGAAGCTATAATTACTTTGAATGCTTAGTTTAAGAAGCAATATATACAAACTATACAAATTGTTATTTTGTCAGTCTTTTTTTTAAGATTACACATTAATTAATTAGGAATTCACTTATATAAAAAAATGTGCTTCCTAACAATCCTGAATCAATGAAATCTCACTGCATTTTGTATGTTGCAATATATATTTGTTTGCCATAGAAATTATCACAGTATCAGGAACCTTGTAATTTATCTGTAGCTATACTGAGGAAGTTATTTTAGCATTTTAAACATGCTCATTCCCTTCCTCATAATTAGGTTGATAAGGAAATCTTCATCATGTACCTTCTTCAAAATTCACATATACAGACCACATAGAAAGACTTCATCATTTTAGACATCAAGGTATCTAAACTCTTCATATTTTCCTAAAACGTTTTCTTTTTTTTAGCTACATACAAAAATGCCCATAAAATATCAAATTTTTTTGTTTTAAGTTTATTTATGGGTTTGGTTGGTTTTTTTTTTTTCTATTCTTAAAACCAGAGTCATTACCAAAGTAGGGAGAATCAGAGCAATTCTTATTCTAGGTTTCCATGTTGAGAGCTGGAGAGAGACTCTTGAGATAGTAAGTGGGGAAAAATGGAGATGCCATAGTAGCACTTTTTTAAAGAAGAAAAATGTCCTGAAAAGTGAAGGATGACTCTGTGATTCCCAAACCATTGTGCTTGGTAGGTAACAATAGAAAGTACCTCAGAGTTATATTCTCTGACAAGAGCCTACTTCTCTGAGCCTGATGGTAGTTCTTTTCTCCTGCATCTTCCTTTAGCCATCTGATTAGCTTCATTTTTGCCTTATTCCTATTGCTCACAGCCATGAAGTACAGTTTAATGAAGCTTCTTGTCTGGGGTTCCAACTTTCCTTGGTGCTCACAGACTAAGACATGATACCCTAAATCCAGAACATATAGACAAGATTCATCACCACACCCAGCAGGGCAACAGAAGATGTTCTGACATTAGGCAATGAATTCCTTAGATTACTTGGATACTGGGAAAATTCCAACTGTGAAAACTGGCAACATTTTACACAGTAAATATAGAAAAGCAGATCATAGGCATCAGAGTATGTCTGATATGGATTCCTGTAGGCTAACTGCTTTCACAGGATTGACAGTGCAGGGAAAATGGAAGAAGTGTATTTCAGCTGTTGAAAATTTACCTTAGCCATGTAAGTACAATTAGATAAAGTCTTATCTGAACTCTTGATCAATTTTTATTTCTTTTCTCCTTTAATTCTGCATAACTGGTATGTTAGAACCAACATGATGAAGAGGGGAAATAATCAGTCATAGAGTTGAAAGACCAGAGCTCAAGTGTTGGGACTTATGTATAGTGTGTAACTATATAGGAAGTCATTTAATTCTATGTATCTCAGTTTTCTCAGTTTTCATCTGTAAAATGGAAAAAAGTACCTCACATGGTTATTAGTAACAAACTTTTTTTAAACGTTCAAGTAAGTGTTGGTAATAATAATTATTGTGAATACAAATGTTCATGTAATAGGTGGAGTAGAGATAATAAATCATTCCTACCTTCTTCAAACTTCAGTCTCTGGTTCTACATGTACCTTCCCTACTACACATAAACAAACCCAGCACCTGTCCCTACTTTCCATCTTTAAAAAATCTTTATTTGGCTATATTGGCCTCTTTTCCCTCAAAATTACCTTAATTGACTTTGTAGATATTTTGTATTTACTTATACGCATTCATCAGTTCACTGATTTAGGGCTGGAAAGGAACTTAAATGTCATCTAATCCAGTCACCTCAAGCTTCTTGAGAGTAGGAATAGCTTTATTTTTGTTTTTCTGTCCTTTTGGTACACATTAAGTGTTTAATAAATATTTCCTGATAGACTTGTTTGCACCAACCTTCTACCCCAATATGGCCCTTGCTTAGATCTTGAAACTTTGAGCAACATTACCATGCTTTATCTGTTTTCAACCACCCCATACTGCCAACTGTAGCTGTACCCAAAGAGGCTAAATCCATTTGCATTCTATGTACAAAAGTTGCTCCATACAGAGATTAAGTGACAGTGTCAGCCCAACTTTTTCCAAAAGAAAGCCCCTGAAAAGAGAATTTTTCATAAATGGCTATTTTTGAACCCATACATGAGTATTTAATGACTACTTCAGTGGTTATTATTACTAAGGATACAGATCAAGTAATGAGGCTTTAGGAGCTTTTTTCTTGCAAAGCGATGTGATTTAAAGAAACTCAAGGAATATTAACCTTCTACTCCTTACCCCACCTGTTATACTCTCTCTCTTCCTGATAAAAGGAACTAAGAAGACTAATGGTGTATTCCTTGAATAGAGAAATGAATGGTGTTTTGTTCCTCAGTGTCATGGTTTTGAGGATGGAGGAGAAAGATTCATGGATGTAATTACAAGTATTTTTCTTCCAAGTATAAATAATAATTGTAAGTTCCATCTGGGCCAGGACTTACAAGATTTTATTGAACTATGTTTCAGGTATTGTACCATAGCTCAAAGGCTCCCATCGACTTACTTTCATGAAAATCACTTAATTCCAACTAGCAGCCATTCTTAATTTTAGTTTTTAGAAATGGTGATTTAATGTAGGGATCTAGTTGGTACAAAATATCCTCCCAAATGTCTGTGATACACCTACCAGGGCATATAGAATCCAGGGAAAAGTGAGCACAAGCTTCATGAGTAGCAGATGTAGAGTTAGACCTTGCTGAATCCTCCTCCCTTCAGCTTCTGGTCTCACCACCTGGCTATAAACTTACCCCAGACCTCCTTCTTCTTTCTAGTATTATAAGGAAAGCAGGAGTAGGAACAATGCTGCAAGGCAGAAGCAGGGAGGTTCCAGAATTCTAGGAAAGAAAGGGAGTTGTTCTTCCTTGGGGAATAGTTGAAGCTAAGGGTGACAGTGAGTCTAGTTCCTTGGGTGGACCTTGTGAGTTTGACTAGTCTCCCTGCCTTGTGATTGTATCCCTTATCCAATGGCTGGTTCCTGTGTCTCTGTGTGTGTATCTTGTGGCTGATAGAGTGATTTCAGAGCTGCTCAAGACATCCAAGTGCCAACTGTCAGTGAGAATGCTTTCCTCTTGTCTTGGTCCTGCTACCTTCAATTCTTTACTACCTTTGTATATTAACTGGGGGGGGGGGTAATTTAACTAGTTATAGGAATTAGATGTGTAGGTAGAGAAGTATTAAATAGTGTAGGTTATCAATTTGATTGGGGGGGAGGTTATTTATAGTTTTTAGATAGATCATCTCAATTCCCTTCCCTTATCTTAAAATAAACTATTATTTTAGATACATTTATATATATTTATATATATTATTTCAATATAATATTTCAGTTGGAGAGCTAAGTAAGGTGAACCTAGAGAAATTGGGAAAGGCTGTAGGACTTTATAGAGAGTGACAGTTGGAAAGACTGCAGAATTCCATTTCCCCTTGGGAATGACTACTGCTCTCCAAGGTACTGCAAAATAGTATTTTAAGGGTAATTGACACTGGGGGGATTTAACATCATTTAAAGGGACAAACTAGCACATGTGCTAAGGGGAAATTTTTCCCTTTTTTTTCCTGTTGGTGATTCTTTTTTGTAATCAAAGTGGATTCTAATACTACCTACCCAATACTGTATTATAGGATCCTGAGTAGCTATGACATCATGGTGGAGGATATGGTTAATGCAGTTTTAATGTTTATATATAATTGTTTCCTTTACATTCCATATGGTATTTTAAAAATGTTTCCAGATTTTTGTTATCTATTATTAAGCTATGAATGGATGAAACTGATAATGGGCATAACAATACAAACACTTTGTGCTTATTTGCCTCTGTTGAGTTTATGTTTTCTGGTTTTGTACAAGTGTAGATGGATGTTTTTTGGAATTGCCTGTAACTAAAGACTATGTTTCAATGGATGTGCATGGATCCTGAACTTAAGCAAATGTTACTAATGATGCAAGCTAAGATTGATGCTATGGAACAGTGTTTTAAAGAAGGCATGGTTCCAAAAAATTTTGCTGGTTATGGCTTAAGGGAAGATATTATGGTTAAAGATATAAATGAAGGAAAACTTAAAGAACAAACTAGATTGGAAAGAGAGACTACAGAATTGAACAAGGATCCAGTGACTTTGTTTCTTCTTAAGGATGTTCCAATTATTTCCCATAATGAAGTATTTAATGTTAAATCTCATAAACAGTTCTCCTCTGCAGAACTGGAAGCTATCAAACATAGAATCCTCATTTCTTTGATGAACCCAACAAAGTAATCAAAGAATTTCAAAGGACACTTAAGATCTATGATCCAGATTTTTTTCCTTTTAATGGAAGAATTGCTTACCAAATTGCTTACCAAATACTTTAACACTATAGCCAGAAAATTTTGAAGAACTAGATATGAATACTGTACATAATTACAGAATGATGAAGCAAGCCAGAAAAACAATTATTGAGGTTATGAAGAGACACTCTTGTCATCCAAATTCTTGGTCAAAGTTTGAAAGAATAAAACAGACTCCAGATGAAACAACTGCCAATTTTCTAGACAGACTTACTGAAGTTGCTGAGTAACACCTAGATTTAGATGCGATGGCTGATTAAACCATAGCCCACATCAAGAGATTTTTGTAAATAATGCCTGTCCTTTTTTTTTTTAAATAATTTCCCATACTGGGAATTGCTAAGTTTGGAAGATTTGAAAAGGAAAGCTACATATGTATATACAAAGGATAGTTATAAATCATATGACGATAAAGATTCTGATTGAGGACTTAAAGAGAAAATTAAGGGATGCATAGAGTAAAACAGAGATAGTGTAATTAAAGAAATAAAAGCTGTGGCAGCATTAAGATCTGTGCAACTAAGTAATCAATACATATCAAGAGGAAGGAGAACTGTATAATATTTCACTATTACTCCATTTCTGCATTGACTTTTCTCATTATTATGTAAGCTACTTGAATGAGGGATTGTCTTCTATCCATGTATTTTTCCCCCTAGTAATTAGCATAGTGACTGGCACCTAGTATACAATTAAAATGTATGATTTAAAAAAAAATCTATCCAATCCTGCTTTTCCGTAAAGTGGTGCATTAGGATAAGTTATTGTTGTGTTATCATTTAGGGGACTACTAATGGAGCTGTGTCAGGTTTGGATGCAAGGATTGTTCCACCACAGAGCACAAAGTTGGAGAAATAAGTAATGATGAAATTGTGGTCAGATTTATTTTCAGTTGACTTCATGAATGGAACAAGCAGATTATTCTTGGTTCCTTATCTTAGAGAAGGTGACCCTGATCCAGTGGTGGTCACTGGGCACATCATATAAAACAATAATTCTCTCCCCTAGGAAACTACCCTGGGAAATCACTAGAAACTGAATTACATCAAGAATGTAATCCTCACTCAGCCTTTTCTTGTAGCAGAACTGCCCAAATTGTTTATCTTCTTGAAATTAACTTTATAGGATTTTATATATAATATTTTTAAATTGTGTATCTCTGTGCCTCACCACTCTCCCTCCCAACATAATCTCCTTGAGAAGAGGATACCTTTTGGTATCTCTTTCTCTAACATGTTATTTGGTGCTGTGAACATGTTAGATGCTTAATAAATTTGTTTTTAGTTGAAACATAGGTAGAAGAACATTAAGTGTAATTAATATCCAGCTTTAAAACAATTTATTTTCTCATATTAAAGAATTATGTAATGACCATAAGTAAAGGTCTACCTGTAGCATTTAAGGAAGGAAAATGTGCTCCTTTTACAAAAGAAGACTGGACTAACTGGTATAAGGCCTTGTTTTGAGGACTGACTCTCCTAGTAGGATCTTGGAAAACTTTTTGAATCTTTCTTAACCTCAATTTCCTTATTAATTTAATGAGAAATTTGACTCTTTAGTCTGTGATTATCTATATAAAAGCATGCTAAAACAGTGTCCTTTTGAGTTCAAATGTTTTAGGAATATTTCATTTGTTTAGGACATTATGACTATTTGTGATGTTCTAAAATTCTGAAGCTAATTTCTCTCAAGCACGTTTAATTGTCTATCCATTAGAAGCTTTTAGCTTTAAATCAGAATGATACTGCTAATCTGGATCCAAGATTTTGTAAACTTACTGCTTTATTTGGGAGCCTTTTCTTCAAGATTTGGGGTACCTTGCCCAGTTCATCCCATTTATAATGAGGTTGAATTTTAATAGTTCATTGACTTCACTAGAATTGGTGCACCCCTCACAGTGATGGTATTTTATTACTTATTATTAATGCACAATAGATATCAGGAGTAATTACAGTTAGTGTTAATAGCAGGCAACAAGCTTATTGAACTAAAATTAGGCAATGTAGTTATAGTGCATATTTTGCCACTGATTATGATCTTCATCAAGTCAGTTAATTTTACCTTAGTTTATGTATTTGTAAAATGTGTGTGTGTGTGGGGGGGGGGCTGTTGTGGTGAGAAACACTGATTTGGAAACAATATAGCAGTGACGGCAAACCTTTTAGAAACTGAATGCCCAAATGGCAAACTGCATGTAGAAGCGGAGGGGAACAGCCCAGTCTCACTTCCCTTTGGCTTCCTAGTAATGGACTCACATGTTCTGTGCTGGGGCAATTGGCACAATGCCCATAAAGAGGGCTCTGAGTGCCCTCTCTGGCACATGTGCTATAGCTTCACCAGCACAGCAGTATAGTATAGTGAAAGGATCACTGGGGCTGGGTTTTAGTCCTAGTTCTGCCTCTATAAGATCATAGTTGAGTCTTTTCATTGCTCTTCTCCTCAGGAGCCCTGCTCTCTAATACTCCTTCCATTGCTAACATTCTAAGTTAACGCTCTGACGTTCTACTTGTTTGTACCTGAATTTGACATTCTATCTTCTGCTTCTCTTTGCCCACCTCACCTCTACCTCTTAGAAGACTTAGCTTCTTTCAAAGTTTAGGTCAATTGATAACTTGTGAATTTCAAAACTACTCCACCCTAATCAGACCATTCTTTAGAAGATCGGATTTAGCTATTTCCTTATCAATAACAATAGAGATACTTGGAATAACTGTGGCATTTAAAAGAGTGGATGCCATAAACTGTAAGAGTTAAAATGGTTGAGGTTGTAAACTGTAGTGAGTAAAATAGTGGAAGAAATAAATTGTAGTAGATATAAGAGTGGGTAAGTAAACTGTGACCGCAGAAAATTTGTTTTCAGTACAGTGTCTTGTTTTTAAATCAATATATGAGGTGGTCGTCAGGGAAATATTCCCAATTATGAATATATACCCAAGTCAACTGGGTTTTATAGAGATTTTAATTAATACAAATGAGGAATTAATGAGAGAGAGAAAGAATAAGAAAGGAATAAGTATGAAGGGCCTTAAGCCAACATGGCCTACACCTGAGTCTTAAGAGAAAGATCAGTCAGCCCTTAATCACTCACCACAAGATCTGTCCAAGCAAGGATTCTAGTTACACCAGGCCAGCATCATCTCAGCTGCCTCCACTAGCTCAATCTCCAATCTGAATGTCCCCGAGAGAGTCTCGAGAGAGACCCTTCAAGGCAGCCTTTTCCCAGCTGACTGTTTTTAGAGAGAGCTCCTCCTTTTAAAGGGCATTTTCTCCTTTGTCACCTCCCCTAAATTCTTACACCTACCAATCACAGTAGATGTTTTTCAAAGGACAGATCATTCTTAGTTCACAACTAAGAAGGTGTGAACTTTTGAGTAATTTACACCAGAGTAGACTAGAATCTCTGAGTAAGTTTTCACCTCTTTGCTCCTTGTAAATTCACAAGTTGCCTGACCTTTATAGGTACTTAGCACCCCTTTGTATTAGTTCTAAAAATAGGCATGGCTTAAGTATGGGTTTAAGTACTTTTCATTGTTCAGAAAAGAGTTTACAACTTTATGTTCCCCTAGGGTGGACTTAAGTAGGTGAGTTCTTACATTCCTGATCTAAGTAGAGTTCACTGCCCAAATGGGGAATGGTCGTAATCCAATCTTATGAAGTAGGGTCTGGGAATTTTTAAGGTTCACATAACAGAATCAGGTCTTGGAAACTACATTTTCCACCCTACTCAGTGTAACAAGATTATGAAGGGCTGCAGCAAACTCAAAATGTAATTATTTGAGAATATGGCCTTCAACAGACATTTGCAAAAAAAGGACAGACCTCTGGGTGGTCCTAGGTCAAGCTAGAGCCACCATTGGCACATGTGAGACGCAGGAAGTGAGGTAGAGAACAGCCTCTGGAGTTCTCAGGACTTCCTGTGAGGAGGGCTAGAGTCAGTGCGAGACTGGTGCTTGGAGTTGGAGGAGCCCCACGGACTGCTTTCCTTCAGATTGGTCACGTGAGTGATAAGGACTAATCCCTTTCCTTGCCTTGGCTATTCAAGGCCTTAAAGCCCGTTTTGGCTCAGCCTGAGCCAAAGTGGGTCTCTCTCTCTCTCTCTCTCTCTCTCTCTCTCTCTCTCTCTCTCTCTCTCTCTCTCTCTCTCTCTCTCTCTCTACCTCTCTCTCTCTCTCTCTCTCCCTCTCTCTCTCTCTCTCTCCCTCCCTCCCTCCCTCTAATACTTTCTTCCTCCTGTTTGTAATTAAAACACCATAAAAAATTTTGCAGCTGACTTGAGTGTTTCATTTAGGAATTACATAAGTAAATTCCTTGGTGACCTTAAATTAATATATTTCAGTCTTTTAAAGAGATTTCAATATCACAAACTCCAAGGTGAAACCTTTTTTTAGGTTTTCAATTATTACATTGAAGAAAGGCAATAAATGTTAATTAGATGCCTCTTTCTGCGAGGTACTATGCTAAGAGCATTGCATATGTTTATCTCATATTATCCTTACAACCATCTTGGGATATAGGTCCTAGTATTATTCCCATTTTATAGTTTAGGAAAGTGAGGCAGACAGTATTTAAGCAACTTGTCTAGAGTCACATAGCTAATGATCTAAGAATGAATTCAGACTTAGATCTTTCTGTCTCTAGGTCCAGCGCTTTATTTGCTGTGGTACCTAATTGCTTCTATTGAATTAAAACTATTTTCTCCAAAGCTACCAGTGTTAAGTTCATTATCAGGTTTTATAGTCTTTTCTCAAATTATATCCTGCTTGACATCTCTGTAACATTTAACTTGGACAAATTTTCCCTCCTGGATATTCTCTTTTCTCTGGATTTTCCTGATTCTAATCTCTTGCTCTCTTTTTTCTTCTCCCACCTTTATAATGATTCCTCAGTTTTCTTAGATAGATAGGTAAGCATTTATGAAGTTCTTATAATGTGCCATGCACTTTGCTAAATACTGAGAATACAAATACAGGCAAAAAGGAGAAATACTCCCTGTTTTCAGTAAGCCTACGTTGTAATGAACATTACAGAACATAGTAGTAGGAGCTTAATCAATAATAATGACAACAATAATAATGACTAACATTTATATAGCTCTTTAACCTTTGCAAAGCACTTTACAAATATTGTCATTTTTCTTCACATCAACCCTAGGATATAGGTGCTGTTATTTATATTTTACAGATATGGAAACTGAGACTTTGAGTGATGTGATTTGCCCAACGTCATACAGCTTGTAATGTCTGAGGCTGGATTTGAACCTACATCTTCCTGACTACAGGTCTTATGCTCTATCTTTTCTGCTAATTAGATGTTCCAGCCACTGCTAAGGTTAAATTATGAATGTAAAATTCATTATTTTAAAGCATTTTCCTGATCTAGCATCCTGATTCACTTATTCTGTGCAGAAACACCCTGCCCAAAGTCTCCCAAATAGAGAAAAGAATCACATCTAGGTCTTCTTACTCTTGGTTCTGTACTCTTGATTCCATTCCTTTTTCCATTGTTCCATGTTATGTCCCCGGATAAAGATGTAGTCCCTGCCCTTTTATAGTTTTTAATCCATCAACAACTGTCCAATTTGCTTCTATTGACTTTTTTCTGCGTCTCCAGGGTTTTTATTCTGGGTAGCTCTTAACCTCGTGTTTGTTGGCACTGAAGATACTTTCACTGAATTTCAGAAACCTTGACATTCACAAGGTTAGGTTATTTCTTTACTACAGTTATTTTAAATAAATAATTAAGCTGTAAAAGTATAGTTTTGTGAATTTAATTGACCTTTAAGAGAGTAATGAAAAAGTTATATTTTTCCCTCTGTTGTTCAGATATTAGTGTTAATCCTCCTTTCTCTTCATGAAGTCAGTTTTGGACTCAGAAAGGCAGATCATTCCCACAGTCTGCCCAGGTCATTTCCATTTACAATCATATTTCATTAGAAACTGTAGAAAGGGCTGATATTCTTAATAGTCAAATAAAGAGGCCCAAATGGTGCTGGGTGATAATTTAAAATAGCCACCATATAGCTATCCATTATCTCTAGATGAAAGTTCAATTTAATTATGTGTATATGGTCCCTTTTAAATCTAGTTCCTTGATTTGTATTGAAATGTCATCATTATGACTTCCCTGGTGAGGTTATCACCTGTTCAAAGACTGAAACATATGACATGGTATTAAAAATCCACCTTTTTATAAAGCCTTCAGAAATAAGAGACTTTTTTTAGTACCAACTGTTGACAATTATTTTTATATTCAGGGATAAAATTAAACTTAAAAATTTGCATTTAGCAATAGCAATGACTCCATTTAACTCATGAGTTTCAAAGAATAATAAGTGATTTCAATTTTAAGAGACAGGTTTTGCTTTATTCCTGGCTCATATTTTTTTATTATTCATTCTAAATTTCATTTATTTATTTAATTAGGAATATTTTTCCATGGTTATATGATTCTTTCCCTCCCCACATTCCTCCCCTTCCCGTAGGCAACAAATAATTCAACTGGGTTTTACATGTGATCATGACCTATTTCCATATTGTTAATATTTGCAAGAATGATCATTTAGAGTCTACATCCACAATCATATTCCCATCTAACCATGTGATCAAGGAAATGTTTTTTTCTTCTGTGTTTCTACTCCCACAGTTCTTTCTCTGGATGTTCTTTCTCATAAGTCCTTCAGAATTATCCTGGGTCATTACATTACTGCTAGTAGAGAAGACCATTACATTTGATTGCGTCACAGTATATCAGTCTCTGTGTACAATGTTCTCCTGGTTCTGCTCCTTTTGCTCTGCATCAATTCCTGGACGTCATTCCAGTTCATACAGAATTCTTCCATGTCATTATTCCTTTTATCACAATAGTATTCCATCATCAACAGATACCACAATTTGTTCGGCCATTCCCCAATTGAAGGGCATCCCCTCATTTTCCAATTTTGCCACCACAAAGAATGCAGCTACAAATATTTTTGTACAAGTATTTTTCTGTATTATCTCTTTGGGGTTCAGACTCAGCAGTAGTATGGCTGGGTCAATGTGCAGGTAGTCATTCAGAACCCTTTGGGCGTAGTTTCTAATTGCCTTACAGAATGGTCGAATCAATTCACAAATCCACCAGCAGTGCATTAGTGTCCCAATTTTGCCACATCCTCTCCAACATTTATTACTTTCTTTTGCTATCATATTAGCAAGTCTACTGGTTGTGGAGTAGTACCTCAGAGTTGTTTTGCTCTGCATTTCTTTAATTTTAAGAGATTTAGAACACTTTTTCATGTGCTTATTGATAGTTTTGATTTCATCATCCGAAAAATGCCTATTCATGTCCCTTGCCCATTTAACAACTGGGGAATGGCTTGATTTTTTTTGTACAATTGATTTAGTTCCTTATATATCTGAGATATTGCATATTTGCTAGAGATTTTTGTTATAAAAATATTTCCAAATTTGTTGCTTCCCTTCTAATTTTGGATGTATTGGTTTTGTTTGTACAAAATCTTTTTAATTTAATGTAATCAAAATTATTCATTTTAGATTTTGTGGTATTCTCTTTTTCTAGCTTGGTCTTAAATTCTTTTCTTTCCCAGAGATCTGACAGGTATACTCTTCTATGTTTATCTTATTTACTCATTGTTTCCTTCTTTATATGTAAGTTATTTATCCATTCAGAATTCATCTTGGTATAGGGTGTGAGATATTGATTTAGACCTAGTCTTACCCATATTGTTTTCCAGTTTTCCCAGCAGTTTTTTTCAAATAATGAGTTCTTGTTCCAAGAGCTGGGATCTTTGGGTTTATCATGCTATCTTACTGAGGACATTTACCCCAAGTCTATTCCACTGATCCTCTCTTCTGTCTCTTAGCCAGTACCATATTGTTTTGATGACCACTGCTTTATAGTATAGTTTAAGATCTGGTACTGCTTGGCCACCTTCATTCACATTTTTTTCATTATTTCCCTTGATATTCTTGATCTTTTGTTCTTCTAAGTGAACTTTGTTATAATTTTTTTTCTAATTCAGTAAAAACGTTTTTGGTACTTTGATAGTTATGGCACAGAATAAATAATTTGAGTAGAATTGTCATCTTTATTATGTTAGCTTGCCCTACCCATGAGCAATTAATATTTTCCAATTGTTTAAATAGATATAGTTTTAACTGTGTGAAAAGTGTTTTGCAGTTGGGTTCATATAATTCCTGTGTTTGTCTTGGCAAATAGATTTCTAAATATTTTATATTGTCTAGGGTGATTTTAAATGGAATTTCCCTTTCTATCTCTTGCTGCCGAGATGTGTTAGAAATATATAGAAATGTAGATGATTCATGTGGGTTTATTTTGTATCCTGCAACTTTGGTAAAGTTGTTGATTATTTCCACTAGCTTTTTAGTTGATTCTCTAGGATTTTTTAAGCAGACCATCATATCATCTGCAAAGAGTGATAGTTTAGTCTCCTTATTGCCTATTTTAATACCTTCAATTTCTTTTTCTTCTATAATTACTTCTGCTAGTGTTTCTAGTACAATGTTAAAGAATAGAAGTTATAATGGGTATCCTTGTTTCACTCCTGATCTAATAGAGAATGCTTCTAATTTATCCCATTGCAGATGATGCTTGCTGATGGGTTTAAATATATACTGTTTATTATTTTTAGGAAAGTCTCTTCTATTCCTATACCTTCTAATATTTTCAATAGGAATGAGTGTTGTATTTTGTCAAAGACTTTTTCTGCATCCATTGAGATAATCATGTGATTTTTGTTGGTTTGTTTATTGATATGGTCAATTATGTGGGTGGTTTTCCTAATATTAAAATATACTTGCATTCCTGGCATAAATCCCACCTGATCATAGTGAATAATTCTCATGATCACCTGCTGGAGTCCTTTTGCTAGTATTCCATTTAAGAATTTTTCATCTATGTTCATTAAGGAAATTGGTCTGTAGTTCTCTTTCTCTTTTTTTGACTTGCCTGGCTTTGGAATCAGTACCATATTTGTGGCATAAAAGGAATTTGGTAGAATTGCTTCTTTGCTTATTTTGTCAAACAGTTTGTATAGTTTTTGAATTAGTTATTCCTTAAATGTTTGATAGGATTCACTTGTGAATCCATCAGGCCCTGGGGATTTTTTTCTTAAGGAGTTCTTTGATGGCTTGTTCTATTTCTATTTCTAATATGGGATTATTTAAGTATTCTATTTCCTCTTCTGTTAAACTAGGCAGTTTATATTTTTGTAAATATTCATCCATATCACATACATTGCCACATTTGTTGCCATATAATTGGACAAAATAGTTCTTAATAATTTCCCTAATTCTCTCTTCATTAGAGGTACAGTCACCCTTTTCATCTTTGATAGTGTACATTTTGTTTTCTTCTTTTCTTTTTTTATTAGATCAACCTGTACTTTATTTTATTTGTTTTTTTTTCCCCAGAGGACTAGCTCCTAGTCTTATTTACTAATTCAATAGTTCTTTTACATTCAATTTTATTAATTTCTCCTTTAATTTTTAGGATTTCCAATTTAGTTTTTATCTGCGGATTTTAAATTTGTTCTCTTTCTAGTTTTTTAACTTTCATGCCCAATTCATTGACCTTTTTCCCCTCTGATTTTTTGATTTATGCACTCAGGGATATAAATTTCCTCCTGAGCACTGCTTTTGGTCATAGATTTTTGATATGATGTCTCCTCATTGTCATTCTCTTCAATGAAATTATTGTTTCTATGATTTGTTCTTTAACCAACTAGTTTTGGAGAATCGTATTATTTAATTTCTAATTAATTTTTGATTTGTCTCTCCATGTACCCTTACTAATTACTATTTTGATTACATTTGATCTGAAAAGGTTGCATTTGTTTGCAATGTTTTGATGGTCTAGTACATGGTCAGTCTTTGTGAATGAACCATGTGCTGCTGAAATGGTTTCAAGACTAGAGATGGAATGGTATCTCATGGGAATTGTTGGCATGCCAATTTCATTGGAAGAGAAAGTTGGAAGGCAAGTAATATGAAATAAGACCTTGAAGGTGGAAAGAGAACCAGATTGTTAAGGTTTAAAATACCAGAATGTAGATTTTAAAATTTATTCTAGAGGTAATACAGAACTTTTGAAGCTTTTAAAAAAATCTTGTGGGAGAATGAATTATTTTAGGAATATCAAATCAGCAACCATGTGGAGGATAAATTGAAAAACAAGGAAACTAATTATATACCTATTATAACTACAGGTCATGGGATCCTGAATTATGGTAAAAATTGTAAGAGTAGAGAACAGGGAATGAACTGGAGAGATATTGTATAAAGAAGGATATAGTTTATTAGACTTAACAATTGATTGGATATGAATATCAAAGAAAAAGAAATGGATGACTCCAAGCCTGTAAGCCTGAGAGATAAGCAAATAAAGAGAAATTCAAAAAGATTGGAAGAGTGGAATGCAAGTTCCTGAAAGGAGAAGGTAAAGGGAAATAGCCTTGGCAAAGAGGAGTCTCCACTAGAGAGTACAATGGAGGGAGTGAGAATAAAGTTTGATGGAATTTTGAGATTTGTAAATGGGGAGAAGAGAGACCTCATTCTATATAGCCTTTATCTTCTGAGTAAATTAGCAGGCAAGGTCCCCTCCTTGGAAAGAATAGAGGGCCATGATATAAGGGATTTGGGATCAGAAGAGATGGTTTGGAATAGCCTTTGTGGAGAGTATGATGATAGAGATTTAATTAGGGAAGGATAAAATGATTGCTATCAGCAGTGAGGACCAAGTTGAAAGTAAATAATCTAAAGTTATTAAAGTTTCACTTTAACTTAAAGATAAGAAAACAGAGAGAAGTTACAAGTAGTAAATGGCAAAGTGAGGATCAGATACTGGATAATATTATAAGATCATAGATGTAGACCAGGAAGGGACATCAGAAGTCATTTAATCTATATGTAAAGAAACTGAAGCCAGGAGAGTTGAAGTGACTTACCCAGGGACTCCTATTCATCTCTAAATCTGTAATTCGGTGAAGTCATTTCCCTTATCTTTGCTTCTCTTTCTTCATCTATAAAATTAAGGGATTAGACTTCATTCTCTTCAAATTCTAACATTCTCATGATTCTGTGCTGCTTCCTCTACCTGCCTTACTATATTTTTATGAGAACAGTTAAAGAAGTAAGACCCATACAGTTGAAATAATGAACAATATGAATTGTAGATAATGAAGAACTAAATTTTGTAATTGCAGGTATAACTGCTATCTGTGGATGAATGTCCAAGGAAGGGAGTGATCAGTTTGTACTAAAGTAAATCAGTGAAAATTTTAGTGTAGAGATAGAGATGGGACTTCAGCTGGCATTTGATTGCTATGTTGTTTCTGTGTGATATTAGAAAATATTTCTGTATGATATTAGAAAAGGCCCTTAAACTGCTCAGTCTTAAATGATGATAATACTTGCACTATCTACTTTATCGGGTTGTGGTAAGCAAAGGATTTTGTAAACCATTAATAACAGTAGGAATTATTATTTCTGGGTCATATTGAGTCAGGTAATCTGGAATTGCAACATTTCACAATGTTTTGGTATTATTGATTCTTCTGTTTCTTACATTGAGAACTTCCACAAGTATGAAAATGACTGTATACCACTTTTCTCCCTGATCATCTCTCTCTCTCTCTCTCTCTCTCTCTCTCTCTCTCTCTCTCATAAACACACATACTTTATGTTTCAAGTTCTCCATACTTTTTTCTAGATGATTTGACTTTTTTTTACATTTCTTTATATCTTTTTTTCTAGATCACTGTCTTGAGAGGTTTTCATCTCTTCTACTTATTTCCTATGTGACCTCATGTAAATCAATGTCCTCTTTGGGCCTCATTGTTCTCACCTGTAGAACAAAATTATTGGAATTGATGATAACTAATATGTCCTTTCTGTCTCTGATATCCTGTGATTGTATACTCATCCTTAATGGTTTCAGTCACCATCTGCTTTTAGAGTGTTCCAAGTCCTATTCTCCTTAAGCAACTTTGATAAGTGACATCCAGCTGTTCTGATGTCTCATCAGGAGGTTGTGGGCTGGCCTTTATTTCTTCCTCATTCACTCATTTGTATTTTACTCTATTTGCATGCTGGCAATACTCTACTTTCCTTCAAACAACTGTTGTGAGCAGTGTATTATAATGGGAGGTTAATTTGTATTAGAGGGGTCAAGAGAAGAGAGGGGGAAAGAGAGTGAGAACCTCCCTTCTCAAAGCTGGGTACAGGGGAGACAACTGATGTTTAGGGTTGGCTCAGAAAGAGGAGAGGGACTTTGAAGATTTCCCCCCTTCTACCTTTCCTCCTTAGCTAATGCTGCTCTCACAGATTTTCTCTTGTCTCTCTTATCCCTCCCCCCTTCCACCAGTTGAGAACAAAGGGTTTCCCCTTGATCTTGCCAAGGATCAGCCTTGGCAGCCTGAGCTCCCTAAGAGAAAGTCAGGTTGACTCACCCCTGGGCAATAGGAGCTGAGGTAAAGTCTGCTCAGGTTTTTCTTCAGAAAGTCCATTCAATTGGGAAATGTTGGGGTGGGGAGGATTTCCAGTCACTAGCAGGAAAAGTGGGTAACCCTCAGGAGAAAGTCTTTTTCCCACTTTCTATATTCAGCTTCTCAACACCAAGAGCCACCAACTCCTCTCCCAGCCAGAATCTTCCCCTCCTCCATGAGATTCCAAACTCCTGGGACCCCTCCCCCATCGAGGTGATCAATTTTACACACTCTTCAGCCTGACACTTTTCTTATGTGCCAGCCTCTGTCACAGAAGAAAGGCTCATTTTAAGACTAGAATCAATGGTCTCAAAACATGATTGTTTCATTATTCATTAACAATCTTGTCAATTCATGTTCTGATTACTAGCAAGGTTATCCACTAGAGCACAGAAGGAAGCAAAACTTTCCCTCATGAGTATCACTAGCCTTGAATTCTATTTTGCATAATTCTAGCTTTCTATGCAGATCATTTACTGATGGTTAAAAACTCCCATCTATTCTGAGAGCCTACTAGCATCTGCAAGGTAAAGAAGGCTTTCCTGTAAACACAGTCCCTTTTTTCTAAGGATATACATATATTTATGTGTTCAAATAGTCTAGATTACATTGTCATTAATAAATATGTGCCAGTTGGAATCATTGCTTTGTACTTGAAAGAAAAATTCAGCCAAGGGACTTGGGTTCAGATTCTGGCTATACTATTTTTACAAGTGGTCAAACCTTAGTTTGAGATTTTGTGACTGTGAGAGATAATAATTGTTTGTAATGCTTAAATAGCTGTTACTTGGAAAGTACATTGTGAACCGTAAAATGGTATGGAAATCTGAGTTATAATTTACCCCATAGAGTTATTGTGAGGATCACGTGACATAATGGCTCTAAAACCTTAGCAAATCTTATGAACCCTATATTGATGTGACTTGTTATGTTTTTGTGCAAATCCTTGAATTCCACAAAATTCATTTAAATAAGCACTTAAAAGTATCTATTATATGTATGACAGTGCAAGGTCTTAGGGGGGTAGAGATAAATAAATGACTAATACTTGCCCTTGAAAAATTTAAAGTCATTTTGAGGAAGAGAGATATGTACAAATAACCACAGTCCAAATTGGAATTCAATCAGTTCATTGGAAATGTCCAGAGGGCTGTGACAATTTCAAGTTGGAAGGGATAGCTTCTGAATGAAGAAGGATCATGGTGTAATGGAAAGATGATTGAATTTGGGGTGAAAGATGGTGAGTTTGATACTCACTCTGCCACTTTCTACCTTTATGATCCTAGATAGGTCTCCTTAACTCGTTGTATCTTCTATTCAAATATCAGCTCCTTGTGAGTAGGAATCTTTTGTGCAAACAGGAAATACCAACGTGGAAAATCAGAACCAGTGTATAGGAATATAGCAACAGTTTATTCAAGATGTACCTGTTGATGTGTGAGAAGTTATTTATCCCCAGATCTTGCATTACTCTTCCAAAGGCAAATAGCAGGTGCTTGCTTAATCATACTCCTCATCAGTTGCAGAAGCAGATCTTCTCTTTGGTCAGCACTTCACATGCCCTCAGTCCAGCCGACCAGCAGTCAGAGCAGCCTCCACCACAACAGTGTCCCAGCCCTCTGCACAGCAGTAACAGTAGCAGCAAGCTCAATCCAAGAAACCATCTGCTTGAGTTTTACTTTTCAAGATAGACTAAAAGATCAGCCATTGCTTCTCTTAGGGAGTATGACAAGATAGCAAAAATACTATTTAAATGTCTCCAATTTGAGATCACATACCCACCAATACTATCAATACAGCCACCTCCAGAGCCTAAGCCAACCCTTAAAACTGCAGTTTCAGTGAGAAAGGCCTAAAATACTAGTGCTTTGAAGGCTGGAGGTCTACCCAAAGTTCAGATTCTTCCTCCCAGGCATCCTGCTCCTGTATAGAAGCCATTTCCTCTTTCTCATTCCACCTCTAGCTCCTGTCCAAACCCTCCTCTTCCAGCTACATTACTGGGATACCAACTAAAAGTTTCTTCATGTTAGGAGAGGGTCGTCAATATCTGTAATCCATGATGAAGACCAAAGGAGCAGACCCTGTGGCTCTGCCCCTAACATATTGACCACCCATTCACTTGCCATTGTGTCTGGGACTGATTAAATGGTGAGGGTATGAGTTGATTAGCTATCCAAATACATTGGTGATTTGACAGATTTCTTCAGTGTGACTACTTTTCATATCAATAAATCATAACCTTTTGTGCCTATTTATCTTTTGCCATTCCTGGCACTGTCTTTTGATAAAAGATGCACCCAGTGCACTAGAAATCTTCCTGGCATTCATTTCATTTCAGGAACAATCTTATTCTCACTTCTTTTAGTGACATATTTTCTTGCTGGCATCTTTTCCTTCCCTGTTATGTTTGAATCATTTAAATCAGAGAATACTCTGCTGAGTATATGACCAGCACAATTCTTTATATTACCTCACATTTCAAAATGTATGGCTGTGTCCACTGAGGCTTGAAGTCTGTCCCTTCTTAAGGAATTCTTATTTGGAAAAAGTAACTACATTTCAAGGACAGGAACAGGATCTTTCTAACAATGGTTCAGATCATATAGAAGTTCAGGCCTCTGATTCAGGTATTTATGTTTATAAAAAACAATATCACAAGCAATAGGGAAGACATTAACCTAGTCATCTAAGGTAGAAAACCAAAATGAATTAAAAAGAACCTATTTCTTAGTTTATGGCCCTGAAAACTGGATAGAGAGTCCACTGATATTTGTATATTGCCTAAAACTGAGTCAGAAGATGAGATTAGGCTAGATCAAATTTGTGAAGCTGCCAAGTGATTACAGTGATCACAGGTTTCTCACGGCCACAGAAGTTTTTTTAACATCAAAATTGTACTTTATACATTATAACTACACATTGTGAAACAGCATAATCTTTTAAGAGAATGTAATTTAGTTAAGGGAAGTGACTCTTTTGCTTCAGTTTTTGTGTCCTCAGCATTTAGCTCAGTCTGACACATGATAGGTACTTAATAAATTCTTTTTGAATTAATGAATTAAAAGAGTTCAGATTATGAGAACCCAAAAGAGCAATGGAAAAACCCAGTGGGCATAAATACTTTGAAGCCTATTATTAGGATGGCTTATTTGGAAGAAAGTGGAATGATAGACACCATCAAACCCTAGCAAAGGAAATGAGCTAGCAATGTATTTGGAATGAAAGAGCCTGAATAAAGCCTCTGTCACATTGGGTTGTTGTTTGGAGGATTTATGTAAACATATGGACAAGAATTGCCCAGTTTAGGAAAGATTTTTTGTCTGCTGGGCTATTGTCTTTACTACTCACTTTCTCTTTGAAATTTGAAATCATTGCATTTTGACAATATCCATCAGACTAAAAGATTTCCAAACTAAATTATTGATTACAACTCAGTAACCCACAATTCACATGCTTAATTTGAAAATATCTGAAGGCATAGGATCCCAAATTGTGAGCTGGCAGCAATCTTAGAAGTCATGACATCCAACTTCTTTTTTGTAGTTACAGAAATTAGGCCCAAAGAGGTTGAGACTTTCTAAATGTCAAATAGTTAAAAAGGATAGAACCCAGGTCTTCCTGAATCCCAGTCTAATTCTATTTCTGTGCTGCCTTTCTAGATCATCTAGCTTGACCTTTCACTCAATTCATGAAACATTGCTATACAGCATGCTTGTGATGTGGTTATCATTTCCTTAATGATGGGTAGCGCTCTATCTTAAAAACATACATCTCTTTCCTTTGTTGGATAAATCTGACTGTTAAAATGTTCTTTATTTTTTAAACTAAGTTAATTTAATTAATTTAGAATATTATTTTCATGGCTACATGATTCATGTTCTTTCCCTCCTCTCTTCCCACCCTCCTCCCACAGCCAATGAGCACCTATTTCCATATTATTCATATTTGCACTAGGGTGATCATTTATAAGGACAGGATAATATGCATCAGCCTAAACGATTTCCAAACTAAATTATTGATTACAACTCAGTAACCCACAATTCACATGCTTAATTTGAAAATCATAGAATGTGAAGGGTCTATATCCCCAATCATATCCCCATCAAACCATGTGATCAAGTAGTTGTTAAAATGTTCTTTATCATGAGAATTGAAATCCACCTGACATTGGTAATAGTTGTCTCTTGTGAGACTAGGAAGAACAAGTTCAATTTATTTGGAACATATGGCCATGGTTACTATTGACATCCTTGTAGCACTTTAATACATATAAAATTCTCTACCTGTAGGATTTCCTGTGAATTTCAAAACCATCCTGAAAGAACTACTCCAAGTATTATTATCCTCATTTTATAGATGTAAACTGAGATTTGGAAAAGTTAAGTGGCTTGTCAATGGTAACATAACTAGTGAGCATTAAAGTCAGAATTTGAATCTCTGTCTTTTTTATTTATACATAATTCTAGGTCCAGAGTCAGAAAACCTTGTAACATGCCCTAGCTCTGTGACTTAGAGTAAGTTATTTTACTTCTCTATATTCATTTTCCTCATTTAAATGAGAGTAAAACTTGGACTACTTGCTTATGAGAAAATTCATGGCAAAAGCTTTTTAACCACAGAGTGCTATGTAAATATCAATGATCATTACAATAGTACTACTACATGGGTGTTATTAATCAAAATATTGTTGCAAGAGGCATCACAGAGATAAAAACTACCCTACTATAACCTTTTCCCCAGACAGTTTGTAATTTAACTATAAACATATTCCTGAAATTGCCAAGCACTTTCTTTTCACATCTGCTTTTGGAAATAAAGAGAAACCTTTATTTGGATACATTTTTTAAGTGATTGAAAGGTGAAAGTCATTAGTTTCTTTGGACTTTATAGTAGAGGTCTTGTCTTGAACTTATCTTGACCTTTTTAGTGAAACAGGAAATGTTCTGACCTTTATCTTTAGGGCAGAATTTAGAAGGATGGGCAGGAATGCTATTTCAGAGGAAGTAGGGAATCGTTTCCCCAAATCAAACCAATCCTTATTGGACTCTACACATTCATTTGTCCACAGGAGTTTCATTGTTAGGAAGTATGTTACTATATATGATTCTGTTTGAAATTTGGTGATTTATTGACACAGAACCTAGACTGAGGAAGCTCTCATGATGACTATCAACATTTCTTTTGTGAGTTTAAATTTAGAACCTTAGAATATGAATTGTGAAAGGAATCTTAATACATAATGTTAGACTTCATAAAGGAGAAAGTTGTTCGTAAACCAGGAATATTGGAATATTAAAACTCAGAGACCCAAGAATATTATTTTTTGGAAGGATCTAGAACACAATACTTGGTTCAGGAAGGAAGCTTCAAGTTCTTCAAGTGCCATTACTCATTTTGCAGATGGAATGTAAGAATTCCATAGATGTTCAATAGCTTTACCAAGGTTACATGGCTAGTGAGTAGCTAAGTCAAGATTTGAACCCAGGTCTACCAACACCAAATCCAGTGTCATTTTCTTTATAACATGCTCCTTACATAGGAAAAAGTGCTCTAGGAAGAGTACTGACTAGCTAAAGAACATGCCATGTTATGTGGGACAACTTAGATTTGAACACTAATTTTTTTTCTCAATCTAGTGCTTATGATGTTCATGATATCATCAATAAGTATTATTATCATTATACATATATTGTGTGCCAGGAAGTCTGCTTAATACTGGGGATACAAAGAAAAAGCAAAAAGATTCTCTGATTTAAATAAGCTTATGTTTTAATGGGTATGATAGCATGTTCATTATAAACATGTATAGAATCATTCGTAAATATATGTATATAGCTGCATACATTAAGTGAAAGGTAACCTTAGAAGGGCAGGTACAGCAACTTTGGAGACTGATCAGGAAAAGCCTGCAAAAGAAGATAGAGCTTGAGGTAAATCCTAAAGGAAACCAGGCATTCAAAGAAGGGGAGCATTGGAACAAAAGCATTTAGAGGAGGAAGATAAAGGAGATAGGGTTCACGGTGAAGCCACAGCCAATGCAAAATCATGGAGATATGATATAAAGTCATATGAAAGGAAGAACAAGTAAACCAGTGTGCCTGGGGGATAGAATGCCTGGAGGATGATGTGTAAAGATACTAAAAAGATGTTGTAAAGAGCTTTAAATGGCTGTCAAAGGAGCTAATATTTGGTTCTGGAGATTATAAATAGCCATTGACTATTATTGGATTGTGCCAAGATATTATCAGAGGTATTATTTTGGAAAAGAGCTTTGTGGATGATGGATTGACCTGGGGAAAGACTTGTGGTATGGCAGTCGCTTAAGAAGCTATTATAGTAGTCCAGGCAAGAGATGACGAGATATGATAAATGTAAGGAATTAAATTAAGGGTTTGACTAAAGATATGAGAATTCTAAATTAATATTATGGTTGCCAATTTAAAAATAGTATAGCTCAAGCCAAAATGACTTTTAGTAGCTTTATTTACAAAGAGATCGAAAGAGTAAAAGTAGAGATATGTTAGAAGAGAGGGTAGGGAAGATGTCAAGCCTATCACACTAAATATTGCCATGGTGCTCTGCTCAGCACTGCAGGGCTTCTTAACCCTCAACTAGAGGGGAAGGACTCTCTGAAACTAATTTCTCTCCAGAAGCCAGGAAAGGAAAGCCAGTTACTCACTCACCCAAGAAACAGTAAAATAGCCAAGGTCCCAAGTTGAAACCAAGGTCCAAGTCCAGAGTCACCTCCAAGAGACAGGTCATTAGCCAAAGCTCCCAAGCCCAAGACTCAAGCTGAAGGTGACTCTCTAGTAGAAGATGATTAAGACTTTTTTAGTCCTTTTTGACCCTTCCCCTCTTCACAGGGGCCAATCACAGCTTCCAAATTGCCTAGAAGTGCCCAGCGGGGACTGGGAGTGTGAACTCTTTAAGTAAGTGACTTGTGAATTCTCGTACTTGTTGGCTAACAAAGTGTTAAATGGGGTTGTTTTCAGTTTTTGGTTGATTAATTTAAAAGTTGCTGATTGATAGATAGAGTAAGTCTGACTCACACTTCACAATATCTTTGTGAATGGAGAGAGGGAGATGTATGTGAGAGATGTTGTAGAGAAAGAAACAGTAAAGTTTGGCAACTCACTGGATATTTGCATTGATTGAGAGGAAGGAATTGAGCATGATACTGAGGATCTAAGTCAGGTTATGAAAAGGGTGGTGGTGCTCTCAATAATAAAAAGGAAGTTTTTGAAAGGATGGGTTTTTGGAGATGGAGATAATGATTTCTTTTAAAAATCTCATAAACCAATACCTACCTTCTTATTACAAAGTATCAATTATAAAGAAAAGAATATTAAGGACTAGCTATTTGGGTTAAGCAATTTGCCCACAGTCACATTGCTAGGAAGTATCTGAGGCCAGATTTTAATCTAGGTACTCCTGATTCCAGACCTGGTGATTTATCTACTGTGCTACTTAGCTGTACCTGAAAGATGATTTTTATCTGGGATATGTTAATAATTAGTGAATCGACAAACACTTAATGTGAGAGGCAAATGAATTAAGTCCTGGGGAAACAAAAAAAAAGTCTGAAAACAGTTCCTGCCCTCAAGGAACTCATATAATCATATAATCACTATATACTCACACAAGTTCTATACTGGGTAAATTTTAAGTAATTCAGAAATCAGGCAGTAGCAATTAAAGAGAGTCTATCTTCTCCCTATAATCCCCACCCCATCCCAAAAGGTAGAATATAAAGTAAGTCTTAAAGGAAATGGAGCAGAGATATATAGGGAAAGCCTTCCATATGCAGTGGATAGCCAGTAAAAAGTCATGGAGTTGGAAGAAGGAGTGTCATGTGTGAGGACAGCCAGAGAGGGCCAAGTTTATTGTATCATGGTGTATGTGAAAGAATAAATTGTAAGGAGACTGGAAAGGAAAAAAAAGAGAGCCTAGTTTTGAAAGAATAAGAAAGTGAAATAATATTTTCATATTTTATCCTATGGGCATTAAGAGCAACTGGAGTTTATTAAGAGAGTGGCAAGGTTAGACCTGTGTTTTGGGTATGATCATGTTGTCAGTTGAGTGTAGGATGAACTAGACTGAGGAAAGACTTTAGTCATTGAGATCAACCAGCAGACTATTGCAATAGTTTAGGCATAAGGTGATGAGGGCTTGCAAAAATATGTTGAACAAGTTGTAGGAAAGAAAGTAATGTATATGAAAGATGTGCTGAAGGTACAAATGACTGGCCTTAACAGCATATTGAATGTGTAAGGTGAAAGAGTTAGGAGATGAGGAAAAAACTGGAAGGATAGTGGTACCCTCTACCATAATAAGGAAATTGGAAATAGAAGTGAGTGTATGGAGAAAGATAATGAATTCAGTTTTAGATATGTTGAGTTTAAGGTGTATATGAACTAGTTCTGAATGTCCAGTAGATAATTGATGATGTGAGACTGGAGATCAGAAGAGGCTGCTCAGCTCTACAGAAATTGATGAGAACGCTAAGCAGTAAGATAGTATAGAGGGAGAAGAGAAGAGCCTTTAGGTGATGAATGGGAGAAACTTGGAAGGAAGATCCAATAAAAAAAAATGTGAGCATGACATTAGAAGGAAAACTAAGAGAGAGCAGTGTCACAAAAACCTAGAAAGATTATTCAGGAAAAGAAAGTGATCTATAGTGTCAAAGGCAGCAGAGAGATGAAAAAGGATGAGATCAACAAAAAAATCATTAGATTTGTCAATGAAGTGACAATTGGCAACTTTGGATAATTTCTTGTAATATGATGTTAAGGCTTTTATTTTTTTCCAGGCTTTCAGGTAGACCAATAATTCTCAAATTGTCTCTCTTGGATTTGTTTTCCAGGTCAGTTTGTCTTTTCAATGAGATATGTCATGCTTCTTTCTATTTTTTTTTATTCTTTTTATTTTGCTTTATTAATTCTTGTCTTATGAGATCATTAGCTTCTACTTGCCCAATTCTAATCTTTAAAGATTGGTTTTCAGCTACGATCTTTTGATTTCCCTTTTTGGTTTGGTCTATCCTACTTTTCATGGCTTCCAGCAGGTCAATTCTGGTCTCCAAATTGCTTATTACTTAATTTGATTTTTGTGCCTCTTTTTCAATGTGTGCAATTTTGTCTTTTAAGCTGTTATTTTCTTTTTATATTACTTTCATTTCTTTTTCCCACTTTTCTTCTATCTTTCTTACTTGGTTCTTGAATTCCTTTTTGAGTTCCTTGAGAGCTTGCTACCAATTTCCATTTTGGGGGGAAAGTTTGGATGTGTTTGCTTGTTTGTCACTCTGCTGTTGCTTCTGTATTTTGCTCCTTTTCTCTTTCTCTCTTTTTCTCTCTTCTTCCCAGGGTCAAAAGCTTTTTTTTTTTTGCTGCTGATTATTCCTTTTGCGCTACTAGTGGATTGGGGTTCCTACATGTTGATGGACATTACTTTCTTAGCTTCTGTCTTGCAAGGCTTTACCTTGGGAGTATCTTCCCTTCCCAGTCAGAAATCTGAGTGAGGAGGGCAAGTAGCTCTGTGATGTTCTTTGTGTAGCAAACTTTAAAGCATTTTTCCCTGAGACTATATTTTCAGTCCCCAGCAGTTTTTGTCAAAGCTGGGATCTTTGGGTTTATCAAATAATAGATTGCTGAGGTTATTTGCCCCATGTCTATTACATTGATCCACCCTTCTAGTTCTTAGCCAATACCAAATTATTTTGACGATTATTATTTTATAGTACAGTTTAAAATCTGGTACTGCTAGGCCACCAACCTTCACATTTTTTCAGTAGTTCCCTTGATATTCTTTACCTTTTGTTCTTCCAGATAAATTTTGTTAATATTTTTTCTAGTTCTCTAAGATAGTTTTTTGATAGTTTCAGTGGTATAGCATTGAATAAGTAAATTAATTTAAGTAGGATTATCATTTTTATTTTAGTAGGTTGGCCTACCTATTAGCAATTAATTTTTTCCAAATTTTTTAGATCTAATTTTATTTGTGTGAATCATATAATTCTTGCATTTATCTTGCAAATAGATTCCTAAGTATTTTATATTGTCTAGTGATTTTAAATGGAGTTTCTCTTTTTAATTCTTGCTGTTGAGTTTTGTTGGAAATATATAGAAATGCTAATGATTTATATGGGTTTATTTTGTATCCTGCAACTTTGCTAAAGTTATTAATGATTCCAACTAGTGTTTTTTTTGTTGATTTTGTAGGATTCTCTAAGTATACCGTCATATCACCTGCAAAGAGTGATAATTTAGTTTCCTTATTCCTGCTTTAATTCCTTTTCTTCTCAAACTGCTAAAGTTAGCATTTCAAGTACAATATTAAATAATAGTGGTGGTAATGGGCATTCTTGCTTCATTCCTGAACTTATGGTGATACTTGCTGATGGCCTTAAATAAATATTATTTATTATTTAAAGGAAAGGCCCTTTTATTCCTATGTTTTGTAGTGTTTTCAGTAGGAATGGGTGTTGCATTTTGTCAGAGGCTTTTTCTGCATCTGTTGAGATATATGATTTGTTAGTTTTATTGTTGATATGGGCAATTAGGCTGATGGTTTTCCTAATATTTAAAAGGCTTTGTATTCCTAGTATAAATACCACCTGGTCATAATGAATAATCCTTGTGATATATTGTTGTAGACTCTTTGCTAGTATTTTATTTAATATTTTTGCATCAACATTCATTAAGAAAATTAGTCTGGAATTTTCTTTCCCTGTTTTTGGTCTTCCTAACTCAGGTATAAGCCCCATATTTGTGTCATTAAAATAATTTGGTAGGGACTCCTTTGCTTATCTTGACTAATAGTTTGTATAATATTGGAATTAATTGTTCTTTAAATGTTTAATAGCATTAACTTGTGAGTCCATCTGGCCCTGGAGATTTTTTCAGGGGAGTTCATGGATGGCTTGCTCAATTTCTTTTTCTGAGATGAGATTATTATATTTCCTCTTTTGCTAATCTAGGCAATTTATATTTTTGTAAATATCCATCGATTTCACTTAGGTTATCATATTTATTGTCATATGATTGGGGAAAATAGCTCCTAATGATTGCTTTAATTTTCTCTTCATTAGAGGTGAAATCATCCTTTTTTAAGTATTGGTAATTTGATTCTCTTCTTTCTTTTTAAAAAAATAAAATTAACCAATACCTTTTTTTTTTTATTAAACCAACTCCCAGTCTTATTTATTACCTCAAACGTCCTTTTAACTTTCAATTTTATTAATTTCTCCATTGATTTTTAGGATTTCCAATTTAGTCTTTAACTGGGCATTTTAAATTTGTTCTTTTTCTAGTTTATTTTTAGTTGCATGCCCAATTCACTGATCTGCTTTTTCATTACTTTGTTGGTGTAGGCACTCAGGGATATAAATTTTCCCCTGAATACTGTTCTAACTGCATTCCATAAATTTTAATATGTTGTCTCCTCATTGTCATTTTTCAATGAAATCAGTGATTGTTTCTATGATTAGTTCTTTAACCCACCTATTTTGAAGAATTAGATTATTTAATTCCCAATTAATTTTTAATTTGCCTTTCCACAAACCCTTATTGATTATAAATTTTTTTGCCTTATCATCTGAAAAAGTTGCATTTAATATTTCTCCTTTTCTGCATTTGGTTGTGAAGTTTTTATGCCCAAGTATATGGTCAATTTTTGTATATGTACCATGTGTTGCTGAATGAAGTTATATTCCTTTTAACTCTATTCAGTTTTCTCCAGATATCTATTAAATCTAACTTTTCTAAAATTTAATTCACTTCCTTTACTTTTTCTTATTTATTTTTGGTTAGATTTATCTAGTTTTGATAGGAGAAAGTTGAGGTCCCCTACTAGTATAGTTTAACTATCTATTTCCTCCTTAAGTTCCTTTAGTTTCTCCTTTAAATATCTGGTTGCTATACAATTTGGAATATATATGTTAACTACTGATATTTCTTCATTGTCTTTATTACCTTTTATCAGGATATAATTACCTTCCTTATCTCTTTTAATCAGATCTATTTTTGCTTTAGCTTTGTCTGTGGTCAGAATTGCTACTCCTGCTTTTTCTTGTCTTGATTGAATTGATTGATTGAAGCCCAGTTGATTCTGTTCCAGCCTCTACCTTTACTTTTTGTGTGTCTGCCTGCCTCAAATGTGTTTCTTATAAATAACATGTGATAGGAGTCTAGTTTTAAATCCACTCAACTATCCATTTCTGTTTTATGGTCAAGTTCACCACATTTACATTCACAGTTATATTTACCATCCGTGTATTCCCCTCCATCTTGATTTCATCTTTTAATCCTGGCCTTTTTCCTTTTACTCTTTCTCTCAACACCAGTGTTTTTGCTTTTAATAATTTGCTCCCTTGCTCCTCCATTCTTATTCCTCTCTCTTCTTATTCCCCTCCTTCTTCTATATAAGGTCTTTTAATCATCCTCCTACTTCTCCCTCTCTTATATTATTGCTCTCCCCACCACCCTCTTTCTTATTCTTCTTCTACTTCTCTCTAGAGTAGAGTAGAATTCTATACCCTAATGAATTTGGGTGTTGATCACTCTCTAAGCCAACTCTAATAAGAGAAAGGTTAAAATAGTGTCCATCACCACTCTCATATTCTCCTTCACTGTATTAGTATTCCCCCACCCCTTGTGCCTCTTTATTTTGCTCAATTTTACTTCTCTCTTCCCCTTATTCTTAATACACTCCTCTTTTTCACTCCTAGATTTATTTTACATATCATCCTAAAGAGATTACTACCAGATCCCGCTGTCTTTTTATACTACTTCTATTTACTATGATAATGATGACAATTTTCAAGAGTTACAGTTATCATCTTTCCATAAACTAATATAATACAATTTGACCTTTTTGAAGCACTTGCATTTTTTCTTTTACTTACCTTTTTATGCTTCTTGAATTTTGTATTTGTATTTCAAATTTTCTATCTCTAGTTTTTTCTTAAGGAATCCTTGGAAATTTTTCTATTTTATTAAATGATCATACTGTAGAGTGAAAGAATATAATCAATTTTGCTGGATAGATGATTATTAGTTGTAAAACCAGTTCCTTCCAGAATATCATATTCCAAGCTTTCTGTTCTTTCAGTGTAGAAGCTGTGCAGGCAAAGAGATCTCATATGCCAAACTCATAATGCAACTTCTTGAGGCCGTACAACTGCCCAAGGAAGTGGCAATAATCCACTGCAGATCACACACAGATAATAAAGATCATTTTCCCTTAAGAAACCACAGATCTGATATTACAGCAAGATTTGGAACTAGAGAAGGATCTCTACATGTATTGAATTTCTCACTAGTTGAACAGGACAATCTAACTAATGCCTACAATGAACAGGGAATTCAATCATGGATAAAGAACTTAGGGGCAAAACAAATAATGGGCATATGGTTTTCACACTAGGCAAGCCCATCCTGCCTAGAATGTTATTCTATCACATGTGCAATACAATACATGCACAAGAATACTATGGAACCCAAGCCATGATCAATTCAGTTAGATGATTTTGGACTGCACCTGGAATATCCTCATATGCCATAAGAGTCTGTCAAAAATGTAAAATTTGTATGCAGTTCAATCAGGGAATTTATAAGACCAAAGGGTTAGGAGGTCATCCCTTAGCATATACTCCAATTGAATGCATACAGATAGATTTTATCAACTTCCCAAAAGACAAAGGGTATAAGTATTGCTTTGTGTTCATAGACAGAATGACTAGATGGCCAGAAGTTTTTTTCTGCCAAAAATAACAATGCAGCATTTGTGATCAAAATCCTATTAAAAGAAATTATACCTAGATTTGGGATTCTCACAAAATTGGACTTGGATTGTGGGAGTCATTTCACTCAATATTAAATAAAATTTATAAAAATCTAGGAAAATAAGCAACATACCATGTACTGTATCCTCCCCAAAGTTCAGGGCAAGTGGAGAGATTAAATAAAGATATCAAAACATTAATAGGTAAATTTTGTACAAAGACACCTAATGAACATTCTACCATTGAATGTAGAATGAAATGAACAGACATTCTACCATTAGTTCCATTCCATCTTAAAACAAGAACCAGTGGAGATCTACACAGCTCTCTATTTGAGATGCTATATGGACACACAATTTGTCAAGGAAGGACTTGTAAACCAGCTTACATTGCAATGATCAGAGGAGATTGTCAATTAACAAAATATATACAAGCTTTACAAAAAAGAATAGCAGAGTTGCATGAAATGGGCTTGATACAACAAACAGTACCCCGGAATACAATTTACATAACATCAAACCAGGAGACAAAGTATACATAAAAAATTCCAATAGAAAATTGACTATAGACATAAAATGGACTGGACCACATGAAGTATTGCTTACTACCCCAACAGCTATAAAAATTGCAGAGAAAGACTCATGGTTCCACTGTTCCCTCATAAAACCAGAAAAATCCAACATCACTGTAACAGACATAGAAGAAGAAGGTAATTAGACAAAAGATAGTGCTGAGAAATGAAAACAAAAACTGATTAAAATCAAAGTACACCACAAAGAAAGAATAGTGACACGTAATGTTTGAGACAATGAGTTCCCAACAGTCAAGCATGCCACAGCGACAAGAAGACAACTTTCCAGCCCAGGAGAAAAGATTTTAAAGCACCCCAGAGGAAAAGCATCAAGAAAAGCTACTAGAGAGAAGAAACAAAGAGGAAAAGTTGAAATGGACAGCTAAGACTTTGAACTTTGTAAATTTGTTTATACAAAAAGAGGACAAATGGAAAATGGGACTTATATATAAGACTGAGTGTGGAGAAATCATAAAACAAAATTAATTTCACATATTAGAGAAATAGTATGCAACACTCCATGACTTGGAAGAAAGAAGAGACCCATCAGTCAACATGAGAAGTAGAAATCTGAAGAAAGTATCCATTCAACACAACACTATTAGACACAAAACACAAAATCACAAACTGACATATATTGGGAGATCTCATGTAAATAAACAAGTGTCTGAAATTGCATTTATGCAAAATGTAAATATGTATATAGTTAGTCCCATAAGGTCTTAGGCAATTAGAAAGATCAATTGATATTTCTGTTTTACTGATGTAAGGATGTGGGAACAATGTATATTATTGTATTATATGTAAATAATCTCTGTATATAATGTATATATTAGTTTTAGGTTAGTAACATAGTGATAGAGTCTGTAAATATGTAACATAACATGTATATATGTTGTACAGAAATTAGGTTGCAAATTAGACTAGGGACTTAGAGAATAGTTAAAATAATTAGGGAATAGATTAGGAGTTAAGATTAGACATAGGCTAGATAGTTATACTTAGGAATACACTAAGCTGCATTTGCAGATAGTAAACTTTTAATTGTTTATTGTAAAGTTGATGCTGAAATTGTTTAATGGAAATATAGATAGATAAAATAGTTTGCAAATAATTATAAATAAATAAATAGCAAAAATGTTTGTATTAGTTTAACTTAGCAAGAGTAAGTAGTATTAGCATTAAGATTCTAATTTCTTTGTAATGATTTTGTTCAAACAGGCATTGTACTGAATTTACTATAAAACCCCAAAACAATCCTTAACAAAACTTTTCCTTAGAAATAATTCCTTAGAGTAGATAAGTTTAGCATAGAATCGTGACAGAGTAATTGAGGGAAGTTTATTATTTTGGGGGAGAGTAGTTAGAAAGTAGATTTAGCTTGGTAAGTATAATAAATATAAGTGACCTTGGGAAGGTCACAACAAAAAAAGGGATGATTATGGAAAGGAAAACTGAATCAAGCTTGGTATTTTCTGCCACTGAGATGGACCAAACATCAATTGGAATGTTAGAGTGAAGATTGATGGACAGCAATGACAGTTGGTGGGGGGATCGTTGACTTGGAGAGTGGCAGTTGCTCTCGAGGGACTCTTTTCCTGGCCCTTGGACTGGAAGGAGTGCTCTCTCCCTGTTTCTGGATAAAAGTACCTCCATTCCTGAATTTTTTCCAACTGTGTGCTCTACCTGGATTCTTGTGATTGTGTCATCGAACAAAAGGATTTAAGGGGAGTGGTTTGAACCATAAGGCCGGTCTTTAGGGATGTCAGCCCAAAGAGACAGGCCCAACCAGCTCTTAAGGTCAGAAGCTTTTCTTCCTCTTGCTGTCTATTGCTAAGACTTTGAATTTAGGAAAGCTAGCATAGATTAGCATCGACAGGAATAAAAGAAACCCTCCACCAGCTTGCAAGGCCTGGCCTCAGCTCAAATACTGAAAGAGACTCAAACTCAATCTGTGGCAAAGTATAGGGAACCCCTCTTCCCTCTACCCTGATACCTTCCCCATCCAAACTTGTTATTAAATTCATCTTGATAATAACCTGCAGTTAAATAACCTGAAGTCAGATAAGAGGACTCTCATTTCAGGGGGACATAGAGGAAGCAGAACCTATGGACAGCCATTCAACCATAAATGGTCCTTATCAGACCCCTGCCAGATCGACCTTGGTGGGGGCAGGAGAGAGGCTTGTCCCTCAGGGGGATCCATGCCCACCTGCCCTGGGGTATCTTCAACATCAATCAATAGAGAAGACATCCCCTCAGGCTATCATAGTTGGCCCATTTCTCAGGAACCACATTTTTCAAATATAGCCTCTTAGCAGGGGGTATCTCTTTCCTTTTACCTCCTCACCAGCATCCATATTCCCTCTATCCCTTAAACTCCTCCATTCCCTGTTACAAAAACTTCCTTATCCCCTGTACCTTTTCAATCCTGTATAATTCCTTTAACTATTACAAAAATAGTATTTGATTTGGAATTTAAAGGATGGATAGGAATTCACAAATGAAAGAAGGGGGAAAAAAGAGTCTTATAAAATGTATGGTCTTATGTGGCATCATAGGAAAAGTACCAGCTATGGAAATTGAGATATATGGGTTTGAAATCTGACTCTGACCTTTAGCATATCTTTTTATCTCACTGACAAAAGGGGTATAATTATATCTACACTATTCACGTAATATTATTGTTTCAAAGAAAGTGCTTTATAAACCTCAAAATAATATGTTTGTTTGGGTCACTATTACTGTTTTCATTGTTGAATTAATTATGATCTCTGTCAGAAGAGGGAATTCCCATACTGACAAAATCATAGATCCTTAAAGCATGTAAAAGCATATATTTTCTCTTTGCAAAATGGAGATTACCCTGAGACTATTAGCATTTCCTTTACATCACAGATCCTTTTCCAAGTGTGAATCTCTAAATTTATCTTAGTTTCTGTGTAGGATCTCAGTTGACTCATATCTAAGGTCAAGGCATTATTATAACTATATTATTTAAATATTATTAATTCATTAAAGTGTGATGGACTAGTTTGAGAGTTACTGAGTCCCATAATCTTTGAAGTCTTTTAACAGAGACTTGAAAAACACTTTTTGGATATAGTGTGGAAAGAATTCCTTTGGCATAAAGGTTGAACTATATTGCCACAAATGTCCTGTCTAACTCAAATTATGTGATTTTTGTGAATGATCATAATATTTGTCATAATATCTCATGTTGACTTGGATCGTTGGCTCCAGGCCTTTCCGAGAAAGAGCCCTACTAACTAGTTCTTTTTTGTTTTTTCTCCTATTCCTTCTTGCAGAATGGCGATTCAAGTAGACAAGTTCAACTTTGAGAGTATCTCAGAGTCTCCTGCAGAAAGGACTCAGTTTACAAACCACAAACAACTTGAAGAGGAGAGGCAGGAAGCTCGGGGTTTGGAGATCAACAGCAAGTTAGACATCCACTGGAATATCATATCCTTTGGGAGGTGACAGAATTGAATATTAATGAAAAATGCTTCAGCAGTTTACTAAGTAACTTAATATTAATTTTTTTTAAGTATATGAGTTGTTGAAAGGGAAACCAAATAAGCTACTTAATTATAGATTCTTAACTATTACTTGTGCCATAAATAGCTCAGAAATGTCATGATGGGGAGGTCTGAATAAAATAGATGTTGTTTTTTCTTTAAATTATAACATTTTAAAAGCTGTACATAATGAAATATTGATTTAATGTGAGAATCAGGCTTTTGAGGTTTTATGGTCTCTTTGATTTAGAAAAAAATAATTATTGGCAACTCTGATTTTAGCAGTTTGTTGTTAAAGGGATCCCTGTTCATTTATGGGTTGGGCTCTATGCCCTAGAAGGTCCTTTCCAGTTCTGAAATTCTATGATACTATTAGTCCTTTGTCTTCTCCATGGCTTCAGAGTGGGGAGGTAGCATTGTAAAGGGGAAAGGGCATTTGCCTGAGACAAGAACCCTGTAATTAGTTGTATGACCCTTGAAAACTTGCTTGGACTTTTTTTACTTTAATATCCTAATCTTTCAAACAAGGGTATTAGAGTACATAATCGCTTATTTCCCTTCACATTTTGTTAACTTATTGATCTTGGGAATTTGTCATTTAATCTCTTTAGTAGTAGTAGTCTCTCGGTAACGGAGGATGACAATTGTCTTTGTGCGTTTTTGTGCACAAAGACACCTGTGCATGAAGATTTAAGTGGAAAAATCGATGCACAGAGACAGTCCCACTCTCTCCATGTTGGAAGCCTGGGTCCAGTGGCAGGAAAAATCGTTACACCTGGAGACCTCCTCAGCTGCATTGGATGGCCGTGTTGCCTTTTGTGCTCCAACACGCCCTAAGCACTCCACAGTGCTTTGCTGCGTCGCCATCTCAGCCGTTGAATCTTCTTGTTGGTTTCTTCCGTCTGTTCAGCCAAAACAGTCTTCACATGCTGGGTGAGCAAAGCCCTGGTTCACCAGGGCTCAACGACCCAATGGCTACCCTCACAAGGTTTAGCTGGCCTGTTGAAGCTGTTGTCCAGGGTGTGGCTGCTGCCGCATGCTAGCAGCTACTGGGAGCCACAAGTGAGAGCTCTTTAATACTTTAGAATCCAAGTATAACTCCCATGCAACAGTTGAGAGAAGAGGCATTGAGAAAGGAAGCTTTTAGTTGATGAGCACATATATAAGAGCAGATTCTAATGAATTTTGATTCCTCATATATTCTCAATAGGGAAAATTTTACCATAATATGATAATAATATAATTATATGATGATAGTTATGATTCTTTACAGTTACATAGTATTTTAAGATTTATAATGTCTTTTTCACATTATATCATTCATTTCCTCTACTGAAGAATGGAAGACTTGGGAGGAGCATGATAGCTTTCTTCAAGTATTTGAAATTGTCTTTTATAAGATAAAATTAGACCATTTTGATCTTGGATCTCAAAACTAGCCACACTTATAAGTTGTAGACAGCTTTTGTTTAAGAATAAGGAAAACCCCATCAATGAGGACCATTCAAAAGGAGAATGGGCTGCTTCAGAAAATGGCATTGTCTCCCTCCTTGGAAGTCCCTTCTCAGTAATATAGTAGAGGACCTTTTTTCCCCGAGAAGTGGAATTAGAAGATCTCTGGGCATCCATTAAGCCTAGAAATACTGTAATTCAATGAATATTAAGCCTCCAAAGGACCTTAGACCTTCAAGTACACAATATAGCAAAGAAGTCTTTGTAACAAAGATACAAGGGCTCACACACATGAATACTGTCTTTAAAGACAATCTCTTTTGGAGGGGGCACACTTTGGGTATTGTTGCCATTACTCATAAAATGTTTCAATTGTTTGCAAATTAACTTTGGAAGTGGTTTCAAGCCACTTGAAATATGTCTTCTTAATAGTTATTTATTTTTGTTATTATTGCTTTGGGAAGGGAGGGCATGGAGAGAATGAAGATACAGTTTAATAATCTATATTATTCACTAGACTTGGCTTTACTGGACCAGGAATTATCAGTCTAAGTCCTAGCCCTGGCTCTTCCAAAAATTTGTTTCTTTACTTAGACTAAGTTCTTCCCTTCTCTAAGTCTTAGTTTATCCATCTATTAAATGAAGAATGGGGAAGGGGGGGGGGGGCAGCTGGGTAGCTCAGTGGATTGAGAGCCAGGCCTAGAGATAGGAGGTCCTGGGTTCAAATCTGGCCTCAGACACTTCCCAGCTGTGTGACCCTGGGCTAGTCACTTGACCCCCATTGCCTAGCCCTTACCACTCTTCTGCCTTGGAGCCAATACACAGTATTGACTCCAAGATGGAAGGTAAGGGTTTAAAAAAAAAATGAAGAATGGATGAAATGACTTCTAAAGGCCTTTCTACACTATCATTATAATTATTCTTAATGTCTTTTTACTTTTTTTCTAAAATACCACACAAAACAAACATTTATTAAGTGCTTACTATATATAATGAGTTGTACCTGGTGCTGCTAATATAGTGAGATAGAATCATAATTACTATTTTGAAGGAGCTTACAAGCTAAGATACAAGGTAAGATAATTCATTCCCTTAGAAATATGTAATATCTTTTCCAATAGAGTAGTTGGTCCAAATAGCTATGTGAAATATTTGAGAAAGGAGATATCACTTTCAAGCAGAGATCAAAGAGAGCTTCACAGAAGAGGAGACACATGAATTGAACCTCAAAGAAAATGAAGATGGGAAAGGGAGAATAATAGGGAGGGGGGCTTAGGGGGGCTGATATTTGGTGGGGATATCATTCCAAACATATAGGAAAGTATGTGCAGAGGCATGGAGTATGGACAGAGTGGGATGAGATTACAGAATGGCTTATGGTTCATTTTGATTAAAATATACAGTGAATAAATAGAGGTGGAGAGAGAAAGTTGAAAATATAGATTGGAACCAGATTGTGAAGGACTTTGCCTTTTAAGCTTAGGATGTTGTATTTTATTCCTTAGTAATAAGGAGTTCATGAAGGTTTTTCACGCAGGCAGTGACATGGCAGTCTGGTGCTTTAGATACTTGGCACCTTTGCAAAAAGTTGGAAGGGAAAGACTAAAGATGAATAGACTTTTTAGGATATAGTTAGAGTTGTCCAAGCAAGAAATAATATGGCTGGAATTAGGGTGTTGATAGTAGTATTTGAGAGAAAGGAATGGATGGAAGAAGTGTTTTGAGGATTGAATTAATAGGATTTTGTAATTGGGTATTGAGGACTGCTCTCAAGAATGAAATTCTAGACTTCCGGTTAAGATGGCGGCTTAGAGAAAGCTAAAGTTCAGATCTCCGGAAAACCCTTCCCTACCGATCTCAAACTATAAGCTCCTAAGGCGCCGAAATTCAAAACGATCAACAGCACAGACCCTGGGAAACCTCCTCCTGGACCTGGACCCGGTTCAAAAGGTACGGCTCCCCTCAAAAGCCAGAACCCGAGATCACTCGGACCTCAGGGGTAGGAGCGCAGAGTCCAAGGCTCCGGGAAGCCGCAGCCCAGCCCGGCTCAGAGAGCAGGGTCCTCGGAACAACAACCCTCAGGGCCTTCTATCCGAGTCCCAGTGAAAGTTACTGCCTGGGGCTCCCGCTGCAGAGAGCTGGTGGAAACAACAGCAACCCTCAGGGCGGGCAAGACAGCCTCACGGGCTGGATCCTGCTATCCAAGTCTCAGTGAAAGTCCCTGCCCTCGGAGCTTGGGGAAGCTGCAGCCCATCCCCCCGCAGGCCGACGAAACAGCCTCACGGCCAGCGATTCTGAAGGCAACTTCCGTAAAGCAAGCCTGGGGGAGAGTGTGGCCTCGTGGTCCGACCCTTCCATTCCAGTTCCAGTGAGGCATATTCAGTTTAACCCAGGGAAAGCTCATAGAACCGACAATCTGCCCAGGACTAAAGCCTCTGAACACCAGACAGAGATAAGAAAAGCTAATCCTCCCCATTCAGAGATGGCAAACTCCACAGAAGCACAGAAGCCCCAAAATACCAAGAAAAATAAGAAGAAAGGGGCGACTTTGGACACATTCTATGGAGCCAAAATACAAAATACAGAGCAGATAGAAGAAGATATACAAGAAAATGCTCCAAAATCTTCCAAAGGAAATGGAAACTCTCCAGAAACCCATGAAGAATTTGAATCAGAAATGACCAAAAAGATGGAAGCCTTCTGGAAGAAAAGTGGGAAATAATGCAAAAGAAATTCACGCCTCTACAAAACCAGTTTGACCAAACTGTAAAAGAAAACCAGGCTTTAAAGCAAGAACTAATAAAGCAAAGCCAAAACACCAAGAAATTAGAAGAGAACATAAAATATCTCACCGACAAGGTGATAGATCTGGAAAATAGAGGGAGAAGAGAAAATTTAAGAATAATTGGACTCCTAGAAAAGCCAGAAATAAACACCAAACTGGACATGGTGATACAAGATATAATCAAAGAAAATTGCCCAGAGATTCTAGAACAAGGGGGCAATACAGCCACTGACAGAGCTCACAGAACAACTACACTAAACCCCCAAAAGACAACTCCCAGGAATGTAATTGCCAAATTCCAAAGCTCTCAAACAAAAGAAAAAATCCTACAGGAAGCCAGAAAAAGACAATTTAGATATAAAGGAATGCCAATCAGGGTCACCCAAGACCTTGCAAGTTCTACTCTGAATGATCGTAAGGCATGGAACATGATCTTCAGAAAGGCAAGAGAGCTGGGTCTCCAACCAAGAATCAGCTACCCAGCAAAACTGACTATATACTTCCAAGGGAAAGTATGGGCATTCAACAAAATAGAAGACTTCCAACTCTTTGCAAAGAAAAGACCAGAGCTCTGTGGAAAGTTTGATACCGAAAATCAAAGAGCAAGGAATACCTGAAAAGGTAAATATTAAGGAAAGGGGAAAAATGTTATCTTCTTCTTTTACTCAAACTCTCTTCTATAAGGACTACATTTATATCAATCTATGTATACTAATATGTGGGGAAAATGTAATGTATAAATAGGGGGTAAAGATAGACCAAATAGAATAATCGTTCTCACACAAAGATTCACATGGGAAGGGGAGGGGAAGAAAACTCCTATAAGAAGGAGAGGAAGAGAGGGGGTGGGGGGGTTTACTTAAACCTCAATCTCAGGGAAATCAACTCTGAGAGGGAAAAACATCCAGATCCATTGGGATCTTGAATTCTATCTTACCCAACAAGGGTAAGGAGAAGGGAAAACCAAGGGGGGGAGGGGGAGAGGGAGAACAAAAAGGGAGGGAAAGAGAGGGGGGGAGGGGGAGGGAAGAAAAAGGGAGGGACTAAAAAGGGAAACATCAAGGGAGGGGACAAGGGGGACTGATTCAAAGTAAATCACTGGACTAAAAGGTAGAGCCGAAGAAGAAAAGGTTAGAATTAGGGAAGGCAATCAAAATGCCAGGGAGTCCACAAATGACAATCATAACTTTGAATGTGAATGGGATGAACTCACCCATAAAATGTAGACGAATAGCAGAATGGATTAGAATCCAAAATCCTACCATATGTTGTCTTCAAGAAACACACATGAGGCGGGTTGACACCCACAAGGTCAGAATTAAAGGATGGAGTAAGACCTTCTGGGCCTCAACTGATAGAAAGAAGGCAGGAGTGGTAATCATGATATCTGATAAAGCCAATGCAAAAATAGACCTGATCAAAAGGGATAGGGAAGGTAATTATATTTTGTTAAAAGGGACTCTAGACAATGAGGAAATATCATTAATCAACATGTATGCACCAAATAATATAGCACCCAAATTTCTAATGGAGAAACTAGGAGAATTGAAGGAAGAAATAGACAATAAAACCATACTAGTGGGAGACTTAAACCAACCATTATCAAATTTAGATAAATCAAATCAAAAAATAAATAAGAAAGAGGTAAAAGAAGTGAATGAAATCTTAGAAAAATTAGAATTAATAGACATATGGAGAAAAATAAATAGGGATAAAAGGAATACACCTTCTTCTCAGCACCACATGGCACATTCACAAAAATTGACCATACATTAGGTCACAGAAACATAGCACACAAATGCAAAAAAGCAGAAATAATGAATGCAGCCTTCTCAGATCACAAGGCAATAAAAATAATGATTAGTAATGGTACATGGAAAACCAAATCTAAAACCAATTGGAAATTAAACAATATGATACTCCAAAACCATTTAGTTAAAGAAGAAATCATAGAAACAATTAATAATTTCATCGAGGAAAATGACAATGGCGAAACATCCTTTCAAACCTTTTGGGATGCAGCCAAAGCGGTAATCAGAGGTAAATTCATATCCCTGAATGCTTATATTAACAAACAAGGGAGAGCAGAGATCAATCAATTGGAAATGCAATTGAAAAAACTCGAAAGCGATCAAATTAAAAACCCCCAGCAGAAAACCAAATTAGAAATCCTAAAAATTAAGGGAGAAATTAATAAAATCGAAAGTGATAGAACTATTGATTTAATAAATAAGACAAGAAGCTGGTACTTTGAAAAAACAAACAAAATAGACAAAGTACTGGTCAATCTAATTAAAAAAAGGAAGGAAGAAAAGCAAATTCACAGCATTAAAGATGAAAAGGGGGACAGCACCTCCAATGAGGAGGAAATTAAGGCAATCATTAGAAATTACTTTGCCCAATTATATGGCAATAAATACACCAATTTAGGAGAAATGGATGAATATATACAAAAATACAAACTGCCTAGACTAACAGAAGAGGAAATAGAATTCTTAAATAATCCCATATCAGAAATTGAAATCCATCAAGCCATCAAAGAACTTCCTAAGAAAAAATCCCCAGGGCCTGATGGATTCACCTGTGAATTCTATCAAACATTCAGAGAACAGTTAATCCTAATACTATACAAACTATTTGACATAATAAGCAAAGAGGGAGTTCTACCAAACTCCTTTTACGACACAAACATGGTACTGATTCCAAAACCAGGCAGGTCAAAAACAGAGAAAGAAAACTATAGACCAATCTCCCTAATGAATATAGATGCAAAAATCTTAAATAGGATACTAGCAAAAAGACTCCAGCAAGTAATCAGAAGGATCATTCACCATGATCAAGTAGGATTCATACCAGGGATGCAGGGCTGGTTCAACATTAGGAAAACCATCCACATAATTGACCACATCAACAAGCAAACTAGCAAGAACCACATGAGTATCTCAATAGATGCAGAAAAAGCCTTTGATAAAATACAACACCCATTCCTATTAAAAACACTAGAAAGCATAGGAATAGAAGGGTCATTCCTAAAAATAATAAACAGTATATATCTAAAACCAACAGCTAATATCATCTGCAATGGGGATAAACTAGATGCATTCCCAATAATATCAGGAGTGAAACAAGGATGCCCATTATCACCTCTACTATTTGACATTGTACTAGAAACACTAGCAGTAGCAATTAGAGAAGATAAAGGAATTGAAGGCATCAAAATAGGCATGGAGGAGACCAAGTTATCACTCTTTGCGGATGACATGATGGTCTACTTAAAGAATCCTAGAGATTCAACCAAAAAGCTAATTGAAATAATCAACAACTTTAGCAAAGTTGCAGGATACAAAATAAACCCACATAAATCATCAGCTTTTCTATATATCTCCAACACAGCTCAGCAGCAAGAACTAGAAAGAGAAATCCCATTCAAAATCACCTTAGACAAAATAAAATACCTAGGTATGAACACAACTACAAAACACTCGCCACACAACTAAAACTAGACTTGAACAAATGGAAAAACATTAACTGCTCATGGATAGGACGAGCCAATATAATAAAAATGACCATCCTACCCAAACTTATTTATCTATTTAGTGCCATACCCATTGAACTACCAAAATACTTCTTCACTGATTTAGAAAAAAACATAACAAAGTTCATTTGGAAGAACAAAAGATCAAGGATATCCAGGGAAATAATGAAAAAAAACACATATGATGGGGGCCTTGCAGTCCCTGACCTAAAACTATATTACAAAGCAGCAGTCATCAAAACAATTTGGTACTGGCTAAGAAACAGAAAGGAAGATCAGTGGAATAGACTGGGGGAAAGCGACCTCAGCAAGACAGTATTCGATAAACCCAAAGATCCCAGCTTTTGGGACAAAAATCCACTATTCGATAAAAACTGTTGGGAAAATTGGAAGACAGTGTGGGAGAGACTAGGAATAGATCAACACCTCACACCCTACACCAAGATAAATTTAAAATGGGTGAGTGACTTAAACATAAAGAAGGAAACCTTAAGTAAATTGGGTAAACACAGAATAGTATACATGTCAGACCTTTGGGAGGGGAAAGGCTTTAAAACCAAGCAAGATATAGAAAGAATCACAAAATGTAAAATAAATAATTTTGACTACATCAAACTAAAAAGCTTTTGTACAAACAAAACCAATATAACTAAAATCAGAAGGGAAACAACAAATTGGGAAAAAATCTTCATAGAAACCTCTGACAAAGGTTTAATTACTCATATTTATAATGAGCTAAATCAATTGTACAAAAAATCAAGCCATTCTCCAATTGATAAATGGGCAAGGGAAATGGATAGGCAGTTCTCAGATAAAGAAATCAAAACTATTAACAAGCACATGAAGAAGTGTTCTACATCTCTTTTAATCAGAGAGATGCAAATCAAAACAACTCTGAGGTATCACCTCACACCTAGCAGATTGGCTAACATAACAGCAAAGGAAAGTAATGAATGCTGGAGGGGATGTGGCAAAGCAGGGACATTAATTCATTGCTGGTGGAGCTGTGAAATGATCCAACCATTCTGGAGGGCAATTTGGAACTATGCCCAAAGGGCGACAAATGAATATCTACCCTTTGACCCAGCCATAGCACTGTTGGGTCTGTACCCCAAAGAGATAATGGACCCAAAGACTTGTACAAAAATATTCATAGCTGCGCTCTTTGTGGTGGCCCAAAACTGGAAAACGAGGGGATGCCCATCAATTGGGGAATGGCTGAAAAAACTGTGGTATATGTTGGTGATGGAATACTATTGTGCTAAAAGGAATAATAAAGTGGAGGAGTTCCATGGAGACTGGAACAACCTCCAGGAAGTGATGCAGAGCGAGAGGAGCAGAACCAGGAGAACATTGTACACAGAGACTAATACACTGTGGTATAATCGAACGTAATGGACTTCTCCATTAATGGCGGTGTAATGTCCCTGAACAACTTGCAGGGATCCAGGAGAAAAAAACACCATTCATAAGCAAAGGATAAACTATGGGAGTGGAAACACCGAGAAAAAGCAACTGCCTGAATACAGAGGTTGAGGGGACATGACAGAGGATAGACTCTAAATGAACACTCTAATGCAAATACTATCAACAAAGCAATGGGTTCAAATCAAGAAAACATCTAATGCCCAGTGGACTTACGCGTCGGCTATGGGGGGTGGGGGGGAGGAAAAGAAAATGATCTATGTCTTTAACGAATAATGCTTGGAAATGATCAAATAAAATATATTAAAAAAAAAAGAATGAAATTCTAAAGTCCCAGAGATATGATTCTGATAAAAATGAAAAGGGAGTGGCCAAAAATATATAAGTGGGACTTACACAAAGCATTTTGTTTTAGTTTTATATTAAAAACAAAAATAATAAAATTTATATTTTAAAAATGCTGATACAAAAGAGACAGAGGATATAGGTAGCAGAAGTTGAATACAATAGCATGGTGGAGTAGTCCTAAAAGAATAGTATGAAAATTAGTGTAGTATTCTTATTAAGACAAGGAATATGCCTTGGAAAGGTCTATTTTAGTGATAACAGTGTTGAGAATGTATAACCAGGTGTATACTACTTTCATAGACTTTTGATATTGAAGAGGAGTTGGTAGGTGGGACCATTGTTTTAGGCATTGTCGTAGTCAAGATCTAGAATGATTAAGGAGATTTGAAAAACTAAATCATGTTTTCTGTAGACTCTCCCCATTTAGGAGACCAGACATAGTTCAAACAGTGGCAGGACTGATTAAATCAAAATATGACTTCAACATGGGTATTTCACAAAAGGCACTCCTTTGAAATAGGTTCTGGTTTCTTTGTTTAAAAAGTAGATCAAGAATTTTCATAGCATTCTAACTACCCTTGTTTTCTAAGGTCCTGTGTGATAGGCATTATTGCTACATGCTGGTATTGCACTTGCAAATGTCAGGAGCTTAAGTACAGGATGAAACAATTTCTTTGAGTTGTAACACTTCATTCCGAACTCAGCTAACCTGGGCTGAGGGGACACAGTCAGTCTCTCAGGAGCTTGTTGGAAACATGCAATATTTGCATTTCAATTGAAGTTCACCTGAAGCAGATACCAGGCATACAGAGCTTGGGTTGGATGCATGATGCACAGTGGAGTTACAGATGTTTATCTATTGCTAGTCAAAGAAATAAAACAATAATTATGAGACCAGTTCCATAAATAGTCTTTCAAGCTTTACACAGCATATTTTTTTAAAAATATGGGTTGTTTGTAGTATAAGCATTTTTATCCTCATTTTGTAAATGAGGAAACTGGGGCTTTTAGACTTTAAATATTCATATCATGCCATATTATGATATAATGTCATACAGGTCATGCCATGGTCATATCCATTAGGAACAATAATAGCTATCTTTTATATAAGCTTCATTGTTACAGCGTGCTTTTGTCATAATAGCCTTGTGGAATAATGCAGGTATAATTGATGTCTCTTCGCAGATGGAAACTGAGGCATAGGGAAAATAAGTAACTTATTCATGATCACATAGCAATCATGAATCAGAATTTAAATCCAGAACTCTTAACTCCAAGACCAGTGCTCTTTCTATTATATCATGTGCCCTGTCTTCATGGTTCTATGTTCAGTCTTCTCTTTCTCTTGTGCCCCCTATAAGTATCTAGCACAGGGATGAATGTAAGCCTCATGAACATTCAGTAAATATTTACTGTGAACAATGCCAGTTTTGTATTGAATGACCAGATAAAAAGATCAATGAAAAATGCTTTTTATTTTTATTCTCCTTGTCTCCTGAGGATAGCTCCCAGGGTGCAGATTTTATTAAATATCAGTAAGAACTTATTGTTAGAGTTGTCTGAAATTGAATGGTTTTCAATAGGATAGTGAGCTTCCCTTCCTTGGAGGCATTCAGTTGAGTTCCTCATTTGTTGATGAAGAAGAAGGAAATAATCTTTTGAGCAAAGTAGCAGTTTTTCATAATGCTTAATGTTGGACTTAGAATCAGAAAAGTCTAGATCCAAATCCCAACTCTCATACTTATTGGCAAATCACTTAACTTCAGTGAATTTGTTTTCTCATCTGTAAAATGGGTATAATACCCAGAGTATCAGGCTTATGAAATTGCTGGGAGACATGAAAGTGATAATGTATATCAAGTATTTTGAAAACTTTTCAAGTACTATATACATGTTACCTGTGATTACCATAATTTTTGAGGGATCTCTTTCAGTGCTAAGTCTGTGATTCACATAAGGAAAAAGAGACTATAATAAAAATGTAAAAGTATGTATATGGAGTGAAGAATGTGCTCTTTCAGTTCCTATGAGGGCAGGTGTACTTTTGAAGGTTGATTTGGATTTCAGGACGTCCAGACAGAGTGAAAGAACATTCTAAGAGTAGTTGATTGACATGAGTAGTGGTCTAGGTGTGGTGTGTGTTCATGGAATAGTTAATATTATAACCTGATTAAAGCATAGATGATATGGAAAGGAGCAATGGGAATAAGGCTAGATTGGGGCAGATACCAGTCTGAAAAATGTGAGGCTTTACTGATCATTTAGAATAATTGATAAATGTAAGCCTTTGGGTCAGAAATGGGGCTGGAGGGGAACCCAGTCTCCTATATCTGATAAAGAAGAAATCATAAGTGCTGTCTTTTTTTTCCTCAGTCAATAAATAAACATCCGTTAAGTTCCTAATATGCATGTGTCAATGTATTATATGCCAAGAATGCAAAGACAAAAAAACAAAAACAAACAAGCAAAGCAATGCTTGTTCTTTCAGTTGCCCCAGTTAAGTATGAAGTGAGGTCTTTAGCTGAGAAGGTTGGAGGGAGAGGATACAGGAGAGGCTCACTAAAAGAAGGTTTAGCTTCTGGGGGAAGAGAAAATCAATTAGAGATGAGTCAAAGGATTGCTTTGCCTCACTGAGAGCACATTAGAAAGTAGATAGCATAAATGTGTAGTATACATGCCTGGCTTGTTTTTGTTCCTCTCTTTGTTCTTCAGAAAGTGAATAGAGACAGAGAAGACATGTGACATGAGCAATATAGTGATGAAGTTTGGGACATACCTTATTAATTCCTGTCACTTTACTTGTGGGAAATGATGCTTTACAAAACTTTCCTATCCATTATCTTATTTTGTCTAACAATACCCCAGTGAAGTAGGTAGGTCAAGCATTATTATTGTGATTTTATGGGTGTGGAGAATAGAGAAATGATATGATTGGTCCTGTGTCACATCCTTAGTTCATGAGGAAATCAGATGAGAGCCCAGATTTCTTTCTGCTAACCTCATGCTGCTTCTAGTATCATCTAGGACAGTCTAATCCACAGCCAGAATTATCTTATACAGCCAAACTGAATTGCTCATCATTCTCTAAATGTCACATGCTTTCCTCAGTCAGTCAGTAAAATATATTAAGCCAGGTGTCCTGCTAAATGCTGGGAAAACAAAAGACGATTCTTGCCTTCAACTTGCTCACAGGCAAAAGGAGGAGGCAGCATGCAAACAACTAAGGCTCCTTCCTTCCTCTCTGTTTCTCTATATCTTTGTCCGTTTTTATCTATCAGAAAGCTGAAAATAGAAATTGATTGCATTAATCAAGTATTCCTACTATTAATTTGTCAATTTCCATTGTAATTCCCTGAAATTGAACCCTAGTGGTCTAAAAGAATTATCGATTTTAAAGGATTATACACCCAATTATCCCTTGATAATCTCTTAAGTCTCCTTTTAATTTGAGGATTCCATAATTCTCTTAATTAGAAAATTATCAGTCATACAGGATTCTAGATTATCACAGTTAGAAGGGACCGTTAGAGCTTATCTTGCTCAATTTCTATCTGAATAAAATCTCTGAAAAATGATTACTCAGAATCTATTACTGAAAAATGTAATACTAAGGATATTCCAGTGATGAGATGTTCATTGCCTACTTAGGCATAATTCTAATAATTCTAATCATTCAGAAGTTATCTTTATCTTAAGCCAGAATATGCCTCTCTGAAATTTCTACACAGTATTCCTCTTTCAGCTCTCTGTGGCCAAGAAAAAGAAAAATTAGTTTCTTTGTTTTTTTAAATGTGTGTGTGTGTGTGTGTGTGTGTGTCTGATTGCTTCTATCTGGATTCTTCATTACTTATTGATCTGACTTCTCTTTAGTCTCCTTTGATGATTTCTTATTCCTGCTGCCCTCACTCACATTGGGTGTTTCCCACAGCTATAGGACCTTTTCTTTCTTTCCTGGGACCTTTTCTCTTCTTCCTCCATACTATCTCACATGATAATCTATCTCATCTACTCCATTGGTTCACTTATAATCAGTTAGTTTATTCTTAGACCTACACCCATAGTTTCTCTTACTAGCTCCAGTCTTTTATCACTATCTTTTGAACATCTTGGATTTGAAGTCCTTTAGTTGTCTCAAAATCAGTATGTCAAAACAGAACTCCATATCTTTTCTCCAAATTCTCCCAAATCCCTTGTGAGTAACCCCACCCTTCCAGTTACCAGTTAGGCTTGCAACCTATTCAACACCTCATGTATCCTATTTGTTGTCAGATCATTTACTCCATCTTCTTTATTTACACAGCTACCACCATAGTTCAGGTATTCATTATATCTTGCCTTGCAGTAGTTTTCTAATTGTTCCTCCTGTCCCAAGTCTTTCCACATTACAGTCTGTCTTTCACTTAGCTTCATAGGTGATTTTTCTGAATCTGAATTTGACTATTATCCTTTACCCTGTCCACCTTAAAACACTTTTTGTCTCCATTAACATAAATTCAGATGGCTCCTCTTCACCTTTAGGATCAAATAGAAATTCTTTTGTTTGGCACTTAAAGATCTTTATAGCGGAGCCCCTGCCTATTTTTCTAATTTTTTTTATACTTTGCTCTCCTCCATACACTTTTATGTTCTAGTAGCATCAGCCTACTTTATTCAATCTCCCATCTCTACATTTGGAGTAGCTGCCTTTCTCTCCCCTGTAATTCTCTATTTCTTTTCCAACCTCTTAGTTTCCATAATCCTTCAAGATTCAACTCAGATCCCACTTATGAGTACCAAAATAGGCAAATAATAGCATAGTAATATATACTATGTGAAAATAGCTTTGACTTCATAGACAACTTGGGAGATTTCTTCCAGGAGTCCTTAGGCCATCATTTCAGAACCTGAGGTCTACTAGAAAGCATTAGATTTAGATGTAGGAATCCTGATTCCAAATCCTCACCATTGCCTCCTAATTATATATATATATAACTGTGCAAATTCATTTTGTTTTCACTTTAAAAAGTGAGAACATAATACTTATACAGTACTATGCACAGAATTTTTGTGAGGGAAGTACTTTGAAAACTATAAGATATTCTATAAATGTTATCAATTATTATTATTGTTCAAAGCAATATACATCTTTTTTATTATAGTGAGATCTTTGTTAAATAAATGAGAGAGGAGAAATTAGATGGTGATTTATATACATTTTCCTGGATAAAACGGTCTAGTTTGAGAATTATGTTTGAGTATTTTTGAGAATGTTTGAGAATTATGTCTAATGTTCTTGAAAAACATAGTGAATGTGTCATATATCTTATGGCATAAAATAGGAAAAAAGATGCTAAAGTAAGATTGAGAAGGTTGTATAGTAAAAGAGTGCTGGGCTTAGAAAATTCATCTCCATGAATTCAAATCTGGCTTCAGCTTTGTATGTGTGTTCTTGGGCAAATCACTTATAACCATGTTTGCCTCAATGTCTTCATCTGTAAAATGAATGAGCTGGAGAATGAAATGGCAAAACATTTCAGTATCTCTGCCAAGAAAAATCCAAAGGAAGTCAAGAAGAATTAGACAACTGAGAAACACCTGACCTTAAAGATTCAGAAAGTCTGTGTTCTAATTCTCTGTCAGTCACTAATATTTTGACCTTGAGCAAATCACTTCAATTTTCTGGGTGTTAGTTTACCCTTTTGTAAATTAACAGGGCAGGGCAGGGTGATTAATAAGCTACTTTCAAATTTTAATATTCTGTATTCCTGTTTTAATTTTCTGTCTCCCAGCCTATAAATTATTATTCCTATTTTACAGATAAGGAATCTAAGGCAACAGAAGATAGGAATGAAAAATTTGTTCAAGGTCACATTGCTAATAAGTGTCTGAGACTGGATTTGAACTACTCATATTTTCCTCACTCCAAGTCCATTGCTATATGTTCTAGGTCACCTCGTTACAATAGTGACGTTGATTTTAGACTTTGTTGAATGGTCATTAAGTACTTGAATTGTATTAAAAGCCTATTAAATTTTTAAAAATCAGTCCTCCAGTTACTTTCAAATAGAAAATAGAAAGGTGCATTTGAAACTTTTCCCAATATAACCTTACTGCAACAGAAACTGATTTGAGAAATTCTTTTCCTTCCTTTGTTATAACTATGCACTTACTACTGAAAACTCTAGAGACACTGACTCCAATGGCCATAAAAGGCTTTCATTTTAGAAGAACCTGACTGCTGTGTTCTTTCAATTAAGAAAAGCTGTAGAGTGAATTTAATTAAGGAGCATTGAGATAATTTACATTAAGAACACGATCTCTGTCTCCGTCTCTGTCTTTCTCTTTTTAGCATCTGGAGTGACATCTGGTATTGACTGAACAGTCAACTTTTGTTATTGTAAGTCAGAATTCAAACAGATGGAATATCCAAAGTTTGAATTGGCCAATAATTTCATCATGCGCTTTTAATGATATTTTCCAAATATTTAAAGGATTTTTTAATTGAATGTAATTTGACATCCACACTCTATTTTAAACATCTTCAAATAAGACTGACAAATGAGAATGGTTAGTCAAGGGTTTTGAAAAAAAAAAAAACCTTAGTTCTATTATAGCATTTCTGTTATTAAAACTGTAAGTACCTATGACCCATCTACTCAAAAACTGAATGAAGTACAGAAAAGCAGACATTACTAACTTGTTTTAAGAAAAAGAAACCTTAGGCTGCTTTTGGTTGTTTGACTTTTCTGGGTTATTTCCTCACTTGTAAAAAGTAGGGGTTGGAGTGAGTAGACAATTTCTAAGGCTCCTTCATGTTTTCATTATCTGCGTTCAAATATTATAAGTTCTAACACTCATACAAAAAAGTTTTTATTATACTCTGTTCAGACATTGTGTGTTCTAACATGTGTTCAAAAGTCCTTTCTATGCAGAACACTCTAATAATATATATTTTTGGTACTATTAGTATTGTATGATCTTAGGAACTTTCCAGGTGTGTGTATGTGTGTGTGTGTGTGTGTGTGTGTGTGTGTGTGTGTGTGTATAAGTGTAAATAGTCCCTTTCACTTGATATTCTAGGATTTTCTTATTGGACTGTGTCATCTTTATTTTTATTCATTTATTTATTTTTTGAAATTTTAATTTAATTAATTGATTTGGAATATTTTCCATGATTACAAGATTCATGTTCTTTCCCTCCCCTCCCTTCCACCCCTCCCATAGCCAATGCGCAATTCCACTGGGTTTTACATGTGTCATTTAAAGTGTCATTGGTGTGCCATCTTTAAATGTCAAGGTCACATCTAATGTATAGTATATTTCCATTTTGCCCCTGTGTTGAATATACCTTAAGTATTCAATAAATTATGGACACATTTCTTTTGGGGGATCTGAAGACTCCAGATTTACTTTTCTATAGGACATATTTTATATGCAAATAACTAGATAAATACAGGATAAGTTTGACAAAATCCACAGAGGGAAAGCACTACTGTTAAGGGTGATCAAGAAGGGCTTTTTGTAGAAAGCAGGAATTTAGTTGGACTTAAAATAAACCAGGAGATGGAGATGAGAAAGCAGAGTATTCCAGTCAAAGGGACAGCCAGTGAAAATGCATAGTGTCAGCAGTTGGAGATGAAGAGTCTTGTGCAAGGAATGTCAAGAGGAATGGGTTAATAAGGACTTTGAATTCCAGAGATAATTTTAAAGTTGATTGTGTGTGCCTGTGTCCATGTGCATGTGTGCATATTGTTAAAGGTAAAATTAGGGGTTATTGACTGAATATATTATACTAGTTGTCGCCAGTGATTAAAATTCAATCCTAATAAAATAGCCAAGTCAGTTTGGGATTTTTATGGTGGTTTAATTACAATAGAAGGAAGAAATTAAGAAGAGAGAGAGAAAAGGAATTGGACTGCTCTGGCAAGCCAGATAGGAATTCAGAGGCCTAGGCCAAGGAGCCTTCTAAATCTAGCTCAGCTTCTAGCCACGAGGCCTCCTCCGAGATGAGGAGCCTCCTAGGAGAATAGTGTTTTAGTAGGTAAAGGAAAAAAGGAATCAGCCTAAACCACTCACCAAGCATGCTAAGAACGCCGCCACAAGCTCCCAAAGCTGAAAGAGCCCAACGTCTCTGAGAGAGGAAGTGATGTGAAATATATAGACTGTTCTTTACATCACTTCCTGCATCTCACATGTACCAATGATATCTTAAACTTGACTTAGGACAGCCCAGGGGGTCTGTCAGTAGTTTCTTATTTGTCACTTGCTAGCACATGTTGGTCATAGGCCATCCTCCTCACACTTAATACTTAAGTGGGGGTATATACATTCCTAGTTGTTAGAATTTCTAAAGACTAAGCATGGTAGAGAAAATCTAAAATTCACAATATGTATGTCCATTAGGAAGATCACTGATACCTGAGTGAAGTTGGATTGGAGTATCTTTTCATACATAGTCTCTCTAATGTGAAGAGACTCCCGAAGATCCACAAAAATTAACAAATGTCCTTCATGTTTCTTTTTTTAAAAGCAAATACTAAAGTTCTTCTGTCTTTCCCACATACCACGTATAAAGACTAAATATTGGAGTTAACTTATATCAGGTCTTTTAGTAAAGATCAAATCAGACTCAACTTTTTTACAAATAGCAGATATACTTCAAAATCTGAGTAGCTGAGGAAAATTTCCAGGTTCCCTTTTATTGCTCATAAACAGACAACTACATGTTCCTCAAAAGGGACTCCTCTTCTCCTAGGAACAATCAGGATACAGTTCTCATAAGAACAAATATGGGGCAGTAATCTAATACTTTAAGTGGGTGTTACCCTATTTTTTATTCAACAATAATCATATGTTCTACTGAAATACATTCACCAAATCACCAGTGTCAAGGCATGACTGCTATTAATTCTTATAATGAGATATCTACTGAATATAGAAGTTTCAGAAAGGCAGATAATAATAACAACAACAACAACACAACACTTTAAAATTTACAAAGCCTTTTTTCTCTAAACAATTATGCCAAGTTGACAATGTAAATTTTTTATTCTCATTTTATAGGAAAGTCAAAAGCTTGAGTGAGCTGCTCATGGTTGTATATAGTTAATCTCAGAGCCATGACTCAAACTTCATGACTTCTAACTTTGAAATTCTGGCTCTTTTTTCATTATATCATATGACTTGTGTTTACCAAAAATTTACTAAAATAGAAAGAATGCTGGATTTGGAGTCAGACATTTAGGTTTAGAATCTTCCTATTTACTACATGTGTGATCTTGCTAAACTCAACTTCTCTCAACTTGGGTTTAATCAGAAAATGAATGAGGTAGGATGGGTGATTTCTAAGTGTTCTCATACTAAGCCTTATGAAATGGAAAGATATCTTGACATCTTTGTTGGGAGAAATGTCAGCTCTTTGTCATTGACTGTAAGGAAGTGCTTACACCAATTTATCCTTATTGTCTTGTCTAGCCTTCCTTTTGAATAATGCTTGAATTTGTAATTCAAGCTATTCTAGGTAAGGATACAATTTGTGACCATGGAGTAAAGGTAGCTATACCACCATCCTATAAATTATTTGAATGAGTACTTAATACTTTTTTTGTCCATTCATTGATATAGTTATACAATGTATATGTCTTTTTCATTTGATTTAAAAATTCTTCCTTTCTCTTGAACCTTCCTTATCACCGTTTTGGGCAGATAATTGTCATTGTCTTTACTTGTACCCTCCTCCTATGACTTGACTTGAGATAATGCAATTCCTGAATATTTTTATTATCGCTTTTCTTTTGTTTGCATGGAATTAGTATTGGTGTTTTTTTATTTTAAAGGATAAGTTTATAATATACATTAGCCCTAATATCAATGCATACCCAAAAGCTTTAGACTATAGAAACCTGCCATGATTGTAAAATTTTATGGGACTTTTATTAATAATTGAGTATGATTTCAAAAGAATGGGATCACAAAAGAGCCAGTGTACAGTGCCAAGAAGCACAAGGTCAAAGAGAACACCAATCCCTTTGGAATTGATGAGAATCTGTGCCCAGACAGAGAACTTGTTTGGGTTTTAAGGAAGTAGCTGTTTGACAACATCAGACACTGGACTCCCCTGTACCATATTCCAACAAGTATCTTAGTTTGGCTGCCATTTTGGCTCCCTTATCCATAAGATTGATGGTACAATCAGATCAGGGAATTATATTTCCCTTTTATATCAGAATCTAGTCCTTTTTCTCTTTTGTAATATGGCAGTTTTCTGTAGTCCTGGATGCCATTGGGTAAATGCAGTGTTGCTGTATTTGTTCTGTAGGTTTGTAGGATATAAATCATTTTAATTAGATCTTGTTAATGATCCAAGGATTTATTGAAAGTTTGTTTATCCTTTTTTGCTCATAATTTTATTATTATTATGGGGTGATCCTGATATTGCTCAGCACCCTCCTAATAGGGCATTGTATGGTTTTAATTGTATGGTTATCCTAAAATCAAGAGTTTGAAAATCTTTTGGAGATTTGGAAATTTTAAGAGAAGAGACTCGCCAGCACCTCAAATTGGGAAGGCAAATTGTTTTTGAAGAGAGTGCCATGGAGATGCCCGAGGAAACCACATGCTGCATCAAGAGATCCAAAATGAACTGGGCTAAAGGGGGTTGGACACCTTCATTCTGAATGTAAACTCTTATGCCAAAAGAGACTGCCCCAAATTGTTTTTTTTGTCAATGTGTCTAATAATTATTGTTTTTGTTTTCCTTCTTTTTTATTTCCCTCTTGTTCCCAGGTTGCTGTAATTTCCCCTTAGAAAAGGTAATGTTTTATACATATTTAGTGGGAGAATCCTTAGAGATATACTTTGGATATTTGAAATGATTCATTGGGAAGACTAGGCATGTTAATCTCCCAAGACCCTTAATTGAGGAAATTTCAACATGCTCATCTCCCAACAGAATCACAGGGGGATTGTGAGAGCGGAATTTGTATTTTTATTTGATCAACCAGAGATTTAGACTTCCCTTCCATTTGTTTTGAATTTGGGTCAATCAGCAACCAGGGAATTGATCCCACAGGCACTACCCCTCTGGGGGTGCCAGGCTAATTGAGGAATTGTGATTGGTTCCTGGGGAGTGATGTAAGAGAGCTATTGGGTATAGTAAGGATTTATAAGATGAGACCCAGTAGGAAGCTGGGGTGTGTGTGCTATTTTCTGAGGCTGAGATTTGAAGACAGACCCTGAGTTGTTAGGCTCTGGATTATAATGCCAGGAAATTCTTCACCTCCTTTCTATATTTCTCTCTTTTTTCCTTATTAGTAAATCTAGCTATTAACCATCTTGTGACTTAAGGGTTAATTACAATTTTTGGCGACCACCCATTCTAACCATTATACTACATTGTAAAGACTATATATCAGAGAGACAATTTTGTAGTGCACTAGATTTAGTCAATGGAGTATGGGTTTTAGTCATAGTTTTAGGTTGGGTTTTAGATCCTTATTGACTGTTTTACCATGGGCAAGTTAATTCACCTTTCTGAGTGTCAATTTTCTCATTTGTAAAATATGGGTAGTAGCAGAATCATGCATTATCAGGTTTGAAAGTGCCTATGATAGGCTCTGAAGAAAAATGCAAAGATGAAAGACTGTACCCCCATGGAGCTAACATTTTAGCCAGGAGAGAGAACATATGTATACCACATAGAGAATAATTAAAGGATGATTTAAGGGAGAAGGAAGTAACAGTTGGAGGGAAAGGAGTTAGGAATGGTTTCCTGTGGTACCTGAACTGAATGAATGTTGAAAGAAATCAAAGATTCCAGTAACCAGATAAGGAAGGAATGCAGGCATTGGGCATAACCAATGCAAAGGTTTAGAGAGTGAGAAATGAAGTGACATCTAAGAGCAACAGTAAGAAGCCCAATTTGGTGGATTATAGAGTGGGAGGATTATAGAGTATTGGAGAGAGAATAATCTATAAATAAACTAGGAAAAATTGCTAGAAGTAACATTTAAAGAGCTTTAATTTCCAAAGAGGAATTTCTGCTTGATCCTATATTTAAATCTCTAAAGACAAAGAGAAAAGAGAGCAGCGACTAGTAGCACCTGGTCAACTGTACTCTCTACTGTAATCCCTGCAGCCAGTGGTGTTAATTGGATTTCTTATAACTGTTTTTCTGTGTGTTTGTTTTATGAACTGATTCTCCATACCAACCTGACCAGCCTTAAGCCCTTCTACCCTTCTTTTATGAAGAAGAACTTCTGGATTTTGAATATAGATAAATATAGCCATTTGTCTCTTGCAAAAGTACAGAAGTTTCATACTCTATTCAAATCACTTCAAAAGTATCTCTACTCTATGTGAAATCTTTAGTTCTTTGTCATACATACTACTAACTACTCTGTAAAGTAATACTTCCAAACCTCAAAATGTTATTATGAGGTTTAAATGAGATGATGGACACAAAAACATTCTTTTTCACTTGTTAAAGATTTCAGAAGAAAATAATTAGCATCAAAACTCTTGTTTTTCTGTATTACACATGGAGCACAATTATTATTGCCAAAGTTAGACTGATTATGTTTCAAAAGTAATTTTCCAGCCTGAACTTCTCTTTTATGATAAGAACATACTCCTTTATAACCTCTGTTTAATCCAGTAGAGTTTATGGTCTGTGCATAAAGAAGGTACCCATCTGGAACCTAAAAACAGTATTTCTTTGATATGTGTGAATATCTTAGAAAAAATATAGCTTTCCTTCTTCCTTTTCTGTACATCCTTCTTTCAACCTTATTGTCCTTTTTAAACTATCAACCCACGATAAAATCTCACTCTATTCATGGAACCTCAGTGCCATCCACTCTTAGTCACTTTTGCTTGCAATTCGAATAGCTCCCACATGAATAAATGATATTACATGACTTTTTACTGAGGAAAAAAAAGACCATTTTTTCAACAGCTGTGCAATCTTAGATCATCATGGAGCACTGGATTGAGAATTAATAATAGAGCTGGATGTGAATCTTGCCTCAGATTTCTTAGTAACTTTGATATCACATGGGTAAGTCACTTAGGTTCTTGGGGCCTCAGTTTTCTCATTTGCAAATGAAATGAAGCTATGGAGATATTGCTTCCATTTGAATTGAACATATATGGCATATCTCACTTTAAATTTTGAAAAGCATTGTTCTCATAACAATGACATGCCAGCAGTTGTTATTCCCCCTTTTGTGGTTAAGGAAGTTGTATAATTAAGTAGAAAGACAGCTAGCTAGTTAGATTTTCCTATAAACATAACTATCAATGAAATTGTAGGGTCTTAGAGTTGGAAGAATCATTAAAGGTTATCATTTTACAGTTAGCAAAACGAGGTAGAGTTTTGATTTGCCAAAAGTTATGTAAATAGTTTTGTTCTTTTAAACCCTTACCTTCTGTCTTGGAATCAAAACTGTGTATTGGTTCCAAAGCAGAAGAGTGGTAAGGGCTAGGCAATGGGGGTCAAGTGACTTGCCCAGGGTCACACAGCTGGGAAGTGTCTAAGGCCAGATTTGAACCTAGGACCTCCCATCTCAGTCAGGCCTGTCTCCCAATTCACTGAGCTACCCAGCTGTCCCCTGTAGATAATTAACAAAGTAGAGATTTGATTCCAGGTTCTCTCTCTTCAAATACAGTGAATTATCACAAATTCATAAAATTTTTTAAATGATACAGTTTGGAGCAGAATTTTTTTAAAAAAATATTTTATTTATTATTATTTTGATACAATACTTTTTCATACTTTGTTTTATTATTCAGACCCAAAGCATAGTAAAGGGATATATAAGTCAAGGTACCATTCTAGATTTGTCCATGATTGTTTTCTGATTTCTGAGAGTTAAGTGTCTTTTCATACCTTTTCTTCTCTTTTCTAATCAAAGGGTAGAAAGGATGTGTGTCTTTTAAAAACTGGCCACAGTTACGATGTAGTTTTGCCAGTTTATCATATGGCTTGGTTATAATATGTTAACACTGTTATTGCAAAACACTGTTGAACAGTTCCATGGGTTTGCCTATATTAACTGTCATTCTCTGATCTAACCTCACTTTTTGATGCCACTTCTAAGTAGAAAGCTTGCTCTAACAACTATTTGAGAATCACCCCCCCCCATACATATATTTTGCATTTTTGTTGTTAAAAGTCCTTTCTGGTGACTTCTACTTCTCAAGTAGCTCTTAACTGTGTACTTATGACTTTTAACTGAGAGATGGTATCAATTTGCCTTAACATTCACAATGATCTCAGAGTCTTTCATGTGTAGTCTATATTTCTTTTTATTAAGGGTCATGCTCTGGCTTTCTATTCTTCATGTTCCTATGGTCCCTGTGTCTTGTTTTGAGCTTAATGGAGGGAAGGATTATGGTCATTTCCTATTATGATATGGCCTCTGTCCATACCATATCTTTTCTCAAATTATTCAATTGACCAAAAATGTATTAAATGCTATTATACACTGTAAGCTACTATTTTGAATATAGAAAAAAATTTTAAGACAAACTTTCTTCATGATGCTTACTGGAATCTTTGAGATATATATTTCCACTAATGGCATTTAAAAATTAGGTCAGGTTGAAGTTTTTTTCTTTGCATTTCTTATCTTATCATTTTAATTCTTCTAATTTGGCACTGATTTTGATTTTTATTCCTTCAAATAAGTAGTCTGACTCTACAGATAGGATATTTGGAATCGGATCACTTATTTGGAAATTACTCTTATGTCAGTAACCAGTCATTTTTGTTTGTTAAAATATAGTTTAACTAGGTTCAAATCTGGCCTCAGCCACTTCCTAGCTGTGTGACCCTGGGCAAGTCACTTGACCCCCATTGCCTAGCCCTTACCACTCTTCTGCCTTGGAGCCAATACACAGTATTGACTCCAAAACAGAAGGTAAGGGTTTAAAAAAAAAAATATATATATATATATATATATATATATATAGAGAGAGAGAGAGAGAGTTTAATTTTTAAAATGTGATTTCATGCTCAGCATGTCAGGTCTTTTTAGCTTTTTCTTAAAAATATTCATGATATGTAAGTCTGAGTTTTCTATATATTGAGCAAATCTTTGCCTTTTTTAAACTCTTAATCCTGAGCCATAGTTTTCTTCTTCCCCTCTGTCTCTCTTTGCATTGAAGTCATAGAGAAATACAGGATATCTTACTTTAATATGGAGGATCTTAACAAGTTCTTTTTAAATAATTATTTTGAAGTTGAAATCTATAAATGTGAATATTTCAGTTTACAAAGCATACAAAAGATGATTTTATATGAAAATGTGAAATTTTATTCTATTTAGGTTTTGAAAGTATATTTTAATTTTACAGAGCAAATTGTTTTGCTTGTCAGGATTTTTTTCTGAACTTCTTTCTACTAACTTCCTAGCACTCCATAATCTTCTAACCTTATATGTATGTTTGTACTTTCATTTTTATGTACATATATTATAATTTCTCTACTTAACTAGAAGTATCTTGAAGGAAGATGTTATGTCTTTGGTTTGTCCATTTGTATGCAATATGATATAGTGAAGGTGTCTAATATTTAACAAATGTTTGCAATATGAATAAATGAATTTCAGCTTAAGCCTATTAAGGTTAGCAAAACTTGATTACAGTTCTGCAGCTGTCAATGGGTAGAATGGAGATGAGAACTCAAATTTATTTCCTCAGAGTGCCAGGTATTTTCCATGGTGCCATGTTCACATAAATACACTTAATATTTATGCATATACATTGATACAGTGCTTTTCATTCTTAAAGTAACATTGTAAGATAGGTAAGGCTGGAATTATCTCCCTTTTGGAGATACAGAAACTAATGTTGTTGGTTGTCTCTCAAACCGAAGATGACGATTGTCTTTGTGTGTTTTTGTGCACAAAGACACCTGTGCATGAAGATTTAAGTGGAAAAGTGGATGCACAGAGACAGTCCCACTCTCTCAGTGTTGGAAGACTGGGTCCAGTGGCATGAAAAATTGTTATGTCTGGAGACTTCCTCAGCTGCATTGGATGGTCGTGTTGTCCTTTGTGCTTCATCACGCCCTCAGCACTCCACAGTGCTTTGCTGTGTCGCCCTCTCAGCCATTGAACCTTCTTATTGGTTTCTTCCGCCTGTTCCGCCGAAGCAGTCTTCACATGCTGGGTGAGCAAAGCCCTAGTTCACCAGGGATCGACGACCCGATGGCTACCCTCACAATGTTGAGCCGGCCTGTGGAAGCCGTTGCCCGGGGTGTGGCCGCTGCCGCATGCTAGCAGCTACTGGGAGCCACAAGTGAGAGCTGGGTGTCAGGTGAGGGTCAGAGGCTAGAGAGCTGCCCTAGGAGGGCACAACAAGCCCTCCATACCAGAGATACTACCCCTCCCTGAGCACCCCATACAACCCGATACAGAAACTATAACAGAGAAAAAGAGACTTGTCCAAAGTCACATAAGCCAAGACCCAGGTATTTACAATCTAGATAATCCTTTCACTTTCATGTGTTCCAAAGTATCTAAGATCTCATTGTTGTATTCTTTCTCTCAGTTCAGGTTGCTCTGTGTCCTATCTGATCTTGTCCTTGTGTTGGCTTAAATAGATAACAGAGGATCTCTTAAAGCCTTTCTTCTATCTTTGTATATGTTTTATAATCATCAGTAACATTAGGTGAATCATTCTATTTTCATTCTTTCTACATGACTGGCCTACTTCTTATTTATATATGTCCTGACCAGGTCTTTTATACTACTTGGTATGCATGTTATCATTGACATAATAATGCAACCTATCACACTGGGAGAATGTTGATATTAAAAAGATAGGTGTTTGTGGCAAGGAGGTGTATGGGATCGTTGGAAGGTCTACTCAGTTTCCTAAATGTGACTTGTACATTCTCTTCCTTCTAGTCATCTCTGTCCCCAGTGAACTGGCCATTTGCTATAACTCAGATATATTCACTAATAAACTAATTGAGTAGGTTGCTCATCAAAATACATGTTTAAACAATAATAATTTTCATCTGCTTGAATTTTTTTTTCTAATGGACAGCAAGACCAATCTATTTGGTGACTATGGATGCTGTTGGATAGCAATTAAAACTCCAAATAGTTAACCCAATGCATCCCTTTTTTGCTATGCGGTACATAGTTCTTTTATTTGTTGGACTATTCTTTTATCAATCTCATTTCTTGGCACAGCATCTATCATACCCTTTAGCTGTGGGTGTTCAGCAAGGTTTTATCCTAGGTCCTCTTGTCTTCTCCCCCTGCATCCACATACAGGTTGATAAGTTGATAAGGTTATGAGAGGGGGAAGGGGAGAGAGAGAGAGAGAGAGAGAGAGAGAGAGAGAGAGAGAGAGAGAGAGAGAGAGAGAGAGAGAGAGAGAGAGAGAGAGAGAGAGAGAGAGAATAGGTAGAGATAGGAGGAGAACCAGGAGAGAATATTTTCACAAAAATTTATAAAGAAGAGTATTATCTAGGAGGTCAGTAGTGTCAAATGCAACAGGAAGATTGAGAAGAATGAAGACTGAGAAAAGAACATTGGATTTGGCAAATAAGAGGTTACTAGTTATCTCCAAGAGAGTAATTTTAGTTGAGTGATGAGATTGGAAACCAGATTGCAAAGAGTTGATGGGTAAATGAATGGAGAGAAAATAGAGGCAACAAGCATCAACTAATTTTTCATGGAATTTGGCCAAGAAAGGGAGGAAAGATAATGAACAATAGCTTAGGGACAAGATATTTAAAAGTTCTATAGTTTTTCCAGTATAGCATCTCTATCCACCAAAGCATATTTCAGTCCTTTCCTTTTTGTAGCAGATAGTTTTAGGAGCTGCTGTGAACAAAACTTTTTTTTGTCACCTGGAGGTCATTTCATGTATATTTGTGTGGCAGTTTTTGTTCATTTGTTTGTCACTGGAAGTTTAGTAGAACTCTGTTTCACAACCTGAAATAGTACATTTAGTGAGGTTGGAATAATAACTAAATCAGCATTCTGAAAGTTCAGGATGCAAATTAGGCAGTCGATTTATGGTAAAGAGTACTCATTAATCATTTAAAGCAGTTTTTCCATTAGTGTAATTTCTATTTATGAAAATTTTCTAATTTATTTGTACTAAAATACAACTGGGATGCATTTCCCTGCTTGTATTTATTCCCATAGAAATTGACAGGTGCAGTGGCAAGAACTCATCTTCATGGTGGGATGCCTAAATCAAGAAGTACAAAAAATTAAAAGCTTTAAACTCGGTGCCACTCTGGAAAGTTCCATATCACTTTTCTTGCAGCAGCAAATCCTAAAAGACTGAATATTTGTGGGAAATTCATGTCTTTGGGCCTTAATTTCCTAATCTACAAAATGGGATTTTGAAGTAAATCATCCCAAATTATTAAATCATTCATAAATATTTTGACTGGAAGAACCCCTTGAGCATGGAATGTTAGAGATAAGAATTTAGATTTTTAGTAGCTAGAAGAGACCTCTCAACATGGAATATCCAAATCATTAGGGACTTCTCTAGGTGAAGTTTTATCAGTAAACATGGGAAGCTCTCAAGAATGAAATTATGATAGCATACAATGAAAATAATTTCACTTAGAAAGATAAAGGGAAAGTCATCTGAAGAGACTAATTTGGATATCCTGAGAACTCACTGCCAACTTAGATGTTTAAAACTTGTGCATAAAAGACAGAAATTCTGAAGGGGCAAAAGGGGATGAATTCAAATGTATGGCATAGTATTGTGAGAATAGTGCCCACAAAGCTAAATATCAGAATGAATTGAGGCTTAAAAGTGGTTAGGTTTATTTTGAAAAGCTATTTGGGGGAAGAGGCATCTAGATTTCTCAGTGGTTAGAGAGTGGGAAGACCTTGGTTCTGGCCCAGACACTTCCTGGCTATGTGACTCTGGGCAAATTACTTAACCCCTATTGCTTAGCTTTTATCACTCTAATGTCTTGTAACCAATTCACAGTACTGGTTCTAAGATGGAAGGTAGTAGTTTAATTAAAAAAAAAAAGGTATATTGGGGAAAAAAGGAGAATCAGTGAAATTATAAAGAAATTAAAAGTTTTCTGTTCAGGACTATATAAAAATGATAATAATGAAGCAGAGTTGCTCAATTCTAATTTTTTTTCTCTTTACAAAGGATAAATAACCTTTGGGTTAGAAAGTACAGAACTCAAAGGAATAAAGGGAATTGAAAGTCCAAAAGTAAATAGGGAAGTCATAAGAGAGTACCTAATTATTGTTGATAATTTGTTTCCTGGTCTAAGTGAAATAGAGTAGAAATACAATCCAGGATCTTGAAGAATTATTAAATGATTGAAGAGAGTGGAAAAGAGATGACAGGATTGGAAAAGTGCAAATCTGATTTTCAGAGTCAATGGGGAGGGGACAAAAACAGTATTTTTATGCTGGTGAATATGACTTCATGTCCTAGCTTAATTCTATCACTGTGTATCATTGTAATGTACTGTTTCTTTTTAAAAATTACTAACTTTTTCCTTTGTTGATTACATTGAAGTTCCTAGGTATTTTCCTTCTTCGTTTAAGAAGACATTATTTGACCAAAAAAAATGTATAATACAGACTCTCTTTTGTGCACACTCATCTATCCTAACCCTGTCCACCCTCTTCAAGACCTGCGGCGATGGGGGAGTGGCGACGCAACAGGTGGAGGTGACCACTGGCAGTTGTATTTCACGATCCTGCACGTAGGCAGCCCACAGACCAGTGGTCGCTCGGCCCTGAAGGGCAGCAGGGACGTTCGGCAGCATCCTGGGCAACTGAGCAGCCCTCTCTAGGACAGCACTGCTCACCCTAATCAAGGGAGGGGACTAGAAAAGGTGTCCCAAAAAGTGCCTGCCCTACAAACACCCGGTCAGCACACCACAGCTGGTGGGTCATCCCTTTAAGCTGTCGAAACCAAAGAAAACATAATACAAAGAAACTCCTACTAGGAGCATGGAACATCAGAACATTACTTGATAGAGAGAATACCCCAAGACCTGAGAGAAGAACATCTCTAATCAGTAAAGAACTGGCGCGATATAACATCGACATCACAGCCTTAAGTGAAACACGCTTACCAGAAGAGGGATCACTCAGCAAACCCACCACTGGATACACCTTTTTCTGGAAAAGTAGAGCCTCAAATGAAGACAGAATCCACAGTGTTGGCCTGGCTATCAAGACCAGTTTGCTCAAACAGCTGCCAGACTTGCCTGTGGGCATCAGCGAGAGGCTCATGAAGATCTGTTTGCCTCTCAGCAAAGACCCGTATGCCACAATCATCAGCGCATATGCCCCAACACTGACCAGCACAGAGGAGACCATTGAGCAGTTCTACTCTGACCTGAGTGCCGTTTTGCACTCACTGCCCACCAATGACAAGCTGATACTACTGGGAGACTTCAACGCCTGTGTTAGCCAGGACCATGAAAGATGGAAAAGAGTGCTTGGCAAACACGGCTTGGGCAAAATGAACAACAATGGCTACTGCTACTCAGCAAATGCTCAGAGTTCGAACTCACCATCATGAACAGTGTTCAGAATGGCGAACAAATATAAAACAACATGGATGCACCCACAATCAAAACAGTGGCATCTCATTGACTACATCATTGTACGCCAGCGAGACATCCAGGATGTACAGATCACTAGAGCCATGAGAGGAGCTGAATGCTGGACAGACCACCAATTGGTTAGAGCGACTCTTCAAATGCACATTGTGCCTCGCCATCCATAACGCGCCCAGACAGTTTGCGCATTTTACAAAGTGAGTCGTCTTAGAGATCCATCTTATTTACAAACATTCCAGTCCTGCCTGGACGACAAGCTGTCTGTCAAGGGACCACTCACTGGAAGCTCAACCGAGAAATGGAACCAGTTCAGAGACACAGTGAAGGAAACATCAAAGGCAGTCCTAGGCCCCAAACAACACAACCACTAGAACTGGTTCAACGAGAACAACACTGCTATTGAAGACCTATTGAGCAAGAAGAACAAAGCCTTTATGGAGTGGCAAAATAACCCAAACTCTCCTCCTAAAAAGGACAGATTCAAGTCTCTCCAAGCCACGGCGCAGTGTGAGATCAGGAAGATGCAAGACCGATGGTGGGGAAAAAAGGCAGAAGAAATCCAGCGCTTTGCTGATACAAAAAACTACAAACAATTTTTCAGTGCCCTTAAGACTGTCTATGGGCCATTAAAACCCACCACCACTCCCTTGCTATCCTCTGACAATGACACTCTCATAAAAGATAAACAAGGCATCAGCAACAGGTGGAAAGAACACTTCAGTCAATTTCTCAACCGACCCTCTTCAGTTGACCAAAGCGCCCATGACCAGATCCCCCAAAACTGCACCATTGAACAACTTGACGTCCCTCCTTCAATAGAGGAAGTCCAAAAAGTCATTAAGCAAATGAATGCAGGCAAGGCACCCAGTAAAGTCGGGATCCCAACCAAGGTGTACAAGGCCTTAAAGGGAAAGGCGCTTCAGGCATTCCACATAGTGCTGACCAGCATATGGGAAGAGGAAGACATGCCCCCAGAACTCAGAGATGCCTCCATCATAGCCCTATACAAGAACAAAGGCGCACGAGCAGCCTGTGAAAACTACAGAGGCATCTCACTACTCTCTACTGCTGGAAAAATCCTTGCCTGTGTTATACTCAACAGACTCCTGTGATCTGTTTCAGAGGAGAACCAGCCTGAATCACAATGTGGCTTCCGACCAGATCACAGCACCATCGACATGGTCTTCACGGTGAGGCAAATGCAGGAAAAATGCCTTGAGCAGAACCTGAGTCTCTACATTGTCTTCATAGACCTGACAAAGGTGTTCAACACAGTGAACAGGGACGCATTGTGGGTGATCCTCAGCAAGCTCAGTTGCCCAGCAAAATTCATCAAACTGATCCAGCTCTTTCATGTCGACATGACAGGGGAAGTCCTATCTGGTGGAGAGACTTCCGATGGCTTCAACATCTCCAATGGCATGAAACAAGGCTGTGTCCTCGCTCCGGTACTATTCAGCCTATACTTCACCCAAGTATTACGACATGCTGTGATGGATCTAGACCTGGGCGTCTACATCAAATACCGACTGGATGGCTCACTATTCAACCTTCGCCGCCTGACTGCAAAAACAAAGCCAACGGAGAGACTCATCTTGGAAGCTCTCTTTGCAGATGACTGTGCTCTCATGGACCGCCAAGAAAATCATCTCCAAACCATTGTGGACAGGTTCTCCACCGCAACAAAACTGTTTGGCCTGACTATCAGCCTCAGCAAAACAGAGGTGCTGTTCCAACCTGCACCAGGGAGGCCAACTAGCCAGCCGTGCATTACAATCGACAGCACGCAGCTTTCTAACATCAACACGTTCAAGTATCTGGGGAGCACCATCGCCAACGACAGGCCCCTAGACCACAAGATTAATGCCAGGATCCAAAAGGCCAGCCAGGCACTTGGGCGGCTGCTCTGCAAAGTCCTCCAACACAGCAGTGTAAGCAATGCAACGAAGCTCAAAGTGTATAACGCAGTGGTCCTCAGCTCGCTCCTGTACGGTTGTGAGACATGGACACTGTACTGGAAGCACATGAGGCAGTTGGAGCAATTCCACCAACGCTCTCTCCGGTCAATCATGAGGATCCGATGGCAGGACCGAATCACCAACCAGGAAGTCCTCGACAGAGCCAACTCCACCAGCATCGAAGTCATGGTCCTCCAAACCCAGCTACGATGGTCTGGACACGTCATCCGCATGGACCCACAGCGAATGCCAAGACAGGTATTCTATGGTGAACTGTCAGCTGGACTCAGGAAACAAGGCCGACCAAAGAAAAGATTCAAGGATCAGCTAAAGTCCAACTTGAAGTGGGCTGGCATGACACCAAAGCAACTAGAACTCGCTGCCTCTGACAGAAGCAGCTGGCGAACCCACATTAACCATGCCACTACCACCTTTGAAGATGAGCGACGTCGACGTCTTGCCACTGCACGTGAACGCCGACACCAGGCCACAACCGCACCTCCCGTAACAACTGGCGTCCCATGCCCCATGTGCCACAAACTCTGCTCCTCAGCCTTTGGACTCCAAAGCCACATGAGGGTACACCGTAGATGAAACTGCACAAAGACAATTGTCATTCTCGGTCACCAAGAAACTACCACTACTTTGTGTTACTATATTGTTCAAACATTAATTCTTTCACTATGTATAATGTTCTCTTGATTCTACTTGTTTTGCTTCTCATGTAGCCCTTTCCATGTTTTTTTAATTAATTGGCTCATTATTTATTATGGTATAGTCATATTCTGTCACAATCATATGCCATAATTTGTTCAGCCATTCCTCAATTGGTGTACATCCCTTCAAATCCAGTTCTTTGCCACCACAAAGAGAGCTGCTATAAATATTTTAGAACATACAGGTTCTTTACCTTTTTCCCTGATCACCTTAGGAAATAAACCTAATAGTGGTATTTCTGGGTCAAAAGACATGCATGTTTTTTATAACTCTGAGCATAATCCCAAATTGCTGTCCAAAATGGTTGGATCAGTCCACAGTTCCATCAGCAGTGTATTAGTGTCCTCATTTTTCACATCACCTCCAACAATTGTCATTTTGCCCTTTTATCATTGAACTGATATGAAATGATATCTCAGAATTATCTTGATTTGCATTTCTCTAATCAGTAATGACTTATAGCATTTTACATATGACTTTGATTTCTTCACCTATTATTCCAATGTACTGTTGAAGAGATGGTTACTATTTAGCAAAGAAAAGGGTAAGTATGCCTAATATATGCTGGAATACTGTTACATTTAGCAATAATTTCAAAAAGCCAGGCTAGCTTCAATAAAACTGGTCACCCTAGGTCAGAATTGGCTAAGGCGTGACATGCATGCCTAGCCAGCACTGGGGGAGCTGCTCTATTCCCCTCTATCCAGCTGCCCAAAGTGAGCACTTCCTCCCTTAGCTCTCTTCAGTGATGTGGGAGTCTCACAGACAGCTTGAAATTGCAGTTTGGGGACTTGAACTAAAAATGTTCACCAATGATATCTAGGTTAACATCATTTTTTAAGGAGTTCCTAGACTTTTAGATCAGGGGAATACTACAAATCAAATTTACCTTGATTATAGAATAGCATTTGACAAAATCTAACAGATTATTCTTATGAAAAAGATGTTGATAATTAGACTAGAGGATTATACATTTTGGGTGAATTCAGAACTGAATAAATGACATCACCTGATTGATTCAATTAATTCAGGTACTGTGCTAATTGCTAGGGATACAAAAAGAGTTTGTAAAATACAATCTTGCCCCCGAAGAGTTTACAGCCAAATAAGTCTCTAGGGATTTGTGCTTGGCTCTTATGCTTTTTAACTCCTTATTGATGACTTAAATAAAGGCAAAAATAATATGCTTCCAAGTTTACAGATAATACTCTAGAAAACAGAATTAATAGTTTAAATGTTCTAAGGTGACATTAGGTCAAATCTAAAAGCTTTATGTATTTTTAAAGATAAAATTTAAAAATTTTTCATCTCACTTTGACATTAATTTAAATATTACAGGGTATTATTTCCATTTAAATGCAAATTAATAATTAATGAAATAAAATATTTTAATTAATAAATATAAGTTAATGTATTTATTATTTTCTAGACTTTGCTTATTTTACATAGATTTTTTCACTGCTTTATTGTATTCAGCACTTTGATTATTTTTTCAGCATATATTCCATTATATACCATGGACCACATTTTATTTTGCCATTTCTAGTTAGTGGTCATCTATTTTGTTTCCAGTTCTTTGTTGAACTAGACAAAAACAAAAAGTGCTGCTACAAATATTTTGGTGAATACAAGGGCTTTCTTCTTATTAAATGCCTCCTAGTAGTAGGGGTAGAAACCTAATGGAATTTCTGGACATTAGGTAATGATGATGTTAGTCATTTTTTAAGTTTTGTTTTCTTTTTGCTTAGATTATTATGTTTATTGTGCTTTCCAGTTCTGGATTTGCTTATTTCACTTTGTATCAGTTCCTTTAAGTCTTTCAGTGATTTTCAGAATTGTTTGTATTTTTTGCTTTATGTGGCAAAATCATATTCTATTATGTTCTTATACCATATTTTGTTTAGTAGTATTTCTCCATTTTAACATAATCTAGTCAGTTTCAAATTCTTTGTTTCTATAAAAGTGACATATAGATAGGTAGATAGATAGATAGTACCTTTGCTTTAATCTTCAACTTTGTTAGCATATATACCTATCAGTGGAACTTTTGTATCAAATATGATGGACTTTTTCATTACTTTTAGGCATAATTTAAATTGCTTTCCAGTGTAGCTAGACAATTTACAGTTCTACCCATAATGTATCAGTATCCTTGTCTTTCTGCAACTCCATCCAGGAGTGACTAGTTCCAAAATAAAATGAAATTAAATAGGGATAAATGTAAAAGCTGTTGCTTAGGTTCAGAAAATTTACTTCACAAACACAATATGGGGGAGACATGTCAGTTTATCTGAAAAATATCTCAGGATTTTGGCAGACTGTGAACTCAGTATGACACAGCAGTATGCTATGACAACCATGAGAGCTAATTTTATCTCAGGCTACATTAAAGGAGGCATAATTTCCAGATCTAGGGAGATATTAGTCCCACTTTATTCTAACCTAATCAGACTATCTGGAGCACCATGCTTAGTATCTAGCAATGTATTTTGGAAAGAATGTTCATAACAAAAAGAGTATCTAGAAAAAGACATTTAGAATATTGAAGTACCTCGAGTGTGTGCTCGATAAGAATCTATTGAAGGAACTAAGGATATTTAACCATTATAAGAAAAGTCTTTTTTATTTAAACCCTTACCTTCTGTCTTGGAGTCAATACTTTGTATTGACTCCAAGGCAGAAGAGTGGTAAGGGCTAGGCAGTGGGGGTCAAGTGACTTGCCCGGGGTCATACAGCTAGGAAGTATCTGAGTTCAGATTTGAACCTAGGACCTCCCATCTCTAGGCCTGACTCTCAATCCACTGAGCTACCCAGCGCCCCCCCCCTTTTTTTTAAGAAACGTCTTAAGGAGATGTTAAATAAATTGCCTACAAAAAAATGAAGGGCTGCCATGTGGAAGAGGAATTAAGGATGTTTTCTTTGACTTCTGAGAGCAGAAGTTGGATCAAGTAGTAGAGGCTGCCAAATGGTAAATTCTGACTTGATATGAGAAGACACTTTCTTAGAGGATAACAAAGGATAATGGAAAAAGGAAAGATGCCCTTTAAAAGGAGGAAAAGAAAACATAGAGCTACCTAAGTTGAAGTTTAGAGTGTAGACTAGGAGGAGACATATGAAACCTGCAACAGTTTTTAGCTTGGCAGTGTATAAAACAGAAACTCCATTCATGAGTTTCCCTTTACATCTGACCCTTGTGAAGTCTTGTGAAGATATTCTAATAAATATCCCACTGTACCTCACTAGAGTCTCTATACTGTGTTCCTTAACTTCCTCTGACATTCAGGAGCCAAACAATCCCATCTTTGTTTTTTTTTTTTCCTGAGCTCATGCACATTATTAGACTATAGAACCTTTAGAGGAGTGATTGATTGACTTTTAAGGGACAGGAAAATGAGAAATTTTTAAAATTCTCCCCTCTTGCAACATAAACCCGTCCCTTTGATTTAATCACTTAAAAAGAATATTCCCCATACTTCAGTTATTTGATCATAGCAGCTAAGAATCTGTGAATTTCCAGGATCACAGAATTTGAGAGTTACAAGCAATCTTAGAAGCTATTTATGCCAAACCATCCCTGAACAAAAACCGACTGTGACAAACCCAACTAGTTGTCATACAGTATCTGGGTCTTCAATCCCCCAAGAAGGGATTCATGATTTCTTGAGGCAAGCCATTTTATTCTTGTACAGCTCTGATCTTAATAGCAGGAAGCTTATATTTGCCTCTTTATAACTTTCATACATTGCTAAACCCTTCTCCACAGGACATGGAGAGCCTGAATTTGTATGTTTACTCTTGTTTGCCCCTAGTTCTGATCTTTGAGACCAAGCAAAACAAGTATATTTCCTCTTTCATGTGACAACTTTCATAAAATTGAAAGTAGCTATCCTGACACTCCTTTTATCTTTTGTTTTCCAAGCAAAACGTGCTTAGTTCCTTCAACTGATATTTATATGACCTGAACTGAAGGCCTATCACCTGACCTCTTCTAGACACTTTAGCTTATTGATGTCCTTTTTAAACAGGGTCTTAGTATTGAACAGAATATTCCAGGTGAGACTTGATTGGGACTGTCACTCCAGTGAGACTAAATACATAAGAAATATATTTAATAATAAATAATAAAGAGGTGATACTCTTTATTCCTGGTTACTTACTGTTCTTAATGAAGCTCAAAAATCCAGTTTGGGTGCCACTAGTTTCTTTAATTCATTTATTCCAATTGTATTTCATCTTATGAATTTCAACCCAGTATTTTAAACCTATCATGACTTTTTTCTTTTAATCATGATTTTGTCATCCAATTTGTTAGCTATTCCTATGTTTTGTGTCATCTACAAATTTGATAAGTTATTAAGCGTAATTTAGTCTAATTGGAACCTTAAAAAATCATTCTCCTCGTCACAGTCTCTAATAAGTGGTCATCTGCCCTCCACTTGAGAAAAAAAAAAGTGCTTAGGAAATCAAAGCTTTCTGAGGCACCCTATTCTAGTTTGGGAAAGCTCTTGTTTTCTGATATATGAAGCCTCTGTACAGTTCTGTATAAATTCTGGGCAGCTGTGTGGTATAGTGGATAGCTACTAGACCTGGTTTCAGAAATACGACTTTCTGAGTTCAAATCAGCCCTTAGACGCTACCTACCTGAGTGAAATGGTTCACTTAACCCTGTTTGCCTGTTTCCTCATTCATAAAATGATCTGCAGAAGAAAATGGCAAATTATTTCAGTGTCTGTGCCAATAAAACCCCAAAAATCAGTCAGACATGACTGAAAAGTGAGAAACAACATACTTCAGTATAATTTCTGCCCATTAACCTTCAAATTCTATCCCCAAGACAAAGTAAGACAAGTCCAATCCTTCTTTAATGTGATATGTATGTGTGTATGTATATATTTGAATATTTTAAGACAACAAATACATTCCTGCTAACCTTTTCTAGGATTAATATCTCTAGTTCCTTTATCATTTTGTTTCCCCCTCTTTGGAACTATTCCAGTTTGGACTTATTTCAGTGTCCTTTCTAAAATGTAATATCCCAAACTAAACACAATACTGTTGATATTGTCTCACCAAACCACTTTTGAAATATTACATTCTGGAAGAAGCTGACACATAGAGTAGTTTCAGTATCTGGGAGGTTTCAAGAAGGCATAATACAATACTAGTTTGCCTTTTATTAGAATACATAAACAGGCAGCCTTCTAATACTTCTTTAAGCTACTTTCCATACCAGTAGAATATATGTTCCATGTGGGCAGGGACTGGCTCACTATCATCTTTGCATCCCCAGAACATAGGTGTTACATAGTAGGTGCCTAATCAATGCTCACCTAATTGATTGATTCCAGGTTTACCATTATCCAAGACTGGGAGTCTCTTTGTGACTCAAAAGTTCTTTTTAATATCTAGGATGTGATGATTTAAGATAGTAATTGCATAGTAGCTAGGTAGCACAGCAGATAAAGTGCCAGGCCTGGAGTTGGGAAGACCTGAGTTTAAACTTCCCCTTAGTTAGACCCTTCCTAGCTGTGTGACTCTGGGTCAGTCAGTTAACCCCATTTGTCTAGCCCTTGCCCTTTTGTCTTAGAGTATTTTCTAAGAGTGGAGGTAGGGTTTTTTTAAAAAGATAGTAATTGGAAGCTGTATATTATGGTGGAAAGAACTCTGGACTAGGTATCAGGAGACCTGACTTTTGAAGCTCCATCTCTACTATTTAATAGCTTTGTTACCTCAAGTAAGTTACTTTACCATTCTCAGTCTCAGTTTCCTTCTCTGTGAAATGGAAAAATAATACTTTTATTGCCTATTCAATAGCATATTGCTATGAGAAAATGCCTTATAAATTGAAAAATGCTATAAAATGTAAGCTCCTGTAAAATGTTCTCCTGTAAAAGGTGATCAATAGCAAGAATTATGTTGGCAAGCTCATCATTTTGAATGGCAAGCTCTTCCTCCTTTACATGTTGCCTAGGGAGGTATATTTAATTGATCAATCCCATTCTCTATAGGAGATAGACAGGTCATGGCAAATTTAAGTTACACAAATAATGGTCTAATTTCAAATTCTGAACTTTAGTAAAATATTGCTCAAAAATATAAAACTTATTGCTTGGACTGTTACTCAATATTTCTTTGCTAATGGCCCAGAAAGTAAGATGTGTGTGTGTCTGTCTGTGTGTCTGTGTGATTTAACTTGATAGATTTTCCTTTTAGATATTAGTATTTGATTTTTTAGAAATTAAAATAATATGACATCTTCTAAAATCTAGACTCAACCTATCATTATTCTAGTCTTATTTTTCATCACCTCCCTCATGTAATTTACTCCTTCAGTGATACTGGACTATTTACCTACCTTTAACTGTACCTTATGATATTTTTGATGCCTTGAATTTGCTCCTACAAATTCATTTTTCTTCCTGATAGTGTAGTGCAGTGGTAAGGACTCTGGATTTAGAAATGAATGACCTGGATTCCAATCACCATTTATAACTGTCTATTGCCTTTGGCAAATAATTCCACCTTCCAGGACTCAGTTCTATTGCATATAAACAAATCAGTTGAACTAACTTCCCTCTAAGGACTTTTCCAGCTGGAAATCTTCGAACCTCTGTGCCTTTTCTTTTTTTCTCTTCTTCCCTTTTCTTCCTCCTCCCCCAAATCCTACCCCTAAATTGAAAAGAATTGGCCATACTGCTTTGAGAAGGCTGTATGTGGTAGTAAAAGGAGCCCTGAAGTTAAGGTCAGAGTTCAGCTCATTTTGGCAAACATCACTAACTTGCCTTTTCTGCACAACTATCTTTTGTGGCACTGAGAATACAATATAAAGTAAAGCAAGTAACAATTTAATGGGGGTAGGAGGAGGATTGAGGTATGCATACCAATAACCATGCTCCTTGAGAAAGTGAGATGAATGTAAAAAGAGATTTTAGATTGCAGTGAACGGGGGAGGGATGGCAAAGGAAAAGTGAAAGAACAGGGGATGGGACACACCACAGCCATCTTCAGGAATGTGAAGAGCTGTCATGCAGATTGGAGATTAAGCTTGCTTTACCTGGTCCCTAGGGGCAGAATGAGGAGGAATGGATAGGAGTTGTAGAGAGGCAGATGTCAACTTGATTTAAGAAAAAACTTCTTAGAAATTATTCCTGTCCAAAGGTCAAATGTACTGGCTCAGTAAGTAGTGAGTTCTGGGGGAATTGCAGTTCTTCAAGCAGAGACTATATGAATTCTTGTCAGGGATTTTCAGTTGTGGGCAGAGTAAAATGATTTCTAGGGTTCAAACATTAGATTCTATGACTTTGAATCCATTTTGAGGTCTGAGAGTAGTGAAGCTTGCACATATAGATAAAAACAGAAAGCAAAAGGCATGAAAATGGGATATGGAAGAGATAATCTAGCCCTACCTGTTTACTAGCTCTGTTACCTTTCTTTTCTAGTTTCCATTTCCCTTTTCTACAAAATGAACTTTGCATTATCTGTAAGATCCCTTCCAGCTTTACTTTTTTGTGATTTTAGAGATACTATTTGATCAATAAATAAATGTTGGATATATTAAATGCCCCCTCATAAACTAGATCCTTTTCCATATAAATCCCTGAACCATCGGTTCAGATTGAGATTCCAACCTATATGCATATGATCCAGATCCCTTCATAAAACCTTTTATAAACATTTAGCTTGTAAGCTTGCATCTTAGTTTACTCTTTCTTCTCTCTCTTGCTACTTGAGTTTCCTTCTTCACTTTTCCTCGAAATACCTTCTAGGAGTGATGAATTGAAAGGAGCACACATTATATAGAAATGTATTTTATGGGGGCAGCTGGGTAGCTCAGTGCATTGAGAGCCAGGCCTAGAGACGGGAGGTCCTAGGTTCAAATCTGGCCTCAGACACTTCCTAGCTGTGTGACCCTGGGCAAGTCACTTGATCCCCATTGCCTAGCCCTTACCACTCTTCTGCCTTGGAGCCAATACACAGTAGTGACTCCAAGACAGAAAGTAAGGGTTTTTAATTAAAAAAAAAAAAAAAGAAATGTATTTTATATTTTGCTCTTAGTTACCAAGGCTATGGAGGAATTAGTTTCTATTAACCAAGTTTTTATTTGAATATGTATACATATATATATATGTATATATATATATATGTGTATGTTTATTTGTTATTCATTTGCTTTCATCATGTCTGACTCTTTGTAAACTCAATTGGAGTTTTCCTTACAAAGACAGTGGAGTGGTTTGCCATTTCCTTTTCCAATTAATTTTATAGATGAGGAAACTGAGGTAAATAGAGGAGGATGCTATTATTTTTACCCATTTAACAGAAGAAACTCTGGCCCAGAAAAGTTAAATGACTTGCTCATGCTCCCATAGCTAATAATTATCTGAGGCAAGATTCTTAGGTTTAGAAAACTTCTATTTTCCTGTCTTCAAGTCTCATACTTTATCCTCTGTACCTACTTAGTTGACCAGATATTTATCATTATTATTATTATTATCATCATTATCATCATCATTATTAAGAGTTTTAGGCTTTATGTAAGAAAAAATTACCTTTAAGTTACAACGTTGGATTTTGGTTGTTGTAGAAGGTAATGGGTTCTCTCTACCTGGAATATTCAAGTAAAGGCTGAATGAATATTAATTAGGAATGCTTTTGAAAGAATTTTTAGTCACATATGAACTTGATAGTCTGATCTCTGTGGTTCATTCCTCCTCTGAAATTCTGTCTTCCAACTATAAGTGTGGAACTGTACCACACTACCTCTGAGGGAGTCAAGAAATATAAGTTCTCATAGGGTAACTGAATTAGACTTGTTAAATGTTAAGTTTAAATAAATGACCCCTTATATTATTTTTTTAAAGCTGAGTATACTGTAGGATGAAATTGAGAGCTGCTTTGTGGTCATTTTATTTCTCCTCTAGCTGTCTCATTTAAGAACCTTTTTCATCACAGGCAGGGGAATATCTTAAGAGAGCTGTCCTCTAACATCTTTAACCACATGACCCTACATATCATTTTACTCCAGAGTTTCATGTCCAAAAGAGTGACAATAATACTTACATTTATTATCTATTCTAAAATGGTTTTGAAAAAGACATTTCATAAATCTCAAAGTTTTGCATAAATAAGTTACAATAATTAACTTTCTTTTATTATCATCTTTTTCAGGGGAATGCAGATACTTATTATTATAGCATATAGGAAAACAGATGGTATATACTTTTTCTACATGATTTTGATTTTTTCCTTTAGAGCTCTTGATTTTTAGAAATTTTTATAGTAATACCTTATTTTTCTCATTTTTATGAAGTTTGGATAGGAATTATTCTCAAACAATTCATTATCCTCCTATGTTTCTTTTATAATTAATGTTCAATATGCTGTTACATTTTGTAATTAGAGTATTGGTTTGTGAGTTTATCTTTTGTAGGATCACTAGTAGTGTCTTTCCCATAAATAATGGCAGATAGTGGGTATGATTTGTACTTCATTATGTTTCCATTTCATTTTGATTTTCTTTTCTACTAGGCCTCTAGATTTTTGAAAGCTTTTCCTTATATGTAGCTTAAGGATTATGAGCATTTAGTATGGTGGCATCTATTTGAAATATTTCAAAATCTTCATAGATCAGTGTTACATCCAGGCAACTTTGGACAGCAGTTTTATTTGTGTTCATAGTCCAGTTCTAGTATAGTTTATTTGTTGATTTCTCTTGGATCCTTTTGAGTTTGTTATGTATATTACAAAGATTTATCATTTCTTTGTTTATGAAAGATAACAAGCTTCCAGTGTGTGATTCTTACTGCCTCATCATGTTTTGCTAGGTGTTATGCAGTTACTAAATTTTTGCAACCTATGATAATGTATTAGATCCTTTCCTTGCATAAGCTCCATTAAGTAATTTCAGACTCTCTAAAGATAACCTATCTGTCATTTCTGTTGCTGATGACCCAGTCTTAAAATTGTTTCTTTAATTTGTGATCCTTTTTTAGTTTATATATTCTGAATAAAAGGCTTTCTCCCATCCATCCTCATAGAATAGAGTTGGCTCTGAAATTTTTATGATGATTATGTCTGTTGTGTACAAATTCTGGATTGTCCTAAAAAGCTGAAAAAGATTTGAATTCCGAGGGGGTCTTTAGTGGTACCCTACGGGTCTGAAAGAAGTAAATGACTTTTTTCTCACTTCAGATCTACAAAACCATAAAGCATATCCTTTCTTCCACCCAATTTCCACATTTTCCTGTGGGAATATAGTGGGAAGAGTAATAGGGTAGAAATTGTATTATTTGGGCAATTCTTATTTCCATTGTTTATTCAACATAGAATGTTAGGTAAGTTTCAGTAACTTCAGAATTTCAGTTTCTTTGTAAAATGGGATGTCATCTTTGCCCTTCCCTTCTCACAATGTTGTTATGAGAATCAAATAAGAGAATAGATGAAAAGAGTTTTATAACTGTGAACTTCTATATAAAATATCTCAACTACTGTTGCTGTTATTTCTCATTCTTAGGGTTTTTAGTGGCATTCAGATAGAAACAGGCCAGGGACCATTTAATACCCTGCTGTTATTCTTTTATATTTAATGTTCTTTGGACCTGCTATAGGTAGTTAAAATATCTACATTTTGTTATTGAATAAAAGTATTAGGCTATAAGCTTCTTCAGGAGCACCAAATGACACATATGATTATGATTTCATTTTCATCTTTTTAATGAATTAAATACGGTAAAATAATTCTGATATAAGTTACTATTCAATTATTATTATTTTATACTTAACACTCTACAAATTGTTTTGTAAGATATATAAAATAACTGCCTTTTTTGTAATTGAATAAAAGTATTCTGATGCAACCTTATTTTCTGTCAGCTCAATGAAAGTAGCTCCAATAGCAGACAGGGTGATGGAGATGATTTTTATCTCATTCTGTTCACGTTCACATTTGATTTCTTCTTTTACTTCCTTATTTGTTAAAAGTTTTTTTTTTATTCCACATAACTTGAACATTATAATTTTTCATATGGGAACATCTATTTAAAATATTATTTTAAAACAGTTTTTTTAAAAATCCACAGTTTTATTATATGCAGATAGTTATGAACAACAGTTGGTCATCAATAATGGCCCAATTCCAGTATAATTTGTTGGTTGAATTATTTTTTTTAAGTAATTGAATTTATTTCCAAGTATCTCAGTGATTCTTTCCTCTCCACTCACCATAGAAGGCATCATTCAGCAGGCAGATATTTATACAAAGATTATATCTTTCATGTTTCCTTTTTCCCATTCATTTTCTGGAGAGGAACATTCACAAGTTATTTTTCAAATATTAAATATGTAGTTGTAGATAATATTCTCTTACTTCTGCTCATTTCACTCTTCATTATCTCATATTATTCTGTTTTTTTAAAAATTAATCTGCTTTTTAAAAAACTCTTACCTTCTGTCTTAGAATCAATACTTCTAAGGAAGAAGAGTAGTAAAGGCTAGTTAATGGGGCTTAAGTGACTTGCCCAGGGTCACATTCTTAGGAAGTGTTTGAGGCCAAATTTAAACCCAGTCAATAAGCCTCTCAATCCACTGAGCCACCTCACTGCTCCCAGTTTATCCAGTGCAGTATATAATTCCATCACAATTATAAATTACCATTTGTTTAGCCATTCCTCAATAGCTGGACATTCTCTTGATTTTCACCTCTTTGCTCCTACAAAGAGAGCTGCTATAAATATTTTAGAACATATAGGTTCTTTTCCTTTTCCCCCCTAATCTTTGGAAATAGACCCAGCATTGCCATTTCTGCTGATTGAATTCTAAAGGATTTTTTGAGGTCAGTATTTGCATTATGGGGATGTCATCTTGGTCTATTATAAAGTGAGCTTATGATGTATAATTCCAGCCAGTAGGTCATGTCTTGCTAGAAATTCAGTAAGTGCTAAATATTTACTGCTTGAAGTGATGCACAGATTTTACTATTTTCTTGCACAATTTGTATTGCTCTCTAAAGCAAGGCTCCTTGAAGATAATCCTTTTGTAATTTCTGGTGACATTGACCTTGTCCAGAATTGCCATTCTAAGCCTTCAATTTTCTACAAAAATGTTACCATTTTCTCAATGTTCCTCATCAACATATTATTAGTTGAGTTTATATGAATGTCACACCTTTTGATTGCATTCTTGTACCTAAGCTATTTCATAGGCTCCATATAATGGGAAAATTCTTTTGGATGCATTCAGTAAATTTTAGCAAATCAATATTTAGGTGGGTACTTTTGTTGCCCATCACTATTACTTGAAAAAATGATGCTCATGTGTTCCAAAAGCATTTCTGTACATTTTTGCCTTTTTAAAAATAGTGTTCTGAGAATGTCCATTTTCATTATGAAGTTTTCCCTTTGCTTCTAAGGGAAAAGAGTTGTCTGTGAGTCTATGCCTTGAGTAAGTGGGAAGGAATTGCTTTACAACTGCTCAGTTTATGAATGTCAGAATGTCAGAAGGTGTACTTACCAGAGAACATTCTTTCAGGACCATGGAGAGAGCAAACCTCAGAGTTTCTACTTGTTTACAGAATTCAGCTATGTTCAGATGCACTAAATTTTAAGTGTTCTAGTTCCAGCCCCACTTTGCATTTCCCTATCTGGGTTACTTTAGGTAAGTCTGAGAGATAATGTGTGATCAAAAGATTATGAAATTTGGTGTCAGATGACTGGGTTCAGATCCCAGCTCGTCTTAATATAACCTTAAAATAACCTCGAGTCCTAGTATCTTCACTGGCAGTATGGAGATATATAATATTTCTCTCCTTCTCCCAAGTTTGGTATAATTATTAAATCAGAGAATGAATTCAAGGACTTTGTAAACTCAAAAGCCTTATATAAATGTCAGCTGCCATTATTATGCATTTTGAACCATTGATCATAGTCTGAGGTGACTGCTTCAGCTCCAAATCTCATGAACTTGTAATCTCATGAATTATCTCTTCTGACTCCTCAGAGGGGAAAGCTGGAGCCCATTGAACAGAAGGGACCTAGTTGTTTAGCAAATGAGTAACAAAGTCAGGGCTAGAAACCATATCTTTTTATATCTTCATCCAATTCTATATACACTTTCCCCATTGCTTCTATGTTTGATAGACTAAATTTGCAAACTAACATGACTTAACAGAGTGATTATACCAGTTGTATATGTTAATGTGTACTTAAACCTTTTTGTTTATCTGTGGGACTGGAGAAGTGGGGTATCTAGTCAAGCAATTAACTTGATTAGTTCAGCTGTGTATTTTTTATGTCCTATGTCCCACAAAACCAATGAATATAGCAATATGCCACTGGCCCAATTTACCAAGCCATAATGCAATTTTACAACTTTGTAATTATGGCCATGGTTGCTTGCCTTTTTATGTAATTACATAGAAACTCCCCTATTCTGACCAAGCACTTTAGATACTACTTACACTCTTTGAGCCAATGGGAGACTATATATAGTCTTCAGCTTTTAATTCATTATATTATATTGTGTATGTGAGATCTAAATAAAAGAGAACTGGTTTGGGTGGTAGGGGATCTGGGTTGAATTTCATTTCTGAGAGTATTATTTTCCTGGGTCTCAGTTTCCTTTTCCATAAAATGATGTTAGACCAAATGGCCTCTGAGAGCTCTTTTGCCTCTACATTTGTGATCCTTTGATTTTTTTTTTATTTTCAAGTCTCATATTAAAATGAATCTTATCAGAATGTACATACTTATCTGAGTACTAGATATAAGAACTATTTATATTTCCTTATATTTATGCCTGCCCTTTTTGTGATTTTGAGATTGCCATTTAAATGTTCACTCTAGTTTCAGCAAGGTCTTTTAGGCAACATTGTTCAATGGAAGGTTTGGACTAAGAGGTTGATTTAGGCACCAGTGCTGGCCAAGCATTTCCTAGATGTATGACTGAACAAAACACTTGTTTTTTCTCTAAATTTCCATTTCCTTTTCTGTGAACAGGGCATAATAATCCTTGTCCTGTGTATCCTCAGTGATATATTGAGGATCGGGAAAGTTTCACTGGGAATCAGGAGGTCTAGATTCTAGTCCTGGCTCTTTTAGGAATTTTAGTTGTTTACAGCCTGGGCAATTGCTTCTCCCTTGGTTTTCACCTCTGTGAAATTGAGTTGTTGTGTGAGATAAACTACAAGGTACCTTCCAGCTCTATGGCTAGTTAATAAATACTTATGAAGCACTTACTATGTGACAGGCACTATGCTATGTACTAGGATTCTGAAAGAGGCAAATCCTTGCTCACAGTTGGGGCAATTAGATAGCACAGTGGATAGATTACCAGGCCTGGAATAAGGCACCCTAGCTGTATGACCCTTGAGAATTATCTAGCCCTTGCTTATCTTCTGTGTTGGAACTTATACTAAGACAGAAGGTAATGTTCAAAAAAGGAGTGGGGAGCTTATAGTCTAATGGGAAGGCAACATGTAGACAACTTGGTACAAACTATATACAGTATGTTCTGAGATAATCAGTAGAGGAAGGCACTAACCTTAAGGGAGATGAGGAAATACATCCCAAAGAAGGTAATATTGGCATTTGATGGAAACCAGGGAAGTCAGGAGTCAGAAGATGAAGAGGGTGAGAATTTCATGCAAGAAGGACAGCCACTGCTAATTCTTGGAATCAAGAATTCATTGGGTGAGGAACAGCAAGGAAGCCAATGCCAGTGGAGTAAAGATTATGTGGGGATAAATGTAGGAGAGGGCCCAGATTATGTAGGGCTTTGAATGCCAAACACATTTTATATATGATCCTGAAGGTAATGGGGAGCCACTAGAATTTATTGAGTAGGGGGTTTACATGCTAAGACTTGCATTTTAGGGAGATCACTTTGGAAGCTGAGTGGAAGATGAATCACAGTGGGGCAGAGACAAGGTAAGGAGATCAATTAGCAAGCTATCATAATAGTCCAGATATAGATGAGGAAGATTTCTGCATCAGGGTGACAATTTATATAAAGTTATATAGTTTGCATATATAGTTCTTGATATTATATATATACATATATTACTAAATATACATTAATATTTTATTATATATAATATATATCTACTATATTGAAGGCTTGCATAAAATACTATTTACTCCCTTAGAGACGTTGCCCTTTTCATATAATAATCCCTCCAATGACTAAGAAAATGTTATTGGGTATAGAACAAAAATTGAGGTATTAATTTAGAGCCTAATTAACTCATTATACATATATACATACATATACATTATACATAATTACAAATAATTTTCTCACAGCAATTGAAGAAGGTAGATAGTAAAAATACTACCATTTTATAAATGGAAAAACTAAAATTATATGCACTATACCATGCAACTGTTACTCAAAAATTACATTTTTCTTCCAAACACCCTCATATACAAAAAGTCTTCTGAAGGAGTCCTTCAGGAAATAAGGAACAATAAAATAGATAGTAGAGATAAGAAAAAAATGTAACATTTATATAGTACCTACTTCGTGCTAGGAACTTTACAGATAATCACAATTGACCCTCATTGCAACGTTGAGAGGGAGATGCTGTCATCATCTCCATTTTTCAGATGAGGAAACTGAGATAAGCCAAAGCAGAGTCACATAACTTCTAAGTGTCTGAGTTTACATTTGAACTCAGGTTTTCCTAACTCTAGGTCCAGGGATCTCTATTTACCATGCCACCAGCTGTTTTGCTTCTATGAGACTGCTTCCTGCAATCTTCCTCAAATCTACCCTAATTTACAAGATATTGGTAGGGAATATTACCACTTGCTTACACTGTTTTCTACCCAAGATTCACAGAATTGCAAGACCTAAAGAAATATTCTTACTGATAATCCTTCCTTCTGTTTCTTTCCACATCATCTCTATCCATCTTCTATATACCTTCTAATAGATTTTTCTTATGAATAAGCCTATCCATGCCACTCCCTTCTTCAATAAACTCCAGTAGCTTCCTATTACCTCAAGGATTAAATATAAACTCCTGTTTGACTTTTAAACAAGTCTGTGTTGGGCCAAGCCTTCATCATTTCTTTCTTGTACTGTGTAGTAGCCTCTAGTAGTCCCTGTCTCAAAAATCTCTATCCTCCATTCAGCTTATCCCTAAATCTGAACATGTCATTCCTCTAGTTAATAAAGTCCAGTGGTTTTCTGTCCTTTCTAGAACCAAAGATAAATTCCTCTATTTGGTAGTCAAAGTCCTGCATAGCCTGGACTTCCTCCTCTCTTTTTCCTTTACTAAGAAAACTCCAGTGATTCCATATATTACCTCCAGAATCAAACCTCTGTTTGACTTTGACTTAAAGCACTTACAACCTGACCTCTTCGTACTTTTCCAGTTTTCTTGCCCTTTACTCCCTTTCATATACTCAGCGATCCAGTAAGATTATTAGCCTTTTTTAAAGTTTCTCACCCATGCCAGTCCCATCATCTGATTCCACACCTTTTCACTTTCTGTCCCCATGCCTGGAATGTTCTCTCCCCTCCCCCCCACCTCCTGGATTCCCCAGCTTCCTTTAGGCATCAGTTCAAATCCTGTTTTTGCAGGAGGTCTGTAGTGCACATCCCTCTAAGATTATTTAGTCATTTACACTATGTATGCCTTTTATGTGCATATTTTTGTTTTACCTCCAGTTTTAGAATGTAAACTCCTTGAGGCAAGGGAACTATATTTTTCCCTTGTTTCAATCCTCATTGCTTAGCACAGTGCCTAGAACATAGGAAGTGATTAAGAAATACTTGTTTCCTGACTGACTCATGCTTGCTATGTGGTACAACAATTGACCTAGCCCTCCTATTCCCTAAAGAACAGAAATGTCTTGAAACCAGAGAGAGCTTTATTTTTTGTTATGTTTCTCCAGTGCCTAAAGCAATGCCTGCTATATAATAGGCACTTACTATATGGGTTTACTGAGTCCTTAACTCTTGCCTCTCTGGCATCTCTCATATCCATATACACTCCACAGCCTGAAGATTTTGTCTCCACAAAATTCTATATCCATCCTGTCTACTCTGTGTATAGCAAGATGAAGCAGAGAGCATAAAACAAGGAGGCAGATTTGACCTTACAAATATTACTGAGATTTGATGGCATGAAAACCATTCTTGGAATATAACTGGAAAAAATCTCTTATTCAGAAGGAGCAGGATAGATAAAAGTAGGGCAGACATTATGTATTATGATGAGTATTCTAGTAGTGATCCAGAGTCATATTCCAGTAATGTGTAGATATATGTATGTATTGGTATGCCTGTGTGCATATCCCAATTAGGGGTGGGTGTATAAAGGAAAAAGTCCAAATTGCTTAACCTAGTATTTCAGGTCATCCTTACTGAATGAATGAAACTCATTTATTAAGCCTTTTTATGTACCAAGGACTAACAATAAAAATATAAATATAAATATAAAAATATAAATATAAAGCCAGTTAAAAACCCTGTCCTTCAGTAGCTTACAGTTTATTGAATAGGCTGTGTCTTGGTTGGTATGATGAAAAGAGAAGGGAGTTAAATTTTGTAAAATCAAAAAGATGACAAGTAGAACAATAAGACAGACACTTGATATATTCTTTGCAGAGCTAATATTAGTGTTGGTTTGGATGCTTTACTCAGAAAAAGAGATCAAAATGGGAACAGTGAACAGAGGAAAACAGCTGGAGAAATAGCCTGAGTGAAGAGAGCCTGAAGTGTCCCAGAGAGGGCAGAGCTGAATTAACTAGTTCTCTACCTTCCACACCCTCCCAAGCATAATCTCTAGTGGTTTAGTTGTAGAGCGGAGGAACAGCAGCCTTGGTGTGCTTGTAGACAGACAGAAAATGTAGATTCAGCTTTCAGTATCTTATTTCTCATTACTCCCATGTTTATCATTTAGTAATTGTATGACTTGGAACAAATCACCTTGCCTTCCTGGCTTTCATTTTCTTCCTCTATCTTGTTATTTTGTTTTGGGCACTGGGTCTCTTAGCTCCCTGAGTCTGGAAATACAGAGACCGTCACAAGCTGGAACTCCATATTTATTGGTGTGGTACTGGAACTGTAACCTGCTCCATTTTTCTGATCTGGGCATCTCTCCTTAAGCAGCCTGATGCCTACTCTCTTCCCTGTTCACAGGGGTTTACCACATTAGCACTGGATTTAGTATCCATTCAATCAGTGTGAGCCCTACCATAACTTTGAACTCCTGAACTCAAGTAATGCACCAACTTCAGTTTCCCCAGTAACAAGGACTATAGGCATTCAGCATTTTACCCACCTTCTTTATCTGCCAAGTAAGAAGATTGAACTACGTGATGTTGATGGGTTTTTCTAAGTATAACATATGATTTAGAGTTCATGTTTAATTGTACCTTTCTATGAATGTTGTATGAGTTACAAGTAACTTAAATTTTTTACATGTCAATACAATTTTAGTAATTATTTTCTAAAATTCTACAAAATATATTCCAATCCTCCCTGCTCTCCCCACTCCTTTTATATGATATAGGTTGTATATGTGCTGTCTTGCAATACACATTTCCATATTCACCATGATGTAAAAGAAGACACATATTGTTTACACTAGAAAAAAATTCATGGAATAGATAAAGTAAAGAATGATATGCTTCAATTGGCATTTAGATGCCATCAGTAACTTCTATGGTGGTGAATAGCCTTTTTCATCATAAATCTCTTGGAGTTGTCCTGGATTTTGCATTGCTGATAATAGAGAAGTCATTCACAGTTGATCATTGTACATTATCCTGTTATTACATACAACATTCTCCTTGTTCTGCTCATTTCACTTTATATCACTTCATTTAAATTTTTCTAGGTTTTTTGGTGATCTTCTTGTTTGTTACTTCTTATGGATATATAATATTCCGTTGCAATTATATACCACAATTTGTTCAGCCAAGCCCTTCCCAAAATTGATGGACATCCCTTCAGTACTAATAAATTTCACAAGTTCTGACCACCCAGTCCTGTCTTGCCTGTGTTGCAACATAATCTAACAAGAAAATCTATAGATGATTGTATAGAACCTTATGCTACATACATTTATTTTACTTATACCAAATAAATTATAGAATAATTACAAGCAAATTATTACAAGGAATATAAGAACCCAGAATTCCTTATACTGCAGGGGACCTTAGAACATAGAATATCAAAGCTAGAAGGGACCTGAGAGTCTGACCTCTCATTTTATAGATGAGGTAATCAAAACTCAGAGAGGCTTATTAAATAGTTGCCCAAAGTTAAACAGCATTTTAATGACTAATTATGAGTTACAGTCCAGGTTCCTGAATCCAAGACTAGTGAGTTTAATTGTGCCACACTGCTTGTTTTTTACATGTATACTTCTCCAGAATTTCTTCAGATTCCTCGGTGAGTTTAGCTTATGGCAACTGCATTTTTAAAGTCTCTTCACTAACTGTTAGATTTCCTCATAAGCACAACAATGATGGTGCCATCTGGAAGCAGACATGTAACACCAGAGGTAGCCTGCATCCTAAGGACTCTGTGTTTCTGGACACCATGTGCTGTTACCAAGTAAATCAGTAAAATGTAGGTGTTTTGACACATTCCAAAGACACCTTGCTAATTGGAAACAATGACCAATGTATCTATTTTTATAACAGTAACAGAGTGACTGTATTTGTCTTTTCCCTCTGCCTTTTTTTTTCTTTTCTGAGTTCGGTAAATAAAAGCCTTTGTCTCTCTCTCTTTTAAATACTCTATTCCTTTGGTGGATTTTGGGGAAAGGAATGGGGCACTTTTTAAAACTTGTGCCAGACACTGTACTAAGCCCTTTATAAACATTATTTCATTTGCTCCTTACAACAGTCATGGGAGGTAGGTATTGTTAGAGTATTCTTTCTTATAGCTGAGGTTACTGAGGTCAGTAGGGTTTAAATGACTTGCCCATGGTCATATAGCTAGTAAGGGTCTAAGGCTGCATTTGAATTTAGACTACAGATCTAGACATGACTGAACATTCAGTAAGACCCCTGTACTCTCAATTCATCAGGGAAAAGTCAAGATTTGGCTAATCCTCATCACTTTCTGAGCTCCTGAAATATATGGTGGAAGAAAGGAATGGGAGAATTGAAAGGTTGGTGTATCCGGAAACCTGCAGCTTTCAACAATGCTATTTTAGGCATCCCTTTGGACTTGCTTTTTATAGCTCTTGAGCAAAAGAACTTTTGGTTCTTAATAGTTATAACAAATAATTAATATCAACTATATCTCACCTTGGAATTTGCCACTAATATTTCTATTTCTTATTGTATGATGAGTACCTTGAAAGTTAAAGCTGGTCATAAGAACAATGGGGGAAAATGAAATCCCAGATGTTTATATTATCTTAGTCTTATTTTTACATTCTATATGTATATATACTATATCATTATATAGTATATCTTTATGTACTATATTATATATTTATGCATATATATAATACTGCATCCTCTGATAAGGAATAATAGTTCTGAATTTACTTTCAGTATTACAATTTAAAAAGCAGTTTCTGTATCACAACTACAAAGAGAATCTTTCCAAAATGAACATAGTAATTCCATATCACTGGTTGTAAACCACCTGTCCATCTTTATATTGTTCTACTTCACCTTGCCTACAGTGCTGCATTCCATTCACATGGGCCACTCTCCATTCCCTCTTGTCATATTGTCCTCTTACATCTCATTACCTTTGTTCATGGTCTTCCATGTTCATCTAGACTTCACCTTCTTATTTCCTTCTTTTGAGAATTAGTTTGGATGCCAGAGTTTCCTTATAGCCTTCTCTGATGCAGTCCACAACAACCTCTTTCTCAGTTCTCTGTATAAGCCTCTCTTGGGCATTGGTCAGCAAGTAGCACAGTGGATAGAGTGCTAGACTGATATCGGGAAGATCAAAGTTTAAATCTCACCTCAGACACTTAACAGCTATGAGATTTCAGACAAGTCATATAACTTCTCTTAACTTCTTTTTTCTCCTTTGCAAAATGGGGATAAATATAAAACCTATCTTTCAGTGTTGTTATGAGTCTAAAATGATATAACATGTAAGGCACTTTTTAAAACTTTAAAACACAATTTAAATATACTGACTTATTATTACTATACATATTATAGTTACTGGTGCAACTAGGAGATATAGTGGAAACAATATGAGGTGTGAAGTCATGAAGACTCATCTTCCTGAGTTAAAATCCTGCCTCAGATACTTCTAAGCAGGTGACCCTGGACCAATCATTTAACTCTGTTTGCTTCTGTTTCCTTACCTATAAAATGAGCTAGGGAAGGAAATAGTAAACCATTTCAGCACCTTTATCAAGAAAACCACAAATGGGGTTACAAAGAATCAGACATAATTGAAAATGACCACAATATTATAGCTACTGTCCTTCCCTTTATCTTGTAGGTATCTTAAGAGCCAGGATGCTCTAGATTTATAGACATTAGACTAGAAATGGGCATCATCATTGTGATAATAGTTATAGTTGGTATTTATATGCAGTAAGATTTGCAAAGGGATTTAAAATGTTATCTCATTTGATCATTACAACTATATTGAAAGATAGGTCCTCTTGTTAGTCCCATTTTGCTGATAAGGAAATCAAGTCATATTAAATGAATTACCTATGGTCACACAGTAAGTATCTGGGTCTGGATTTAAACTGAGGCCTTCCTGATTCAAGGGTAAAGGCACAATCATAATGCAACCTACATGCTTGTTTTAGAGGTCATCTTATTCTCCAATCCAAACTATATTTGAAACCTTATTTCTCTATATAAAACTTCCCACATGTGGTCTTCCAAACTCTTCCTAAAGATTTCTAATGACAAGGAAATCACAATCTCTTGAGAGAACCTGTTCAATAGTTGGACAATTCTGTGAGAAGTTCTTTGAGCTGAATTTTGTCTCCCTGTAGTTATACCTATTAGTTATAATTCTGCCTTCTGAGCCCAACAGAAGTCTAATCCCTCTAGGATAGCTTTTCAACATTAAAAGGAAGTGAACACATTATCCTAAAGTCTTCCCTTTTCCAGGTTAGGCATCCCTGCTTGCTTCAGCTAATCCTCATTTGACATAAGTTTTTAGTTCTTTTACTATCCTAGATATCCTCCTTTGAAAATTTATCAATATTCTTCCCAAAATATAATACTTAGATCTCCTTACAACACTCTGAACTTATTCATACTACAGCAAAAGACAATAGACTATTACCTACCTTGGTCTGGACAATTTGCTTATCTTCAAATAACTTAAAATCACATGAGCTTATATGGCTACTACATCACAGTTAATTTTTATTATCATATGAAACTTTTAGTCCATTTAGAACCATTACTCTTGTCTAGCCATGTCCTTCTTATCTAATAGCAGAGCATTTTTTGACTGATGTGCTTTATCTTTATTAAATTCTCTATTATTAGATTTGTTCCTTAACCTAGTCATATTTGAATCCTGTTTCTGTCATTCAACATATAAGCTATCCCTCTTAGCTTCATGTCATCTGCAGATTGAAAGGCATACCATCTGTGTTTTCATCCAAGTCATTGATAAAATATGTTGAAAAGAAGAAGTCTGAGTACTAAGCTCTGCCTTAGTTATCAACTGTCCATGACCTTTATAGAATGTTTCAGCAGAAAATGTCATCAATGAACATTTATTTCTTCTCTTTCATTTTAAAGACAAAGAAATTGAGGACCAGAGTAAATTGTTGAATTGTTCCATGGCCACATAATTAAAATCAAAATTCTATATGCTCTCAGTTATCCCGATTATTCATCTCCTCCCCTTTATGATAGATTTTTAATTGCTGTATAATTTCATTTTTGAAAATATACATTCACCAAATTAGGATCAGTGTCTAACATACCCTGTCATCCTTTGGTCTTTCCATAAAACATCTCCCCATTACATTAGTAGTCTTCATCTGTCATTAATTCTAGGTTGATATTCTAGCTTTTCTTTTTCCCTCTATCAATACATGACTTTTGTTATTCTTCAGGCATTTCAATCACGTCTGGCTCTTTGTGACCCCATTTGGTGTTTTTTTGGCAAAGACACTGGAATGGTTTGCCATTGCTTACTCCAACTCATTTTACAGATGAGGAAACTGAGGCAAACAGTATAATCTTACTTGCGGCTCATATAACTAGTAAGTGTCTGAGGCCAGATTTGAACTCAGGAAGATTAGCCTTCCTGACTCTACACCCAGCATTCTATCCACTGCACCACTTAGCTACCCCCAATACATGACTAGCTCACCTCTTCTAGTGATATGTTGCTGATAGTCCCTGATAGTAAAAATTCTTCACATAATTCATCTGTAATAATTTACAATTTTATTACATTGAGTTACTCCAAATACTGATTCTAATGATATTGTAAAATTCCCTGTCCACTACAATAAAATTTTGATATATTCAGAGAAACTAAAAACAGAACAGACACTTTACATTACTTAAGCTTGTATCTCTCTCAGTACTTGGCCAGTTGCTATACACCTAGCATTCATCGTAATAATATCACTGTATTAATAACTGAGTTAATAGAGGCAGAATGAGGCAAAGAAACAGAGATGAAGTCTACAGATGGACCTTTTCAGTTTCTCTTCTGGTATTGAAAATACTTTAAAATTTGTAATATGTATAAATGTTGTAAAAACTAATATTGATCACTTGGATTAATATTATCCTTTGTGTACCTTTTTAAGTTCATATGACAGATTCTCAAAGTAATGTATTCCAAAGGATACATAAATAGTAAGTTGTCAGTTTGCCTCAACTTCACAGTTGAAGTTCAAAAAAAAGTGGATTATTTATTAATAATAATGATACCTATGAATTTATGGTATTGTTGTTTTTGTTATCCTTCTTCAAGTCAGTTTCATCCATTGACAAAGATTACAACCTCTCCATGACTTAATAAATTCAATTCAATTGAATTCTACAAACACTTGTTAAATTCCTACAAACTTATAAAGAATCATGTTAGGTTTTGTAACACAAAGAGCCATAGGTAATATTTTTGACAAAAACAACTCATGAGGTATGTGGAACGAGGGCCTACATCAATTGAAGTTGAAGTAGAGTTTCCACAATGGACAACTGTCTGTTGACAGTTGAATACAATTTATTGCGAATATCTGACCTATTAGTGTCATCTATTACAAAGGAGCAAGGACCTCAGGGCCTTAATATACTTGAAGAAGTTGGTGATATGAAAAACTGAAACAAAAACAGGTAAGATTCCATGTTGCTTAAGGAAAATTAAAAACCCACAAATAGTAATAGAAAATAGAAGGTGGGAAACACATAAGAAGAATATAGGATTCTTTGAGATGTGATGAGCTAGAGGTTTCTTAGAGGAGCTTACATGAGAGTGGAATCTTAAAGAATGGTGAGAATGAGATTACGCACTTGAACATTTAAATTTTTGTTTAAAAAGAAGGAAGGAATATAAATAGCTTATATTTCTGTAGTAAACTTATAGGTTTGAGAAAGGGGTTGTGACTTTTTTTTTAGTTATTTGTTTGTTACATTTAAGTTCCCAAGTGTCTCCATCCCTTTCTTCCCCCCCCCCCCATAGAGATGGCATCATTTGAATATATATAAACATGTCTGTGTATACACGTGTACAAACATACATATGTGTGTGATTTATATTTCTATTTATCATTTTTTCTTAGGTGGACTTTCAAAGTTTTTCCTCAAATAGTATTTCTGTTGCTAGTTCTACTCATTTTACTCTTCATAATTTCATGTAGGTCTTTAAAAAATCGACCTGCTGGTCATTTCTTACCACACAGTAATATTTTATCAAAACAATATGCCATAGCTTGTGTACCCATTCCCCAATTCATGGGCATCCTGTTACTTTTTTCTTAATTATGCCATAAGGAAACATCAGATCTGGGTCTTGACCCCAACCTTCTAGATTCCAAGTCCAGGGCTTCCCCCCCCCCCCTTCCCACAGCCCTTCAAGTTAAGACACTGAATATATTTGTCTGTTTTCCCTTTTCTTAAAAGCTAGAGGGTGCAGCTGAGTAGCTCAGTGGATTGAGAGCCAGGCCTAGAAACTGGAGGTCCTGGGTTCAAATTGACCTCAAACACTTCCCAGCTGTGTGACCCTGGGCAAGTCTCTTGACCCCCAATGCTTAGCCCTTTCCACTCTTCTGCCATGGAACCAATACACAGTATTGACTCCAAGACGGAGGGTAAGAGTGTAAAAAATTAAAATTAAAAAAAAAGCTAGAACCAGGAAGACATTGTACATAGTAACAGCAATATTGTGAAATGATCAACTGTGATAAATGTAGCTATTATTGGCAATACAATGATCCAGGAGGAACTTATGACAAAGAATACTATTCACTTGGAGAGAAGGAATCTTGGGAGTCAGAATGCAGATGAACACATGTGACTTTTCAATTGTTTATTTGGGGTTTTGTCCTGGGGTTTTTGTTTTATAAGATAACTCACTTAGAAAAATGAACAATATGGAATTATGTTTTGCATGATAACACATGTATTACCCAGATTGAATTGCCTACCAGCACCAGGAGAGGGAAAGGGAGGGGAGGGAGGGAAATAAGTTCAATCATAAAACTTAGGGAAACTTGTGTGGAGATTGGTCATTTCATGTAATTGGTAAAATATGTATATACATATATACATGCATATATATATACATATATATTATTTTTAAGCAACTAATATTTGATCAGTGAGCCCTCAGCTTTTCTTCTCACACCAGATGGACTGGCTGTTACAGTTATGCCTTAATTCGCTTGACCTCCTTCTTGGGGTATTTTCAAGTAATTCTCACTGTACCACAATTACAGATTTTCCTCTATGGTGTTCCTAACCAGTGTTACCTTTCCTCTGCTAGAAAACATACAGTGTTCTGAAACTCGTTTTATAGAATTCATTCTCTTTGAGATAGCTCCAATTCTTAGGATGTTTACTACTGATTTCCTTGTTTAACGTCCATATATCAGATAACAATCAGTTTCTATGTCATAGTCATATGTTAAAGAAGTTGAAGGTAGTTGTCTAGTTATTAGTGAAGAGATCGGGATTCTAATCTCAGTACTTCCAGTGACTTGCTGTGTAGTCACAAGCAGTTTATTTGCCTTCCGTAGATCTTAGTTTTCTCATTTTTAAAATAAGGGGCTTTTGCTCAATGATATACAGAGATCCTTTCAACTCTAAGATTCTATACTTCTGTTACAATGTGTATCCTTAGGCACCAACTGCCCATGGGGACAAAAGAAATAATAACTTTCTGATTTGGGGAAAATCTCTTTCCTTGCCTATGACTTGGCTTCTACATGAGTAAAAAGGGCATGGGGTGGATCAGAAGTTTCTAAAGAAGGTAATAGTGCCCCCAAATCTTCTGTCTGATTTTACAGTAACCTCATTGCTATAGCATCAAACCAGCCTAGTCTGAGATGATGATCGCATTGCCTTCAGAGGCTGTTTTCCTACTTGTGAATTATTCTATTGTTCCCATAAACTAGATCTTTCCCTTGATTTTTGGAAAGGCTATGCATGGACATGGGTGCTTAATGGTATTGCTGTAGATTTCATGTGGCATATCTAGAGGCAGCACAATATGGTAAAAGAAACACTTGTCGTGACCCAGGTTTCAATGCTAGCTAGCTCTGCCATTTATTGGCTATGTTACTCTGGAGGAGTCATACAAGCTTTCTGAATTTCATTTTCCTTATCCATAAAGTGGGGATGAGATTTTCACTCCATACTTCATAGGTTTGTCATAAGGAAAGCAATTTGCAAACTTTAAAGCCCTAGAGAAATGTGAACTCTTAGTAGATTGATAGCACTATTAATATTCATGTAGATTGTCTGCTTTTAAGCTACGTGATTAATGATTTTTAAAGTTGGAAAGTGATTTTGTAGATTATCAAACATAGGAGGCAAGAACTAAAAGGGACCTTACAAATCATCTGGTTTAGCCTCATCATTTGATAGCTGAGAAAACTGAGGGTCACCAGCAGCCAGGGACTTGACCAAGGTCACAAAACAGCAGAGGAAGAATTTCAACCCTGGTCTTCTCTTTTCCATGTCAGATTCTTTTCCCCTTGCACCGATTGCTCACAAGAGACACTCTACTTTCTATAAGGAAACAGGAAGGAATTTTCTGATAGTACATTTTTGTAATACTTAAGTTGTTACATTAGCACTTGAGACACGTGTATTACAAGTATCTAAACCTAATTTCTGCTTCTGAATGCTTGCTGTTCACATTTATGACTTCTTCTATTATGAACTTGCTTAAGTGAGCCCTATTTGTAATAATATGTATAATTACAGAAAGATATATGATGTGCCAGAAAGGAAGCCAGCATGAACCCATTGCACATAGAGAAATTCATTGGTTTTATTTAACACAGAGTAACAGTTTATGTGGTTTATTAAGAGAACCTAATCCCTCATTTTTTATTATTGTTAAAGAGTCATTATGTTGTCTGGATACAAACAGAAAAGTGGCTTCCTCTTGGTCCAATTCCTGTTTTTTAATTGTAGAATATCAGAACAGGACTTCAGAAAAAGAGATAGCCAGTACATTGGCACATTTCTTCCAGTTAAATTTGATAAACATTGCAATACAGTCAAAATAGGACTGAACACCAAGTTCTGGAATTAGGAAAAATGTCATGTGAACTTTGAAAAATTATTAATTATGAATTTGAACAAGCCACTTGCCTGTGAATGCCACTTTCCTCATCTGGGGGTAATCCTCAAATGGGGATAATGATATACCCCCTAGCTCAGAGGACTATGTTGAGAAAAAAAAACATTTTTAAACTCTTAATGTATTATATAAAAGGCATTTTACAGTATTATATAAGTGTTATTACTTATTAAACAACCAATATGTGCCACGAACTCTGTATGATAGAATTAGGAGTGAAATGAAAGCCTGCCCTCAAGGAGCATACCTAATGCTGCCATCAATTAGAATAAGTCATGTATGCAGCTAAATAAAATACAAAGTAGGTTGTAATGAAAGCAAAGGAAACATTATTTCCAGTTTGATGAAGATCAAGAACATTTACAGAAAGCAGTTGGCATCTGAACCTCATTGGAAGATAAGGATTCTGGAAAGCAGTGATGAGGAAAATGTGTTAAGATGTCCTCCTACCCCAGTTTTCCTTGAGTATACTTAGGCATATGACAGGGAAATGACCTATGAAGACTAAGAAGGTCTGGGAGCAAAGGTATCTGGAAGTCCAAGAACTAGAATGTAGAGGCTGGCTCATCCTTTCAGGGCATACATAGAGATTTGGTGAGTTTTCTCCTTCTTGTGGTGTGGATGCCTTTTATTTGACTTCAGAGCCAGAAATGCAAGTGCACCCAAAAGTCCTTAAGGGAGAAACTTGCTGTTTTTAAAATTTTTTGTTTTGTTTGTTTTTTTACTCCTGGACTTGGGATGGAAAAATGACTGAGCTCTGTAGGGCCAGTGGAAGATGGATGTTTTTTTTTTGCCCCAGGCCACCCTGCAATTGAACACATTGCCCCTTAGAAAGGCCTGTATTTAGAATGGGGCTCCTACTGTTTGACTCTATTTTCCTTTGTTAAATGGACTTCTGAGACATCCAGAAGTTGAAAGCGTTTGCCAGGAACTCAGCCTGGTGAGGAAAAATAACCCAAAGGAATGAACTCTATGATCTAGCCCACCAGTGAATGTAGCAAACCAAGAGGTTGTGTCCTGCCAGGAAGGAAATTGTTCCAACCACTGATGATGCCAAATTTGGGAAGTGAACTTGGTGTGAATGCTTTAAGTCTGAGTCTGTCCTTCTCAAGGCTGGAAGTGGCAGGGGAAGTTTATTCCTGGTTTGTGCACTACTGTTGTCATTGTATTTTCTCAAGAAATATCTCTTTGTAAAAGCTAATTTATGTTAACTGATTAAATTGTTAGTTAACCAGTGGTATGGATGATATTGAAATATTAATTGACACTGACATTTTTTTTGGAGGGGGAAGAGATTACTGGAATTGAAGCTTAAGCCAGTAACATTACAAAAAACTCCATAATCTTTTTAGGGTTACCACTAGACCCTGAAGAGAAGATAAAGGTAGCTAATTCCTCTCCAGGCTCTGCTCCAGATCTTTTGCACTCTCTCTACTATGTCACACCAGCCTTCTCACCCTAAAAGTTCATTTCATCCCTGTGCTTCCTTTCTCTGACTCATCAGTTCCTCCCATAACCTCCATTTTAAGGCAAGCCAGCCATGCCTTCATTCTTTTCCAGTCTTCACTCTTGACTCTACTTCTGACTCCCTGGACTTTCTCCAACATGTTCTCACATTGATGACTTTTTACTTTTTAGTTCCTTTTTGTTTTCTTCTCCCATTAGAAAGTAAGGTCCTCTTAATGCACTGCTGGTGGAGTTGTGAACTGATCCAACCATTCTGGAGGGCAATTTGGAACTATGCCCAAAGGGCACTAAAAGACTGTCTGCCCTTTGATCCAGCCATAGCACTGCTGGGTCTGTACCCCAAAGAGATAATAAGGAAAAATACTTGTAGAAGAATATTCATAGCTGCACTCTTTGTGGTGGCCAAAAATTGGAAAATGAGGGGATGCCCTTCAATTGGGGAATGGCTGAACAAATTGTGGTATGTGTTGGTGAGGGGATACTATTGTGCTTAAAGGAATAATAAAGTGGAGGAATTCCATGTGAACTGGAACTCCAGGAAGTGATGCAGAATGAGAGGAACAGAACCAGGAGAACATTGTACACAGAGACTGATACACTGTGGTATAATCAAATATAACAGACTTCTCCGTTAGTGGCAGTGCAGTGATCCTGAACAACTTGGAGGGATCTATGAGAAAGAACACTATCCACATTCAGAGGAAAAACTGTGGGAGTAGAAGCACAGAAGAAAAACCACTGCTTGATTACATGGGTCAAGGAGATATGATTGGGGATGTAGACGCTAAATGAACATCCTAGTGCAAACATCAACAGCATGGAAATAGGTTCTGATCAAGAACACATGTAATACCCAGTGGAATTGTGTGTCAGCAGTGGGAGGGGGGGAGGGAGGAATAAAATGATTTTTGTAACCAATGAATAATGTTCTAAATTGACTAAATTAAAAAAAAGAAAGAAAGAAATCCTTCTACAAAAGTATAAAATCAGCAGGGAGAGAGAATTCACTACCTCCCAAGACAGTCCACTAAGTTTTTGAATAGCTTTTTAGTAAATTCTTCCTTACATCAAACCTATTTTTGGCTCATTCCACCTTGCACCAATTTCTCCAGGTCCTTCCTTCTGAAACCAAGAAAAATAAGTTTTTGGCATCACTGATATGTGGCATCCTTTCAAATACTTTAAGTGAGCTCTAAGTCTTCTCTTTCAATTGGATAAACTTCCAGGTTCCTTTAATGAATCATTCCATCATACTTTTCAAGGCTCTTTACCCTAATGATTACTGTCTTCTGGAAGCACTCCAGCTTATCTCCAAAAATATTTTGCCCATTGGGACACTAATGCATTGTTGGTAGAGTTGTGGATTGATCCTACCATTCTGGAAGACAATTTGGAATTATGCCCAAAGGACTTTAAAAGAATACCTGCCCTTTGATCCAGTAATACCACTATTAGGTTTGCATCCCAACGAGATAATAAAAAGCATTGTACAAAAATATTTATAGCCATGTTCCTTGTGTTGGCAAAAAATTGGAAAATAAGGGGGTGTCCATTGATTGGTGAATGGCTGAACAAATTGTGGTATATGATGGTGATGGAATACTATTTTGCCATAAGGAATGATGAACTGCTTCATTTGTATATGAATTGGAATGACCTCCATGAACTGATGCAGATGGAAATGAGCAGAACCAGGAGAACATACAAAGCAACTGAAACACTGTGAGACAAAGAAATGTAATAGACCTTGCTACTAATAGCAATGCAATAATCCAGGATAATCCCAAGGGACTTAAGAGAGAGAATGCTATCCACATTGAGAGAAAGAACTGTGGGAAAAGAAATGCAGAAAAAAAGCATTTGATTTATCACTTGCTTATATGAGTATATGATTTGGTGTATTGATTTTAAAAGATTACTCTATTACAAAAAATGATTAATATGGAAATAGTACCAAGTGATAGCACATGTATAACCCAGTGCAATTGTTTGTCAGTTCCAGGAGGGGAGGAAGGAAGAGGTGAGGGAGAAAAAATGAATCATGTAACCATGGAAAAATATTTTAAAATGTAAAAAAATGTTTTGCCCAGAAAAAAAAAAGAAAGTAAGGTCCTTCAGGGCAAAGACAGTCTTTATGCTTATATCTGTATTTCCTTCACTTAGCACAGTGTCTATTACATATTAAGTGCTTAAGTGATGCTTATTTACTTGATTTGACCAAGATCTGGGTACTGCTACTGTGAATTGAGATAAATACTACATAGACTAGAGTCAGGAAGACCTCAGTTCAAATTTGGCTTCAGACACTGATTAGCTGTGTGACCCTGCACAAGTCATTACCTCTGTTTACTTCAGTTTTCTCAGCTGTAAAATGAAGAATTAACAAGTCACCTCACAGGATTATTGTGAGGATAAAATAAAATAACATTTGTAAAGTGCTTTAGCACAATGCCAGGCACATTGTAGGCACTTTATAAATGTTTATTTCCTTCCTCCAGTCCTGCACCTTGTGATTTGGTGTAGTTGTGCAAGGCATCAACAGAGAATGAACCCATACTAATTATCATATTCAGAATATTGTATATATTTCCTGATTTTTTAATTTCCTTGTTATTGATTTTCTCTCTCTTAATTCTAATTCTAGTAATTCATGTTTTATGTGTTTTGAGGGGAAAGATTTATCAGTAGCTTTCGATTTTATTAGTTTTTTAAAATCATAGAATCACAGAATTTGAGTTTTGAAAGGGACACCTCAACCAACCCATAAAGATCTCTCTGAACAACTTATTTTTGTATTTGTTAGTCGAATTTTTTTAATTACCTTTTCTATGTGCTTATTTTGACATTGTTTTTCATTATTCTTCCTACTGTTTGTAGACATATTGCTTTGTTACTTTTACAGGGACTTCAGATATAGATTAATGTTTATTTTTCTTATTTCTCTTTATTGATATTTACAAATATTTGTCTTTCTCTGAGAAATGTGTGAAAATTGTATTTGGCTCTCCCCTGATTGTAACAATGAATGTATTTAGCTCTTCTTTGATTTTGAAGATTAAATTGTAATCCCCTTTCTATTTTTAGATTTTAATCCCCAAAGTGTAAACACAGTATTAAAAGTAGACCTACCCCTTTTAACCACAAAAAGGTATGAACTAACCACAAAAGGTGTGAACATCCATTTCATACATTGAGTGTGAGGTCTGTGACCCATGTGTGAAAGAGTGGGCAGTCCTGGAGAGGAGTGTCTGCTGAGATTGGTGAACATAAAAATTAGGGGAGGTGACATAAGAGAAAAGGGTCTTTAAATAGTAGAAACAGAGACACACTGGAATATATCAATCAGTCACTTGGAGCTGGAGGGAAGACAGACACTTGAGGAGAGACTGGAAGACAGACACTGGGACTTGGAGTGAAGACACTTGGCTGTGGAACTGAACCCCTGGAGGAGCTCATGCAGGAGACCTCAGACTACTTTGCTTTTAGACAGTCACCATAGTGAGTGTAAGGCTGACTTAGTTCCTTGCCCTTTCTGGAGGTGTGAACCTCTGAGAACGGCCCATTGTCTTGAGACTCCTTTCCCCTGACTGGTGCCTTAGAATTTCTACCTGGCTCAGAGGAAGCCAGAGTTTTCTCCCTCTCTCTCTCCCCTTTTCTCTCTTCCTTAATATCTTAGACTCTATTGTAAAAATAAATTATCATAATGGGATTTAGAAATTAAATCCCTAGCGGCCACCAATTAAATATTCAGTCCAACCCATAATTAACAAACGTTTTGGCTTCATGCCTTAATATGTGGTTGTATTTTCATTGGTGTTTTTTTTGGGGGGCGGGTTCTTCTCAGATGTAACTGTTAGTTTAAATATTTTTCATTTCAATGTGATTGGGTATTTTTATATTTTTATCATTTATTTTTATTTCCCTGTGGTCTAATTAATAGTATATAAAATGTCTGCTTTTTCATGTTTGTTGAGAACTCTTTATATAGAACCCTAGTTTTCCTTAACTTTAATTTACCCATCTTTAAAGCGACATGGAGAAGCAAGTGTTGAAGGGATCCTCAATCAGCTGGTCCTGGAGCATCTCCAGTTGGCTCCTTTGCAGTGGGGTGAGTAATATCTGAAGGATAAAGTAGTTTTCTTGGATAAACTTTGTTTCCTTAACATAATAATCAATCATTTAAAGGTTAGTTGTTGGAGAAACCACAAATATTCAAATAACATTGCCTAGAAACCTTTACAGTGGAAGAAGCTACCAGAAGATAATTTTGTTACATTTGGGTCTGAATTGTGCTAAGTAAGTGTATTGACTGAACAAAGAAAAGTCTTCATTTCAACTTGGTTTGAGCCTTTTACCTCTTTCACCTACCTTAGTGTTTTAAAGGTGCTAACTTTGGATGAAATTTAGTTTGCTACTTAAAAACACACACACACACACACACACACACACACACACACACACACAGGTTTGTGGTTTAGAGTTTACTCTTGAAACAAAAAGGCATGTGACCATTTTTCAGTAAGACTATATTCTGGATATGGTAGTGGTGTTCAATACAGTGTGATATGTGGGTAGTATATCCTGAGCAATGGGATTGTGTTGAATGAAGCCTGCAACAAGTAATCTCAGAAGGATCAAGTATCTTCACTTAGATTCAGAACCATTAGTCATAGCTTCTTAAGCTTAAATCAGATTAGAATAAACAAGGCCCCTTTTTCACTTTTATGAGCAGATGCAAAAGCACCTATTTTGAAAGTGCCTTGAATAAGAATTTACAGCCCAGAAAAGTTTAACTTTTTCATCATCATTCATTATCATTAACCTTTTATTTAAAGGTTTGCTTTGTGGCATAACATGTAAAAACAGATAGTCTGGTCTGTTTTTTCTAAGTGTCCTGTTTTTGTTTTTGTTTTTTTAAGAAAGAACATATCACATTGCTTTGATGTCAGGGTAATTCTAGGTGTATTCATTTGGCATGATGCTGTTACAGCATGAACCTGTTTTAGATCAAATCTCTTAACTTGTATTGTTTAATAAAAAAGAAAGAAAAAACTCAGAACACAAGGAGATAAATTATTGTCCTTTCCCTACGGTCTAATGAATAAAATTTGTCTACTCCATTGGAAAGCCTGAAGAAACACTCCTCCAGTTATACCCTTGACAGTGCCACCTGCAACTCCACCCTGGCCTCTTCTAGTATCTTTTTCTGAGATGGAGGAACCCATCAATTTCCCACATGCTCCCCACCCTTGTTAGACATTTTCCTTCCTATATCATAGGTTATAAGTCCACAGAGAATGCAGAAAGATTTTCATACACTGCAAAGTAGTTGTTATTTTTTTAATCAAATAGATCAAACTATATCCTTTTCTGTCTTCTGTCTTTGACCTCATCTTGCATTAGTTTCATAGGCTCTGTTCCAGTATTCATCAGGCACGTTCACCGACTAAATATTTGTTAAGCTCCAACTTTTTACCTTCTCTATGTCCCACACCAGATTCTGAGACTAAAAAGTAAAACATCAAAACAACCCCTTCCATCAAGGGATTTATATGTTGGAGAAAGTCTAGCATGAAAATAAATAAATAAAGATAAAAACAAAATAATTTCTCAGGTGAAAGCATTAGCAATGTGGTGGTGGTTGGGGGTGGGTTAGTGATTTGAGATGGTAGGGAAGAGAGTATTATCAAATAGGAGTTTTTCTTAATCTGAGCTATAAAGGAAACTGGGGATTCTATGATACCTGGTGACAGTGGAGGTGAATTCCATCCATTATATTCTGACAATGCAAAGATATAGTTGAGATATGACTCCTGGATAAAGAGAAAAGTGAATAGGTCATTTTGTTTGGACTACAGAGTTCATGAAGGAGGAAAATATGGAATAAGCCTGGAAAGAGAGGCCAGAACCCAATTCTAAATAAAATATCAATGAGTTTTTTCCTAGACATCATCGGGAGGCACTAACCCTTCTTGAGGAGGAGAGTGACATATTCAGAGCTATAATTTTTTTTAATCACACCTGTGACTGGCATAAGGAGATCCTAGGAAGGAAATTCATTTTACAAATGCACATGAGCATCTTCTCTCCTATTTGTAGTCTTAGAGAATTATCTGGGGCAATGAAATTTAATGACTTGCCTGGAATTACACAGCCACTATATTTCAGAGGTGGTACTTGACCCCAGATTTTCCTGATGCTGAGGCTGGCATTTTATACCATGCTTCTTTGCAGTTTTACATGTGTTTTAGGAATATCAATTTACAATGACAAGGATAATTTGGAAAGAGGTGAGACCTAAGACAGGAAGACCAATGAATAGGCTATTTCAGTAATCCAAGGGAGACAAGAAAGACTGAATTTTCCTCAACAGAAAGAAAAAAATTTGGAGGTTGGGGTTGGAGAGTAAGGGAGTACATCTAGGTCATAGAACTCAGTTTATTTTTATTATTAATTTTATTATTCTGTTAATTTTTTAAAAAGAAGAATATCATTCACATAATGAAATCAATATATCAATAAGCACATGAAAAAGTGTTCTAAATCCCTCCTGATTAGAGAAATGCAAATTAAAACGACTGTGAGAGATATCACCTTATACCTAGCATACTGACCAATATGGCAGCAAAGGAAAGTGGGATGTGGCAAAATTGGAATACTAATACACTGCTGGTGGGATTGTGAATTAATCCAATCATCTTTGATCTTCTTTAACTTGCAGATTATTGGAAACAATAATCTTAGTTGCTGGAAGTCAATGTCCTTGATAATGGGGAATTCCCTTGGGGTTCTATAATTCAGGTACCTGACAGAAAATGAACAAATTGATAAATTTTTTGATAAGTTCATATCTGCCACATACTTATTGTCAACAATGACCTTTAAAGCAGAGAAGCTAAGAAAGAGAGAACAAGGGTACAAGTACATAGTAGGGGAGAAAAGGCATAGTATCAAGAAAGAAATGAATATAATTAGATGACACAAATGGAACTTTATTCTCATCTGTTTCTTTCCAAAGATGAAAGAATTTGCATTGAATATTTTCCAGCATCAGTGAGGCTTTTAATGCTGGTAATCTGACTATTTTGACATAACTGGAAAATAGGATCTTGTATTCTAGAGTGGGAGTACCTAAATGATGGCCTACTGACCAAATCCAGCCTGCCACCTGTTTCTGTACATCCCATGAGCTAAGAATGGTTTTTACATTTTTAAATAAAGTTTAAAATGAGTATAATGTTTAGATTGAGACACATGTAGATGCTTAATCCTAAATGTCAGCTTTAATGTCAAGGCAGGTGTATTACAGCATCTGACTTATAGTAGTACTAGGAAGCTTATTCATTATTCCTTGAGCTTTTGAAGACAAAACTGGATTAGTCTGTTTTTTTTTCCTCTAGACAAGTGGTACTTATAAAATACAAACTTGAATTTTACTTGAAATCATAACAGAGCAGATTGCATAGCTCTTGTTTTTAAAATGTTGGGTTTATGTTGGATAAAAATAGCAAAACAAATTTAAAATGGTTAGGTAGTTATGTGTATGAGTGTGCATATGAATAAATGATCCATCACTTATTCTTAAACAGAATTTATATGAGAATGAATATACATGTAATTCATACTCCAACATTCCATTGAGTCTGTGATCTCATTGATATGGGTATTACTTTCATTTCTTTCTTGACTCTTGTGCATATCCTTTAATAAGTTCACCTCAGGGAGTTCACCTAGTGTGTCCAAGACCTTCGTCAAATTCTCCTGGAATTTTATGAATGCCAATGGAGCATGCAGGCTAACCATCCCTTAGTCTCACTACATATGGGGTAATTGATGTAATGTAACTTTATGAAATGCTTCACATGAATACTTCTTTGGTGGGAAATATGTGAGCCATGCTGCATCAGTTTGGAACATTGGGAAATGAATAGCATTATGCTAATGTGGAAAACTGATGGTTCTTAGAAATTCTAACACTGAAAGTAGTTGAGATACATCAGAAATTAAATTTCCTTGACCTCATAACTTTGAATAGCCCTTAGAGATCATGTCTAACCATTTCTTTTAATAGCACCAAAGTAGGCCTACCTAGATAGGTGATATAACTTCCCCAAGGCCCCATAGTTACTAAGCAGAAGAGTCAGGATTTGCATTCCAGTCTTCTGAGTCAAAATCTAATATTGTTTTCCATAGTCCGTGCTGGAAATAGTCAGAGAGGCAAGGTCAGAGGTTCCTAAGGCAGAACGGTAGTTGGTCCTTTTATTGTCTCAGGTCCTAGGAATTGAGAGTAGAGCTAGCTATCCCTAGAAACTTTCCTGGCCTCTATAAAGGATTTTAAGATGAGCTCTATATACTCTACAAATAAAAAATTCAATGCTTTGTAAGTTTGATTTTTTTTTTACTCTTGGCTTTTAGTAAATACAAAACAAAGCATCTGTGTCTTCAGAAGGTCATATAAACTTCATGGGTCAACTAAAGAAAAAAGAAAGTATCCCCACAAAGGGCAGGCATGGATAGGTGTCACGGGGTGGGTATCCCTTAATTCTACCATCTCCCCCTCCCCTGTATCCAGAATAAGTATGGGGAGTCAGTCAAGTTGTGATTAATGAAACACCCACCCCCCGAAAAATACTGATAATGTAGAGTTTTAAAAGCCACTAGTCTTCTTTACCAACATCTATTTCTTCCTAAGGTGTGAGGAAAGGGAAAAAAGCTTGACTGATTGGATTTTAGGGTAGATATTGTTGGACAGTAAACAGCTGGGTACTACTGTATACAACCTGCACACCTCTTGTCAGCTCACCTTGCCAGCTGACCCTCTGTTTCCTTCCCAGGGTTACTTAGTAACTGTGATGTGATGTAGATTATTCCTGCATCCTAGATCTTTCCAAACATCTGTTCTCTGTGGGCATATTAGTCAGCACTTCTGTCATTTATTAACAAATAATGAATTAGTTTTAGTTGATTAACTAAGTACATTTGAGAAAAATCAAGACATTGTCCATCATAATCTAAAGATTATAAACTCTCTCTAGTATGCTATATTTAATGCATTATTTTTGTACCCCTCAGCTGTCTCAGATGTTATTTTACTTGGAATTTGGGGATGATTATATCTACTTTAATAACTAAATGAAATGGATATAGAATATTAGAAGAGACACGGATTTCAGAATACAAGTGTAGAACCAGAAAGTATCATAGAGATCATGTTACCCAATCCCTTTACTCAGCAGAAAAGGAAGCTCACATACAGAGAAGTTGGTGACTTGCCTAGGATCACAGAGCTGATAGGTGATAAGCTGATCCTACCATGAAAGTCCCATGATTTCCAGTCCAGTGTTCATCTCAATACCCCAAGACTCTTTATAACAATTTTAACTGTTGCTTCTTTTATTCCATTCTTAGGTGCCATTATGAGACATTTGAATTTCTCATCTGCTCTGTAAAGTTACCATGAGTTATGAGATGGAATAAAAGTGCTTACACAGCATGCAGGCATTCAGGTTTTATATCAAGAGGGAAGGGGGAGAAAATCCTTTAAGTTTTGTGAAAGAGCTGAAGCTGGAAGTCTGAAACCTCTGCATGACAGATGCCAGGTTATCTATCTCAGATAAGCACAGAACTAATAAGACTGCTAAAAATAGTTTTCTTAGTGCCTTCAGACAGACAGAGCTCAGGCTGAGACATGATATTAAAAGCCAACAGGGCTGCCAAGAAACACTCTTTGTCCCTTCAGATTTGGAGCAAGAAAAGTGGGATAGACTTAGGAGATACATAGAGGTGATTGTAGAGAGGATTCCAATGATAGGCAGAGGATTGGATAAAATGACCTCTAAGATTCCTCCTCATTCAAAGTATGACTTTTTTGTTGACCTGATAAACATCATAAGTGCAAATATACCATCCCCTTTTAGCATACAATATGAATACCTGACAAATGTTAATTAAATGGAATAGAATCCTAATCTTTCTGGAAGCCAAAAGTCACTTATCTAAAGTTGAATAAGTGGGCCTGGAACCTACCCATCTTGGAATACAGACAGATTTACTTGGTTGACTTTGTGGCAGACACACAACAAAGATTTGCCAGATATTCTTGAGATCTGATTCTGTTGAGAATTTTACCAGGGGTAGAGCCACAGAAAATGACATGGTATGCTTTATAAACCCAAGTATGAATGGATTCATTACAGAGGGGAAAATAGGCATCACATTTGGAGGAAGACGACCTGAGACTGGGTCCCTGATCTGCTACTGCCCTTGGACAATTGCTTTTTCTCTGAGCCTCAATTTCTTTATCTTTAATATAAGAAATTGGACTAGAGGATCACCCTGGTACTTCTAATGATTCTGAAATGCTGTGATTCTCAGTTTCATCTGATAATGAATACTTGTAAACTTAGAACTGGAAGCAGACTCCATCACATCTCAACTCCTTAATTTTACAGAAGGGAGAACTGTCACCCCAATAGGTTGAATGACTTGTTCAAGATACTCAGGTAGTATGTAAACATCAGAGGCAGGTTATTCTTTCCACTGTACAATGCTATCACCTCTTCAAACCAGAAGGACCAACTAATCTTCTGCCTTACCCTTTATAAAATCCACATTGGTGACTCTTAAAGTCACTGATTCACATGTTACCTTCTATATAGGTAGGGGTTAGAATCTTGTGACATGTTTAGTTTGGCTACAAACTACTTTGCCTGTTGAAACACCAATGGACTAAACTCCTCAGCTGCATCCTTGCCAAATCTCATTGCCTTTCCTCAGTCCTCATCATTCTTAACGTCTTCGCAGCTTCTGACACTGTTAGTTACTCCATTCTCCTTTATACAATGTTCTCTCTAGGTTTCCATGACCCTATTCTATCCTGGTTCTTCTCCTACCTGTCTCACCAGTCCAAAGAGGAGAACACTCCCATTTTTACTAGCTGGTGTTTGTGAGTCCTGAAGAAACTGGGGCAGCTGGGTCCTGGGGCTGGGCCTGAGGAGATGAGTGATCTGGGTCAGAGGCCAGAGTTACTGGGGCTGGGGCTGGGGCTGGGGCTGGAGCTGGGGGGGGGGGGGTGGTTGGGACTGGGAAAGCAATCAAGCAGGTCCGGAGTGGATGAATGCAGGCAGGAGAGGATAGCAGTCAAGCAGGCAACAGGAGTGAGCTGAGTCAAGAGGCTTTGCTGAAAAGCCTTGGAGAAACGTGGCTTAAAAATCAGTATCTAGGCTATCTTTAAAAAAAAATTGAGAAGTTCTCATCCAATCTAGTGGTTGCAAAAACTGTAAAAATTAAATTGTCTCTAGTAATAAAAATATTATATTTTATGAAGTTTATTAAAGATTATTAAAAATCAAGGATACAAAATAATAAACCACGTGCCTAGGGTTAACTAGCCCATTCACAGCCTACTTACTGCATGTTGCAATGTCCGAGTAGAGGAAGAGAGAGGAAGAGGAGTCTTACAGCCAGTTTAAATACTAATTGTGATCTTGCCCAGGTGGAGACTCAGGTGAAATTATAGGGAATTCTGGGAAATACCAAGGACTTGTGGGGATTGAAGTCTAGGGTTCAAATCTCCATTTTTACAGTTCCAAGGCAGAAGAGTGGCTAGGCAATGGGGATTAAGTGACTTGCCCACGGTCACACAGCTGGGAAGTGTCTGAGGCCAGATTTAAACCTAGGACCTCCTGTCTCTAGGCCTGACTCAATCCTCTGAGCTGCCTCCTCAAACAGAAATTTTTAAAGGAAAAACAGGCCTGAAACATGGACAAAACCTTACAAACTCAGCCTACGAATGAATCAGTGTTTTCATGTTTTGTTTTGGAGCAAGGACTCTAAAGTATAAAAAAGAAGTTCATATTTAACAGGAGAGGGGAGAATAAAGATAAAAGGAAGGAAGGAAGGAAGGAAGGAAGGAAGGAAGGAAAGAAGGAACTGATTCATTTTATTTTTGTTTTTAATCCCTAGTGTCTAGCTCAGTTCCTGGAATATAGTAGATGCTTAATAAATGCCTGTTGATAGACTGACTGAAAAGTATAAGAATTTGCCATCATTTCCACTCTCTCTAGTATTCAGTATAAAGTTTGAATGTTATTTCCTAAGGAAGGTGATTCCTAATTCAGAACTTTTTTAGGTAATATTTGAAGTTTTCAATATGCAAACATTTTGTGCTATTAGAACTCCAAAAATAGCTATGATCTCTATTTTATCTATCAAACTCTACCACTAAGTTCTAGCAGGCATGTAGATGGTACAGTATATAGCACTAGTCCTAGAGTTAGGAAGGCCTGAATTCAATCCAATTTTGGTCCTTGACTTGCTGTGTGACCCCAAGCAAGTCATTTAATCTATTCACCTCAAATGTAAAATGGAGACAAGAACAGGATTTTTGTGAGAATCAAATAAGATAGTATTTGTGAGACACAGCACAGTTCCTGGCATTTAGTAGGTACTATATAAATGGTTCTTCTAATTCCTTCCTCTTTCCTTCTATGATCTTCAAATATCTGTAGACCTTTCATACATGAGAGAAATTAGACTTCCGCTAAATTGCATGACCTAATGAAATCTGCCTGGGGGACGGTTCCCAGGCAGTAAAAGGAAGCACATTGTCCCAGTGGAATAGATATGATTATGGAAGAGTATGTCTTGGGCACTATTGAGTTCCAATCACTAGAGAGTTTCAAGTGAAATCTCTGTGACCAGTATTAGGACATTGTACAGGAATTCAATGTAGAGACTTGAACTAGATGATCTCTGAGCCCCTTTCTTAATTGAAAATTAATGTTATTCTAAGACTGTGATCCTATAATTGTCATGTTCTAAGAGTCTGTGATTCTAAGGTTCTAAGATTCAAATAAGCTTGTGAATGAATGTCCTCATTGCAGACCCCTCTAACATTTTTCCATAGTCTTTATAACATGAGACTATCTCAGTGTATCTCCCTTGGTTTTCCTCTGTGGATCTTCTTTTAATCTCTTTTGTTCTTTCCTTTCAATATGGTCCTGAAAGCCAATTACTCCCTGTCTCTAATTCTCTTATTCTCTACAATATCTTTAACTTGCCTTTCTTCTCAATGACTATTCTTTTAACAAGTCCAGGCTATGCTGGTTATTTTCCCCAAGACTTACATTAATGACCTTTGTTCAGCTCAATCCTTCATCTTTCATTTCTTAATCTATTCTTTTTTGTATTTACCTTACAATAGTACCTTCTTTTGGAGCTATTCTTTTACTGATCTTGTTAGCATCAGAGATCATATGGACTGGTAAAAGTCAGGAGGCATTGATACTGAGAACTGAGAACTAAGAAAAGGGTTCACCTCTCTCATTCTCCAACGGGGGCTTCAAGGCCATCTCCAATTTGGTGTCAATACACCTTTGTAACTTTATATCCCATCTCTACCCTTGTCCCTTAGCATGTACTCTGTACTCTAGACAGCCTGAAATATTCATCCTTTGCATATGTCCCACACTTTTCTTGCTCCATGCCATTAGTCCACTGAACTCTCACCTTGCCCTTCCTTCCTGTTGAATTCCTGTCCATTTGCCTATCTTTTTAGCTTCACCTTAAGTGTCACCTTCTCTAATAATCTTTCCCTGATTCTTTATCCAGTAGTAATTTCTCTCTTCTGAGATCATTGAACTTCATATACTTTTTACATATTTAAAATATTCTAATTTTCACTAAAGTTATTTCTGTACCCTCTTAGCTTATTCCTAACAAATTGCATGAGAATGGAAACTATGCTTCAGTTATCTTTGTATCTTACCCCAAACTAGGGAACCTAACTTCTAGATTTGATTCTACTTCTTGCTTGCCATGTGTGAAGTTATTAAGCCTTTCTAAATCTCCATTTCTTTATCTTGAAAATAAGTATAACTACTTGTGATAACAAAAAAAATTAAGATCAAATAATATGTAATCTGATTTTATATAATTGTATTATATATCAGTCAAATTCTAATGACATACCCACCATTAACTAGTTCTGCGATTTAAGTAGATAGTATCTCTTCAGGCTGTTTTTCAATTGTCAAGTGATGGAATTAGACCAGATTATTTCTAAAATCCCTTCACATGCTACCATTCTGGGTTCTAGGTTAGTTCTAGATTATTTCATTCCTAAATTTGTTTGGCCACCAAACATAGTAGGCCTTTAAATACATTGAAGGAATGTATAAATATTAGTATGACAGTCTGATAGATGAAATATCTACTAGGATAAATAGGGATCATAAATATTTTAGCTTTATTTCATTCCATATCCTAAGGTGTCTTTCAGTTGTCACATTTCATGTTCTATGATGCCATATTCTTTTCCAGCTCTTGACATTCTGAGATTCTATGAAGATAACTCAATGGCATTGACATGTGATCCTTCCCTAAGAACACAGAGCTTCTTTTAATGAGAAAAGAGAACAGAAGGCCAAAGAATTATGTTGAGCTCTAAAAAGAAAAGTCTGATTAGAAAAGGGAAAACCAAAAGAAATATAGCAAAAAAGAAAAGAGGGGATAGGACAATCACTGTTAAATGGAAAGATTGTTTTATTAAACTTACAGTACTGGAATAAAAAGACCGGGCTTCTCATTTCAGCTTTTCTCTTAATGATGCATGTAGACTTAAGTAGTCCATTTGTTCCAAATTTCAGGTCTTTGCTAGATGACCTCTCAGTTTCCCTCTTTCACTTGTAGTATTTTTATTTTTTTACATTCTCTCTTGTAAGGTCCTTTCTAGTTCTAACATCCTCTGTTCTAAAATCGTATGTCCTATCTTTTCCAACTCTAAAATTCCATGTTTGGAGATCCCTTTCAACTCTAACATTCCACCCTTTAAGGTTCTTTCCAGCTCTACCATCCTAAGAATTTACAATTTGGGGAATGCTCCATAGGGTAATTTTTGAAAAATATTCAGAGACTATCTCCTGGGTTGTTCATTCTTGTGGGTAAAAACAAAAACTATTTCCTTTTCTTCAAGCTAATGATATTAATGTATTGTCCCAGTAGTTCTATTTTCTGTAGTGTAGATTCTTGGGCATTTAAATGTATAATGCAAAGAGAAGCACCAGTGCCCAAATATTTCATTTTCTTATGATCCACCCATTCTAAAAGTATTTGGTATTAGGTACCTAAAGGTACCTTTTGTACTGTATTTAAATGTTGTGAGCAATATCAGCTGGTCCATCTTGCAATGATGACATCTGCTTTGAACATAGATCTTTTTCATCTTCTTTCCAAAAATGGAGACAGGAAAGCATCCTACCCAGTGAAAGGGGGATAAAACTCTACTCATCCAGGAAGGTTGCTAATTTCTCAGAATATTACAGAATCTCGTACACTTATTAGCCTGGGCAAGACATTTAATTTTTATCTGCCTCAGTTTCCCCCCACTATAAATAGTATGTTAAATATTATTTTATGCATGAATAAAATACAAAGCCCTTTAATAAGTGCATATATGCTCATGTACCTTTCCAGTTGTTAGTGATCTCTTCCTTTCAAATCTACTTGTGCCCACCTAGTGGGTTAATAATACTACTCACCTCATCTAGTTGTAAGAGTCACATGAGATATTCAACACAGATCCCCCTGCAATATTTAAAGCACTATACCAGATGATGTTGTGTTCAATATTTCCCATGGGGAGAGAGTGTAAGTTCCTTGAGGACAAGGCCTTATTGTTTTTATCTTTATATCCCCCAAACCTACCACATAATAAGCATTAATGAATGCTTATTGATTGAATGCCTAACTCCTTGAAAAAAAGAGCTAACACTTGAGCTCTGCCATAGAGTACAGACAGCAGAGTCCAGACCCTGAGGAACCCCCCACCCCACCAGGCAATCACCTTGAGAGAATGTGCCCTTACTCTTTTACCATTGTATTGCCTGATTTTCATTCAAAGGATGGCATGTTTTGAAGTTGGAGTCTCACTACGGAGTATCGGAGTATCGGGTTTGGTGGCAGTTGCTGCTCGTGTAGGTTGTAGTTGAGAAGGCTGCTAATGAAGAGCTCATTAGCCTTGACGAGAATCTTTTTATAGTAAGACCATTAGGGCATGCAGCTGTTCTTTGCCACATTCCATCATGAAGCTCCCAGTTTCTGTCAGCAGCAAATGGTATTTTTAGCTGCAACATTCAAACTGAGGCAGAAAAGGTTACCGAGTCAGCTGGGGATAAGTATAGTATTGTACTATTTTGTCTGCCCTCCTGTCTCCCACCCCAACCCCAATCTCAGTGTCACTGCCTTTCTGCTATTTACACTGTCATCCTTCTTCAGGAATAGAAAAACAAAATCTTAGAGCTGGAAGAGACCACAGAGGTAACCTCTGTCTGAAACAGGAATTACTTTGACAGAATCGACAATGTTATCATCTAGTCTCGGCTTGCAGAACACTAATAACAGAGAGCTCTTTACCTCCTAAAGTATCTCATTCCACTCTTGGACTGCTCAGATTTTTACAAGTTCTTCCTCCTACCGAGTCAAAATTTGCTTCTGTGTTATATCCTCCCACTGGTGCTCATTGTGTCCTCTAAAGCCAACAGAGTAAAATATCCCTTTATCCCATGACAATACTTTAAGCATTTTAAGGCAAAAAGAACATCCTTTCTCATCTTCATTTTTCCAGAATAATCATTAATTTAATTCAATTCAGCAAAATAAAAAAAATTTTCAAAAAAACAAAACCTGATTAAATACCTACTATGTGAAAGCAACCTACTTTTTTCAACTTGCCCTCATATGTTTTTTATTTCCCTGGCCATCCAACTCCCTCCCCTTCCTCTGGAAGTAATCCAGCTTGTCAAAATTGCTTTACACACAATAGAGGAGAGGATGAAATTCTACTGCCATAGATGCCATTTCTAAACATTCTAGGTCTCTCTTCTCATCTGTAAAATAGGGACAATAATATTTATAGCAAAATTGTTCTGAGGCAAGTACTTGGTAAACCTTAAGGCACTGTAGAAATGAAAGCTATTCTTAAATGCACAAATACAAGTAGACAGATTATGATAAGTGCATATGCAGATGGGGTTCCCTAATCACCATCTTTTCTGGATACTGAAATGAAAATATCTGATGAGCTCCAAGCATGAAATATATGTTCTGAGGTAGCACCCAAAGAATCAGGCTGAACTATAAGCATATGTGTTTCCATACTTTCTTCTTTGGAAAGATTTATCTCTGATCTATAAAGCCATCTTTCAGTGAACTGCCACAATTCATTAGGGGTTCATTAATTATCAGAGTTGGAAGGGACCCCTGAAGTCATCTAATCTAACCCAGAGCTTCAGGGCATTTTAATTGGGAGAATTAAATTCAGAGACAGCAAGACACAGTATGAAAGGTATTGATCTGGCAAAAAGAGGAACTGCCTTTTTTATGTCGTACAATTTTTATTTTTATTTTTCCATATTATTCATTTTTCTGAAGTTCTTTCTCTGGAGGTGGATAGCATTGTTTTTCATAAGTCCTCAAAATTATCCTGGATCGTTGTATTGCTGTTAGTAGCAAAGTCTATCACATTTGATCATTCTACAATATTTCAGTTATCTTGTATATTGTTCTTGTGGTTCTGCCTATTTCACTCTGCATCAGTTCACATAGGTCTTTCCAGCTTTTTCTGAAATTATCCTGTTGATCCTTCACATTTTTTTCATTAGTTCCCTTAATATTCTTGACCTTTTGTTCTTCTAGATAAATTTTGTTATTATTTTTTCTAGTTCTATAAAATAGTTTTTGGTAGTTTGATTGGTATGGCACTGAATAAGTAAATTAATTTAGGTAGAATTGTCATTTTTATTATAGTAGCTTGGCCCACCTGTGAGCAGTTAATTTTTTCCAGTTGTTTAGCTCTAATTTTATTTGTGTGAAAAGTATTTTGTAATTGTGTTCATTTAATTTCTGCATTTGTTTTGGCAAAATTCCCAAGTATTTTATTTTTTCTAGAGTGATTTTAAGTGGAGTTAAGAGGAATTATTTTTTTACCAGGAAAGTTTTTTTTTGAGAATCAATTACAAAACAAATGTGAAATCACGTTGTAAACAATTCAAAGTATTATGAAGAAATGGGTAATCAGAGAGGATCTAAGACTTGCCCCAAATTACATACCTAGTAAATACAATCTAGAATTCAAATCCATGTCATCTACTCTTAATGCAGCACTCTTTATATTATACTATTCTGCCCTCCTAAAGTGTTATATACATAAAATAATTGTCTCCATTTTCCAGAAGACAACACCGAGGTCCAAAGTAAAATATTTTTCCCAAGGTCATACACATACAGTAGAGTACTGATTTAGAACTTGACCAGGGAAGATAAAAATTATATAATGAGTAATAATAATAATATTAACAGTCTTGATGGTTATTATTTCCACTAGGCTGTTATTTCAAGATTGCCCCAAGGGTTGAGAGGCCCACAGGAATCACCATAGCTCTCTGAAATTTCAGTCCTCACAAAAGCAAAATGATATTTTGATAGGAGTCCTGGCTTTGGCATCAATATCCTGGGGCATGATTCCCTTTGAATTTCTAATAACTTTGACTAATGACTTTAGTCACTTCTATACTCTGGACTCCTGTCTCTTTCCATTTAAAATTCAAGATTAGATGGAATAGATGATTACTATATTCTTTTCTAGGTCTAAATCATATTAATTGTAGAGGAAATCAAGTCAAACTTGAAAAGAAAATCTATATTATCAGTCTAGTATTTTTAAAATTCTACAAATGTACAATGTATTACTATGTTTAGAGTAGAAGAAAACTATTCAGTATTGAAGATTATTTTCATTGAAGGTAATTAAACTATTCCATTAAGGGCCATTGTTACAACTTATCACTATTATTTTTTTCTGTTATTTAATTCTCATCTTTTATAGGATTTAAATAAAATGATCTGAGAATAACTCATTGTCCTATTATAATTTTATATTTATTGTTCTGTAGGCTGCTTCATGGGTGAATAAAAGACTACTTTTTTGGTAACTGAATAAGAATATGAAATTGTAAACCCTGTATTCTGTAAATTCCTGAAATCATCTTTGGAAAGTTCTAGATGAAAACAAGATGGTGGGGATGATGTATGCTATGTCTTGTTCCTTCTTGATTTTAATTTCTATCACAAAATTTCTATACTTTTAAAGTTTTTCATTCAGTGCATTTTGGAGGTGATGAATATTTTGTAAGGTAGCATCTATTAAAATGTTCTTTAATTTTTATGGCTCAAGATTAGATCTGAGTGGTTCTAGGCAAAAGACTTATCTATGATAAAACTGTATTTCTGACATAATTTATTTGGTGAACTCGCAAAGGTATTTTGGAATTTGAACTTGTCATATGGAGATTTGTCAACTATTAGTTTATAAAGGAGAGTGATCAACTAACTTATAATTGTAGCCATCTAATATTATCTTTCAAACTTTCTTTGAAAAAAAAACTTTTTTACAATCTGCAGAAATGTGTGCATTTTCCATAATTTGATTATATCATGTACATTGGTCAGTAATGCATATCTTCTAAAAGAACCTCATTCCTTTAAATCAGAAATACTAAGCCATTTATTTGGTACTTCTTTTTCAACACATTGTTAGGTTTCGTTCATGTCCTTGTCTTCCATGGAGAACAATTTAATTCTATTCATGGGTCTTAACTATCTCATAACCTATGTCCAGAGATAAATTACTTTTGTTTACATTTCACAAAATCAGTGGCACTTACTCATTATTAGAAATAACTATTTCTTGGTGAAGTGAATGTTAAAAATGATAATGAGTAGTTGCCAGTTGCTCTAAATTACTTTTTTCCCACTTAGCTTTGAAATTAAGATGTTGTACAGTCTCTTAATGTACACAACTATAACTTTCTTCTTGAAAATTTAATGCTAGAAGTGATTTGCCTGGGGAAGAATTATTCACTTGTTTAATTTGGCTTCCAAGACTGGAGCTCAACTTCTTTAGTTCTGTTTCACCCTTGTGTACATCAAGAATTTTATCATTATTGATTCCCAAGTGAGATTGTTATATTAGTACATATAATTCCCATGAGATGAGTAAATACAATATTCTACTCATTGCTTTTGATTCTATCCTATGGGGTAAGGAGCACAAATAATTCTCTTCCACATATTCTTAGAGAAAAGTCCATAGTCATAGGTTTGAATCCAGATTCCACAATTTCTAAGCTATTTGACTTTTAATAGACAATTCATTCTTCTAGGCTTGTATCCCCATATGTAAAATAGAGACTAAAATCTTTATGATGACTACCTGATAAGGTTGTTTTGAAAAATGAATGTCAATATATGTGAGTTTTGTAAAGTATAAAATATCTTGTTAGTCAATAAACATTTATTAAACACTTATTATGTCAAGTAACATGGTAAGTGCTGAGGATACAAATATGAAAAATAATGACAGTCCCTTTCCTGGAGGAGCTTACAATCCAGTTGGGGAAGATAATACATAAAAAGAAGCAAGGAATAGTTGAAGAAGACCAAAGGAGGGAAGTTAGATGGGAAATGAAGAGATGGTAATGATTACCTGGACCTCCTTTTTAAGTGGTGGTTCCAGAACTTTGCCCTTCAATCAGAAGGGCAATGTATACTGATGAAATGAGTTCCAATGCTTATTTGATCTTGCAGGATGATGAGGTTTTACTATTATGAGTTCCTATGTGCATAATGGAACAGTCCAAAGGAGTGTAACTGTGTAAGAAAGTAGTAGTGGTAGTCTCTCGGTGACTGAGAATAACTATTGTCTTTGTCCAGTTTCATCTATGGTGTACCCTCATGTGGCTCTGGAGTCCAAAGGCTGAGGCGCAGAGTTTGTGGCACATGGGGCATGGGACGCCGGTTGTTACCGGAGGTGCGGTTGTGGCCTGGTGTCGGCGTTCACGCGCAGCGGCAAGACGTCGACGTCGCTCATCTTCAAAGGTGGTGGCAGCATGGTTCACCAGCTGCTTCTGACAGAGGCAGCAAGTTCTAGTTGCTTTGGTGTGATGCCAGCCCACTTCAGGTTTGACTTTAGCTGATCCTTGAATCTTTTCTTTGGTCGGCCTTGTTTCCTGAGTCCAGCTGACAGTTCACTGTAGAATACCTGCCTTGGTATTCGCTGTGGGTCCATGGGGATGACGTGTCCAGACCATCATAGCTGGGTTTTGAGGACCATGACTTTGATGCTGGTGGAGTTGGCTCTGTCGAGGACTTCCTGGTTGGTGATTCGGTCCTGCCATCAGATCCTCATGATTGACCGGAGAGAGCGTTGGTGGAATTGCTCCAGCTGCTTCATGTGCTTCCGGTACAGTGTCCATGTATCACAACCGTACAGGAGCAAGCTGAGGACCACTGCGGTATACACTTTGAGCTTCGTCACATTGCTTACACCTCTGTGTTGGAGGAATTTGGAGCGCAGCCGCCGGAGTGCCTGGCTGGCCTTTTGGATCCTGGCATTGATCTCGTGGTCTAGGGATCCATCGTTGGCGATGGTGCTGCCCAGGTACTTGAAAGTGTTGATGTTAGAAAGCTGCCTGCCGTCGATTGTAATGCACGGCTGGTTAGTTGGCCTCCCTGGTGCAGGTTGGAACAGCACCTCTGTTTTGCTGAGGCTGATAGTCAGGCCAAACAGTTTTGTTGTGGTAGAGAACCTGTCCACAATGGTTTGAAGATGATTTTCTTGGTGGGCCATGAGAGCACAGTCATCTGTGAAGAGAGCTTCCAGGATGAGTCTCTCTGTTGTCTTTGTCTTTGCAGTCAGGCGGCGAAGGTCGAATAGTGATCTATCCAACCGGTATTTGATGTAGAAGCCCAGATTTATATCCATCACAGCATGTCGTAATACTTGGGTGAAGTATAGGTTGAATAGTACCGGAGCAAGGACACAGCCTTGTTTCACACCATTGGAGATGTTGAAGCGATCCGGAGTCTATCCACCAGATATGACTTCCCCTGACATGTCGACATGAAAGAGCTGGATCAGTGTGACGAATTTTGCTGGGCAACTGAGCTTGCTGAGGATCACCCACAATGCGTTCCTGTTCACTGTGTCGAACGCCTTTGTCAGGTCTATGAAGACAATGTAGAGACTTAAGAAAAATGTAAATCTAAAATATTCTAATTTTTAGAAACAAGTGTCTTATTCTTATTTACAGACACCTACTGTGTACAAGAATCAACTTGTAATATTTGAATTTAGATTGGACTATTTAGTCCCCATTTTAGGAAATATTTCCCAGACAAGTTACAAATGCTAACAGTTTTTCCTGGGGGTAACTTCTTATTTAGTAAATGGAATTTGGCAGAAGAGGTCATTTTAATTCTAAGTGTTAACAAGCCAGCTTCAGGGTAGCACTGGCAGGAATAATACCCTGATACAAAATGATCAGAGCATTCTGTCTCAAAGGTCCCAAATGCACAATGGAAATCTGTGTCCTTAAATATAACACAGAGATAAAATGTCAAAGATAGCAGCTATTGTTCCATTGAAGGAGACAATGGAACTTATTCTTAACCTTCTAGACAAACTCCTTGAAAATTTTTGACTATGATAAATTGAAATTTTTCTCAGAATGTTCCATTAAACATTGGCCTAGGGGCTGAAAACCCCCACAAGATATGGATCTATTCCTGGATACTGAATAGTATGTTTTCAAGAGTATGGGATAAGGAATCTTCATGCTATATATTATGTGTGACTTTGGAAATATTGCTTCAGTCTTTTGGGTCTCAGTTTCTCTATCTTCCATCTGAGGATCTTGTGTTTAGATACCTTTTCTAGACATGAAATTTTATGTTCTGTATTCTAGCATACTGTCTACTTAGGACTCATCTGTTTATGACGTTGACTTAAAGCAAAAATGTAAAGAGATCCATCCCTAAATAAAATACCCTTTTGTGAAACATACTAAAATTTGTGAAATATTATATACATTCTTTTTATAATAATAGTAATGATAAGAATTCCTTGTATTTATATAGTACTGTTCAGTTAAAGAAAGCCAGCGTTACATAGTCAGTTTAGAGATGGCCTTGGAACCAGGAAGAACTGCTATCAGGTCTTATCTTTGACTAACTACTACATACTAGCTACTACATACTATAATCCTTGGAAAGTCCCTAACCTTCTCAGTACCCTAGGCAGCTCACTAAGACTATCAATCAAAGAAAAGGAGCTAAACTTGGTGTAATCTCCTTGTTCCTGTCACCTATTGAATTAACAAGCATTCACATATAGTATTTCGTTGAATCATCAGATTTGGACTTTGTAAGGTAGGAAGTAGACTCCTTGACTTCTCATTTTTCCTCTATATTGAGTCAGTTAATGAATCTTCATTTCTCTCTCTAAAAAATAGTACCTATTTCTCATTTTTCACCCAGCCACCAATCTAGTTCAGGCCTTCATTGTGTAAAGATTAAAATTTAGGGAGACTGAGGCAGTTAGAAATTGGTTTCTCTCTGCAAGGAGTATTATATTTTTAGAGGTTTATTAAAAGTTAAGGATTAAAGAAAATACAGGATAAGAAAAACGTGCCTAGGCCAGAGAGGCCTAGACAAGATAATCTCACATCATGGAAAAGCCGCATCTGCCCCAAAACGGAAGTCCAAAAAAGAGACCACAAAAGCCTTTGCAATCAGGTTAAATCCCGTCTCAATCTCGGCCCACCTGAGAATTCCGTGAGATTACAAAGCATTTTGGGGAAGTGGAGCAAGGGCTTGTGGGGATTGAAGTCCAGAGTTCAAGTCCATTTTTTACAATTGTTTCTGTGGCAGTTGTCTTCTAACTTATCTCCCTGCTTCACGCATCTCTTCACTCCAATCCATGTTCCATACACCTGCCAAAGTGATTTTCCTGAGGCTTGAGTTGGACCATGTCATCCTACTATACAGTAAACTCAAGTGACTCCTTAACTTTGATGACTCTGAAAGAGAGAATATGGCTGATGTCTTTGTGCGACTCTGTTCCACTTCATACTTAAGTCAAAACATTGGTTCTCTTTGCAAATGGATGAACAACAGTGGCTCCCTCATCTAGGATTAAGTATAAACTTTTTGGTATTGTATTTCTCTTTTCATAATTTAGTCCTTCCCATGTGCCTAGTCTTTTTACTCTGTGATACAGCGATATTGGCCTACTTCCTTTTTCACATATATAAAGTTCCATCTCTGACTTTTTATGTTGGAATTGGTTGTTCATACCTGGAATACATTCCATCCTCCCCTCTACCTCTTTGGATCTCTTGATTCCTTTGAGAATAAACCTTATTGGACCATTGAGGTGGTTCAGTGGGTAACCCAGTAATGATTCTAAGATGGAAGGTAAGGGTAAAAAAAAAAAGAATGAACTCTAGTGAAACCTTTAAGTCATCATGCCATCATTTAGAGGAATTTGGGGTGTTTATCTTAGAAGAAAAGATTTAAGAATGATAGAGTACCTGTCATCAAGTACTCAAAGGACTGTTATATGAAAAGAATTTGGCTTGTTTTTCTTCAGCAAAATAGAGAAAAGTAGGAGCAACAAGTACAAGTTGCAAGTAGACAGATTTCTATTCAAACTAAAGAAAAAACTTATTAAGACTTGGAACTACCCAAATATAGAATTATTTATGTCAAATTTCTTTTCATGGAAAGTCTTCAAGCAGGGGCTGGATGTGTTTGTTGTATTTTACAGGACATCAGTGCTCTGGCTTGGATTTTATTTATAATTGCTGAGATTCTTGAAATTTGAAAGATGGAATAGGAAATGATAAGAACCTCTGTTTTAAATAAGATATATTAATTCCTCTTGAATTTAGAAGTGCCTGAAAAGAATGATCTAATAACAGATTTCTTTCTTTCCTAGATGGACTTTGGCAGAGTTTTGTTTCTTAGGTCCCACTTCTATATACTTGCATAACTATAGTGAAAGCTGTGTAGAATATGACTGGTGACACAAGGAAGCAGTTGCAGTAGCAGCTTCCATCAGCTCATATTTTGCGTTTTCTCAGCCCATAGAATGACAAGGTATCACTTTACCGTCAATTAACAAGAAAGAAAATGGGATATTCCAGGTGGAAAGAGCATAGTTGTTCAAGGTGGCACTATACTCAAACTACTAGTCTAGTGGTGCCAGTCATTTTTATCTGCCACTGAGCAGATTTCCTCCAATATGTATGCTCACGTTTCTGATTCCATGTGAAACACCAAGAACTAGGCAAGATAGAAACCCCCAGATCAAAAATGGGGATAAAAATGTGATATTGCTCAGAATTTTCTGAAAATTATAATTAATATATGGCTCTGATCTGACCCTGTATCTGGAGTTTCTTCCCTCAGTCTGATCAAATATCTTATCAATTATCAAGCATTTATTAAATGCCTATACAATGCCAGATATTAGAGATTCAAAAAATAATAAATTAAACAGTCCCTACTTACAAAGAGATAACATTCTAACATAAGTTTACAAGTAGTAGCTTTCTGTAACCATATGATTTGTTCAGCACAATAAAAATGCAATAAACACCCATTACTCATATTCAGTCATTTCCTCAAACCTATAACTAGCATTCTTTCTTGAGATATAAGAATGTCAGGACAATTCTGAAGGATTTTCCCAATCCCTATGTTGTGGGAAATATCAAGTGACAGAATTGTATGTATGTGACCCCTCTGAGGATCCCCTCTGAAAATAAGGTAAAAACAGGGAAGATCAAAGAGGTTGTTTACTTGCCTTGCCTTTCTCACTGGTAGTCAAGTGTCATGGAAGCATCCAGCTTCTTCTTGATTTCTAGTCCAGAACAGTCTGGTACCCTTATTGCTTGACTGGTCTGAGAGGTATTTCTTTCACCATCAGAGTGCTTTTCAGTCACATTGTCCAAAGATGTGGTCAGTGGCTACCATTAGCCATATGGCACACCTAGATATCCTCTGTTTCTCTCCCTGCTCAATGTATCCAAAGGAAATATCAGTAACAAACAATAGCATGAGGGTTGCAGTCTTAGCTTCTATGGTTCATTCGTTACAATCCCTAGTGTCAGTTATCACTAGCCCATGTGGCAGTCAGATGGTCAAGTTTCTATAATTCAGTACAGATTAAGGAAGATGTGCCATGGTCATTGGTGACACATATTTAGAGTCCGTCTATAAAAAATCATTTGTCCTTCAAAAGTCTATCCACCAAAAGGCAGCATTGTCTAGTGAGAAAATCCCAGACCAAGGAAAGAGCTAGGAAACCTCAGTTTGAATCCCAGATCAAATACCCCCTGTGCTACCTTGAACAAAACTTCTTCAAACTTCAGCTTATTTATTTCTCAAATAAGCTTCATGACACACTGTCTACCTCATGGGTTGTTTTGAGACAAAAGCTCTTTATTTCTTAAAGTACTACAGAAATGTGAGTTGTAAAATCTATTCAACAAACAGATATTCATTGCCAACTATGTGGAAGGGCACTTGCTCCAAAACTGCAGAAAACACAAAGATAAATAAGACTATTCTTCCCTTTAAGGCTCTCATGTTCTAGTAGGAGAGAGAAGATGGGGAATTAGTGAAGTATCATGATGTATGTAAAACAGCATTGACTTTGAAGTCTGAGAACCTGAGAATTTGAATTTTACTTCCATTTTCTACTTGCTTGATTCAATGAATATTAAATTCTGCAGTTCTCAGACTTCATGATTCTGGGAGCAGGTAGGTAGCTCAGAGGGTAGAAATGCAGGCCTAGAGATAGGAGGTCCTAGGTTCAAATCTGTCCTCAGATATTTCCTTGCTGTGTGACCCTGGGTATATCACTTAACCCCAATTGCCAAGTCCTTAAAGTTCTTACAGTATACAGTACTAATTCTAAGCCAAAAGGTAAGGGCTTTTTAAAAAAAAGAGAGAAATTTCATGATTCCATTTATTATGTTAATTGAATACCTGGTATGTGCAAGATATGTAAGGAAAGATTTTTTTTTCATTTCTTTTTAGTAATAGGTTGTAACCTAAGTAGTAATGGCTAGATAATTTTATTCAAATAATATTTTAAGCTAAAAGCCCTACATTAAATGTTTTCTTCTTTCTGGTTAGGAGGGTAATGTGCTTGCAAAGTCTATTTGTTTCGGAGGAGGAAAAGCTGGGACAGGGATGTCATTTACTGTATTTTATTGTCATTTCTTATTCAGTCTATAAAATTGGATACTGTATTATATATTTGGCATTTTATGTAATGGTTTCCTATCACAATTGTGATAATTACAGAGCATTCTGTTGTAGGGACACACAGTAAAAATGGTCTTTAGACAGGATCAACAATTAACTCTCTGAAGAATGAATTGCTTTTTTAATGTCTGAAAATAGTGTCTTAAATCCACATCAGAGAAAAAAACAAGGAAAACCATCAGCTTCATTATTTTAATTGTATGGAGTGTTCAGTGAATTTGTTGTTTACAGGACTCTGGATCAGAGTCCTGAATGAGAGGTCCAAATCAATCACACTTAGCTATGTGATCTTGAGCAAACCACTCCCCATTTCTACCCTTCTTCATTTGTAAAATGAAGATGTTGGGAATACAATGCAGACCTCACAGGATCCTGAAGGTATGGGGACCTAAAAGATAGGAAATATTAGGCAATCACAAAGTGTTTTGGAAGTCATCAATAGAGAAATACTTTATTATATATGGTTTCATCTGTCTATGGATGTACCCTCTGCTAACAGAGATTAAAGCCCATTTTATGTCGATAGACTGTTTAGTGAATTTCTATAGTCAATTAAAAAAAATTGCCCCAGGTAGCCAAGTTTTGGTAATGAGTATCTTTGAACTTAAGCCTGGTCATAGGAAAATTAACCCATCCATACAGTCATCCTCTGACCCTTTCTAGCTTAGAAAGTCTTACTGGAATGTATATTCACGTGGCATAGTTTTCAAGAACTTCGTATCACCTATATCCACCAAGTAAACTAGACTTTGGAAGGCAAATAATTTTTAGAGTTAGAGGATCTGGGATTATTCTTCCCAAGTCTGCTAGGATGTGTTATAGTTATGTTATCCTGGTCAAAGTCACTTAATCCTTTGAGGCCTCAATTCCACATGGTTTATAAAATGAGAGGGTTGTAATAGGTCACAGGTTCTTAACCTTTTTGTATAATGAACCCCTCTAGTAGTCCAGTGAAGCCCATGGAACTCTTCTCAAAATAAAATTTTAACTACAGAAAATAAAACATATAAGATTACAAAGGAAAGCAGTTATTAAATCCTGGTAATAAAGAAAAGAAAAATATTTTAATAATAGTATAAAGTACACAGACCCTCTGAAATCTATGTATCACCTGTGTACTTATAGGTGAGAAATCTTTTCACTAGATTTCTGAGACCCGCTTCCACCTCTGTGTTCCAAGATCCTAGGCTGCCATCATTGCTATCATCGCTGTAATTGGAAGTATTGTCTCTTATTATTGACAGTACAGTTTCCAAAAAAATAAAAAACAAAATCATTTCATCAGTATCCTATAATATTTATATAATGAGGATCATCATTAATTCATACTGAATGAAGCACTATATATGGAAACTATTCCTTTGCTTTTGAATGTGATTCACCATTAGTCATTTCAGTATGCATTTCTCGGGGTATGCGTTTTCTTGGTTTTAAAGCTTTTATAGTGTTTCTCTAGATTATTAATACAATTGAAGAATATTGATTTTACTCTACTAAAGAAGAAAACTGACAAATGAATTTGATTAGAGGAGAAAGTATAGTATAGTGGAAATAGCATAGATTTCCAAGCAATAAGTAGCAGAGCCAATATTCAAATTTCAAGTATTCTGATTCCAAATCTGGCACACTTTCCATCATACTACCCTACTATTTTCACTAGACTTGGAATCAGAAGACCTAGATTTGAAAGAAAATTATTCAGGAAAGGCTAGAAACCACAATCCAGCAAGTAGACTAGTGTAACATTCTAAATAAGAGGTTATGAGAGTTTGACTGACTGAATGAGTAGTAGTTGAGTGAATGTAGAGAAGGGGATAGATGTGAAAAATCAGCAAGAATTGGCAATTGATTAGATCTGGAGGATGAAGGAGAGGGAAGAACCAAGAAATACTTTAGGTTACTTGGATGACTAAGAATGATGGTACCCTCAAAAAATAAAATAAGGAAAGTTTAAAGTAGCAACAGGTTTGAGAGAAAGATAACGAATTTCATTTTTGACATTTTTGTGTTTGATATGCTTAGAAGATATTAGAGTAGAGAAGTCCAGCAGGTAATTGGTGATGTGGAATTGAGCGCAGTAGAAAAATTAGGGCTACATATGTAATTGCGTGAGTGATCTGCTTAGAAATGAAAAGATCTCACAAAAGTTGATGACAATACATAGGGCGGGTTAACAAGAAAAGGGAATTCAGCATAGTCTTTGGGAAAATGTAGCTTAGGGGACGGGCACAAAAAATTTGACTGGGATTAGACAGAAAGAAAAATCAAGAGATAAAAGTTTAATGAAAGGAGAGGGAAGAGAATATTCAGGAGGAAGTATTGGTCAGTATCACTGGAAGTTGTAGAGTCACCAAGAACTATGAGAACTGAGTAAGACCAATGAATCTGGCACTGAAGAGATCATTGTTAACTTTAGAGAGAGCAATTTCAGCTAAGTTGGGCCAGAATTTAGATTTCAAAGATCTGAGAAGTGACAATGAATGTAACCAGGATTTTTTTTTTTTAATGATGACAGTGAAATGGAGAGAAAAAAATGGGATTGTAGCTTGATGGGTATCAAGGTCAAATGAAGGTTTTTTGAGGATATAGGAAATCTGGATGCATTTATAATAGTGGAGAAGGAACTAGAAGAAAAGAATGGGCTGAAAGCTAGAATTTGGGAGATAGGAATGATTGAAGAATCAAGGAGAGAATGGAAAGAAGTGAGGCCAAGGATATGAGTAGAGAAAATGATCATGATACAGAAAATGAATGGCCACTTCTTTGTCAGATACTGAAGCAAAAGAGCAAGAAAATGAGAGATGATCTAAAGGAATTTTATGGTAAAAATGGAATGAGTTATTTAGTTCCTCTATAACCCAAGCTGGGTCCCAGTTGCAGTTGCTTCATTGCCGTAGCCTCTCATTACCATGAAACAGAACAATGAAACTAGAACTTGATAAAGTCAATTATTGGATAATCAATCAATTAATAAGAATTTATAAAGCACCAATTATGTGCCAGGTATTATACTAGGACAACAAATGAAACATTATCCATTTATAGACATTCAAGATTGATTAACATTAACACCAAGCTAGGGCCCAAGGTAACAATATCAAAAATACTTCATTCCTTTATATCTACTGAGCACACAGAAATCAGGCCTCCCTCTAACAGACTAAAGGATTCTACAATGATTAGAGTTTCAGAAAACAGGGCCCTTGTCTCCTGAACTTTATGGCTGGCATATCCCATGTGCAAGGTACTTTCTTTTAATATGGCAATCATCCTCTCCCATCATGGAAAAGAAAATTAATATGAATTTAGTCAGATCCCTGAGGTCTCTAGCAAAGAGTATATGCTATGCCCATCCTGATCTCCCTTTCTCCCTGCTATTTTAGAGGGAACACATTGATATGACTCCTTCATCACAGAACTTCTGAGGATAGGAGACCCAATTAAATGACACTTTCCTTGTCTACAAGCAACAAATTCCCACTTTCTCTTCTAAAGATACCTGTTTCAGAGCTCTAGACCTCTTAGGTGAAAATCCTCTTGCACTGCTACCACTCTCTACTTCTTCATGTCCATACATTGAACCACATTCTGCTCTCCCTTCCCATTGTAAGATCTAGAACCCCTGATTGGTGACAAACTTCCTTTTGCTTTTGTCCTCATCATGTTATTCTCTCTCCAGAATCATGCACTAATGGAAGTATGGCTCCCCCTCTGGAAACCCTCTCCAGTATGGGGTGAATCTTCTTTCATGGTTCCCAAAACCCCACTGCCCTGACACAAAGCATGAGAGTGGGGAAGTAGTCATACTCCTTGATCTTCACTGCCACTTTCAGATACTTTCTCTGATCCCATCACTCATTGACTTCTCCTTAAAAGTTCTTTGTTCATCTGTAACTTCATGTAAATATCCTAGTTGTACTCACATACTGACTTCAAATTCTCCTCTGTGTATTTTATAAAGTACCTGGCTTATAGTTTTCCTTTCGATTTCAACCCCTAACCTGATACAAATTAGTGTGTACTCAAACATCCTAGCCAAATTACCAATCTCTAATACCCATGACCTGCACTTTTATTCTACCTCAGGCACATGAAGGGTTTTTTATATCCTTAATCTCATAAATAAATCCAGTGATCTTTTTCCATGATCCAGAATTCTGACACACATTTTTAAAAAGGCTATAACCTCTTATCCTTCCACATCTTCCTTTGTATCACTTTTCTTAAACCAATTCTTTCTTATCATAACCACTGGTGTGAATCTTAAAAATTCTCAGACCCTACTTCAGAACACTTGGTTAAGACCATTCCCCATTTAAACAATAAAGGTACTTGATCAGGAATGTGGGAACTCTACTTCACCCATACTTAAGCATGCCTTAGGGGAAGATAAAGTTGTAAACTCCTTGCTGAACAATGAAAAATACTTAACCCATACTTATAGTAAGGCAAAAGCTCTTAAGCTGTGCCTATTTTTAGATCTAATACAAAAGGGTGCTAAGTACCTATAAAGGTCAAGCAACTTGCTCTCCCGTCCATCCCTCCAATTTGGAACTCTATTTATTGCCTTCATAATCTTGATTCTTTAATTAACAACAAGCAAGTAAACTTGCAAGTGGAAAAGAGGTGAGAACTTACTCAGAGGTTTTAGTCTACTCAGGTGTGAATTACTCAAAAGTTTAGTCTACTCAGGTGTGAATTAAGAATAGTCTGTACTTTGGAAAACGTCTATTGTGATTGGTAGATGTGAGAACTTAGGGGAGATGACATAGGAGAAAATTCTCTTTAAAAGGAGGACTGAAGCTGAATAAGATTGAGCTGGCCAAAGCTGAAGTGGTGTCTTTCTGAACACTCGAATCTTGCTTGGACAAATCTTGTGGTGAATTGATAAAAGACTGACTGATCTCTCTCTTAGGGCTTGGGCCTAGGCTGGCCTGGGCTGGCCTGGGCTGGCCTGGGCTGGCCTAGCCCTTTTCTCATTGTTTCCTATTACTCTCTCTCATTAATTCCTTAATTTGTATTAATTAAAATCTCTATAAAACCCAGATAACTTGGGTATATTTCATATTTGGGAAATTTTCCCTGGTGACCACTTTATATTTGGTTTAACTCAAGACGCTGTCTTGAAACCATATTTCTGTGGTCACAATTTAAGGCAACCCCTCTTTTATCTGTAACAGTTTATGCCAAACACTACTTAAATGTTACACTGGTCATTCCATTTCTCCTCAGGTCTTTTCCTCTCTCTCCCGTCCATCCCTCCAATTTGGAACTCTATTTATTGCCTTCATAATCTTGATTCTTTAATTAACAAGTTGAACAGCACATTTGTCAACACCCTTAAATTTTTGCTCTTTGTCTTATTACCACTCATGATTTGCCAAAACTCAATACTTCTAATCTTCACCTATATTCTCTGCTTCCAACTATTACTAGATAAAATCACTCAGTCATGAGACTAAGACCACTACGTTATAATATTATTTAACATCAGTTAGACTTTCATTGCTGCATGTTATAATGTTTTTATTTTTCCCCAAATAACTCTATACCGCTTCTTATAGCAACTGTTCTAACCTCTGATATCATTCTGCCTTGGTCCCTCTAGGGACATACCCTCACCATGTTCTTTACCTAAAGGTATTTTTTTCACTCACAACAACCTTGTGTATGAAGGTAGTATAAGTATTATTATCCTGGTTTTATAGATTAGGAAAGGGATGTTTCCAGAGCTGAAATGATATTGTTATAGAACTCTGCTTAGTGTAAAAGTGGATTTTTACTTAGGTTTTCTAATTCTCTGTCCAGGATGCTTTCTACCCTGTTGCCCTGTCTGATAAGTCTCTTTAGCTCTTTGGCTTTCAATTTCTCTCTAAAAGAAAAGTTTGGGACTTGAGTTCGAGGCCACCTTCACATGTAATCTCACTTCATCCTGTCTCTTCCAACAAATTTCCCCCTCTGTCATCTCCATTCTATCACTTATCTTCAATCTTTCCCTGTAATTTGGCTACTTCCTTACTGCCTGTAAACATACCATGTGTTCCCTATCTTCAGAAAACTCTCACTTGCTTCTTCCATCCCCATTCTTTGTGGCCAAATTCCTTGAATAGGCTATCTTTAATAGAAGCTTCCATTCTCTCTACTTTTGCTTTCTTTTTAAACCTTTATAAAGTGACTTCTCATTTCATCATTCCATCAAAACCTCTACCTTCAAAGTTACCAGTGACTTCTTAATTGCTAAATCCAATGGCCTTTTATCATTCCTCATTCTCTCAAAACTCTTTTCAACCCTTGACACTGTTCTAGAGAAGCAGCTAGGTGGCATAATGGATAGAGAGCTTCTGGCCTGGAGTCAGAAAGACCCAAGTTCAAATATAGCCTCAAACACTTTAGCTGTGTTATCCTCAATTTGCTTCATTTTGCTCACTTTTTTAAAATGGGGATAATAATAGCACCTACCTCTCTGGGTTGTTGTGAAGATCAAAAGAGATCATTATAAATCTTTTAGCACAGTGCCTGGCACATAGTGTTATATAAAAGTTAGCTATTATTATTATTAATACTCTCTTCTCTCTTTTGGGGGGGGGACATTATTCATTTATTTCTCATCCTCAACCTATTTCTAATCCTACCTATGTGACCAGTCCTCACCCTCCTTTGCTAAATTCAACCACTTCATGCCCTCCAACTATAAGTGTTCTACAAGATTCTGTTCATTTGGTGATCTCAGCAACTCTTGTGGATTTAATTACTTTTTAATTAAATTAATTATATGCATGGGTAACATGTTAATATAGTATATATAGTATGCCAATTATAGATAAAAATATAAATAGTTAATATTAATTATTTGACTAATGATTCCCAAATCTACTTTATCCTGCCTGTATAATGCTTATTAAATGCTAAGCAACTATGCTAAGTACTTTATGATTATTATTAGCCTACTTATCTATGCTGACCTCCAATATTGCATCTCTAGCTATCTTTTAGACTTCTCAAACTTGATATTCAGCAGACATATTAAACTCAATAGTTCTAAAATGAAACTCATTATCTTTTCTTCAGACTTATGAGAAGGGATGCTATCCACATCCAGAGAAAGAACTGTGGGAATAGAAGCATAAAAGAAAAACAGCTGGTTGATCACATGAGTTGATGGGGATATGATTGAGGATGTAGACTAAATGATCACCCTAATGCAAATATCAATAATATGGAAATAGGTCTTTATCAATAACACATGTAAAACCCAATAGAATTGCTCATGGGTTACTGAAGGGGGTGGGAGGAGAGGAGGGAAGAACATGAATCACATAATCATGGAAAAATTTTCTTAATTAATCAATTAAATAATTTTTTTTAAAACCTCCCCTCCTCAATTTCCCTATTCCTGTTAATGGCAGCACCATTTCTCATCCCTTAGGCTCAAAGCCTAGATGTTGTCCTCAACTTTTTACTCTTACCTTTTATGTTCAATTTTTCCAACTCATCTTAATTTTAGTGCCTTTTCTCCTTTAGTGTTTTTGCTTGTTTTGTGCATATTTTGGCTTACATATTGTCTCCTCCATTAAATTGTGAGTTCCTTGATACAGAGGGGCTGTATTAGGCCTCTTTGTATAAGTCTGACACTTAGTCCAGTGCCTGGCACATGGTAGGTGGTTAATAAATGTTTATTGAACAACTTACTTCATGACCTCTAGAGGCTGAGAATATGATTTTCATATTTTCATGGGTTTTATTTCAGAAATCTAGGCTCTATTTTATACCTTGTTAGACAGAATTCATTGTAATTATTCTAAAAGGTTCTCTTTTTCCAGGTGTGACCAAGGAAGGCTCACAGGTATGGAGCCCTGAGGAGGAGGGTATACTCCAAAATGTGATGGGGAAATAAAAGGCATTAATTTTTTTTTTAAATAGTGAACTAAAAGAGCCCTCCAGTCTCAGGAATTCTATAAGTCTGAGGAATCAAGTGGTGTGATCCAAGAGGCAGTGTTGTAGAATGGAATGAATACTAGACTGAGAATTAAATCATAATTCTCATTTTAGTACTTACTAGCTAAGTGCCCATGGGCAAGTAGCTTCTGATCTCTATGCCTCATATTTCTCTTGGATAAAATAAAGGGGTTGGGCTGGGTGATCTCTAAAGTCCTTTATAATTCTAATTTTCCCTAAGATTTACTTCCTCTTCCTACCCAGTTAAAGTGCTAACACATACTAAAATGACCCTTAGAGCAATCAGCTATGTAGAAAGGACCAAAAGTGCACAAATACTATGATCATGATTCCTAGAAATATCAGGAATTATTATTCTTATTTCTGTGCTATTATGACCTTCTTTTATCGCTGCTCTTAATCTTGCTCTTACTATTTGAGTGCTTCATTGAGTGGTGTTTTTTTTTTTAATTTTTATTTGTTCATTTTCAACATGAGCCGGCTCTTCTAGCTCTTATTCCTCATTCCCTCCAGTGAGCTCTTTAGTGATCTAAACCTGGCTAGACAAAAGTAGCACTTATTAACAAAAAAGTGTCTGGCATACTCATCAACTCTGGCAATACTTGCACTTGGAGAATGTAGTTATTTTGTCAAGTAGAAAGAAATGAATAATTAACTGTTAAACACTTAACTCCCTTTTGGCCACACTGTGCTAAATGCTGATAACATAGATATAGAGGTAAACCCCCAAAGAACTTACATTCTAACAAAGGAGATAGCATGACCTATTTAAGTTTTTAAATATTTAAAATCAATATAAACAGAGGCAGCTAGGTAGCTCAGTGGATAGGGAGGCAGGCCTGGAAACAGGAGATCCTGGGTTCTAGCTGTGTCTAGGCATTTACCCCCAATTGCCTAACCCCTACTGCTCTTCTGCCTTGGAACCAATACTTAGTATTGACTCTAAGACAAAGATATGGATTTACAATTTTAAAAATGTAAATAAATGAATACAGAGTCATTGGGGGAGGGGTACAAGCAATTGTGGGGACCTGGAGTAACTTCATAGTGGTAACCCTTAAACTGTATTAAAAGAAACCATTTTTCCTGAGAGGTGAGCAAGACAGTCGAGCATTGGGAAGTATGGGGAGGGCAACTGTCCATCGAAACAGGGGATGGATTCATGTGGAAAGAATCTGCAGAACAATAAATGGGCCAATATGATTCAATTACAGAGCATGTGAGGAGGGACATAGTGTATAATGATGCTGGAAATGTAAGAAGGGATCATGATGTGAAGAGCTTTAAATGCCAAAAAGTATTTTCTATTATATCCTAGAGCTTATAGATGTAAAAATGGAGACTTGAACTCTGGACTCCAAACCCCAGAAGTCCTTGCTCTGGCTCCCAGAATGCCTTGTAACCTCCCCTGGGCTGAGAGCGAGATGGGGTATTTAACCTGGCTGTAAAAGCTACTGGGGCTCTCTTTCCTGTTTCTGCTTGCAAGCAGAGGGCTCTTTCATGATGTAGCTGAGGTTAAAATGGGCCTCTCAGCCCACCTAGCACGTGCTTCTCTTACTTGTATATTCTCAAATTCTCAACCTTTAATAAAACTCTAAAAATATAATACTCCTTGCAGAGAGAAACTAATTTCTACCTGCCTCGGTTTCCCCCAAAATTTTAATTATTACACAGGGAACCACTGTAGAGTTGGGGTTAGGTGTGGGGCAGTATGATCAGATCTGTGCCTTGAGAAAATCGTTGTGGCAGTTCTGGGAAGGATGAAGTAGGGTGCAGGGAGACTGAGGACAAGGAAAACAAACAAGAAGCTACAATGGATTTAGAGTCAGAGGATCTGGTTTTGAATGTCATCTCTAGCCTTATTAGTTCTTGAGCAAAGGATTTCGTGTTTCTGGGCCTTAGTTTGCAGCTTTAAAAAACTCTAAGGTGTGAAAAACTTATACTTTTAAGGTCCATCATATTCTGATATTCTATGTCCTTATATTTGGCAGAATAACTGTGTGTGTGTGTGTGTGCGCGCACACGCACCAACTGACTAACTTGTTCAGTAGCACATTCAAAATAACAAGAGCAATAATATTGAGGGAATATTACTATAAAATACTAAAGATTGGCAGATCACATGGAACATTTCTGGAGAGGAAGGACAAAGCAAGCCTCCATTGTGTATTATTATTGAGATTATCTAGGGAGTTGGAATATAAATAGCTTGGGAATCCAAACAGAAGGTCTACAACATCCCCTCCACCCCCACACTTCTCTAGTGTAAACTTACCTGATTGCCAGGCAAAACAAATATTTGATTGCCCTCAAGTGACTTCCCTGGCCTATTAGTTTGTTGTTTTCTGATTGGCTGCCTTTGCTTTTACTTTCTTTATTTGGGTAGCCATAGGGTGTATCTCTGGGTAACCTGGGACATCTCTTTGTCTTCCAGGTGTGTTTGTGGAGGTGATAGATCCCCCTCTTCACCCTCTCTTCTGAGAGTTGAGTAAATCATGGTTTAATAATTGACACATAGGCTTGAGTAAGACTACATCAATTGTTTGTAAAAGGTGATTGATCAAAAAGCATCTGGAGCCAGAGATCTTCTTTCCAAAGTCTGTTGCAGGGCATTAACCATTATGGGGGATGGAGGGTGATGAATTAGAAAGGTTATAGCTAATCCAAGTTCTGTACCACCTTTAGCTTCATTTTTAGCCCTATCTCCATAGACCTTAGAACTGCTTTGACCTGAGATTTGGGCTTCATCCATATTATAATAATCCTGGCTGTGTAGCTAATGCTTCCTGTGACTTTGGGCAGTTTATTCCACCAGTCTGGGCTTCAGTTTACATCTCATCATGGAATATTGTTTTGGTTGTGACCATCCCTACAAGGAATTTTTTCTTTCTTTTTTTTTTTGTTTTGATTTTTGCCTTTGTATCCCCAAGAGTTAGCCCAGTGACATGCAGTTATTAAGTATTTAATAAATACTTGTCAAATCACTAAAAGTTATGTTCCCTTTCTAGTTCTCTCCTTTATAAAATGGAAGGACTCAACTAAATTATGGCTATGATCTTAACTATAAATTCTCTTATCCCTATAGCCATTATTTTAGTCCTTACTGCCACTGACTGTATAACTGTAGACAAGTACTTTTCCCTGAGTTTCAGTCCCCTCTACTGAAAAATTGGGATGTGGGAGACTAAATAATCCTAAAAACATCCCTCCTAACTCCAATTCTATAATGCTATGAATGACAGTAAAACCCATTGGCCCATTTAAAGGATTTGATAGGGGATACCTCAATGGAATAGGAACCCTAAGACATATTTTAATCCTAACATTGTCACAAGCTCTATATTTTTAGCAAGTCATTTAAACTCTTAAGGCTTCATTTTTCTCAACTGCAAAATTGAGATGATAATACCTATCTTTTTTCTTAATGCATGTCCAAGCAAAGGTAAGAACTAGGACTTAAGTGGAAGTCAACAGTTGTTTATACTACTGCTGTTGAGATGGAAGTATAAAATCCATGGCCTAGAGGCCTATTAGCTAAATTATAATTGGGAATTATCTCTTCTTTGGCAAATTTACTTGGGAGAAGTGATCCTGTTGGAGGTTGGGGTGGAAAATATGGGTTCCTATGGTTTATTTCTGGTCTCACAGTTCCAGAGTAGCTGTACTATCCCTTTCTTAGAGTTATATAGTATATTGAAGCATTTCCCCAGACTTTTAAGATCTTGGAGCCTTTCAAGATGCTGCTGCTTCTTCTTTCAGGAGTGAGTTTAAAGGCCTCATAAGGGCTACTGATCTAGAAACTACTCTCATTTTAACATATTTGAAGAATTCCCTCTCTGTGGACATAAGAGAATCTGAGTGACTAATTCGCAGTCTTCTGCTATGTCACCCCTTGGCTAGGGCATACTTGGTCTAGAGAGGTAGCATCACAATAATAGTATATTCAATCTCAAGACTGAGCATTAAAGGATATACAGTCTTTCTTTAAACATTTCCCTAATATGTTTGGCACTTTGGGGGATAAGGAAAGGAAGAAAGAAACCAACGTTCAGTGCTTACTATGTGCCAGGCACTGTGTAAAGTCCTGGATCAGTAAGTATCTGAGGTCATGTTTGAACCAGGTGTTTTTTCTTGACTCCAGACCCAACACTAATAACTGTACCACCTAACCTTGGTAGCTCTGCCCTTGTTCTGATTTTGCACATCAGGCAGCAGAAATGGCCAATGGATAGAGTGCTAGCTAAGTCTGGAGTAAAAAAGACCCTAGTTCAGATGTGACCTTAGACTCTCACTAACTGTGAGACACTGGGCAAGTCACTTAACCTCTATCTGCCTCAGTTTTCTCAACTGTGAAGTAGTGATAGTAAAAGCACTTACTTAGACTTTGTTATGAAGATCATCAAATGTGTTAATATTTGTAAAGCACTTAGCAGAGCATCTAACATATACTAGGCACTTATTAAAACCAATCTTTCCTCCTTCTTTCTTTCTTCCTTCTTTCCTTCCTCCTCCCATTCTATCTTCCTTTCTTCCTTCCTCCTTCCATTCCTGTCCCCTTCCTTCCCTCCCTCCCTCCCTTCATTCCTTCCTTCCTTCCACCATCAATATATGAGGTTCAGCAGGGGTCAGGGACATGGTTGAAAAATACAACCCAGAATTTGGAGAGGGAAGGTGACAAGAAAGTGAAGGGACCTGGTAGTGTGAACTTTAGATTACTCCACCTTACTTAGTCTAACAAAATCAGGAATGTCTACACCCATACTTAATGATTAAGTATCTAGGGAGATGGCCTATTATAGACATGTGCTAGCAAATAACAAATCAGAAACAACTGACAGACCCCTGGAATGTCCTAAGTCAAGCTTAAGCAACCATTGGTACAGGTGAGATGCAGGAAAGTGATGTAAAACCATCTATATATTTCACGTCACTTCCTCTCTCCAGCCTCTTTTGTGGTTGAGAGGTGACTGGCAGCAGCTTGCTGAGTATCTTGGCATCTTGGCGTGGCAGCAGCTATTGTCCAGTTTAGCAGTGAGTTTCCCTTGATACCATACTGGAGGAAGCCTAGTAACCTAGTTCAGGTGAGGTGTCTTCTCTGAATTCTCTCTGAGTTTAGGCTGATTTTTCCTCCTTTACCTTCCAAACCCTATCCACTTAGAAGCTTCTAATGTTCTTCAGAAACCTTGTAGCGAAGGACTTTGAACTCCCCCTGGCACAGGCCAGGTGGGTGAAATCCTATACCCTTTCCCTCTCTCTTCTCCTTGATCTCTTCCCTCTATATTGATTAAACCACTATAGATTTCCAAACTGACTTGGGTATTTTATTTGGGATTTCCCCTGGCGACCAAAAAAATCAAACTTGGATTAGGTCACAACCCTAAATTATCCTTACAATAGCCAGTGGACAGCTGTAATGTCCAGAGAAAGGCTTAAGTCCAATCATAAGATGGAGACATCACAAAAATTGTAAACTGGAGAAGTAAGCAAGTGTTTTTGATTGGGTATTCACTAGTATACTAGTCAGCCACTCTTCATTGTGTGCCATTTGTCCATTCCAAGTGTTCTTTGGAGTTCTAGCAGCCTTGGGTGAATGGATTAGACAGGATAATATAAGTGAAAACAGTTTTTAAAAAATTGTCTTCTCAATTCTAATATACTTTGTGGAAAGAACATTGGTCTCTACTCTAGAGATTTTCATTCTTAGCTGTCATTAGCTTTCAGAGTGATCTTAAGCAAATCATTTTCACCCTTTAGACCATGAAGCATATTGTTAAATACATTGGATTTAATAGAATTTTAGCATTAAATATTTTGTCTTTATCTGTAATGCATAAGGATTTTACCCACACATTTCCAAAGTTCCTTCTGACTCAGATATTCTATGTTCCATTATAAGACTCTTTCAACTTTAACATTCTGTTTTCTTATAGTCTGTATTCTGAGGTTCCTTTCTCTTACATATTCTTTGATCCCTTGAAAATCCTACACAAGTTAAAGGATTTCTACTTATTGATATGCAATGGAGGAGGGTTCTCAGACTGTGGCAGAACCTGAGGATTTTATAGAAAAAGCTGACTTTCTGAATAGCATTAGGATCTAGGGTGTTAAGTTAGAACTGGAAGGAGCTTTAGAACATAGCACAATGTTAGAACAAAGACCACAGAATGTTAGAGAACTTTAAAATATGGAATGTCAAAAGTTTGATGGTAATTCATAATAGGATGTTATGACATAGACTGTTATCTTACACTATAGAATTTAAACTGACAATGAACTGAAAATATAGAATTTGGTAACAGAATGTTAAAACTCAGAATGTTAAAAGCTCTACTTAGAAATAGAAATTAGAAAGTTTTATTAGAGTGTGAATAATGGAATTTCCCTGTTGAGTAAGGCATATTTCTATACCCAACTGTGTGTGTGTGTGTTTGTATTCTATCCTTCCCACTTTAAATCAATCAAGATAAAAGTTCAAGTGTTGTTTCTCAAGCTCTCTTTCCCCCTCCACTAAAAAAGTTCTTTCTTGTGTATCTCTTTTATGTGAAATAACATTCAACATTAATCCTCTCTCTTCCTCTTCTCCCAGTACATCACTCTCATTCCTTCTTTAAAAAAAAAATCAGTCCTCCACCTATGTAAACTACTTTAACTACTCTAATAATGATGATATTCTTTGGAGTTACATGTATCATCTTCCCACATAGGAATGTAAGCAGTTTAACATTATGAAGTTACTTGTGATTTTCCCTAAAATTTTTTCCTTGATTCTCTTCTCAGGCCTAAAGATGGGAGGTCCTGGGTTCAAATATAGCCTCAGACACTTCCTAGCTGTGTGACCCTGGACAAGTCATTTAACCACCATTGCCTAGCCCTTACCATTCTCCTGCCTTGGAACAAAAACATAGTATTGATTCTAAGACAGAAGGTGAGGATTAAAAAAAAAAAGAATGAGTTAGTGCATGAGTTAGAAAGAAAAGATATCATAAATTAGAGGAACATGGGAAAATATACCTGTCAGATCTGTGGATAAGGGAAGAGTTTATGACTAAATAAGAGATAGAAAGCATCATGGGAAATATAATTATTGATTTTAATTACATGAAATTTAAAAAATTTTTCACACAAAACCCCAGACAGCTAAAGATATAAGGAAAACTGGAAAATGGGAGGAGGGGTCAGGGCCAGGGATTAATAGCAAGTTTTTCTTATAAAGTATCATTTCTCAAATATGAGGAACTGAGTCAGTTATAGAAAAAAATAAGATAGTTTTCAAAAGAAGAAATCAAGGGTATTTATAGTCATATGAGAAAATGCTCTCAAGAACTATTAATTAGAGAAATGTAAATTAAAACAACTCTGAGACACTATTTCACACCTGTTGGATTGACTAGAATAACATAAAGAGAAAATGACAGATGCTAGAGATGTAAAAAAGAATGGACACTGATGCACTGTAGGTGGAATTGTGAACTTTTCCAACCATTCTGGAGAACAATTTAGGACTGTATCCAAAGGGCCATAAAACTGTGCATACCCTTTGAGATCTGTATCCCAAAGAGATCAAATTAAAAGGAAAAGAACTTATTTATACAAAAATATTTATAACAAGTGTTTTGATGTGGCAAAGAATTGGAAACTGAGGCAATGTTCATCAATCAGGGAATGGCTGAATAATATGACTTTCATAAGGTTTATATCCTAGGCATATTGCACAGTTCCTAGCACAAAGTAAGTGTTTAATAAATATTTCATCCTTCATTTATAACTTATCACCGTAAGAGATGTAGTCATCTATCTTTTCATTAGGCTGAATGTTACTCAGTTGATCACAAATATAACATGATTTATATAGCCCTTTGCCATCCTAATTACCTTCTTCTGTGACTTCCAGAACTACACACAATGCACCAGATGTAGTCTGACTAATAATACATGATCTCCTTTGTCCTTTAAACTATGCCCCTCCTTGCCCAAAGGGTGCTAAAAGACTGTCTGCCCTTTGATCCAGCCATAGCACTGCTGGGTTTGTACCCCAAAGAGATAATGGACAAAAAGACTTGTACAAAAATATTCATAGCTGCGCTCTTTGTGGTAGCCAAAAATTGGAAAACGAGGGGATGCCCATCAATTGGGGAATGGCTGAACAAATTGTGGTATATGTTGGTGATGGAATACTATTGTGCTAAAAGGAATAATAAAGTAGAGGAATTCCATAGAGACTGGAACGACCTCCAGGAAGTGATGCAGAGCGAGAGGAGCAGAACCAGGAGAACATTTACACAGAGACTGACACACTGTGGTACAATCAAATGTAATGGACTTCTCCATTAGTCGCAATGCAGTGATCCTGAACAACTTGGAGGAATGCACAAGAAAAACCACTATCCACATTCAGAGGAAACACTGTGGGAGTAAAAACACCGAAGAAAAACAACTGCTTGACTACATGGGTCAAAGGGATATAGTTGGGGATGTAGATTCTAAATGAGCATTGTAGTGTAAACAACAACATGGAAATAGGTTCTGATCAAGGACACAAGTAATACCCAATGAAATTGTGTGTTGGCTGTGGGAAGAGTGGGTGGAGGGGAGGGAGGGAAATAATGTGATTATTGTAACCAAGGAATAATGTTCTAAATTGACTAAATAAACTTATTCAAATGGGGAAAAAATAAACTATGCCCCTCTTAATTGCAACCTAAATTTGTATCATTTTTATGCAACATTGTTGACTCTCATTGATCTTGAAATCAACCAAAGACCACAGATCTTGTCTTTTGAACTTCTATCCAACCATTTTTTCCTTTTCAAGGAATTGTGTCATGCTCTGGAATCTATCATCAAAAGTTATGAATTGACAAGGCAAAACCCTTGCAATATAATTTTAACTTCAACTTTGGACGTCTGGAAAATGTTTGGTACATTATAAATCTGTCTCCGGCATTGTGTGGCACATTCAGTTCCAGTCTGGATGGTAAATAATGAGCTGGCCTTCTGTATGTGAAGTCAGCAATAATCCCAAACAGCAATAGCTATCTGAGGAGCCAATATCTGATTATTTGGGATTTTGTTCTTAACCTATAATACTTACACTTTTCTACAGAAATAGCCCCTTTGATCAATGTACTACTAATGTGGGGAGTATGTATTCCTCTGAGAAGTAGCCTGTTGTAGAGTAAGTGGAGCCTCACAAAGGTTGTGTTAAGATTTTGGCATTTATCGGCTATATTACTATGGACTAATTATTTCGCTTCTTATCTTGTTTTCTCTTCTGTAAAATGGAGGTTAATAATACTTGAGCTGATATCTGTGCAAGGTAGTTTTAAAGATCAAATTATATAGCTGTGAAAGTGCTTTTTGTAAACTATACATTGCTAGAGGAATGCCAGCCATCATTGTGAGTTTTACTTGAGGAAGCATTACTCACAGCATAGTAGGAAGATTAGGACTTGGTTCATGGCCTTCTTTTTTACTACTTGTTTGACCTTGGACCAATAATTTCCTTTCTCTGATCCTTATTGCCCTAATTTATAAAATAAAAATAAGAATAAGTAGTTCTATAAATTATAATTATAAAATAGTGATCTTGGGATACATCACCTCAAGGATTGTTATAAAGTTGAAGTTAGATAAGTAGGAAAAGCACTGTGAAATAATAAAACTTGTTGTAATGATAAAGCTCTTAACAAATGTATTTTATTTTTAAAGACTATCTCCCAACCCTCAGCCCAGCAACATAAACATAAGGCTAATACCAATACCCAAACATGTTGGTGGTACCAGGGCAGAAATATCAACTAATACAATCAACTGTTGGAGAAGGGAGATTACAATCCTTCTGATTCCTACTGGCCTTTGAAGGTGCCACTTGAGAAATGCAAGAAGACATGACTCAGATTTTTACTTCTCGGGGCTTCTGTCTGCTCACTTAGAAAATAGGGAAGGGATGGGGTGCTAAATGACCCCAAGGTCTCTTCTGGCTCTCAATTCTGTGTTCCTATGACTATAATTGTTCTCACCCAATCAACAAGCCTTTGATTAAGCTCTTACAATGTGGCAGACATTATAATGGTGTCAGTCATATCACACCTGTCAGAATGTCTCTGCCCATGTTCTTCTCTGGCTCCAAGCCCAAGACTCCATCCACTGTACCATGCTGATCTTAATTCTGCCTGTGTTCTTATAAACGAATGGCTTTCATGGGGTTAGGGGAAAGGAAATGCCCCCAGTTAATGAAAACAAGCTGGGTAACTACAGTTGTTTCTCTTTCTCTGACCTGCGCTTGTGCCTAAGTACTTTCTGTAGCCTGACATGTAACTTCCTCTCCTAGACACGCATGTGTGAGGTAGAAAAGATGTCTGTCTTTACCAGCTGGCCAAAATGTGTGTACCTCCGGCATGACAAGGAGCTGAGGCAAGTTAGGTGGGGAAGCGTGTTCGTGGGTGGCTGCCCTACTCCTCTCCCAAACTGAACTGAACGGAGAGAGTTCTCTCTCATGGTGGGCCAAGACGCGAGGGAAGCATTTTTCAATCAAGGCCAACTCTAATATTCCCAAATATTGGGCTTCTATATGTCCTTGTGACATATCAGAAGATAAATTTCCACATGACATTTCTGCTAGTGAAATTAATTGCTACTATATTTTTTCAGGGAAAGAAAAAAAGGTGATGGAATGTCTTGATGAGACAGAGACGTGTCATCCTTCTATTGACATGTCATATATCCTATACTGGCATAAGCAACAAGGTACTTTAAGGTTTATAAAAAAGTTTACATGTAATATCTCATTTCATCTGCAGAACAACTCTAGGAAGCAGAAGTCATAATAGTAATAATATTTCTATAGCACCTTAATTTTTACAGAATACTTTATATATTATCTTATGTAGTTCTTAAAATAACCCTGTGAAGTATACTCCCCATTTTATTTTATTTTTTAAACTCTTACCTTTATTGATTCTCAGGCAGAAGAATGGTAAGGGCGAGGCAGTGGGGGTTAAGTGACTTGTCCAGGGTCACACAGCTGAGAGGTATCTAAGGTCAAATTTGAACTCAGGACCTCCAATCTCTAGGTCTAGCTCTCAATCTACTGAGTCAACCAGCTGTTCCTTACTCCCCATTGTATAGATAAAGAAATTGAGGCTATGAAAGGTACAGTAACTTGCCAAGGTCCCACAATGAGTAAATGTCTAAGGCAAACTCAAAACCAGGTCCTCTTTACTCTAAATCTCGCAGTCTTTCAACTGGACCATACATTGAACAGTCAGGAAGACTGAATTCAAATCCCAGATCAGAGTATATTATCTGTTTGACCACTCTCATTTATGAGTCTTTTCCTCCCTCTCTCTTTTTCTACCCTTTACCTTCACTTCTCCCACTTTCCCCTTCCCTCCCTTGTTTTGTTTTTTCCCCCCTTCTCCATTCTCCAAATCAGGCATGGTTAAAAAGGGCATTGTTTTTGATAAAGGGGTATCTATTGCAATTTAGAATTCCATAGTAAATGAGCCTTATGTTTCTTTTCTTTCCTTCCTATGGATCATGTTGAGCAGTTTCACCATTTGCCAACAGTAATCAGTCACTCCTTCATTTGGATTTTTTGTTGCTTAAAGGGGTGAAAATGTGGATTCAGTAAAGACCAAAATGGACAATTGCCTTACAGAATTTTGATAGTAAACAAAATAAAGGAAGGAGAAAAGGGCAGGGTGGTTGTGCACAGCAAATCAACAAGTATTTTTTAAGTAATGATCATGTGCCAGTGTTAAACACTAGAAATACAGAGAAAAGTAAAAATAGCCTCTGACCCAAAGGAACTCAATTCTAATGGGGAATATGACATAAAAATATGAACATATGACAACATACAAAAAAACTACATACATATAAAACATATTCATGGTAAATGGGAGGTAATCACAGAAGAAACACACTAGAAGTGAGATGGACTAGGAAAGGCTACTTGAAGAAGGATGGCTTTTGAACTAAAACTTGAAGGAAATTAGAAAGCAGAGATAGGGAAAGAGAGTGTTCCAGGCATTGAGGGACAGCCAATGAGAAAGAACAGGATTGGGAATTAAGAGGACATGGTCTAGGAACCGAAAGGAATACACTTGTTAAATTGTAATGCTAGCTGACCAGCATAAAAGCTGGTACCTCCAGAAAATCTCTGAGAAGCAGTGATAACAGCTAACATTAATTAGCATGTTAACTTTTATAAAGGACATCATACCCAGTCCATCATGACAACCCAGTAAAGTAGTTACTACATGAGTAGGTGATTTCTCTATACTCTGTCTTGATCAGAATATGCTCTGCATTTGCGATGTTGAACCTTCTTGTGGTTGTTGCATTTTAATTCAAAGGAGAGTATCATAATAGTAAGAAGACCAGAAACTTTCACACAGAGATCAATTTAAGGATCTAAGAATCTTCAGCTCAGAAAAGGGAAAACTTAGGAAGGGCATAACAGTCTCCTTATACTAGAAGAGTTATCTTTTAGCAGAGTAAATGAACCCATTCTGCTTAGCTCTATACCAACATCTAGAAGTTGTAGGGGGAAAAAAACATATTTAGGTTTAATCGAAGGATGAACCTAATAACTGTTCGGCTAAATACAGAAAGACTGCCTTAGAAGGTTAACTACAAGAGAATGTGAGTGTGTGTGTGTGTGTGTGTGTGTGTGTGTGTGTGTGTGTTTCCCCAGCTATAACAATACATGAAGACCATCTATTGAGGTCTGGATCGGATAGACTCTTGGGAGGTGGATGGGCAGTCAGATTGTCCTCTTCGCCCTAGGTAGGCTGCTGGCCTACCTTGATGACTGTCACTGCCTTTACCTCTTCATTGGTTTCTTAGGGAATTAGTGGTCATGGCCCCAGGTAGCAAGAGTAGCCAAGGTACTGATTCAATTTACAAATGTGATGAAATGCCTGCTGCTTTTGTTTATTTGCCAGGCCTGCCATTAAGATGGATCTCAGTGGGGGATGTCTGCACAGACCAAAACCAGAATCTAACTCAAAAGGAGTTAGAAGTATTTTTCTCCTGATAAACTCTAGTTCACTTTTAATTTGGTACTGTGCTAGCAGACAAGAGCTCCTTTTCCTATGCTAGGTACTTAAAAGGAGTTTTAAAAAATAATATAATTTACCTTTTTTTTTAGCTTTATTGCCTTCAAAGCACTTTTTTTTTTCAGAATAGACCTGGGTTATGTAGAACAAGATAACTATCCTCACTTTACAGATGAGAAAACTGAGGCTTAGGTATTTAATAGCAATAGCTCATGCTTTTACAGCACATTTGTCCTGGCTCCCAGAACTCCTAAAAGTCAGAGCCAGAGGAAGTAATATTATTTGCCTTGGATCACATAGATATTAAATGCTAGGCATGAGATTAAATTTTACTTTTCTTTTGATGACTTCACCTTCCTTCTAGTCATCTAGGTTCAAAACTCCAAAACCTTCTGACTACATGTGGAGGGAGAAATGAGTGGAATGAGATAGACAGAGAAAGGAGTAAGAAATACTTGAATTTGAGTTCTTTTTTAAAAAAAAATTATTCTTCTCTAAACAAAAACAAATTAACCAAAAAGAAGATTATATATGAAACCACATTACACCTTGCTTTTTTTTGAAAGCATATAATTTCTAATATTTTAAATCTATTCTTCTGAATCTCCTCTCTTCAGTGCATTCTAAAATGCTTCAATAACCCTCTTTTTATTCTTTTTTTTTTGCCATAACTATCAATCATTTCCCTCTCTTCCAACTCCCCACCCAAGTTAAAAAAATTTTTTTAATATATTACCATAGTCAGACAGAGAAAAGCTACTCATTGACTGTGTATGTATCTTAAGTCCCTTATAGGTAGGTAAAAAAATAATTTCCACATGTAATTGAAAAAATTAAAAGGTTAAGGATAAAAAAGGTAAATGCTTTATCATTAGTCCTCTGGAGATAGAGCTGGTTCCTTGGTTTGCATTCTACTTCTTTGCTAGCTCTGTGTTCATGAGCAAATCATCTCTTCACATCTCATTATTCTTATCTGTAAAATGGGTATAATAATACCAATAATATCTACCTCAGAAGATCATCCAAAAAGTGAAATGAGATGGCAATGTATGTAAAGTTTTTTGCCCCTAAAAGCACTACTTTTGACAGTAATGAGGACAATAGGAAGAAGACGAGAGGGTTTAGAAACAAAGATAACAGGTTTCGCTTTAGAACTATTGAATTTAAAATATTTATGAAACAGCCAGTTCAAGTGTGTACAATATGCAATTGGAAATGAGGCTATAGAGGCAAGGATAGAGATTAGGTCTGGACAAATAAATATAAGAAACATTTGCATAAAGATTGTCACTGAATACATGGGAAAGGAGGAGGTAATCAAATGAAAAAATATAAAGGCAGAAGAGAAGACATCCAAGGGCAGAGCCTTGGGGAATACCTATGGTTAGAAGATGTGATCTAGATAAAGACACAGCAAAAAAACTAAGAAAGAACAATCAGATGGTTGAAGGGAATCAAGGAGAAAGCTGTGTCCTGAAAACTTAGATATAAAAGAATATCAAGAAGAGTTATCAACATTATCAAAGGCTGCCAAGAGGTTAAAAAGGATGAGGACTGAGAAGAGGTCATTTGTTGTGGTTGAGTTGTATCTGACCCTGCTTGACCACATTTAGGGTTTTCTTGGTAGAGATTCTGTTGTGGTTACCATTTCCTTCTCCAGCTCATTTTATAGATGAGGAAACTGAGACATTATAGGGTTAAGTGACTTGGCCAAGGTAATACAACTAGTATGAAGCTAGATTTGAAGTTGGAAAGATGAGTCTTCCTGCCAGCATAGAGTTCTATACACTGTGCCAACTTGCTAGAAGTTGTAAGTTCATGGGTAACATGGGAAAGAGCAATTTCACTTGAATGTTGAAGTTGGACATTAGACTACAAAATTAAGAAGAGAATAGAGAAAGGGAAGTGGAGGCACCCTTTGTAGACTTCTCAAGGAGTTTATCCTTTAAAGGGAGAGGAAATTCAGTATGAAAGGTAGTGGGGAAGGGGGGGATCAATTGAGAGTTGTGAGGGAGATGTGGGCATGTTTGTAAGCAGTAGAAAAATAGCCAAAAGACAGAAAGATTGAAGGGGAGTAAGAAAGTAGAGGTGCTAAAGAGGGAACTTTGCTGGAAATGGAATGAAATGGGCTCAGTTGGACATGCAAAGGGATTGGCCTCATCAAATAGATGGGCCACCTTATCAGATGAGACAGTGGTGAAGGAAAAGAATGGGGCAGAAAGCATATAAAGAGATAAAGAAGAGAAAAGGTACTCTTAAAATTTTCAGTAAATTATGAGGCAAGGGTCTCAGCTGAGAGGGTAGTGGGTTAGGGAAGCTATGGGAGGATTGAGGGATGAAAAGGTTTGGAAAATGTGCTGTTGTGAGTGCTACTCCTCCTGCCCTGTAGAGGTAACCTTCAAACATTTATACTTCAATATGAATACCTTTATTAGTCCTTTCTTGAGGACATATTTTAACTGAGGGAGTTTGGTCTGGACAAGAAAATGTAAGTACAATTGGGTAACTGTGGTAAAGAGAAAATACTCTGAAAACTGAAAATACTAGAAAAGATGTTCTTTGTATTAGAAAAATAGAAAGAAGTGTTGCCTGGGAATCACAGGATCTGAATTCTATTCTTGGCTATGCTATTAGTCACATAACCTTGGGTGCCATTTTCTCTTTCTGGACCCCACTTTTCTCCTTTGCCAAATGAGTAATTGGATTAGATGATTTTTAAGGTACTATTCAACTCTTAAGATTCTGATTCTAGTTTTCTTTTTTCTCTTTTCCTTTAACTGTTCTGGGGCCTCTATGAATAAAAAACAAAGATAAACACTAACATAAACTTCAAATTCTTTTTTATAAACCTTCACATACAGTGAATTTAAAAAATGAAGCTAATAAATCAGAAAGGGAACATAGTGAGTCTATTGATCCTAATTGTGTTAATTTATTTCTTGATTGCCTTAGTCAGAGCATCCCCTGTTGTGCTAATAGGTATCTTGGTGGGTGGCAAGAAAAGGAGGTTGAGAGAAATGTGGCTATTGTGGGACTGGAAAGATGGAGAAGACAAATTCATGGTCTGCAATCTTCTAGATATCCTACTTGTACAAACTCATTCCCCACTAATCTTTGCAGTTCTTGACAAGAAATGAGCTTCCAAGAGATGGGAACTTCAAAATCTTGGTCATCTCAGTCATAACATTTGTTCTCCACAACAGAGGATGGCTGATGAAAAACACTTCTACATGGCCCTATATGAGAAAATGCGAAAGAGATTAAAGAAAGATCCACAAATTGGCCCCGGATTGGTCTGGGGTGCAACCAACTGCTCTTTTCTGTTTCTTTAAGTACATTAGTAATCCCTATAGAAGGACACTCTCAGGTACATATTAGTCAGCAGACATACCTCAACATAGTCAAATTCCCATATCCTTTTTCTGTTATCTGATTCTGCTTGAGTTCCCAGATAGAAAAAGACAAATAGTATCTTTCCCCAGGAGTCAGTACTTTCCTGAAAAGCTCACAGACACCACCTTCCCTGACCTAAATCCCGAAAAAGCAAAGAGAACCTCAGAAACTCCTTCAAGATTTAATGATGGAATTATAATCAAAAGCTACCAGGATTAAAAAGTTACCTAGGATTACCATTCTTGCCCTAATCTGCAGTCTCCATACCACTATACACCATAAAGCTGCTAAAGGCCCAAGAGACCTTATACAGTACTCTGTAGCTTTTTGACATACTTTATAATATTTTGCATTTGTAGCTATGTTACCATCTTGTCCCCATACTAGACATGAGGGCATGGACCAGATTTTCTTTTAATCCAACTTGTTTATTTCCCTAGCATAGTGGGCTGTATACAGAAGTTACTTAATGAATATTTGTTGAATTTGCTGTTGAATCCAGCTTTAAAAACACTGTCATAAAAAAATACTATCATACACATCGTAGGCACTTATTAAATGCCTTTTTAATTTACTTGAATTCCAGAAATGTAGCTTCCAGTGTCCAGTAGACCACAGTTCTCTGTGACCCTTATGCAAAAGTTGAATATTACATTTGAATGTTATAGCACCATGGAGCATATAGAGCTGAAAGATACCTCACAGATCACCTACCTAGTCTAGTCTTCTCATTTTACAAATTTACAAATGCAGAAACTGAGGACCAAAGACAGAAATGCCAAACAATTTTTTTTTAGTTCTGAGTTTTTAAAACCAGACCCAGAAAAGTAAATGGTTCTCTCCTTCCAGTATTTCTGCCCTTCCAATGATGGGATGTTATTATTGATTGTGAGAAATTTAAAGGTGTCAAAGCCCTGCCATAAAGGACCCACATCCTCTGATTTTCAATCCAGAACTCTTTCTGTTGTATGACACACCTTTGAATTGCATTTAAGTAAAGCAAAAGTTTCTTGGTTCTGTTTATTTTAAATCTTTTCCTTAAGTGACTGAGAAAAATGAGCAAAAGAGATTAATTCACTTCATCCTGATCCCAGGTATTAGTCAGCAATTTCCTAGAAATCCCAATGTCAGAGGCAGTAATCATTCGATACAAAAAAATGTTGCTGTGTATGCAATCAAGAAACCATCTGTTCTATGTAGCCAGTTTAAATGCCATGCTCAGTGTTAAGCCATCAGAGGAGGATATCCAGGCTAACTCTGAAACAGTCATAACATCTTAGAGTAGGAAGAAACATCCTTCTAGCCATTCATTCATCTGTTAATCATTCATTCAGCAGTACATAGAGGCTGAAAAAGCAAATCCCAAGCACCTGAGGAAACTTCCTGAATATGGCATTTATTAGCTAGATTTCTTTATACAAGTCACTTACCCTCTCTCTTTTGTAGTTTTCCTTTTTGTCAGTTATGGATAATGATAACGTGTACTCTCCATCTCATAGAAACTCAATGTTCATTGCCATGGGCAAATCATCATCTCCAGGATTCCATTTTCTCCCCTCTTTGATGAGGGGATTAGACAAAATGATCTATGAGGCCTCCTCTAGCTCCTCCCATGATGGAAATGATTCTATGGTGTTACGAGGTAGAAAACACTTTCTAAGATATGAAGATGTATAAATACCAGCCACAACTTCTATTTATCAATATACAGTTTTCTAGTATCTGGTATGTGCAAAGAACACTGTGCTTGGCAAATTAGGCAAATGCTAATAAGTTAGATAAGAAGCAGGAACATAATAAAATAATGGCAAAACAGACATAATACAAAAGAGAACATGAATGAATAAATGAATGAGACATTTATTAAGTGCTTATCTTGAATAAAACAGTATGCTAAGCACTGAGGATACAAATAGAAAAGTAAAAAGGTGCTCACCCTCAAGGGGCTCACATTCTAATGGGGAAAACAACATATATGGAAGGTTTCAGCTATAAATCAGCATTATGTAGATGGTAATACCTCTTCTTTGATGCCATTATAACATGAGAAGAAGATAATTGAGATTTAAGCAAAGTATTCTTTGAAGTCTAAGGAGTAAAAAATCACTTCTCACCTGGAGTATTAGGGGAAACATTCTATAAATGGTGATCTTTGAGCAAGTTCTTGAAGGATACTAGGAGTTTAGCAAAGGGAAAGTAGCAAATTCCAGGTGTAAGGGAATGCACTGAGAAAGAAAACAGGTTTATGTGGTATGATATTTCTCCTGGAAATGTCATTTCATACTAATACTGATAATATCTTTTTTCTAAATCCAAATCCAGCTACAGTATTGGAAGCCCTTATAACTCTTTACACTAGTCATCTTTTTACAGTAGCATTCCTATAAAATTACCTTTCACAGAATCATGGGAAAGAAGGTAGGAAGGATGGAAGGAGGGAAGAAGGAGAAGGAGGAGATAGAGAGGAAAGAAAAAATATTTATTAAATTCAGGCACTGTGTTAAGCTAGAAATAAAAAAATACAAACATGTTAGACCATTTTCCCCCTTCGGTAGCTCCATTCTAATAGGGGAAGATGTTAAACATAAAAGTATAGCATGAAAGCTAGAGGGAGAGGTTGGAGACAGATCACCTAGTAGAGCTAAGTGTCCTAGGGGCTAAATCTGAGTCCTGATGTGAAGAGGAAAAAGATGACCACAGTGTAGGGGCCATAATTTGGAATGAGTGACAGATGGTATGGTATCCTAATTCTGGGCAAATTAACAGAGCACCAGGTCGCAAGTACAGGATCAGAGTTCTATTGGATACATGGAGGAACCTCAGAGACAACCTTATTGAACCTTCTTTTATAGAATAAGATTCTGACTCCCAGAGAGTTTCCTTGATTGCAAAAGTCACATATAAAGTAAAGAATAGAGCCAATGAACTGAATCCAGGACTTTGTATTTCAAATACAATGAATTTTTTATTATAATGTCTTTTCACCTATTTCAAATTTCTCAACAATGAACAATGAATGCCAATGTTAGAAGGGGCCTCTATCCATAATCCAACTTATACCTGAAAAATAATTTGTTCTACACTAACTATGCAAGTTATCATCCAATTTTTGCCTGCATGACTTGAGTAAATACCTCTATACTCCATAGGAATAGTTTTCCCGAAAAAGTAATGTCAAGGAATGGAAGAATCTCACTTTGGTCAAATCCATCATGGTTCTAGAATAAATTTCTACATGCAGTCATGCCAAAGATGGATTAGCCCAATTCTGCAATTAGTCTAGAATATAAAAAGTGTTTACTTTGGTGTTGATTTTACGCTAACCAAAATTTATAGATTCTTTAAAGCCCTATATTGTAGAGATGGCCCTAATTTAATAAAATTGCTTATTTAAGCACAATCATCTCCATTCGTTCCTCATGCTTAGCAACAAATGATTGTGAATGAGAATCAGATTGCTGGCTGATAATATGCAAACTATTCCAGTGAAAATGATAGCATTAGAGCATTTCTAGCACTAGAAAATGGAGATGTTTAACTGGAGGAAAAAAATGTGGCAATAAATAATCACAAGAAACAAAACACACAGCCAAGAAGCTGGCTGGGACATGAACAGAAGGAGCCCAGTTAGTGTTAATTTCAACACAGCAGGAAGCCGTCAGAGGAGCGAAGGAAGTACACTGATTTCATGCATTGGCTGCCCAATTTACCTAGGAATCATAGAAATAAAGGCTGCTGGAGCCAAAACCTTAGACTATGGAGCATTTGAATAGTCTAAGGCAGGACCTTAACCATAGAATGTTAGAACATAAGGGACCTAAAAAGGGACCTTCTAGGATTTATAGATTTAGAACTGAGAAGAACCCTATAGGCCCTTCTAGTTCACCTCTTTTTTTTTTTGTACAGATGGTGAAACTTAGACTGACAGAGGATATGCAACTTGCCACAGATCCCAGAGATGTGATTTGAACCAATGGCATGACTCCAGATCCTGTGCTCTTTCCATTATGCCTCCCTAATTCAGTTCCTTTTTAAAAGTTTTTTGATTGTCTCCCAAGTAGTCATCCAGCTTTTTCTTAGATGCCTCTATTGTGAGGAATTAGTTCACTGTCTTTCATGATGGGAATGCTCTAATAATTTTGAAGTTTTTCCTTATGTTGAGTTAAAAACTACTCAGTGAGTATCATCTACCCACTTGTTCTTCCTGATGTAGACAACACATTAAGTCATATCATTTGTTTGGGGCTAGGATCAGCAGCTCCCTTTTATATTGTCTTCCTCTATTAGAAAGTAAACTCCTTAAGGAGAGGGACTACATTTATTTTTTTTGGCTTACATTTAGGTCTGGCACATAGTAAACATTTTATAAAATGTCAATTGCTTATTGACTGGAGTGAAAGTAAAGAGTTAAGGATAAAGATGATGATGGTGGCATTTATTTAGTATTTTAAGGTTTGCAAACCACTTTACAAATATTTTTTCATCCTATCATCACAACAACCCCATAAAGTAACTTATCCAGAGTCATACAACCATAAAGTATCTGAGGATGGATTTGAACTCAAGTCTTCTCAACTTCAAATCTATTGCCCTATGCAGTGTACTGCCTAACTGCCAACAAGTTTGTCAATATGAATTCCTGGGAGGATAATGAAGTCTAAAACTTCAAAAGTTGGTTAGATTTGGGAGATAACGTGATGAGTTCTTTTTTGAACTGAGTTTGAGGTGCCTATGGGCCATCCAGTTCAAAATATTCAATATATAATTGGCTTTGCATCACTAGTGTTCAGGACAGAGTAATGACATATATACATCTTAGAATCAGCTACATAGAGGTGATAGTTATAGCTGTAAGAATTTATGAGATCATAAAGAAAATAGAAAAAAGAGGAGTTCGGACATAATTAGTGCTAGATATACACATTATATAATATTTATGTATGGTATATATTCTAACAAAAGAAAGTCTGATAAAGAACAGTTAGATGGGTAGGAGAAGAACCAAGAGACAGCAGTGTGATAAAAACCTAGAGTAATCAAAAAGGATGAAGGCTGAGAAAAGGGTCTATACTGTGTTCTCTCTGTATCATCTTGATATCAGCAACTTCTATCTATTTCTTAGGAGAATCTTTAGAGAGAAGAATTCTTTTCTAATCCTTGCTTTAGGACTGCCTTGTGAACCATGCAGTGAACAAAGAGTACCTGTACATGCTTCTCCACAAGATTGAGCAAAGCCCACTCTATTTTCTGTTCCCAGGGATCCCCTGCAGGGAAATCTGCTGGTTGTGGCAATAAGTTGATGTTTATACTATGTTAAATGTTGACTAGAGGCAATGGGGCTGATCTCATTTCACTTATGACTGCATCCCGGCTGGGGCCTTGCCCCAGCCTAGTTGAAGTAAAATGTTGTCATGAAGTGACTTGGCTGCTCAACCCTATAGAAGGTATTTTTATTGCTGTACATGACAGATGGTGTCTTTAAATGAGAGCCTGTGTTTGAGGGGTTGCTTAGGAACTCGGACATTAGTTTGTTCCTTCTTATCGCCCTTCATTCTTGACTCTTCCCATCTGGAGATGAAAAGTATTATCCAGAGTATTCCACAGAAGTACAGTTATCTTGGGATTTCTTTATTTCTTTCTTGCCTACTTATTTCCTAAATCTTTTTGCCAATGAATATCTTGGAAAGCTCTTTGTATTGTGCAGAAGATATCCAGAATTGTTTAAAATACATATTATCACATAATTATTTTTGAAGAGAGAATTGTAGGGCAGAGACTGAAAACTCCTACTCAGGACTTAGGGTCATCTTAAAATTTATCAATTTCCAAGTTTCCTCAGGGGCTAGGAAATTTTTTGAAAGAACCAGACAAGACAGAAAGCATTGGGCCTTTAGTATAGCTTATTTAAGCCATTCAAGCAAACATCTAGGGACATGGGAGAATAGGGCCAATGAGGAAAGAGACATTTAGCACAAGATTATTACTGGGTCTTCTCAGTTACCAGAGGAATCAGTAGCCAGAATTCAAAGAATTATGGTCTTCAGGACACAAACATGAAGAGTGAGTGATGATCATTTGAAGGGACCTCTCTCAGATTTTTGGCACACTTAGTTCCCCTAAGATTGACATGATTTCCTTCTAGTTGATGTGTGGAACATCTATGTTTCTGTTGCTTCCACCATAGACACTTCATCTATCTATAGTTGTCTTTATTTTTTTATAGCATGAAAGCCAATTTCCTCTCTGGCCTCAGGTATTATAGATGGGAAACTAGCTAGGGACCAATAAATATCCAGTCTCTGGCTTCATAAGTTGGGAATAGTTTCTAATAGGTCAACACAAATTGCTGTTGGTGGAGGGAATTACTTTTTTAAAGTTTAAGTCAGCAGTTCTACAAGGATTTGAATGTCAAGTAAGAAGCAGAATGGAAAAGTATTCAGAGAACCTCATTCTCTTATAAAATGATGTCCCTAGAGAGTTTGGGACTACTTCCCTGGGGCATTCATTTTTCCTTGGAGCTCTTCCAGAATAACTTTTGCTATTGGTTTTATGGCTCTTATCTTGTGCCCTTTTCTGCATTTTCTTTGATTCTCAAAAGCTCAACTCCAAGTACTGAATTCTTGTCTTTTTTTATTGTATTGCGATTTGTAAACATTTATTTCAGTTATTCTGCTGCCACCTTATTAAAGGTTCAATCCACAGACTTTTAAGAGCTAGAAGAGAACTTAGGGGCCAGATAATCCAATACAAATACAATCTTTTGTTAAAAATGCTCAGCATTTTTAACAAAATTTGGCATTTAAGTGCATGCTTGCACTTAATTGATATTCATTGACTTACTGGCATATAGTTCATACTATATAAATGTTTATTTCCTCCCTCTTCTTTCCTTTCTGCTTTCTCCTCCTTCCCTTCCCCAATCCATATCTGAATACGTATCCCTACAATATTAACTAGTGATCATCCATCCCACATTTGAAGATTTCACGTGGAAGCCCACTACCTTTTGAGTACCTGCTTTGACTTTTGGATGACTCCTAATGTTAAGAAACTTTTCTTTCTCCAGCTAGAATCTATCTCCTTTCATCACCTACCATTACTGCTACTATTGCTTCTTAGAGCCAAACAGAAAAAGTCTAACACCATCTTCTGAAGGACTGCCTTTCAGGTACTTCAAAATAGCTATGATATCTTTCCTAAGCCTTCTCTTCTTGAGGCCAAATGGCCACTTTCTCTAAGCAGTCCTTTTAAGACTTCAGTCACCTCACTATCCTGTCTACTCTCCTCTAAATTTGGTCCAGTATTTGTCAACATCTTTCCTAAAATTAGATACCCACAACTGAACAAAATACTCCAGGTGGGATTTGATCAAAACATCTTCCTTTCCTTTCTCCCAGTCTTCACAGTCCATAATTCAAGTGTATGAGGCTTAGGGGGAAGGGGAAAAGAGAATATATATTTTGAACACCTGGGGAGATCATTAGAAATACATGTAAAAGGAAACTACAAAATACACTGCAGCAAAATAATACTTAAAATTCCTAAGCTTCTCTGTTTTACTAAGGTTTCTTTGGCTGAGCATAACTACCTTGTATAACTCTCAAGACATAAATAGTGTCACTCATCCAAGAACTTTTTCTTCTTCCTGCACATTCCCCTGACTCAACTCCTTGTCATGAGCTCCAGTTCCTGGCCCATTCTTGGTTCATCATGATCATCTTGATCCCTTGGTAGGGTATGGGTATTCTGTTTGCATTTCTAGGTCCTTAGGGAATTAACTCATCATCCCTACCCTCCTTCTGGGCTCAACTAAATACGATGAAAAACTAGAACTAGAAAAATGTATAAGGCATATTCCCATTTCTTCAAAACTTGGAATACTTTAACTAGAAGCATTTGCCTTCTCAAAAATCATCCCTTTTCTTAAAGGGACATATTGCAAAAATATACCTTTCTAACCCTCTGCTTCCACCAGACTAGTTTACTTGGTGTTGCCCAATCATTCCTTATGTCTTCCTATCCCTGAGCCTTTCTTTACTCATTTCATTCCTCCTGACTGAGTCCTGCTTCCTGCTTCTATGCTCATCCCTCATTTCTAATCAAAATCCTGGCCATTTGTCGAGGCCCAGGCCAAATGCCACCTCTGCAGTGTAGTTTACCTTGATCACTGACTGCATCAAGTACTCTGTCTAGTCACTGAGTTGTTATGAAGACCCAATGAAATAGTGAATATGGAATATGGAAACCCTTGATAATAGATTTTAAAGGATTATAAAGACAATAATTATTTCTGCCTTATATTATTCATATTATTCCCTGCCATGTAGCCAGCTGAACTTGACTCCATCACTTGAGCATCCTTTTAACCTTCATGCCTCTGGACTTCGCTTATGCTACTTTGAACAAGTAACAAGCATTTTATGAAGCACCTACTCTATACCAGGCTGTGTTCAATGCTGGGGACAGAAGACAAAGGTGAAACAGAGACAACATGTAGAGTTAGCATAAAAAGTAATTTGGGGGAAATCTGGAAAAACTTCATGTTTAAGATAAGTCTTGAAGGAGACTAGTGATCCTTAAGAGGTGGAAATAAGGAAGTACATCCCATGTAGGGGAAACAGACAATGGAAATTTACATACCAGAAGTATAGTGATTTGTATTCAGAACAGTTAGAAGGCCAATATGACAGGACTCTAAGGTGCATGAAGAAGAATAAAGGGTAATAAGGTGATAAAGATTGTTTGGGGCAAAGTTGTGAAGGGCTTTTCATGCCAATGGAATTTATGTTTGGTTTCAGCTCTAAATCTATGATCCTATTCCCAGGACTTGGAATGTTCTTCCTTCCCTTCTTTGCTGATTAAATTTTTGCCTTTTCTTCAAAGACCTTCTTAAGTACTACCTCCTTCAGGAATACCTTCTCAGATCCCTTCTGCTGCTAACAACATTCCTTCTTGGACCTCACATGGCACACATTGTCTTGTACTTCTCTGATGCCTCTGTCATACATTATTTTAGGTTCAAGTTGTATGTGAGTGAGTGAATGTGTGTGTGTGTGTGTGTGTGTGTGTGTGTGTGTGGTTGGGGGAGAGAGGGAGAGAGACAGAGAGAGAGACAGACAGAGAGAGAGAGGCAGAGAGAGAGAGATCCCCTTATAAGGTCTGTGTGTCAGCTCAACTCTGTACCTTACTGGTGCCAAGCACAGTGTCCTGCATAGGATAAACATATAACAAAACATAAATTTGTACCAACTTGAAGAAAATGGAATCAGAAATTGCTGTTTCATCTCCACAAGGGTCCTTTCCTTCATCAAGCCACTTGTGTACATATCCCCCAGAAAGGAATTAGGCCCTTGGAAGGTGTGCCAGACTAATAGATCTAGAGGTTTCCTTAATCACCCCCCACCTCACCTCATTACAGAATGTTAGATATAGAAGACACTGTTGAGCTCCCCTCGTTTTATAAACAAAGAAACTGAGACTTAGAGAGGGAAGGTAGCTCATTCAAGGTCACGGAGCTCATTTGTAACAGACCTATCATTGGAAACCAAGTCTTCTAATAGATCTTGTAGTTTCCAGTATACTCATAAGCTTCCCTAGCTTATTTGCTGTTCCTCTACTCTGCCTTTAGAGGGCTTTTCTCCCCTACACAATTTATAAGTTTACTAAATTAATTCTTAATTGCTAAATAAGTTATTAAATTAAAGGGCAGTTCATTCCATTCATTTAATCAATGGGCATTTCTTAAGAGTCTGCTGTCTGCCAATCACTATGCTAAGTTCTAGATATACAGAGACAAAAGTGAAATAATGCTTGTGCTCAGGAAGCTTACCTAGTATGTTGTGTATACACATATAAGTATGCAATAGTAAATACAAAATGAATACAAGATGGTTTTTAGGGAGTTTGTGAGCAGCTAGGAGGGAGGAATCAAGAAAAACTACTGAAACAAACCATAGTTTCTGCAAAGTAGAGGGGAGATAGAAGGGACAGCCAATGAAAAGGAATAGAGAGAAGATATAGTGTCATTTGTGCAGAATAGCAAATAAGATAATATGGCCACATTGCAGAGAGTGGAGGGGAGTAATGGATAAACAAGACTTGGAAGGCATAAAGGAGCCAAGTTGTGAAGCTATTAAAATGTCTGAAAAAGGAGTTATATGGCATGGTCAGACCTATGCTTCACCAAGAATGTATTAAGTACCTGCTGTGTACAGAATGTTATGTTAGAAAGAATCAAAATTTAGCTAAGACTGAATCTACATCCTCAAATGGTAGGTGCTGAACAAATTTTTATTAAATGAACAGATACCTGAGTGCTCTATCAATCAACAAGAAATAGGTGTGGTGACACGTGACCTGTAATCCCTACTGTTAGGGGACCCTAAAGCTGGTAGATTGCTTGAGATCCAGAATTATAAGCTGAAGAAGGCATTGCTGATCAGGTTTCTGAATTAGGACTGGTGAGCCCTAAGAGGGGAGCTATCAGGTTGCCTCCATCAGGTTGCCTAGAGATGGACAAGTAGACCTAGTCTGGAACCAGAGAATATCAAAGTTGTATGTCAGTTAGCAGGAGGATTGAGCTCTTGGTAGGAGTAATAGAGAGACACACATGCTTACTGAGTCATGGCCTTTGTGCTTCCCATCTGGGAGAGATAGAGTGACCCAGGCTCAAAAAACAATCACCAGAAATATCGATTCACTGAGCAGACATCTTGCACTATGTGAATGTGAGCTATGCCAGAGACAAAATCCTTGCCTAAAGAACAGTCCAATTGATCTAGCAAACTCTGTATATTGTAGGCACTTGATAAATATTTGTTGTACTAAAGTTTAAATTTGAACAGCTGAGTAATGTCACGTGAGCCTCGGATATGTATCCAGAAGACATGGGTTCAGATTTTATCTTTGCTTCTCACTACATATTTGACTTTGTGTAAATCACATAATCTCTCTAGGACTCCATTTCTGTATCTATAAAGTAAGAGGATACCCTCTGACCTTCCATTCTTTGATCTCATCTTTTATGTAGGCCTCTATGATATACATGCTAGATTTGGAATCAGAGGAGTTGATTCTGAATCTTGATTTTGCTACTTATTAAACTTCTCTAGTCCTCATTTTTTTTAAAATCTATAAAGTGGCTAGAGAAAAAGGTTAGTGCTATCTGCTGGTGGCAAACTTAAATAGAAACAAGAACATCAAATCAAACCTAAGGATCCTCCTGCTGGCTAAATATTGACTTAGAATATCATTTATTAACAGTATGTCCTATTGCATCTGTATTTATTTTGTTAAATGTTTCCTAATCATATTTTAATCTGATTAAGTGTTGTTGGCCAAATTAGGCTAGGTGTGTTTGATACCTCTGATGTCAAAATGATTTCTAAGACTCCTTTTAACTCTGAATCTCTGATTCTGTGATTCTCGTGCCTTTGAGTAGGTAGAGTTGGATGATTATAATGTTAATATCACCTTATATTAAATTCTTGAATGTTTTACAGTCTAAAAAGCATTTTTCCATCTGTCATTTCATTTGATCCTGTTAGTAGTCCTTCAAGGTAAGTAGTTGTTATATCCCCCCCCCCCCCCCCCCGCCTTTTACAGATGAGAAAACTGAGGAAAGTTAAGAGAAGGGAAGTTACTTGGCAAAGGTCACACAAGTAGGTTAGTGGTAGAATGAACGATTTTACTCCTTTGAGCTTCCAGCTCTCTAAAACCCTATATTTCTTGTTTTTGTTTCATTTGTTTGTCTTCTCCATCTATGCCTTTAGAAAACCTTTTTTTAAATTGCTATTGGGCCAATATGAATCCTTTTTAGAGAATTCTGAGCACTAGTTCCCTACCCTAAGTAAAACAGGATAATTTTGCTATTCTAAAAAAGTCCTTCCATTGTAAATGATGTTTTGGCTTCTCCCCACTCTCTCCTCCCAACTGATGCAGCTATTTTTTGTGCTTAGTTCAATTTCCTGTGGGTGGGAATTACAAAGCCTCTGAACAAGGAGAGGGAGGATGATACAGTGGATGTTAGCTAAATTTGAGAGTCAGCAGACTATAGTCCTACTATTGTCCAACCCCACACTCCTTGCAGAATTTTAGACAAGTTGGTTTTCCTTCAAGTACCAGTTGTTTGTAAAATAGGATAGAAAACAAATTTTAAAGTCCTAGTCCTTTGTAAAAATGAGGGTTTGATCTAAATAATCCCTAAATTCACTTCCAGGTCTGGGATTCAATATTCTGTGTGCTCAAATTCTATATTCTAAGGAATATATTACAGACATATTTTCTAACATTAACATTAATATACATTCCTTTTACTACTCCTACTAGGCCTTTTGGACCATCTTCCCTCTGTGCCTAGAATGACCCTCTTTGCTGCCTCTTACAATTCTTCCTTCAAAGTGACCTAAGTGACTTCTAGTTATTAGTGGTACCTCCCTACTCAAAACTTATTCTACTAACTAATGTTTGCAAATCTTCTAGAAGGCAGAAACTATTGTTTTTGGTCTTAATTTTGTCTTTATCCTCATTCTTAGTAATATGTTTAATCAAATGATCCAAGGTCCCAACAACTCTTAACATTCTATGTTCTCAAAGCCCTTTCGTCTTTAAAAATCTGTGTTCTCATGTTTCCACTGGTATGATTCTGTGTTTCTAAATAGACTTCTTTTTTCAAACTCCTCATCCTCTATTGGCTGGAGTATTTGCTTTTGGAATTGGCTCTGGGCTCAAAATAATTTTAAAATGTTATTGATGATGTAAATGAACACAGAGACATATTGTTGGCTGAATCAGAGGATCTTTTAAATTAAATTAAAATAAAGGAATCTTTAATATCTGCTTGGATAATTAACTTTACCTATTCATTGGATATAACTAAACTAGAAGATTGTAACTAAATAGCAATATGCAACCTTGGGGGGGAAAATATATATTTTAGTCCTTTTTCCATTGTTCATTTAAATTACATAAGCCTGACAGGCGACTTAAATCACCTTGAGTTTGCTGATATAATCTTTTTGGAGATGTAAAAGGAAACTGACTTTATTGATGAATTTCTTATGTTTGGGAAGGGAATATTATGGACAGAGCACTTGATTGAGTCAAGAACTAAATTCAAGTTCTGACTCCCCACTTAATAGTATCTGATGTTGTTTTGTCAGTATCCTCACCTGTAAAGTGATGACAATCAAATGATGATCTCAAAAGTATCTTCCAGCTTTAGCTTTCTGTGTTCTAACAGTCCTTTATACATCTAATGTCCTTTCTCCACATAACATTTTACGTACTAAGATCCTGAACAGCTCTATAGTTTACATTCTAAAATAATGTGTCCCTCTAATACTGGTATTCTCACATTCTATAAAGTAACCTACTTTTCAAAAGTAAGCACTGTGTAAATTACTGTAGAAATAGGAGTTATTAGTATGATTTCTTTTCATGAAAAAGAGAAATAAATACTCAGTGGAAGAAGTAGTAAATGGAGAGCCTTTTAGAACTCCCAGGTAGTCTATGGCTTAATCATTTTGTGACAACAACAAAAAATTAAGTTTTTTTTTTAAAGGACATGTGTTTTACTTGACAAAATGAAATAGGTTCCATTGAAAGCCACCTCCTGAAACATCCTTTTATAATAAATGATGAATAAACTGGGATTTCTCGAAACCCTGGCCAGTGCTCAGGGGAATTCAGCAGAATGCTCTGAATAATTGCCAGGAATGTGGTCTTGTTTCTAGATTCAGTTCCTTTCTGGAAGATGGATGCATTTTCTCCCTCCTCCTTTCCCCAACCAACTACCACACTGCTTTCAACATTTTCTGTTCTTTCATGTGATGTTTTGTCATAGTTATCAGTTTTAATTCCGTATATCAATTAAATAAATGTTTGTTATCCACTTTCTAAGTACAGAGTATTATGCTAGGCTTTGGGTGAAAATATAAAATTTAGAAAAGACATGGGTTCTACTTTTATGGAGTTCATAATAGAGGGATATGGAAAAAAACCAACAGTGATTATACTTTATATTCAAGCATCTAGGATTTTAATAGTATGAGTACTCTCTCCACAGAGGATGCTCTTCCTTATCTTAGCAGATAATCTCATAATAATACTGATGATGACCATGGTGGTGGTGGTGACAATGATGATGATGATAATGGTGATGATCATCATCATTAGAATTTATATAGTGATTCAAGTTTTATAGAGCACCTTACTTATGCTATCCCATTTGATCCACACTATAATCCTATGAGTTAGGTGTTATTATTATCCCTCTTGGATTTTAGGAATAATTCTGATAAGGCATAGCTTTCCAGTATTGTTGCTTATGAGCTTCCATCTAATGTATTCCTTAATATCAAGCAACCAGTACAATTATTAGTTTTTTTAAAAGGGCATATGCTGGGAAAATAGAGCAAGAATAATAGTTCTTGCTATATATCAATCATTTCCTCCAATCCAAGGTAAACTCCCCTTCCACACATAAGGTCCCTAGGAAGAATAGGCTCAAATTTAAAGTAAAATGGTAATAAGGCACATATCTAAAGAGTAGTAGCCAAGATGCCTCCCATCTCCCAACACCAGAAGTCCTTTTCTTCCTTCATGAGGAAGGATCCTCATGAGACTTCCTTTAGGTATAGCTTTTTGTTGAGCTTGGTAGATCTGGTGCTTAATACAGTGTCTGGCATATAGTTAATGCTCAATACATTTTTGTTGATTGATTGATACCTTTTGAAGTCTAAAGCTAGCATTTCTATCAGGAAGAGTCACAATTCCCAAAATAGCCACCATCTTTGGGGAATAGTTGTTCCGTTTCCATCAACTGGCATATTATTTCTCGACAGTCACCACCACTCTAGAAGATCGCAATACTGACTCTGGATGTTGATGGGATCTCAGATAGACCTCAAGACTTCCTAAATACACTGACTACCCCATAATAAGATATATATTCACTGAAGATTTTTAAAAAAAGTAGAGATTCCATGTACTCAGAGATACATGGCAGGCTGAAAGGAGAAAAATTAACTAGCTTCTCTTGCCCATCCAACAGCTCATAGCAGTCGTCACTCAAAAGCCACTAGGAAAGAGTAAGATAACCTTTTTTATACATGTCCTAACCTTTTATATGCACATTCAGTTTCATCTCAACTTCCTTGAGTCATTAATTCTTACAGTTTAGAAACCACGTTGAAGCCTTTTTGTCATCTCATCGTCCCTCCAGTTACTCATGGCCAGAAATTGGCTCCCTAAAATTCCACGTTATATTTGAATCAAATGAAATTATTTGCATATGCTCTGTATAACATCCCTCTCCCCCTCCTCAGGGCAAATCCTAGCATGTTTTAAAAATTGGACTCTCACTGAACATCCCCATTATATATTGAAATAGAAATCTAAACTTAAAATAATAAATAAGTGTATTAAGAGAAGGATACAGATAAATTTATATGTCTAGTCTCAGGGGAAAGTTAGAGGAAAGATGGTATCAGGAAAGGTTCCCACCAAAACATAATGTTTAAGTTGGACTTAATGGACAAATAGGGAATGAGCAGGCTAAACAAGAGAAAGGAGGATATTCTGGGCTTAAGAAATAGAATGAGGGAAGCAAAGGCCTGCAAGAGGGAGAGCACAGGTGATTTTTCTTAATGGCAGGTCCTCTTTGTAATGACTGCTTCCATTGATACAAGTTATGTCAATGTGAGAGTCTGACAAACAATTGTTCAAGTTTTCTCCCTCTCTGGTGGCTTTGGAACATGAATTAAATCAGCTCTTTAACATCTCATATCTGTTTATTTCCTTTTAAGATTTCTATAGACTTTCTAATAAAGAAACTTATAATTTTCCAAACCAGTACTAGAAATCAAATGAGGCTTGAAGTCACCTCATTTCATTTTGACAGCTGTTATCAATCTCAAGTTTAATGGAAAAAACCTGCCTTATATAAGCCTGTCAGTTATCTCTGATGTCATTTTAAAAGTTAATGAATTTCCAGCAACTAAAATAATTGGACTCACGTTTATACCAAACATCCTGTAATTGTTAGTCATTACATTATAAGATTCTGAAAATGGAAGGAGTCTTAGAAGTAATTTTACCAAACTCTCTACCATCAGCCCTAGCAGGATTTCTTTCTGCTTTCTTGAATAGGAAAGAAGCAGAGTACAATGGGAAGAGCAATGGATTTGCAGAGGATCTGTTTCGCATCCTAGGTTTGCTACTTCCGACTTGTATGTCCTTGGTAAAGGACCTAAAACTCTAGAAGCTCTACTCTTATTGCCACCTAAAATATTAATCTCTCCTTAAAGACTTGTTTCCAATCTTTAGTGCCTGCTCCTTCTTCTCCATCAATCTCAACCCCACAACCTCCCTGGTGTCCTGGTCTAAATTGTTCTACCCTTTCCACTGCAACTTCTATAAACTTCTACTCTGTAATCAATGAACTTCCCTACATTTTAGACCTCTTCCTTTTTCCCTCTTCCATATTCTTCCATTTAGTGAGACTTGGTTCTCCCTAGATAACATTGCATCTATGACCATTTTTTCTAGTGCAGGTCACACCTTCTCTCATACCACTGATTTACTGATTCTAGAAGGGCATTATGAATACTTTTTGCCCCTCACCTCCCTCTACTGTTATCACTCTTTCCTTTGAGGTTCATTCTATCCAAATATATTACTCATCCTAAATCCTGGTGTGTGTCATCAATACAACCAAAAGGCATGTTTCTCCCTTTTTAAAATTCAATGACTCACTCTAAATAAATTTTTCTATACCCTAACTTCTGCCTTAATTTTCAATATGTATATTATTGATCTTTCTTTAAATGCCTTAACATCCCAGTTTCTCAATCAATTCAACTCCCATCACCTGTTCCTTTACTTTACCTTAGCTACTCCACTTCAGCTATAGAGATGGTCTTGCCCTTGATCTTGCAGTCACTCACTTCCTTAATTAAATTCTCTGAACTTCCTTTATCTGATCACAATTTTCTATCATTCCATCTCTCCCTTTGACTTACCCCCTGCTAAACATATCTTTATTCTCACTATTTCCTCTAGTTTCTTCACCTGTCAATTCTTTCCAAGGTCATCATCCCAACTCTAGCTACTTTCCCCTGTATATTTTTTAAATTAAATTATATCTATAATAATAAAAATATTATATTTTATGAGGTTTATTAAGGTTCATTAGAAATAAAGGAATAAAGAGGATACAAAATAAAAACCACATGCCCATGGCTGATTAGCCCATTTTAAATCCCTTCACTTAGCTTACCACTATACTTGCTGCATCATTTCAAAGGAAGAGCACATGGGAGGCTTCACTGCCAGTTAAATACCAATTGTGATCTCACCAACTAGGAGACTCAGATATTATAGTGAATTCTGGGAAATACAAGGACTTCTGGGGATTGAAATCTTGGGTTCAAAAATCTCCATTTATACATATTTCCAATTTTAACCCATTAATAAACCATTTCAGTTGTGGAGAAATATTTACTCCCACCCCCAAAACCCTTGCTCCCTCAACCTATCACTGATAAAGCTTGTCACACTTCAGTCAGTTCACTCCCATTATTTGTGTCTTCCATTCCTATTCATGCTACTGAAATAGAATTGGAAAGAGTCTCACAGCTGTGAAGAGTTAAATTTTGGGGATAGGAGTTTGACCAAAAGTCAGGAGATCAGCTGCTTAAACACAAAATGCTTAATTTATTAGTAGGAAAGTATGGATAGGAAATAGAAAGGAAGAAAGTGAGAGTAATCATGTAATAGCTTATAACTATACCTAAGATCCCAATCCTAACTAAATATTTTCTAGAAAATCCTAAATCCATCTGCCTTCATGGGCATTATCTTCTGCTAGGCCAAAGCTCTCTTCTACTTTGCTATTCTAATAATATAACAACTATCTATCTATCTATCTACCCAAGTTAATAATCAATAAGGCTATTAATGCCTTAATTCCATTCTCTGTCTCCAATGAGAGAGAGTGCTAGCAGCACATACTCTCCCTAGGAGACCCAGAGACAAAAGGCCCTTTCCAATGGTCTGCAATTTACTCACTCCTCTCTGCCACACCCTTCTACCTCACTAACTGACAAGTGGCACAGCAAGGAGTCTCTAACTGACAACCTGCATAGCTGGGGGTCTCATACTGAAAAATATTATTGCTCCTTTTCCTCTTAAATTAAAAAAGGGAATTTAATAAAAATTCTCTTAACACAGCCAAAAGTATTGTAAATTCATTAAAAATTTATGCTAACCTATCCTACCTCAACTGTACTTTCACTGAATCAAAGTAATCTTTTTAGTCCTTCACTACTTTTAGTCCATCCTACTGACCACCAGGACTGTTCCAGAATTCTTTTCAACCTTATTTGATCTTTTCATCTGAGAACCTACCCTCAATCTTTACAGAAAAAAAATAAAACTGAAAAGCACTCTATCTTCTCCCTTTCTCACTGCACAAGTCCTTGTTTATCCTTCAGTGTAGCCTACTTTACTCTAGTGTCTGATGAGGTCACTCTTCCCAACAAGGTTAACCCTTGAACATGTATACTTGATTCTATGTGCTATCATCTTTTTTTAGCAAGTTGTTCTCTTTGTTGTTCCCTACCCTCAACCAGTCTTTAATTTCTTCCTATCTTCTGGCTCTTTCTGTACTTTACAAATATATCCAAGCCTTTCCCATTCTAAAAACAAAAACCTCTTTAGGTCCTACCAGTTGACTTGTTATGGTTGTTTATTTTCCTCCCTTTTTCAATGAAACTGCTTGACAAAGGCATCTAATCAGTGATTCTACTTCCTTTCTTCTCACATTTTATTTAACCCTCTATAATCTACTTGTAATTTTATCATTCAACTGAAACCTCTCTCCAAATATTCTTGACTTCTCTGTAGCCTTTAATATTGTTGAAGTCTACTCCAAGATACTCTCTTCTCTGGGTTTTTGTGGCAGTATTCTCTCTTGGTTTTCCTCCTATAAGTTTCTGTCTTCCTTTTTTTACTTGGATAATTCATCATCGTCATACATGTTATTCCAAAGTTTTTTCTAGGCCTCTTCTGTTTTCTCTATATACTTTAGTGACCTCATCAGCTGCTATAAATTAATCATCTTTGTACCATTGACTCCCAAGTATGTACATGCATATATACACATGTGTGTATATGCATGTGCATTTATATAACTTTATGTGTGTGTGGAATTGCTTTGCACTGCAAAATTTTAGGCTAGACAAGTGAATTCTTAAGGAATGCAGAATTTGGGACCAAGCATCAGTGGAAAATTTATGTTTCTTACAAATCTGTCTTATATGTATAGTAAGTAATTGTTTTCTCTGAGATTGATAAGGTCATTGCCATCTCATTAATCTATTATTACTTCTGTCCCTGGCTCTTATAATGAGAGGCCACAAAATGCATCTCAGTGCCCTTGCTGAATTTAGCTAAGAAATTCCACCTATTTTTGGCTTTCATTCCAAAGCAATAAAGTAATGCCCCCAAATCAAGTGTTACCAGCATAGAGGATAGTAGGACTATCATTGTCCTAGTCTGGACAGTACATCTCTCTTTAATTCTTCCTAAATTCACATTAGCTTTCTTGACTACGATATCTTACCATTTGTTCATTCATTTGGGATTTGCACTCCACTAAAAGTCTAATCCAGTCCATTCTGATCAACATTTACTGAATACCTACTATGTGGTAGGCACTGTGATAAGCACTGGAAATACAGTTAATAAAAAGAAAGGCAATTCCTTTCCTCAAGAAGCTTACAGTGCCTACCACATAGTAGGTATCTTGTTCTGTGAAGTTGAAACCAGGCAGAACACCAAATTCAGAGTGGAAATCTTTTCAAGCAAACTGCGATTGAGCCATGCCTCTCACATCTTGTAACTTGTGATGGAGACACTTGGAGCTCAGGTTCACTTTGAATCCTTAGATACTTTCCTGGTGGACATTGTATTGAATCACAGAAAGACTGATGTAGGGCAAAGTGTGCCAAATGGTGTATAACACTCTTTCCTTCTTTCTTATCCAATCTTCTTACCTTTTCTTCCAAGCTCATACTTGTGACCTAGCTCCACTGCATACAATGCTTCATCTCCTGCCTCCATGCTTTGCATTGGCTATTCTCTAGGCCTAGAATGCTCCCACCTTCTTACTTGTAGAATCCTTAAGATTCAGTTTAAGTACCACTTCCTCCAGGAGACCTTCCCTGATCCCCTCATCTGCCAGTGCCATTTTCTTGTAAAATTATCTTCCACTGCTCAATATCTTCTCATTTATGTATGCTATCATGGAACACCTCCCACCCATCCCACCTTAGCCCAGCCTCCCTTCGAATGTAAACTGTTTGCAGCAGGGACAGTTTTTGTTTTTTTTCCTCTGTATCCACATTGCTTAGCACAATGCCTGGCACAGAGGCAATGCTTAATATAAATGAATGAGGGAAAAAACTACTTTTACCAAGTGCTTACCATGATTGTTGAAGAATAGCAGCAAAGCAGATGGTAATGCATCATCTTTAATGTCATTTCCACAGATGAAATCATGTATGCTTCTTATGTTAAACTATTTAACAGTGCCAAAGACATTGGTGTTGTGGATTTTGTTTTCTAAAACTTCAGTAGTGGTGGTTATTGGGTAGATAGTGCCTTCCTGCAGAGAAGCAGTTGCCACTTCTCACCTATCCCTATAGTATGTGGTTCCCAAGATGGTGGTTATAAACCTGGACTTGGAGACTTGAAAACAAGGACTAGTGATTTGTGAGGAGCATTGCCATTCACATGGATTTTTGGATTTTGTGCCCATTGGTGGAATTTGGTCAGTAATTGCTATTAGTGGTAAGAAAGGTAGGCCCTTCTCCCCAGAGATTTCTCCCTTCATTATAGCTGCAGGGGCCAAGCTGGAAGCAGGGCTGGTATTCTTGAGGCCCCTTAATCTGCTTCTATCAGGGTCTTGAAATGGGAGGTGGTTAGAGTGATTCAGGTTGTTTGAGTTGCCTGACACATGTTACTCTTGGATCTCCCCAAAAGGATGCTTTACTGTTTCATCTAGCCCGGCAAGCTCGTTGATTAACTATGTAGAGACAGGGGAATGATTGGGAAAGGGGAAAAGGACAAGTTCAATGCACTTTAATCCAGAAAGTGACAGAATGATAAATGGGGCAACAGGGGACTACACTGGTATATCTCAACCAAGGATGGTGGCAGAATTGATTTGCTCATGGTACATAGTTCCAAAACTGAAGGGCAGAGGGGAATGATGGAAAGATAATTGCCAAGGAGGCTTTAGAGGTAGCTAGAGAGGGAGGACTGAAGTAAAACATGATGTGGATGCCTGGGTACCATAGAGGTGACTGCCCCATTCCTCCTCTCCACAGAGTCCAAAGACATTTTTTGCATGTCCTGCCCCTCTGTCCAGCTGCCCAATGTGAGCACTTCCTCCCTCTGCTGTCTGGGTAATGTGGAGGGCTCGCAGGAAGTTGCATTTTGGGCATGCGATCTCAAAAACATTTGCCAACGTTGCTCTATGGTATAGACCTTGTAGTAGCTAGGGAAGTAGTTGGAAAAGAGGCAGTAGGTGACCAGATAGGAGAGAATGATTATATCAAGGGGTTCAGATTAGTTCAAAAGAATGACACAGGAAACTATGTGAATTCCCAGAGTACTTGGGAGCCAGGAGTCCTGGCTTTTACTCTTCTGTCCACCACTAACTGACTGTATGCCTTTGGAGGAATAATTTCCTTTCTCTGAGCTATGATGTCTTCCTCTGCCAAATTAGAGGGTTAAACTGGATGAACGCTAATATTCTTATCTCTAATATTTTCTATTCTCTTTTTGGACATTTTGTTTTCGGATTCTATCCAACTTCAACATTCTGTATTCTGACTTTCTTTGTTTAATATTTGTTCTTTCTCTCCCCTCTGCCCCCACCCCAATTCTAATCTTACATGACTAAGTAATATTATTCTTACAGTTTTGGCAAAAAATTTTCCAAGAAGGACCTACAATACTAGGAATTGCCTTGATTTTCTACTTGTAGGCAGTGGTGAGTTTACTCTCTAAGGAGAGGACCACTTACCTCAAAGTCAATTATAATCATAAACCAGGGTCTTTAGTAGTGTTGTAGGTCATATTGGGAAATCCAGCTTGGCCAGTTTAATCACTTAACCTATGGGAGCCCAAGGTAACTATGGAAACACGATGTTATCCCTCTCTACTGTATTCCCAAGTACAAAATGTGCTGTTTCCCCTCCCCCAGCCCCTACATTCAAGTTTCTGAACGTACAGAGAGACAGAGGCTAAAAAAAAGCAATTAAGGCAGCCCGCCTTTCAGTTCTTCTAATTAAAAAGTAAATAGCACTCGCTCTTCAGCATGGGAAGATGTGCTGAGACCTCCTTCAAGCTTCTCTTTCTATTAAAAGAGCTTTCTATTTTCATCTGAGCTCTTTCTGAAAATGCACCACCTACCCAATTTATTCCACAGGGAGTGACAGATCCCAGAGAAAGCAGAGGGCTTCCAAATTAGCCAGCCTGCATTCAAAGAGGATTCATTTTTCAAGAGGACTTTCTGCTTCTTCTGGAAGACCTTTGGTCCACAGGATTGACCCAAGAGAAACATATGAAGGAGGTAGAGTTAATTGAGAATTGTAGCATCTTAGAATTAGATGGGACCTTAGAAGCTGAACACATCCAGGCCTAGAACTGGAAAGAACCTTAGAGACCCTCCAATTTAGAGATTCTTTTTTTTTTTTTTTAAGAATCCTTTCCTTCTGTCTTGGAGTCAATACTGTGTATTAGCTCCAAGACAGAAGAGTGGTAAGGGCCAGGCATTGGAGGTTAAGTGACTTGCCTGGGGTCACACAGCTGGGAAATGTCTGAGGCCAGATTTGAACCTAGGACCACCTGTCTCTAGGCCTGGCTCTCAATCCACTGAACCTAATTTAGAGATTCTTAACCTTTGTCATGGGCTTTTATGATAGGGGAAGCCCCAGGATGCCTTCTCAGAATAATAGTTTTTATTTTTATTCACTTATGTATTTGTTCATTACATTAAAATACCCAGTTAACTCCCTCCCTTCTCTTCATTGGAGAAGTCATCACTTGATAAAAAGATAAATATATATGTTAAAACTATATCATACTTATTTTCATTTATCAGTTCCTTCTCTGGAGATGGATACACACAACTCATTCTTCAAACAATATTTCTACTGCTATATATAATATTATCTTGGTTCTGCTCATTTCACTCTTCATAATTTCATGTAGGTCTTTCCATGTTTTTCCATAATTAACCTGCTTGTCATTTCTTGCAGCACAGTATTCCATCACAATCATATGCTACAATAATGTTTTTTTAAACATAGTTGAAGCAAATGCTAAATCAGTTATGCGTTTGGTAATTTTTTCCCATCCAAGTTGCCGGACTTCCTAAATATAGCCATGAAGGTCCATGAACCTCAGATTAAGAAGCCCTGTTCTAATCTAATCCTCACATCTGACAATTAAAGATACTAACTGAGACTCAGAGAGCTGAAATATGGCTAAAAAAGTATCAGAGCTCAGATGCAAAACCAGATCCCTTGACTACTAGTAGTTTTCCTACACTGCATTATCCTTCTTTTCCTAATGTGTAAAGTGAGGATAATATTAACAGTACCTACCTCACAGACCTGTGGAGATCAAATTAGGTAATGAATGCAAGTAGCATTACAAATCTGAACTGCCATAATAACAATTATTATTAGATAATTAATAATCTCCTATTTCAATCCATCAGCAAGGATTTATTAAATGCCTACTACATGCCAGACATTGCACAAAGTGCTGGAGATAAAAATAAAAGAAAGGCAAACTCTATCAAGGGAAATAGCATGAAAACAACTGTGTACCAACAAGATATAGAGAGGAGAAAATGGAAGTGATCTCAGAGGGAAGGCACTAATATAATATGTAAGGGGTCTGGAAAGGCTTCTTGTAGAAGGTGAAACTTTAGCTAGGACTTTAAGGGAGCTAGGAAATCCAGGAGGCAGAAATGACTCCTTTTCTGCTGCAAATAATCTTCTTTCAGCTGCTCAGCCACTAGAATCCTAGCTCTTTGCTTATCCTCTTGTACTTCTCTTAATTTCTTTCATTTATTTAGTCTTGGGTCCTTTCATCCTGGGAGATAGCATGCTCCCTGAGAATAGAGTCTATGTCATATTTATCTTTATATTGGGGGCTGACCTCAGAGTGTGCACCTAACACATGGTTAATGCACAATTGTTGAATTGAAGTTAAAGCTGGAAAGAATCACCTGGTCAGTCCCACCTGACCAAGGGAAGTCCAGAGTGCAGAAGTGACTGGCCACAAGTCAGTGGTGGAGCTTTTAAGAACCCCCTTCTTCTGACTCTCAGGCCTTCTCATTTTACCAAACTTCACTTAGAGGTCACATGGGGTAGTAGAAAGGGCAGTGAAAGGGGATTTGGAGGCATCTTGTGTTTGAAGTCTGATAACAAAGCATAGCCAGGACCACCTTGGGCAAGTCAACCAGCTTCTCTGAGCCTCTGTTTTCTCATCTGTGGAATGAGGAAAATTATACTACCTACTTATCAGGGTTGTAAAGATCAAATGACTGCTCATTCATTCTTTCATCAAGCATTTATTTTACTGTACTTATACCAAAAGCACTACAAACTAAAAAGTTCTCTATAAATATTGTTGCTATAACACCAGTCACTAGCATCAATATCAACATCATGGGCATCTGCATCTTGAGGAGGTATTTACTAGTTCATCAAGGTTGACCAAATAAAACAGGCACAGCAATCTGTTTTGGTGGAAAGAATCAATTGACAGGTAGATGAGTGCTCCTGACTCCAGCACTCACTGTTAAGAAATCTCAGCTACTCAATGTGCCAGTATATTCTGAGCAGTAGGTCTCTGTGTTGTATATGCCTTGTCAGATCTTAAGTATTAAAAACAGCTGCACAACAATGTGCTAGTCAGCTATTATTAACAAGTAAATGTACCTGTTTTTTTTTTTTCATGAAGGCCAAGAAATAGAGTTCATTTTGCTCTTTGATTATGAACTATGTGTGAACTATGTGTTCTATTGAACTATGTGAACTATGTATGAAAATGAAAATGTGTCCAGGCTGTATCGAACTTTGTGGAACAATTTAAGTAAATCACCTGGAGAAGGAGGCCTACTACACATTGGTTTAGGAGCTGGTGTGTGGCCCAGATCTGCCATTTACCCACTCTGTGAGTCTATAATTGCTGCCACAGTAAAATATAAACTCTTTTTCCTAGCATTTAAGAGCCATTAAGACCATCTTCAACTCACCTTCCTAGCTTTCTCTCACTCTGCTCCCCGTTAGCAACTCCATTTTCTACAAACAGTGTTCCCTGATATTCTGCTTTGTCTTCATAAAGTGAGCCATCATCCTTTCCCCTGTGATCCCCTATAGCTGGTACCTTGAATTTGTTCCTTTCTTATCTTAACTTATTGAAATACTTCTCTTTTTTCAAGATCCAGCTCAGGTACCACCTCATCCAGGAAGCCTCTCCTATTCTTCCCCCTTCAATTTTCTTAGAGTACTTTGACTGACTCTTGTCCTCATCATACTCATACAAATAAATAAGGCATTCCCTACCCTTACTGTAGTAGATTATGAGCTCCTCGAGGGCTCAAGCTTCATCTGTTTTCATCTTTCTATTTGTAGCACTCCCTATATTGCTTTGTGCATCATAGTTACTTTAAAAGTTGTTTAGTCGAATTGAGGCCAGAAAATCTGAGCTCCACTTTACTAATCTGAAAGAAGGGTTGATATTTGAATTGTCTGTGTTATGAGGTTGTAAAAATCAAATGAGATTTCTATGAAACACTTTGTAAACAGTGCATTATTATATAAATTGAAGAAATGATTATTTTATGTCAGGTATCATTAATTCTTTTTAAACCCTTACCTTCTGTTTGGAATCATCACTGTGTATTGGTTCCAAGGCAGAAGAGTGGTAAGGGCTAGGCAATGGGGGTTAAGTGACTTGCCCAGGTCACACAGCTGGGAAGTGTCTGAGGTCAGATTTGAACCCAGGACCTCCTATCTCTAGTCCTGGCTCTCAATCCACTGAGCCTCCCAACTGCCCCACCCCCCATCCCACTGGTATCATTAATCTTATTACCTTGAGCACCTCCAATTAAAACAATGGGTTCTTATTTTAAAAAATCTTATCTTTGCATCGACATCCACACAATCTTTACACTACTCCATCTTAGCTTCTCTTAGGGTTTCAGAACCTGATACTATCACCCTTCAGAAATTGCCTATACCTATTATAGAGAATTTCTGCCATCAGTAGCACTTGTTTTGATTCAAACTTAATATGATTATTCAGGCCTAGTCAGTCAGACAGTCCATCTACAAGCATTTAAGTACTTACTATGTGGCAAATACTCTGCTTAAACACTGGAGATACAAAGAAGGCAAAAATTATCCCTCACCTCAAGTAACTCACATTCTAAAAGGGAGACAACATATAAATAGAGACATGTAAGTTTTAAGAGTAGATAGGGAGTAGCAAGGTGGCTCAGTGGATGGAGTACCAGGACTAGAGATAGGAGGTCCTGGGTTCATATATGGCTTTAGACACCTCCTAGCTGGGTGGTCTGCCTCAGAACCCATACTTAGTATGGATTCTAAGTCAGAAAGCTAAGGTTTTTGTTTTTTTTTAAGAGAAGATGGAAGGTAATCTTAGAAGGAAAGGCATGATAGCTAAAGTGATACAGAAGAACTAGGAAAGTCTACTAAGGAAATCAAACTGAGCTCCAAAGGAAGCAAGAGAAACTGAGGCAGTGGTAAAGAATGAAAGCATTCCGAGCATGTTGGAGAGCCCCCAGAAAGGATTAGAGACAAAAATCACTGTGTCCAGTATGGTCATACAGTGTATGGGTGGAGACGCATAGGCATAGGCATAGGCCTCTGAAAAGGTAGGGAGTAGCCAGGTTTTGAAGACTTTTAAAATGCTAAAAAGAAGACTATTTTTAAAGCTATTGCAGCAATTCAAGTGAGAAGCCATTAGGAACTGCACCAGATGGGTGGCTGGGTGAACAAAGAGAAGGGAATATATATGAGAGATGTTATGAATATAGAAACAATAAGAACTGGCCATGGTACTTCACAGTGGAATGTGATGTGAGTGGGGAATTAAGGATAACAGCAAGATGGTGAGCTGGTTGACTAGGAAAATGGCAGTGCTCTTGATGCTGAAGGAAAGTTCAGAAAAGTAAGAAGCTTGGGGGAGGGAGAGAAAAACAGTTCTCTTTTAGACATGTTGAGTATGAGATGCTTATGGAATATATACCTCAAGATATAGTCAGTTAGTGATGTGGCACTAGGTTTTAGGAGACTATAGATATATAGATCTGAGAATCATCTACTATATGACAGTTTGAACACTAGGAAGCTGATGAGTTCTCCAAGAAAGATAGTATAAAGACAGAAGAAAAAAATGACTCAGGACAGACTCTTGGGTAATATAATTAGTGAACATGATCTCGATGGTGGGAGATCTAGCAAGGTCTAGAAGGACCACTCAGACAAGAAGGGAAAATATTATGAAAACCTTGAAGAGGATTTCCAGAAGAAGTTACTCAACTGTTCTAATTGCTACAGAAGTGTCAAGAAGGATGAAGGAGGTGGGGATGGGGGGGGGGGGAATAGATTCAGTGATTAAGAAATCATCAGTGATTTTTAAGAGAACAATTTCATTTGAGGGATGAGGTTGGAAGCCAGATTGCAGAGGGCTTAGAAGAGAGAAAAAGAAGAAGTAGTAAAGATACCTAGGGTAACAGATTGCTTAAGGAACTGAACCAAGAAAAAGAGATACAGGATGACAGCTAATAAGGATGGTCAGATAACTTGAGGGTTTATTCTTATTTGAAGATGATGAAGATAAGGAGAAGGTTTTTTTTAAGCCTCAAGGAACAAATCAGCAGAAAGGGAGATATTCAAGATTAGAAAGTAGGGATGACTATGAGGCAGCCTGGAGAAGGGAGGAGATGGAATCAAAATAATTTATAGAGGGGCTGACTTTGGTAAGTGGAGGGACTATTTCTTCAGGTGAGACTAGAATAAAGAAGAAGTTAGTAAAGTAAGATGGCTTGGTGACCTAGTACCCTCTGCCAAAAGAGCACCCAAATACAGGTTGGATTTCTCCTCTATAAAAGACATTCACAGGGCCTAAAGGCTCATCTAGTCTAATAATCTCATTTTACAGAGCAGGGTAACTTGTGTCTTGATCTGGTGCTAGAAGGGAAGAGGTTATACTAGGTGATCTCTGAGGTCCCTCTGAGTTCTTATAGGGTAATTTGTGAGCCTTCTAGAATCTGACATTCTAGTGTCACTCTAGTAAAAGTTGTTTATGGAGAGGAGTGGCAGCTGGTGACATTAGAGAAAATCAAGCATTCTAGTCCACTGTGTGTGAAGAATAGAATAGGAAATCTAGTGAGACTATGTTAATAGACATGTTACGTAGGCCAAATAGATTATCTGGAAACTTATATTCTAAAAAGTACCCCTTAGTAAACTATTCCAGATGTGCAATGTGAATAATAAGAATAAATCTTCATTGGGGCAGCTGGGTAGCTCAGTGGATTGAAAGCCAGGTCTAGAGATGGAAGGTCCTGGGTTCAAATGTGGCCTCAGACACTTCCCAGCTGTGTGACCCTGGGCAAGTCACTTAACCTCCATTGCCTAGCCTTTACCACTCTTCTGCCTTGGAGCCAATACACAATAGTGATTCTAAGACAGAAGGTAAGATTTATTTAAAAAATAAAAAAAAGAATAAATCTTCACATCTGTTTACAAATGTTCTTTCATGAATATTATCCCACTTGATTCTTAAATAAATCTTGTGAGGTAGATAGTATATTTTGTTTGTATTTTATAGATGAAGAAATTCAGTCTCAGAAGACTAAAGTGGCCTTTCTTAAGTGGTTAAGGAAATATTCATTATATCAAAGTGTCACACAATGATGTTATGATCATGGTACCCTCTCCATATTTGCATCACATGTAGCTTTATTTTTCAGTGTCAGATCACATCCTTCTAGGACTTCATATCCATCATCTCTTTTGATCCTCACAGTCCTATTTTAGAGACGAGATAATAGAGTCCAAGACAAATAGTGGCTTGCCCATTGGTATACAGCTAATAAGGAGCCAAACTGAAAGGATTAAATGAAACAATACAACATTCAGCTAGTACATGTCAGAGCTGGACCTTAAACTCAATATTTTTCTCTAGGTCAATGCTTTTGCATGATGCCTCTTTCAGTATGGGGACCAAAAGAACCAGTTCCTAAATGTTATTTCTCAATAGGAAGTTTAAAGAGTATTACCTAAGCATATTATAAATGCAATACCTTGCAATGCAGATTGGGTTTCTCCTTTTTTCAAAAAATACATCCTGTCATGAATTAGAAAATTTTCTCTTGTATTAAGTATGAATCCGTGTCCCTGCAGCTTCTATTTCCTCGCTCCTAGATCTACCTTCTTAGGTCAAACTGAACAAATCTAACCTCCCACTTTTTATACCTATGTTGCTTTTTATGAATTTAATAAACATTTACTATAAACAAATTTGGACTTCAAAGCCACATGAGGGTACATCAATAGATGACAATGCACAAAGACAATAGTCATTCTCGGCTTCTGAGAGACTACCACTACTATAAACATGAACATTCCAATATATAAAGGAAAGAAAGGTGGATTTAATATAAAACTAAACCATTACATAGCATTTTCCAGTATATATTAAATTTAATATAATAGTAACAAAATTGCTCTGCTAATATATGTTTGCTTTTGTAGTAAGCAAAGAAAGACTGCATTAAGCAAAGCATAAGCATGCGGCTCAGAACCTCATGAGAGCCTGGGTCAACATTCCAAGGGGAAGGTGTGATCCCAACTGAACAACAGGTTTTCCTTCTGGAGCAGAAGTATGAGCAGTAAGTGTGGTAGATACGATTTCAACTATATAAAGATACCACTGGTCCTTGGAAGACATCAACTGTGGAGAGGGATTACTTTAGCCAGGCTGCAGGTCAGCTGGATTGGAGACTATAAGGAAGTTTCAGCTACTTGGCTGGGAGCCATCATCTTTCCTTTGGGACTTTGGCCCATCTTGGACTCAATTTTGTGAGATATTATTTATGTGGGACTTAACTTATTTAGCTTAGGAAGTTAGCCAATAGGATGGTTATTAGGGGAATTTAGTTTTGGGGATAAGATTTAGAAATTTCCCTTCTCCTTGTTACCCTCATTCCTATCCCATTTCCCCATCAATAAACTCAAAATATTTATATGATTACCTCTTGTTTCTTTCCCTTAAACATCCCATAATAACACTTTTGAATTTCCGTCTGCTCTCTTCTGTATAATTTTAATGTTCCACTGATGCTCTTTTCTTCCCCCCCTTTTTATGCTTCAATATCACTACGCAATAACTCCCCCTCTTAATAACTTCCTCAATGCAGATACCTCCAAATTGAATCCCTCTCTTGTAATAAATAAATAAGCATGGTCAAGTAAAGCATTTTTATACATTGATTGTGCCTGAAGTGTGCAGATAGTCTATCACCTCTCTTCTAGAAATGGGGCATCATCCATCTTCTGAAAAGGTCCTTGCATTGATCAGAGTACTTAAACCTTTAGATGTTCTTCTTCATCTAATTTTTTCCACATGCCAACCTTTCTAACATTTAAAGACCACTATTAAGCTTCCCTTAATCCAGCCTTTCTTCTCCTTCACCTGTCTGTTTTCCTTCCATGACTGCCCAACGACCTGGGCTAGGCACTGAAGAAACAGACAAATTTTAGATAAAACACTGGCCCCTGCTTTTATAGAGCTCACCAGGGGATAAAGCACAAACCCACTTAAGTACAATACAGTTTACAGAATAAGTGAATTAGAAAAGTGTCAAAATAAGTGCTATATCAGGTCCCATTTTAAAGGTCATTGTGGACCAGGGGAACTGGGAAAGCTCCATGGTCTCTCCCTGCCTTAATCACTGACTCCAGATGAGCCGTGGCTTGTCACTTCCTTCCTTCCCACCCAGATCATCTTTTCTCCAGGTTCATTTCAACCTCTTCTGGTAACCATTAACTTTGAATTCTTTGCTACACTGGTGGCAATGGTTTAGTTCTATATTATTACCTCTACAACATGCTGATTCAGTTTTCCTTCAGTGATAACTAAAGTGTCATTAAGTTTCTGAAACACTCAAAGATCCACTACACAATTCATTGAATCATAGATTCATAGGCCTTCTAGTTCAACCCCTTCATTTTTCTGAAGAAGGCCCAGATATGTTACTTAACTTACCCAAAGTGACATAAATGGTATGTGGCAGAGCCAGGACTCAATGATTAACCTTACTTTACTTTTCCCCATGAAAATAATATCATGATAGAGTGAGAGATAATTGGACTTGTTATCAGAGGGCTTCAGTTCTAATTGTAGCTCTGCTATTTATGACCTGTGTGGACTAGAGTAATTTTTTAACCTCTTTGGGCTCATTCTCTTAGTTAGAATACAATGAAAGATGGATTAAGTGACCCCTGGGGTTGCTTCTGTTTCTAAATCTTTGTACCTCTACCTTGCATTTATAGCTGCCACACATTTGTGTAAGGCTTTCTGCTTTTCAAAATATTTTCTCATCATTTGTTTTTCCCATCTGTGATATCAGTTGGGCAGAACCTCTCTTACCATCTCTTCCTACATTCAGGTGGATCCTACATTTGAGAGTGGAGGGATAAAGAGTAGAGGAAGTTGATTTTGTGTTTTTATTGGGTGGTAATGTGCCCAGGCCTGGAGTCAGAGAACTTTCTTTTCTCTCTTCCTATTGTCAACGTGGAATCTAAAAACCCCCAAACTTGTAGCCACATGGGACCTGAAAACCTCCCAAGTTCATTTAGCTTGAAAGTTGAAAAACCTCAAGGTTGACCTTGTCAGGTGAGAATTTCTCCCAGAGGAAAAGGCCAACTTCACAAGTTTGGGGTTAACAATAGACCTTAAATTATTTTACCTGGAGCTAGCTAGCAGTCTTAATCATGTGTGAAGTGCCCTCCTTTTGTTCTGGTAGTTTCTCTCTTTGTGTCAAGATCCTTTCTAAGGTAGGCCAGCCCTTGACTGGATCTTTCCCTTTTGTGTCCATCATAAAGCATCAGTCTCTCCCTGATAATCCTATCTAGGACTCCTCATTTTTGTAGCCATTGTAAAGCCAATCAACCATACTCTTCCCTTCCTCAGGTCCTCAAGAGGTATATAAGTTCTCCAGATTTCTTTGTCCTTGGGAACTGTCAATCTTGAGGGGTTGGCACTCCCAGGAGTTGGTAGCCAGAGTAGTCAGTCTCAGGGCTCTGTGTAGATTTTGAGCTCACAACTCTTTGTGGAGGCCTAAGGGAATTATATTGAATCCCTTTCCTGAAGGTTGTTTGTGTTTTTTTTAACTATAATAGTTCTGTGTTTTGTTCTCCCCCACCCCCTTCAACACTATATCCTCTCCTTCATATTATCCAGCCAGACCTTTTTCTTCCCGTTCCGCAAATCTCTAGGTTGAGGCTGACTTGGTGTGTTCGCTCTGTTTCAGGGTCCTTTCCTTGCTATTTGTGCCCAGTCTTCCTTTCTTAGAAGATCCCTGACCCCTCAGTTCCCATATGCTCTCTGATGCCTGCTGACTTCCTGGGATTTACTTGCCTCCCTTGGGTCTCTAGTACAATTTGCCAGTAATTCTGTAGATGGTATTCTAATCAAGAATGCTCTGTGTCCCTTTCCAATTCTCCAAGAAATTTGTAACTTTTAAATTATCTATTCCATCCTCCTTCCCTCTAGTTATTGTTGTTGTCATTGTGCAGATGCGTGTGTGTATATGTGTGTATTAGAATCCTTTTTTTTTTACACCATCTTTGACAAAAATGATTTTTCTCTTGAATACCTCCAGTGACAGGGAGCTCACTATATGAAAGGCAAAAGTCAGCAGGGTATCAAGAATTTATCAAATATTCTGTTCCTCTTAAAGTAAAGACAGAAGATAATGAAGCAAGATGAATGCTGGTCTGAGAATCTGTGTTCTTTTGATATATGTTTTCTTATATTGCTTCTGACCCCACCTACCATCCACAAATCTTGCTGTTGCTACTAGATTAACTATACTTAGCAAATTGCTTCCTTCTCTCCACTTCCCTTTTTTTATCTTGAAAAAGGATAGAACTAAATTGCAAGGCTTTAAATTTTTTTCTATCGTGGCATATCAATATAATTGGTTTCCTTTGTAATCTTACATGTTTTATTTGATGAATTTAACATCATTATTCTTAGAAAAGGTCCATGGGCTTCACCAGACTGCCTAAGAACCCCGGGGATGAAAAAAAAAAACTATTAAGAACCCCTAGGCCAAAGGATCTCTATGCTGTTTTGTTTAGTTTTGTTTGTTTTGTTTTTACCTTGTCTAACATTCTTTGTTTTAGGATCCCTTCTAGTTCTAACATACTATGATCCTAGTAAAGATAAAGACTATATCCTATCTCTTTCATTGAATAATTGCTTACTTGGAGCTGAATTGTTCACATCAACAGTTAATTTTTCCTATCTCCTCTATAACAGAATTCCTACATTCTCTTTTCCTCTGTCTTTTTGTCTTTCACATCAGTTATATGTGTCATCATTAAAAATTTGAACAGATTTACACCCTTAGTAGTGTTAGCTTATCTAAAGGCTTTACATTACCATTAAAATGAGTTAGGAAAAGCAGAAGGTGAATAACAGTAAATCAGATAGCTTGCCATTCTGGGTGACAGCTCCATTCATATTAGAGTTTACTCTTGCATTTAAGAAATGCCATATAGTTTCAAAATCTACCTAACCATCTGTTTTGTTTTGTTTTTTACTCAAATTCAGTACAATTTTGGCAGCCAATTCTAAGAATTCTGCAGCCTCACACCACTACTCCTACCATCTCTAAATTCAGATATATGTGGTATTTTTTTTTAGTCTCTGTGTATATGCACACATGCATATGTGTGTATACATACACATATACTTAATTTATTTATTTTTCCAACTGGATTGTGAATTTATGAAATGTTCTGGTCACATTTGCTATACTTAGGAATCTTTGAGAGTCAGCAGCATGAAGTAGAAAAATCACTGGACTTCATTCAGAAAACTTAGGTTCAATTCCAAACTATGTGACCATAGACAAGTCACTAAATCTTTCTGAGCTTGTGATATGGAAATCACTTTAAAAGACTGATATATATTAATTTAAGGTCACCAAGGAATTCAGCTATGTAATTCCTAAATGAAAACTCAAGTCAGCTGTCAATCTTTTTTTTATGGTGTTTTAATTACAAACAGGAGGAAGAAAAGTATTAGAGGGAGAGAGGGAAAGGGGAGAGAAGGAAACAGGGCTTAAATACCCACTCTGCTTAGGCTGAGCCAGAGGTCCAAAGCCCTGGATAGCCGAGGCAAAGAAAAAGAGATCAGTTCCTATCACTCACGTGACCAAAATGGAGAAACAGTCTGTGGGCTCCTCCACTCCAAGCACCAGGCTCCAACCATCTCTCTCCCTTCACACAGGAAGTCCCCAGAACTCCTGAGCTGTCCTCTACCTCACTTCCTGTGTCTCACCTGTGCCAATGGTGGCTCTAGCTTAACCCAGGACCGCCCAGAGGTCTGTCCTTTTTGCACATGTCCGTTGAAGGCCATATTCTCAAACAATTAAATCTTGAGTTTTGCTGCAGCCCTTCCTAAATCTTTTTACCCTGAGTAGGGTGGAGATTGTAGTTTCCAAGACCTGATTCTGTTATTCCAAGTATCTCTACTGTTATTGATCAGGAAATAGCTAAATCCGATCATCTAAAGAATGGTTTGAACAGGGTTGAGTAGTTTTGAAATTCACAAGCTTCAATTTCTTCATCAATAAAATGGGAATCATAGTCACTGCCCTTCCTTCTTCACATGACTAATATGAGACTGGAAAAATAAAATTTTAAGGAATTTTGATTTGGAATACCAAATATAATATGATTCAATGAGAATATTTCAGTAATAATGATAGTGTACTCTCTAAAATATTTAAGATGAAATTTTATTCATGATTATATACAAAATACTTATTACATATGATAATATTTCAGAATCAAAATAGGTGCTATTTGTTTAATTTGCTCAAGGATTCCCAACACCTCTCCCTTTCTCAACTCTGGAATAACAATTCCTTCATGTTATTATAAGCCTGTAAGTGCAATGTGGCCAAAATGTTTAAGAAATACTAGGATAATAGATATAAAGTGCTGAAAAATGATGACACTTTATAAATGTGGATTATTAACTTATTTTAATTATTTAACTACTTTTCTTCAAACCAATTTATAATCTTACTGGATTTGTTCTCACTCAGTTTTCATAATGGTGATTAAAGGGCATATGACAAAATGCTTTTGTCCTGGTAGGCTTTGAATATTATGTCACATCCCTGTGTTGTGGGCCCATAACAGACTCACAGTAAATAAATATTAATTGACTTGGCCACTTGCATATTGAAAAATGGCAGGATATTACCGCAATGAAACATTTTCTAATTCTCTTGTACTTTTTGTCAATGTGGCCCTGTTTTTTACCTACTTAGTAGAAAATGTTAGCCATTATATTCAGATGGCAATCTTCAGCTTAACTCTGCAAGTATTTTCATATTCAGGATGTGAGAACACACAATCATAGTCTTATTTATATACTAGCATGTGACTGTCCATGACATTCTATTCATGAAAAGATGAACAGGCGGGAAAACAATACCTTCCACAAGAAATCAGTGCATTTCTTAAATGTCCAAAGGCAACATTCATTAGAAAATTAAGGGAGATATTTAATTTGATTAAACAAGCAAATGCAAGGCTCAATGCTAAGAAATTAAACAAACAAAAAAAAAAGGTAGATTGATTTTTATTCAGATAAAAGATTCCAGATGTTCAGGAGATTAAGCCTATATCTACATTATGGACCAGTAAGTAGTAGAATAGTAATAAGGAGACTCATGTTAAAGTTCCAAAACTATAATAATTCTAGAAAGGGAGACAAATTTGATTGTTAGGCAAAGCATTCCTTTTCTGTGGTCCTCAGGTTTCTCTCGTGAGGGAATAAAGATTACCCCTTGGTCCACTCCAACTAACATTTTATGTTCTCTGGTCTAATATTTTATGTACTAAGTTCCTCTTCAACTCTTAATATTCTGTGTCTATGGTCTCTCTCAGCTCTCACATTCTCTAAATCTAATCTACTAGTCCATGCTTTACATATGATAACCCCTTCTTATTGAAAGATATTATTCCTAGCATCAGTCTTGTGAAGATAGGGAATAACTCAACTTCTCCCTCAATGCCCTATAAACACTAAGTGGGTTCCTAGCTGCACTAAAAAGGAACCATGAATTTCTTTAGATGCTGATTTTTTTCTAACCACAGAGAGCCAGAATTTAAATATCCTATTGAGTATTATCCCCAACAGTACTAGGATTAGCCCTCTACATTTCTGACCTTTATCTTTGGGTTTCTCAGCTATAATTGCTCTGTTCATAAGAGAGGAAGTCTCTGAAATGATTAAACAGTGACCTGATCTCTGCTTATCCTAGAAGTTTATTGGAATACCCTGAATGAGCACCTTCTAATATTTAGAATGGTTTAAAGGGATTTTTTTAAAAATTGACAAGTCAATGACTGCTTCCAAAAATAATAATAATGCTTGATCAGTAAGTATGATGACAATATATTTATAGAATACAGTTGTAAAGGATTTAAGTATATTATTTCATTTGATTCTTATAACAAACTTATGAAGTTATCCTCCTTATTAAGGTAAAAGGGTGAAAAGTGGTTAGTAGTTAGTAGAAATAAGGTCACAGTGTTAATACTAACACAGTCAGACTCCCTGACTCCAAATCCACTGCTCTCACAAAAGAATATTTTGAAAGAGTATGGTCAACAATTTCAAAAACTTCAGAGGGGTCAAATAAGATTGGAACTGAAAAAAGGCCACTACTCCCTTCTATTTGAGGTCTGTATTGTTTAGCCAGCTCCAAGCAGGGTCAGGATGGAGAGGAACCATAGTACTTGTCCAAATATATGAAGGACTTTCATATAAAAGAAGTTTAACCTTGCTTTGCTTGGCCCCAAAGTGCAGAATTTGAATTAAGTGGAACAGGAGGGAAGACTAGATGCATTAGAAGCTAGTATTTTCAGCTGTCCAAAAGTTAAATATGCTGCCATGCAACATGGTAAATCACTTGTCAATAAAGATTGTCAGGTTAAGATTATTCAAGCACTTGTTGATAGCATTGTAAAAGGATTTCCTATGGAGATATGGGGTGGATCAGATACTCTATGGTGCCTCTTATAATTGTAGATGCTATAATTACATTATTCAAGGATGAGTGCATGTAGAAAGTAGAAATGATAATCTATGTAAGCAATTAGATTGAAAATTATTTAGCTCCTTAGAAATCATGTTTTTTTGGTTGCTTTTATTACCCTTATGGAATTTCAGATTCTTCCCATCAATGAAATGGGAGAAATGGTAGTGATCCAGGAACACTGAGGTTGGGTTCACAAGATAACCCCGGGATTTTCCAAGATTACTCTATTGCTTTAGTAGTCAACAAGTCAATCAAATTGGTCTCTCTGGAAAAATACAATGAAACAAAATGAGAAGCACTGGTATATATCTTCCATTTGCAGTTCAGGAACATTTCTCTAATCTTCCCATTCATTATATCTCTGAATTAATAATATGGAGCTGTTAAGTTAGCCTCCAGTCAGCCAATATTTCACAATTGGTGAGGATGACTCACTCTCTGAAGTGGCAAATATGAAGAGTAGTTATGTGAAAAGAAGTATCAACCAGCCTGTAAGAGAATGAAAGAGATTGTGATTCTTTAGTAACTAATGTCATTTTGAAGTGGCAAAAATCATTGAATTTATCAGAATAGATAAAGAATCATAAGCTCTTAATTCATTCATGTATTCTTTTAACAAGTTCTCTTTGACATCATTTAGTTCTGTTTCTGATCCAATAAAGTAACAGGACTTTCCCAAGGTCACTTAACAAATATATGACAAAGTCAGCGCTAGGATACAGTTGTCCTGTGCCTTTTCTACTTCATCAAGCCAACCATCCCTCCTCTGAAGCAGAACCTAGTTTGGAGATAAGAGAGATGTATATACTGAAGTTACTTCTACTTCTCTTCTCTTTCTCCCTCATTCATTTCTATCCTACCTGTGCAGTCCTCTTATCTCTCTTTTGCTTCTATCCCCATGTGAAATTGTGAGCTACTTGAGGACAAAGAACTATGTCTGGATGATTTTTTTTCCTCAGTGCCAAAGAAACAAAGGGTTTCCCTTGCTAAATATTTATTGAATTAAATTACTTAACTAAAGGGTAAGAATATAAGAGATCATAAGTAATCAACAAATATTACTACATATAGTGTTCCTGTTTCCCATACAGAGCTTAATTTTGTGCTAAGTTCTGTGGAAGATTCTTCACTTTAAGGTGCTTATAGTCTAGTAAAAATCCAATAAACATTTGTTAAGCACTTGCTATGTGCCAGGGACATAAATACAATTATTACAAAGGGAGTCTTTGTCTTCAAGTAACTTATACTCTAAAGGTGGAGGCAACACGGAAACGGAAGCAGGAAAGCAGGGTAAGGACATATCAGGAGGTTCCTGATTTTATGGAACCTTCTTCAAAGATTGAAAACTGGCAAAATAGCAGATACAAAGTAGAGTGGGCTGAAAGTCCAGTTTCTTTCCTCTATAAGAAAAGGCATAAGGAGTCTGCACTCCAGCCTTCTAATCAGAGGGGGAGAGAGGCTGAGGGAGGCTGAGTCAATAGACACTCAAGTTACTTGTAGTGGTGAATTTATTCTGAAAGGGACATCTTGTTGCAGAATTGAAACCAAAGAATAGTAAATACAGACAAATATAAATACTTAGGCACTCAGTTCAAAGGGTGATCAATATTGGTCGTGGAAGACTTATATTTATTATTCCTATCCCCAACACTTAGCCTAGTAACATCTAGCATCATCCCATCTCTATCTTCCTTTTCATTGCTAATTTTAAAAAATATTTCTATGCACAGTGCCTCCACAATTCACTACCTACTACGTTCTTAATTCTTCACCATCTGGCGTCCAAACAGCCAGTCTACTAAGCTCTCAAAGGACCACAATATCTCCCTTATCATCAAATCTAATGGCTCTTTGTCAGTCCCTATTCTCCTAGACATCTCTTGCTATTTTTTATCTAAATGACCATTCCTTCTGACTGGATAACTTTTTCTTCTTTATTTTCTTATATCCTTAACCACTCTTGTACTGCTTCCTCTTCCTCTTATTAATTATTAAACTTGGATTTTCCCTAAAATTCTTTCCTTGATCTCTTCTCATCTCTCTCTCTCTCTTTCTCTCTCTCTCTCTGTTTCTCTCTCTCTCTCTCTCTCTCTCTTGAAAATCTCATTCATCCTCATAATTTCAACTGCCACATCTATGTTGATCAATCCCTAAACTTTTTTTTTTAATTCTAATGTCCTCTGTTCTGAGCTCTAGCTTTCTAGACTTTTATCTCTTTGGATTGTCTTCTCCTGGATGTCCTATAAGCATCTCAAATTCAACACATACAAAAACATGCTCTTCTGTTAAATTATTATTTATCTTTGTGACACTCATGTTTAGTACATAGCTAGGCACAGAGTAAATACTTAATAAATTCAATAAACTATTTTCATTTGCCTAATCATTTACAACTCTGGGCTTATCTTCCCACCATCTTTCTCACCTCTCAAAAAAAAATCCATTAAAAAGTCCTATCAGTTCTTCTTAATTCACAAAACCTACCACCCTTATACAATCTCCTCATATTAATAATGTAGCTGTTGCTGGACTATTGCAGCAGATCTATCTGACTCCTCCTCCTGACTTTTATCTCCATTAATATGTTATTTCCTTGTTGCCAGAATAATTTCTTTTATAAAGAGAGCTGATTATACCACTCAAAAATCATCAATGGGCTTTTCATTGTTTCCCAAGTAAAACTCATATTCCTTTGCTTGGCATTCAAAGTTCATCCGCACTTGTTGTCATCCCACTTACCCATATTCATCTCATATTGTTACCCATCATAAACTCTGTGTTTCAGCCAAAGTATTCCACTCTCTGATCCTCCATGACTTTGATCATTTTTTAATTTTTTTATTTGTTTGTCCCTCCTTCATACTTTATTCAAAAATATTTTATTTTCCCAATTACATGTAATTAAAATTTTCAACATACTTTTTCTGAAATAATAAAATCCAAATTGTTTCTTACCCTCTCTTCTCCCCCCCCCAGAGATGATAAGCAATTTGAACTGAATTATACATGTATTATCATGCAAAACATACCTCCATATTGGTCATTGTTGTAAGAGAGAATACTCATATAAAACCAAAACCCTCAAACAAAACTTTAAATAAGCTAATGTGAAAGATAGTATGCTTTGATCTGCATTTGACTCCAACAGTTTTTTTCTCTGGAAATGGATAGCATTCTTCTTTGACCATTTTTTAAGCAACATCATATATAGAATGTTCTTTTTCATTTGTTGAATTCTTACCAGTATGGTAAGAACCACTTAACTGCCACTTTATCCTAGAATCCTTTCCATAGCAATTTCCCCTTTTTAAGCAGTCAGTCAATAAAAGCATCTGCTCTATGTCAAGAACTATGCTAGACACTGAGCATACAAAATACAAAAAGGACCAATGCCTACCAGGAACTTATATTCTATCAGATGAACAATATACACATGTAGAAGTATGGGAGTCTATGTGTATATACATATGTATATGTATATGTATATATGCAAAATATATAAGTATATACAGAAACACATACAAAACAGATACAAAGCAACCTTGCAAGGGAAAGGTACCATCAGCTAGGTATCAAAAGGTGACACTTCCAATGGAATCTAGAAGGAAACCAGGGGTTCCAAGAGGTGGAGGAGGGGAAGGAGTCAATGACAGGCAAAGACTACTATTTAGGCATAGAGATGGGAAAAGGAGCTATGTTTATGAGGAATAGGAAAAAGACTAGTTTGACAAGATGATAGCGTATGTAGAAGGGAATAATGTATAATTAGTATGAAAAATAAGATGTGACCAGCTTGTGAAGAGTGTTAAATGCCAAGGAAAGATTTATATTTGATTCTGAAGGTAATGAAGAGGCACTGAAGTTTATTGAATAATTGTGTGAAATGGCTAGACCTGAGCTTTAAGAAAGATACTTTGGAAACTCTTTGGAATATGGTTCTAGTGGAAGAGACTCAATAATACTAGTAATAATAGCTAATATTTACATAGGACTTTAAGGTTTGCAAAATGCTTTGCATACATTATTTCAGTTGAACTTCACAATAATCCTAAGAAGAAAAGTATTATCCTCATTTTACTGATGAGGAAACTGAGTTAGAAAGAGTTTAATTGCCTTCCTTAGGATCATGTAGTAAGCATCCGAGGCCGGTTTTGAATTCACACTTTCCTACTTTCAATTCCAGTGCTCTCTTCATTATGCCACTTTTTTGCCATCTGGAACAGAGAAACCAATTAGGAAGGTCTTGCAAAATTCTAGGTGAGAGAAAATGAACACAAAGGGTTGTCATGGGAAAGAGGATTTAGAATGATTCTGCATAGTCCAGGGGCCAAACCCAGACTAGCAAACAGATCATTGCAGTAGCCTTCTATCTGACTGGCCAGCCTACATCTACTCTTTGTCCCTTGCTTGTATCCTGTTCATGCAGCAGATCAGCTTTCCTTTTGTAACCACTTTGTCACATCATTCATCTGCTTAAAAGTCATCTGTGCCTCCCTTTAATCTGCTGAGCAAAGTTCAGGCTAATTTGGTATTCAAAGCCTTGTATCATGGATGCCATCTTTTTTCAGCATTATCTCATATTATCCTCTCTACTCACCCTAGGCTTGGGAAAAACAACAATGCTATATACTTCTCAAGGATATTTCTTCTTTCCTACCTCCAGGCTCTTGACAATATCTTGATTTCTTGTGATATCTTGATCACTTGATTTCTACTTGGTAGTAGTCTCTCCCTCAATTTGAAATCCCACCCATCTTAAGTCATCTAATCTTTTCTTCAGTCTTAAAATGTAATTATCTTAAGGAAAAATACATGTACAAAAATATTCGGAGTCCCTCTCTTTGTGGTGGCAAAAAATTGGAAAATAAGAGGTTGTCCTTCAATTGGGGAATGGCTAAACAAATTTTTGTATATGATAGTGCTGTGAGGAATGATGATGGAGCATTTCTATATGAACTGGGAGAACTTCAGTGAACTGATGCATAGTGAAATGAACAGAACCAGGAAAACATTGTATACAGAGAATGAAACATTTTGAAACAATCCAATGTAATGGATTTTGCTATTAGTAGCAATGCAATAATCCAGGACACTTCTGAAGAATTTATGTGAAAGAATGCTATCTACATTAAGAGAAAGAACTATAGGAGTAGAAATGCAAAAGAAAAATATATTACTTATCACTTATCACATGTATATATGAGGATGTGATTTGGGGTTTAGGATTTAAAAGATCACTCTATAGCAAAAATGAATAATATGGAAATAGGTATTAAGTGACAACATTTGTAAAACCCAGTGGAATTGCCTGTTGGCTTTAGAAAAAGGGAAGGGGAAAAATGAATCATGTAAATATAGAAAAATATTTAAATGAATAAACATTTAAAAAATGTGAATTATCTCACTGTAGTACTGTGAAATTAAAGCCAAGGTCAAATATCATTTCTTCCAGAGAGCCTTCTCCTTGTTGCATGTTCCCTCCTCTGTGTACACTTCTTACAACCACATTACAATTATTTGAGTACAATACCCTTTACTTACCTCACAGAGGGGCAGCTTTTTGTAGTACATAGAGAACTGTCCTCAAAAATCTGTGAGACCTTGGTTCAAACTCCACTTCTGACACATAACAAACTTTGTAGTCTTGGATAAATCACTTCAACTCCCTCAGCACAGTCTTTTTTTTAAAGACTCTAGGATGCAAAGTAAATGTCTTTCCATGTTGGTGGAAGGATTTTTCCCATTGGGATTTCCCTATACCAATAAAATCAGATTTGGTCTCCCTCCATCCCTAAAAAAATGTATGATTATTAGCCCCTTTCTAGATTAGAAGATTCCTGACTGATAAAGCCCTATATTTATATGAGAGTTTAGGGTTTACAATCCTTAAAAGAACAAAGAGTATTTTTACTCACTTGACAGTTGAGGAAATTGAGTGCCAACAAAGTTTTGTATTTACCTATGATAAATACACATCTAGTAAGTATTTGGACCTTGAAAATAAGTAAATGTTTCCTGACTACAAGTATAATACTCTTTCTAATGCAATATTCTTCCTACTTACTTCATAGGACTATTCTAAAGAAAGTGTTTTATAAACCTTAAAGTACCATAAGAAATGTGAGGATTTGTCTTTATTGTTTCACAGTGCTGTAATAGAGCAAAATTTCTATTTTAGTTCATCTTTATTTCTCTCCCTGCACAGTTCTCTGTACATTAGATGTTTAATATTTGTTTGAATTGCAGTTAGATATTAGGCAAATGCTAAAATGAACTTCTAACTTCATCACTAGTATTCAGGGGGTGGCAGGATGACAAATTGTAGAAGTATTTATACAGGTTTTGCACTTTACCAAGGATTTGAATTAGGTAAATTAGGTAAAAGATTCTTTCCAAAGTTGAGAATCTTATCTCTACAATCTAGTTAGCAGCAACTCTTTGCTTAACGGTGTCCCATGATTCATTTCCTACTTCCTATAAGTAACATGAAGAACCCTTCAAATAATTTTGACAAGGTTTGGCCAGTGCCCGTAAATATAATATGTTCTTTTTTGTGGCATTTTAAATAACTGACACATTTAGCGATGGGAGTCAAGAAAAGCTGCAGCAATTTCATGATATGCTGTTAATGGAATTTCTCACATTTGAGGCTGAAGAATACTTATAACGTATTCCTGCATTGTGTTATTAATGGCCATTGCAGGAACCAGTTCACTCTTATCCATTTGGTCCATAATTAGGGCCTCTCATCTTATTCAAGTTGTGTGCTGTTGAGTGGGCTTATTATTATCCTTTCTTTGGAAGGGTTTACAGCAGTGTCATCACTTCCCAATTAAACACAGGCATAGACACCTCATCCATAGAGAGATTTGCTTGGCCAGGGTTTAGTCCTTGAGCTGTCCTGGCGTTTAATGTCTAACTATTCCCCTGAGTCATTATAGAACCTCAGACAAATCACTTAATCTTTCTGGATATTCATTTCCACAGACTTCAAATATCAATGATGAGACATTTCATAGGCATGCATGCTGTGGAAAAGTCATTTTTCCAAAAGTATTTTTTTAGATGTATCTTAGCAGAATCTCTCTGAAGACTTTAGAGTGATTTCAGATCACTGTGAGAAACTTCCTTATATCCTGTGAAGGGGTCTTCCATTTGAATTTGTGGACCTGACAGAACAATAGAGAAGAAAGAACAATGGATCTGGAGGAAGGAAACCTAAAGGCCACTCATGGCTTTGTGTGAATTCAATCACCTTCCCTCTTTCTCCTTTAAAATTTCTTAGGTTTATCACCTATCCTTTTCCCCTCTGGGCACAAGATAAATGACTTACCTATTATTCACCAAGACTAATCCCTTTGGATCTCTTTCCTTTGCACCTTCTCCCAGATCTTGTTCCAGCTGTGATCCTTTCTTTTTCATTCTTCATTCTCTCCCTTTTCACTGTCTTCTTCTCTTCTACTTACATATATAGTTTTAGCTTGTCTCTATCTCCCCTTATCCTTTCAGAAGATCTAAAAAAAGCTCTATATTCTCAGTGTCTATACATATTCACTTCTACTCTTTCCTCAACTCCTAGAAATTTGACTTCTGTTCCTGCAATTATAATGCACACTCTAAGATCGCCAGTGATCATATTCAGTGAGCTTTATTTTTTCATTCTATATCTTCCACTTTTCTGTAGCTTTTGAAACTATCGGTGATTCACTTCTAAGTAATAATCTCTCTTTTCACTTCAAAGACATGATATTTATATTTTTAACAGCTTCTTCTGTCTCTTTCACTACCTCCTCATTATCTGAATGTAAATGTTTCTTATTAGTTTGTCCATGGCCTTCTCCTCTCTTTCAATATTCCAATGCCAGGTGCCTTAATCATACATCCCATTGTAATTTTCCTGTTTATGTGATTCTTGTATTGAGAATTTAAAAGCTCATCTATTCAAAAGTGAGGAAATGGGAAGTTTTTTGAAATGGATACTGAGTTGTTTGGGTATTGTCAAAGGCAGAATAATAGTAATAACAATAACCCACATTATCACCTTGCAGAAGAGACTCAGAAAGGTTAAATACTTGCCATGAACCAAACAATTCATAATTGTCAGAGTAAGAAATCAAACCTGTGTCTTCTGACTTCAAGTTCAGTGTTCTTTTCATTATCCCACAGTGCCTATAAATGCTGAGAGAATAGTTGATGAGTAAATTATTAGAAAAGCTAAGATGTAGACTCTACTATATAGAACACATTCTCCAATATATCAGAAAAGAAGCTTTTTTTTTCTCTTGAAATGAAATTTTTCCCTTGGAAATAAATAGGACCCCAAAATATTTAACTATAAGATATTTATCTTCATTCACATCTCTTTGAAAACCTATCTAAAACAAAACAAACTAGGGAAATGAATTTCCCTTGGGTGGTACAACTGACCTTTTCCTTAGAACTTATTATGGAATTAATTTTCCATTTTTATTGTAAAGATTAATTGATCCCATAGGGATTGCACATAGAGACATTTTGAAGTAAAGGCTGAGAGTTTTGAAGCCATGTTTGTAGCAAATAAAATTTAAACATTTTTTAAAAATAGTGCCAAGATGTTTTGCACAAAATTTTACTTACCAATTGTTTCCCCAACTTTTTTCCCCCTTTTTCTTTCATGGTGGTTTTAATTTAACCACCGCAGCCTTTCTACGAATTAGATAGTACAGTGCTTTTAAAAAAGAGTGAGGATTCCTATTACTTACAACCCTGGCTCTTTGATAAGTCTTAGAAATAGAGGAATAAAAGAATATTTTGGAAGAACTGTACCAATTTGATTCCAAAGTTGAGTGAACTCTCACCAAAGGCTATATCACTCATTTTCAATAGTCATGTGACCACCGTGCTTGTCTCTGTAAAGAGGGTTGAGTCATCAAGCTACTTTCTGAACCATCTCCAGATCAGAAGTAACCTGGACCCTGCAGTTTATGGTTGTTACCAGGAGGTGGCAGTATTGTTTTTTTAGGTACTAAAGATCTTTTGCCACAAGGTCTCTCCACACCATTTCCTGAAGTAGTATGGGCAAGAGCAACAATGATATTTTAAAAAATAAAATTAAAAAAAAAACCTTTCACAAAATATCAGCATAGCAAAAATAACTGACTTTTTAGTCAGATGTTTTCACATGATTTGGAGGTTGTTATGCCCAGAACATGTGATAAACTGTAAAGTGCCATCAGAATGGAACCTGACATTAGGAACCTAATTATACAATCTAGTCTAGCTAAAGCAGGTGCTGGGCCAATTTAAATGAGCACACCTAGACAAAATCAGGTAGAACCTGCTCTTGAGTCACCCTAGGATCTTTTCCATGTTTTTTACCCTCTCCCATCCTGCCTCCCCATTCCCCAAACCAGAAGAGTGCAAGAACCCTTATTCTCCAGAGGCTCCCAGATAGTATGGATGGAGGTTATTACAGGGAATTGATGGAGAGATTTGGAGCTGTATGATTCAGATCTTAACTTCTAGTTCTCAGTCCCCACAGATAGAACATCACAACTTCTCATAAACAAGTTCAGTTCCTTTCAGATTTCTTCTAATTCAGAGTTACTCTATGTGCTGTTTATATAGTCTGAAACACTACAGATGGAGCTCTCACTGGAAAAGCTGAATGGAGTTGCTGAAACATTTTATTACCATTAGGACACCTTTTGTTAGTTCAATTCTGCTTTAGAACTGGTTAGGTGATTTTCCCAAGGTTGTAAAAAGCAGAGGACTTGACCTCCCCATGTCAGACCCCACATGGAACATTCAGTTTGGGGCCTTTATTTTTTAGGAAGGGCACAGTCAACCTGGAGCATGTCGAGAGGGCGACCAACCTAGTGAGGTGGCTCTGGAATACTGTGTAATGTAGGAAATAGTCAAAGAAACTTGGAATCCAGACCATCTCCACACTATGCAGAACTCTCTCTCTCTCTCTCTCTCTCTCTCTCTCTCTCTCTCTCTCTCTCTCTCTCTCTCTCTCTCTCTCTCTCTTTATTTGTTGTCTTTCTCTTATTATTAGAATATAAGCATCCCAAAGGCAGGGCATGTTTGAATTGCTCCTCTTTGTATCCCTGACACTAAATACCTACCTGAATATCTATCTATCTATCTGTCTGTCTATCCATCTATCTGTCACCTGGAGAAGAGAAAATGTGGTAGTGGCAGAATAAATGTTTTCAAAAATTTCAAGAAGTATGTCCAGCAAGAAGAACTTTAATCAATCAGTAGAAATATGAAAGGCATTTTAGGGTCTGTTGTAAGGGGAAATTTTCTTAACAATTGGAAAAGTCCAATTCCAGGAGATTTTAAGAGTTCTCCATTACTGGAAATGTTTAAGCAAAAATAAGAGACTACTTGTTAAGGATGTTGTAGAGGGAATTTTTGTTGAATTTGACTAGGTGAATTCTCTCAGATCATTTTCAACTCTGAGGTAAGGTAATCCATTCAGATTCAGAATTTAAATTATTCAGCCTATTGGTACTGTAACTTACTTCATGAACTATACCTAGAACTTCCTGCCTAGCTTTGTGTTCCAAAACTATCAGCAATAATCAATCAATTCATGTAATACTTGGGTCTTCCTCCTCTAATATGTGGAGATTCAAGAATATTCCTTATGTTCAAGATACCCTGTGGATTTGCATCTACTGACCTAAACCCAAGTCACTTTTCCCCATATATTCACTTACCATCAACTGGAAAGAGTAGAATAGGAATCATGTGCAAGGAGCATACAGACAGGAGGACACTGCTCAAATGAGTTACTCAAATGACCAGGGCATACACACCACAGACAACTCATACTTCCAAAGCTTCAGTGTCCAGTTTTTAGCATAGTACTAGATACATAGCAAGCACTTAATAAATGCTTTTTAATTAATTCATTGTTTTCTGGTGATAGCATTGTTTCATTTTCACTGAACTTGCTCCCAGCTAGGTACCAGTAGGTAGACTATTGGACAAGTTATTTTGTTAGTACATGATGGTTTTATGGTAACTTCTGGGCATAGGCATAAGTTGTTCTCCTAAGTCTCATGGAATCTGGTATCTGTTGGGCATGGAGACTTCTCCAGGTATTGCTACCAACTTCTTGGATCATTTCTTCAGGGCCACTGGCTAACAATTTTTCTCCAATTTAACTGTATACATTCCTCTATGCCCCAAAGCCTTGCTGAATCCCAAACCCTCCTTCAAGACCCCATTCAGATACTACCTCGTCAATGAAACTTGTCCTGGTTCTTCCACTCATAAGTGTTGTCTTTCCTTTTGGATCCCATATTTTGTCTCTATATTTTATTTTTCACCTAACCCCCAGGACTTATTAGTCCTTTCCATGAATTTAGGGCTCATTTTTTAGTCTTTGAGTTTCCAGTGTTCTTGATTGTTAAACTACAATGCCATTACAGAGTTCTGTGACTTTTTTCTTATTGATGACCTTTATTAACCCCTTTTCCCACCTTACACCTTTATTTCCTTGTGTCTCTTAGATGTATAAACACTCTTTGTACTCCGTAGGGAGTCTCAAGGTGAGCAGGAGATGAAGAACTTGGGTCAGATTTTCAGTGTGACCACTGGACAAAAGTGAAAGTCTTTTTTAACTGCCATCTCTGCCCAAAGTCAAAAGTACATGTTTCTTTGGCATTTACTAATTTGCATTTCTGAAATGTTTGGTTCCTCTAGGATAGAATGATGATCAGTGTTTGTTATTGGAGGGGGTGGACTGGAGAGGACACAGAGTAATTGTTGTGGTGGGTGATTGACAGGCCAGAGACTCCTGGAGGTCTAAGAAGTCCTAGAAAATAGGGCAATTCCAAGCACAATGCTTGGTTCCAGGGATCAAATGACTGGTAACATGACAGTCCAAATATCAAAATCCAAAATCTACCAGGTAACCAAAACAGAGGACAAGGAAGGAAAACATGCTCAGAATTTAGAGTCAAAAGCAGACAGTTGAACAAAAAATGGAGTTAGAAAGACAGCACAGAGAGAAGCATACCATTTATGTCCCACAAAGAATTTGTACTAGGAAACACCTCCTGTCTGGCTTCCCTCCACCACAATGAAATTGAGATGAAAGCAATGCAATTGTAAGTTAAAATACAGATCATTGTGCTCCAGAGAGCTGATATAAGAAGAGCCTTATAGGAGTCTATCCCAGGGGTACTTGTGTCCATCAAAATCTTGATTGGCTGTACCGACAAACCACAAGAGCAAACCTTATCATCCATTCCACATCTGAATTGAAAATGTAGGTGAAATTTGACAAGTCCCTTCACTTCTCTGACCTCAGTTTTCCAGTCTATAAAATGGAAATAGTACACTATGGTCTCTGTAGCTCATAGTAAGTTCTTTTGTCACAACCCCTGGGAGTGTCTTTTAAACATGATTATCCACAGACACAGAAATTGAGGTTCAGACATAGAGAGTGATTTCCCTGGACAATATAGCTAGGAAATGACTACTGTGATCTGCTTCTACATGGTCATGTGGATAGGAGAGACATTCTTAGCTTGTGATCATGATAAGCCTTTTAAGAATAAATTTGAATGATGTGATAATATGTAAAAGTGCAAAGATCCCATAGATACACATAACATATTGATAAGAGCCCTGGATCCTTGTTTAGATACTTAACAACTATGTGACTTTGGGCAAGTCACTTCCTTTGTGTGAGTCTCAACTTCCTCATCTATAAAATGAGGTGGTTGGAGATTATCTTTAAAATCTCTCCCAACTCCAAATCTTATGAAACTAAATATGTGCACCAACAGCCATGGAGCAGAGGGTCTGTGTTTACAGAAGGCTTCTCTGTGTGCCAAGAATCATTGCTAATTAGTATGGCTAATTACTAAGGAGTTATGTTAAAATTAGCATATGTGATTGGGAGGATAGGGAGGGAATTGGGAAAAGAAGGGAAAATTTCTGCAGTTACTATTTTGAGAATGGTAGGGAAACTTTTCAACTCAAATGCCTAGAGAACTGTATTCCATAAAAAAAAACCTGCTTCCTTCTTTTCCTTCTCTTTCATTCTCTGGCTCTTGTTCACTTATTCATTCATTCATTATCTTTAGGGTGGTCCAGTAAAGGAAAACTTCATGATGTGCCACAAATTACATCTAATCCTTGTTCCTTCTTCTCAGGAACTCTAGACTTCATTTGTCACTGCAGACAATCTATCTATAGGGAAGAATGGCATAAGCTGAAGAGACCTAGTAGACAAGAATCAGTCATTCCCAGTTCAAATTCCTGCTCTGTCACTTAACAGCTATGTGACTTTAGAAAATTCACCTACATCAAGTGAAGGTTTAATTGCATCAGGATTTCTGAACCCTTTTTGTGTCACAGACTTCTTTGGCAATCTGATGAATCCTAAGGAAGATACTACCCTTGCCCTAATGAAACCTGCGTATTAGAAGTAGAAATAAGACATAGACTTCCATATGCGTTAACTGTGTGACACTTTGTTGTGATGATGCTTTGAAAAAAAACAATGATTGTGATGGGATACAACTGCACCATAAGAAATGATGAGCAGGATAATTTTAGAAAAACACAGACTTACATGAAATTATGAAGAGTAAAATGTGCAGAACCAAGAGAACATTATATACATCAACAGAAATGTTGTTTGAGGAATAACTAGTGTATGTCCACCTCCAAAGAAAGAACTGATAAATAGAAACAAGCAAGACATAGTTTTATATATACACAGGTCTTTTTTATTAAATGATGCCTTCTCTAATGTGGGGAAGGGAGGGAGATACCTGGGGATTTTAATTTAATAAACAGAATCCAGGATTCCTAGTCACATCTCCTCATTTAAAAAATAATCCTTTCCTTATATCAATTGTCTTCCACCAAAGCAAGCCAAAACCTTCCTCATTTTTTCATGGTATCTGATTTGTGCCCATGTTTTACCATATCTTTCCCACAGAATCATGATGCAAAATATTGAAGCTTTTCTTATTCTCATTTTAATATATTTTAGGTAACTTTGACCATAAGCAAGTGCATGAATCTCTCAAAGCATCCATTTCTCTATAAAATGGAGCTATTATTTACATTCTCTACCTTATAGAGCTATTGTGAAGAAAATGCTTAGTGAACCATAAAACCCTGTACAAATGCCGCCTGCTCTAATTGCACATATTTTATGGTTTATTAAGTGCTTTCCTTGTACCAACCCAGAAAGATGAAAGGCACCAAGTGCCAAGTCTGAGAAAGAAAAATCAGTTCAGATCAGAGAAAATCAGGGAAAGCTTCTTGTAATAGATAATAAGATCATAGACTTGTCTATCTAAAGCTAGAATTTACCCAGAGGCTATTTAAAAGAAGCCCTTCATTTTATAGATGAGGAAACTGAGGCTCATGGATGTTAAGTGACTTGATCAAAATCACACATAGGTAGTAAGTACCAGAGGGGTAGGATTTGAACCCAGGTCCACTGACTCCAGTACCAAGATTCCTTCCACTCAACTAATAATACTTGGACTGGTGTTGAAAGATATAAACACGTGTGTGTGTGTGTGTGTGTGTGTGTGTGTGTGTGTGTGTGTGTATGCAAGGTCTGACTACAAAATAATTAAATAATTTTACAAAACTCATACTAGGAGAAAGCCCATTGCTAAACCACAGCCCTCTGCATATACTCAGTGATTAACAAATGCTTATTTCTTTTCCTAGCTCTAAGATCATAATTGGAGAGATACCAATTTGCTAGGAAATGGAGAAAGGGGAAATGATGAGAGCACAGAAAACCTCTAAAAGGAGAGAGGCCAGTCAAGAAAATCCAGAGGGTTGTTTTTTTTGTTTTTTTTCCTCTGCACTATGACAATTTCTGACTTTCAATGTTAATGAGTTTCCATTTGGAAGAGGCATTTGATTGTTCCACTTAGCATCAGTGGGAAATAGCCAATGGAGTCCTATTTCAGTTCAGTAGAAAGACCCTCTTCCTACTGGAGCTGTCCAACAAGAAAGATATTTGAGTTAGCCCACAAAGGAAGTCTTCAAGGAGACTAGCTGACCATCTTTCTGGGGTATCAGTGAATTTTGTGCTTTAAATAGGAATCCTCCAAAGTTCTTCTACTCAGATTTCATGTGATTCTGAATATAATAATAATAATAATTCCCATTTAGATATTGCTTTATTTGCAAAAATTCTTTTTCAACAGTTTCCGTAGGTACCTAGTACAATTGTTTTCATCTCCATTTTATAAGTAAGGAAACTGAGTTACCAGACAGATGTGACTTCTCCAATCCAGGTTTCCTACTCACATTTCCTCATTTCAAGACTGTAAAGGATAATTTTAGAGTTGTGACCTAAACTATATTAATTATTGGTTGCCATGGATATCCCAAATAATAAAAAAAAATTTACCTAAGTCAGCTGGAAATTTATGGCGATTTAATTAATATAGTGGAAAGAAATTTAAGAAGGGAGAAGGAAAGGTGTAGGATTTCTCCCGCCTGGCTTGTGCTGGGCGGAAAGATTAGAGGCTCTAGAAGGTAAGGTTTTGGAGAGTAAAAGAGGAATCAGCCTGAACTCCAAGAGGGCTCAGCCAAGATGCCTGAACCTGAATTAGCTCAAGGGCAAACTCACCACCAAAAACCAGACAAATAGCTGCCACCACACCAAGATGTCGGAATGCTTAACACACTGCCAGCCAGAGATGCCTCTTCAGGAAAAGAGGCTGAAGAGAGGAAATGACATGCCCTATTTGGATGATTTTATGTCACTTTCCTGCATCTCATTTGTACCAATGTTAGCTTAGCTTGACTTAGGACAGCCCAGGGGGCTCCACTGTTTTTGCACATGTCTGTTGAAGGCCATCTTCTCAGATACTTAATCCATGAGTATAGTGTAGACATTCCTGACTTTGTTAAACTAAATAGGGTGGAGAAATGTAGAGTTCCCAAGACTTGATTCTGTTAGACCAAGTATCTCCATTGTTACAAATCAGGAAATAGCTAAATCAGATCTTCTAAAGTACAGTCTGAGTAGGGTGGAATAGTTTTAAAATTCACAAGACTACACCACTGCTTATTGTATGATTCTATTACATCTTCAGAAAAGTCACCATTATGGCCTACTTATCCCGCAAATTAAGGACACTGCCCATTTTCAGTATTTGTTAGCTATTGCCCTTACATTCCACCTGTTGTTGTTGAGTCATTTCAGTCACATCTGACTCTCTGTAACCCCATTTGGAGTTTTCTTGGAAAAGATACTAAAATCATTTGCCATTTCCTTCTCCAACTCATTTTATATTGAGAAACTGAGGCAAATAAAGTTAAGTGACCTGCCCAGGATCATAGAACTAGTAATTATCTGAGGCTGGATTTGAACACAGATTTTCCTGACTTCAGATTCTCTCTATCCACTGAATCACCTAGCTGACTTGTTTCTCCTGTCATGATTTAAAAGTGTTGTCTTCTCATAGTAAAGAAAGAAGAAAGAAGAAGCTCACTGGATCAGCATCAGGTGCCAGGAGCCTCCTGGATTTCATGAACCGTGCAGAGAAGTGAGTGCCAAGGTGCTGCCCAATTTGGGGCCCAAGCCATTGGGAACATTCACCTTGCCTCTGATGAAGTGATAGGCAGGGGAAAAGAGCTGTTTCTATAAAGTCAATTGACTGTGGTTAATTAGCATGGCACCTTTGAATTTAATTTGCTCAGGTTTAGGACTGTATGAAAGGTACACATTGTGTACTTTTAATGCTTTAAATGATTTCAGAGCTAGATCATGGGTCTAGCAGCAGTTCCTGGCTTTTTCCCTCCTTTAGTTTCATTGCAATAGCTGTTCATGATATTATGAATTTAGAGTCTCACTCTTTTTTCCTTCTCATTTCTTCCTGTGGTAGGGGATGTAAACTGGGAGTCAGAAGGCATGTATTCAAGTCCCACATCTTGCCACTAACAAGCTGTGTGATCTTGGACAATTACTTACCCTCTCTGAAGTTGGTTTCTTTATCAATTAGGAGGTAGCTCTGTATTATCTATTTCATTCACTATGTTTGTATAAGGGAAGCACCTTGTAAGCATCCTGAGGATAGAGACCTTACATTAGTAGTACTTTTCACAGTGCTTAGCATGTCCTAGGCATTTGATAAGTATTTGTCAACTTGCCATTTTGGCTTGGTTTGTCCACTCTTTGCAGCTTTCCTAGCACCAGGTATAAAATGCCTGGGGAAAGGAGTGACTAGTAAATACTTGTTGAATCAAACTGAATTATAGGATCATGGAAGACCTTAAAGTTAAGCTAAGGAACGTGGGTGTATTTGGTAGGCATTGGGAAGCCACTGAAATTTTGTGTTTTCTAGTGTTTTTGAGGGGAGAGAAGTGTTAAAAAGAAAATGATGTGATCCAAGCCAGGAGATAGGAGGCCTTAATTCCCTTGATGGTTTTTGGATGGAATTTGCTCTTGAAATTCTCCACTTTTACTAATACTATCCTAAAAAACCCAAACTGAATAAGGAGATTGCATCTGAGTTTTGCCACCAGCTTATTGGATGACTTCAGGACAGTCACTTCTAGTCCCTAAAACTTTTTTCTTCCTCTATAAAACCAAGAATTCAAGACATTATATCTAAGATCTCATTTTACCCCTATCATATTATGTCCTCTGTTCTAATAATTTATACTTTATGAGTTCCATTTATGATATTTTATGTTTGAAAGGCCTTCTAGCATTCTTTATTCTGTATTCTGAGTCTCCTCTAACATGCTTTGTTCTAAACCTCTCCAAGTGCTGGTCATAGTTTTGTATTCTCAGTTTCTTTTGAGCTATGGTATACATCCTAAGGTTTCATAGAGCCCTGCCATTCTGTGTTCTCTGTTTTCTCCTTTCTACCTTTCGAAATCTAATTCTTCTACCTCTTTTCACACGGTTTGGTATTCATGGAGCATCTTTGGTCACTCTTGCACTTCCTGATAGGAAGGCCATCGGCATGGAAACAGCATCTTGGCTGAGAAAGTTCATCAACACCTGCTGCTTCTTCCCAAAGGCAGCCCCAGTCCTATAGGATTGACATCCTAATTGCTTATCTGGTCCCCAGCAAGAAATTATGAGGTTCAGAAGAGATTTAAGACTTCTGGTGAGCCAGCACAGTGAAAAAGAGAGATCCTGCACCCTTCCCCCATCACATACATAAAATCTCTTCAACTTTTCCAAAGAAAGAGCAGTTCACAATAGCCCCTATGGTTAAGAATGATTGTTTCAAAAAGCAATGTTTATCTAAAAGTTTTCCCTGGGGCTTGAACAGCAGACCTTTCACAGTGAGATATAAATATTCACTCATTTGGGGGCCTGAAAGATTTTGTTTCTTCTCATTTCATATAACAGACTCTGCTAAAGTCAGATGCCTGGCCAGCTCTGGGTAGTGGGGCATGTTTGTAGACCAACCTGCCTCCCAACCACCTACTCTCATGGAAATACCAGTAATGTCTTCCCTGGGGCCGAGCTAGCTCTATGGGCATGCTGTACTCCTCTAATAAAAGGTAGCGAGGTGGCACTGTGGTGAGGGTCCTGGGCCTGGAGTTAAGAAAACCTAAGTTCAAATCCAGCCTCAGTCATATCTTAGCTGTGTGAGACTAGGCAACTCATTTAACCTCTTTATTTTCTTCAGCTGTAAAATGGGGATAATAATGGTACCTTCCTGCCAGGGTTATCATGAGAATCAAATGAGATGCTCGTAAAATGTTTAGCATATCTCCTGACACATAGTAGGTAGTATATAAATGGTTATTCCCTTCCCTTCCTCCCTACCCTAAATAGATTTTGTTCAAGTATCCAATCAATAGAGTCCAACTATAATTTGAAACAGGGAGTGAAGGGGAAGAGCTCTAGCCATAGAGTCAGGAAGTCTTGAGTTTAAATGTGACCTCAGACATTTGTTAGCTGTGTGAACCTAAGGCAAGTCAATTAACCTCTATTTACTAAAATTGGTCAAAGACCAATTCCCATTTCTACATCTTTGTGAAGTCTTTCCTGAAGCATCTTCCAGCTCACATTACTGTCGTCCTTCTCTGAGCTTCTCTAGCATTGTCCAGCTGTACTTTGCAGCTTAGTCATTGATTCTAAGACTTCTACTCCTCAAGGATTGAGCTGCTTCTCCACACACACACACACACACACACACACACACACACACACACACACCTCATGTGTATTCTTCTCATATCTACCTTTTACAGTGTAAGTCTTTTAACTCTCAATCCAATGCTCTTTCTACTACCCTATAATTACTTTTACTCCACAAATGTTTACTAAGTGACTTGTTCATACAGGACTCAGGGTTCATTAGTTGTCCAGCTCAGGAGCCACTGCCCCAGAGAAGGCTTCTATGATCCTCATCCCACCCACTAGTTGTTAATACTTACTCCTTCCTCACATTTTCCTGGAATTTTTTTTAATCTGGATGTCTCCTTTACTTTGTATTTAATTAGTCTACATTTCCTCCCAGTGGAATATAAGTTCCTTGAATGAAAGGACTGTTTCTTTTTTGGTCTGTATCCTTGGTATCTTATGTTGCCTTTGAGTACAAATTAGAAGTCAAGAGACTCCTTTAGGGGATTCATTGCTGTACATAGAAGCTTTATGAATATTTGTTGAATTGAATAGAATTATGATTTCCTGAATCTCGATGTTTCCTCTGGTCTCAGGTTACAACTATTCCCATCTTAGTAGATAGTCTTCTAAATTTGCGTACTGTCCCACTGCTGCTTTACATATAATTATACATATTGCCATGCCTATATATAGTTCCCACTAGTTATAACAGAAAAGATATTTATTCATAGCCTGTGAATGGGATATTCTGGCTAATCAAATCTTCTCAATAACGAAGAATACCCAGATCTTCCCCAAGACTTAAAACTCTTAGTCTATAGTTATTTCTAAAAACTGGAAACCATGATTATACCCATCCTTATAAAAGTCTATGGAATTATTAATGCCTATGAATTGCCAGCAATGTAGTAATTATTTTTCTATTTTTATTAGGGATTTAGTAAATCAAAGGAAAGAAGGGCTTAAGAGACCACTGATTAGCCTTGAGTGAAAACAAGTATAAGACTTGACAGTGAAAAAATAATAATAGCAACATTTTCTCCATCCCTGATCTATAGTTGACAAGGTGATATACTTACAACTTATTACTAACTGAGGAGTTAGAAATACAAGTATCCCCATTTTACAGATGAAAAAGACAGAGACTCGGAAAGAAAGGTAAAGTAATTTGTCTAAAAGACCCACATGCATTGAAGGACAGAGCAGGGACTCCAGTGTAGGTCCTCTGACTTAAGGCTTCATTTTATTTTTACCAGTATCATGACCATCTTACAGCTAGAGCTAATGAGGGCTTTTCAAATAGGGCCTCCAAGAAGTTTGTAAGGTTGCTATGGTGACATAAGTGCTTTTTTAAAAATAGTAACCCTTTTCTCCAGTTGAATCTCTCTGTGCTCCACTGGTCCCCTGACTCCAGAATAATATTTAACCTCAAAAAATCTGTTGCTTAATTTAGATTCAGTCTTTGTGGGCCTTTCTCTTATTAAAAAAAAAGACCCACTTTTTGAATTAACATTTTTTTTTACATTTCAAAAAAAGATTTCTACTAGAGCAATTTTATTTTTTGACACTGAGGTCTTTGGGAGTTTCCTGCATAAGTCAACACATATGCATATTGGTTTGACACCTAGCCCTTCTCTCTACTCCTTATCCCAAGCCATTATTACTTTTTACCTTTACTGCTGTCCACATCTCATATTTGTCTCCACTCCAACCCACCTTCCTTTTTTCTTTTGTATCACCAATGTCTAGAATAGTGCCTCGTGTATATATATATAGCACAAAGACAATAGTCATTCTCGGTCACCGAGAGACTACCACTATATATATATATATATATATATATATATATATATATAGTAGGTGTTCATACTACCTTATATTTAACTCTATATATGACTACTTTGTATCTATATATATGCTTTTTATATTCATTCTGTATTTATATATGTCCTTGTTATTGTTTGCCCACAGATTATTTAGTTGGCAGTCCCTAAGGAATGTTGAGGTGAGAAAGAACAAAGGACTGATAAGGTGGGAGGTAGGAGAATTTATAGCTTTTAGGAAGGACTACTTTTAGGAGCTCCATTCCTTACTGACTTCTCATCACCACTTTACCCTCTTTCCCCTTGCATATTCCAAAGGTCAAGGAACCACTATCTTCCAGTTTCTCCAGCTCATAACCTTGATATTATCCTCATCTCCTCATTTCACATGCCTAAATAGTTGTCACATATTCCTCTTTCTTCCTTCACAAATCTCCCATATTTGACTTACTCTTTGTCTCATATATCTACAAGATTAGTTCACTCTCATCACCTCTCTCCTAAATTATGGTAACAGGCTCTTAATTGGTCTTGCTACCTCAAGTATCTTGCCACTGTAGTTCATCAGTACAGTGTTGCCAAGTAATTTTCCTTAAGCACAGATCTGGCCATGTCACTACTCCCCTGCTCAATAAACTCTAATGGCTTCCTGTTGCCCCTAGAATAGACTATAAAATGCTCTGATCAGCTTTTAAAGCCTCTCACAGCCTGTCCCCAACCTATCTTTTTAACCTCATTGTACATTTCTCTTCCTCCCATAATCTGCAGTCCAGACAAACTGGCCTTCTCTCTGTTACTCCCATATGGCATTCCATCTTCCATCTCCAGGTCCCTGTACTGGCTCTCCATCATATCTATAATGCATTCCCTCCTCTCTTTTGCCTCATAAACTGACTGCCTCTTTTTTCATTCAAGACTCCAGTACCACCTTCCAAATGAAGTCTTTCCAGATCCTTTCAGCTACCAAGCCCTCTCTTTCAAAATATCTTGGATGTTAACTCCTTTGAACTTAGCTCTATTTATTATCTTTATATTTATCCGTCATGCACTCATTTCCTCAATTTCTTGTTCATTACAATCTCCTTGTGAGTGGATATCCTGGGCCTGACCCCACTCAGACCATTCCCTTGATAGTTTAGGTTCAATTTTGGAGCAAAACTAAAAATGTGGGGATTTATTTTGCTTTAGCAAGAGGACATTCAAAAAGGATAAAGCATTGAGAAGACCTCCAGTTGATTCAGCTGAGTAAATTTCTCTTGCTTTGGTTGTCTATCATGATGCACCAGCCAAGCATCAGAGAGCACCAGGTAATCCCCTGGGTCCTCTGAACCAACCAAGTCTGATGAATGGTCAAAATGCCTTTTAAGGAAAAAATGTCCTAACATGCATGAAAAATGGGATTAGGACACTTTCTACCACAGAGAAGATATCATTATTTTATATTATATTTATCTCTAGTGCCTACTTTAGTGCCTAGACACGTAAGAGGAACTCAATAAGTGCCTATCGATTGATCCTATCCAGATGTCATGGCCAAAATCAACTCTTGACCAAGGACTGATGAAGGTGACTGTCTTTAGGACCCTGGCTATACCTGCCCTTTCAGTGTCTGTCTTTTCATATATTAGTTGTATTCACTTGATGAAAGGGATTAAAGGCAAAGGAAACCGAGAAAAGAGATCCCTATGTTGCAGTGAGATGCAGTTAGATAGTTCATTGTCTTGAACTGGAAACAGCATTGGACTTTGAGAAGGCTTGGGTTCATAATCTCAGCTCTGCCAGTACTACTTTTGTGAGCTAGGACTTCACTACCCTAATCCTAAATTTCCTTAAGGGTAAAGTGAGAGGGTTAGATTAAAAGATCACTAATTTCTCATCTTATTCTAAATCATATGATTTTCTGATATAGGTTCAAGTTCTAGCATTACTATTTACTAACTCTGTGACCTTGGGCAAATCTTTTAATCTCACTGAACCTCTGTTTACTCTTCATAAAAATAGAGATGTACACGCATTGTTGATGTCAAGAGCTTCTTAGGAGGAAAACTTAAATTCTAGATCCATATGTGTGTGATATTTTCCTCATGACTTTTTACCCTGCTTCTTTTAATTCCTAGATATTTAATTACCTTGCTCTTTGACTTCCAGCCCTGACATGACCCTTCAACTCACTCATGCCTCCTGATTGCTATCATTCTAGATGGAGGCCAGATTCTCTGACTCCATATCCAATGGCCAGAGTCCAAAGAGTATTGGATTTGGGAGACTTTTCTTGTCTGGAGTTCCTTCTTTACCCACAAATAATTATAATATAGAACAGAATAGAAGGCATAATGGTATAATTGAGTACTGGACTTGTAGTCAGGAAGACCAGCACTTAATTCTTGCCTCTGACTCTTGTACTGATTATAACTCTGGACTCACCAAGTGCTCTATCAATGTTAGCAATTGTGGGGAGGAAAAGGAGGAGAAGGAGAAGGTACTGATCAAGTGCTAAAGGAACAGAGGACATAGATGTTGACAAATTGGAATGTTTCCAAAGAGGAGTGACCAAGATTAGGAAGAAATTCTAAATCACTACTTGACACATGGTTAAGAGAGCCAAAGATAGTTAGACTAAAGAAGAAAAGATATTTATCTACATGTCAGGTATTCCTTTTGGGAATGGGCTAAACTTTTTTTCTTTTTGAAAATTTTATTTCGTCAATTTAGAACATTATTCTTTGGTTACAAGAATCATATTCTTTCCCTCCCTCCCCTCCCCTCACCCCTTCCTATAGCCAACACACACTTGCACTGGGTATTACTTGTGTCCTTGGTCAGAACCTATTTCCATGCTGTTGATGTTTGCACTAGGATGTTCATTTAGAAGTCTACATCCCCAGTCATATTCCCTCGACCCATGTAATCAAGCAGTCATTTTTCTTCTGTGTTTCTACTCCCACAGTTTTTCCTCTGAATGTGGATAGTGCTTTTTCTCATAGATCCCTCCAAGTTGTTCAGGGTCACTGCATTGCCACTAATGGAGAAGTCCATTACATTTGGTTGTACCACAGTGTGTCAGTCTCTATGTATAATGTTCTCCTGGTTCTGCTCCTCTCACTCTGCATCAATTCCTGGAGTTCTTTCCAGTTCACATAGAATTCTTCCAGTTCATTATTCCTTTGAGCATAATAATAGTCCATCAGGGAATGGGCTAAACTTTTGATGATTTCTATCCTCAGTGGTATCTATCATCACTAAGGTCCTTTCCAACCCTCAAGAGGCTGTCTAATTTCAACCTCATAAGAGGGAAATGTTTTTCATAAACTCTGAATTGTAATTTAAATATGAACTGTTGCTATTATTTTATTATCCTTATTAGTACTATATTAGCAAAGAAGCCATTGATGCTGATATTATCTACAAATGGTACTAAAAGATGTTACCTTTTTACCTTTTTTGTTTAAGGACACAGATCTGATTTTAATGAAATTGGTAACCCTGTACTAAATAAGAAGTGCAGAGCCTCTCCTTTCCCCAGTCTCAGCTCTTCAGAAAAGCAAGCACCTCATTTCAGTGAGATTAAGCCTTCATTGCTGGAAGAGTTAGAAAACCCTACCTTGTACTTTCAAAGGGCCATGAACAAGAGAAGCAACTGCTGGGACCCAGTGAGTCTGTGAATGAATCATTCTCAGTACCTGCTAGACCAATTAGCCTCCTCAATGAATCAATCTACACTAACCCTGATTTATGGGAGTCATATCTGTAAGGTGAGAAATTCTCACACCAGTCCTTACTTAATAAAGGAAGGCCCCATGTGGAAAAACCATCTGCCACACACACCTGCAGCTGTTTCAAGCCACCCCTGCAGCTTTCAGAAGAGAAAACATTTGGCACAGTAGAGAAAAGGTAGCTTTCCTAAAACCCCTCTGTCTACAGGCATTACTGTGTTATCCCCACAAAGAAGCAAAAGAGGGGTTATCCTCCTTGTCATCTTCCTGCCATCACTTTAATATAACTCATATTTATATGGTTTGTATGAGTTTGTAAAGATCTTTTGTCACAAGAGCCCAATGAAGAAGGGAGTATAAGTATCCGGAGCAGGATAAAGTGACTAGAGCTTTTCCCAGTGCACTAACATGAGGAGGCAGGACATGACCTCCTCCTTAGAGCAATTTCTTGCCTTCATTTTTTTGCCTTACAGATCTCTACCAGCCTAAGCTATACAGTGCAACCCTACTTTCTTGCCCAGTCCCTGGCCCCTGTTCTTAGAGTTCTATCACTGTGCAACCCCATTCCCAAGACCAACCCTTCCTTCATTCCCTAGAATGGTTTCTGGAAGAGTCAATTAGTCAATACCTGTTTAAAAAATTACCTTTTCCTTAATATTGGAAGGAATTATGTGATTGTGACCAAATGTAGAGTCTCTGTAGGATATTGGATATTTATGAGTGATAGTATGAACTAGTTTGAGGACTGGCTCTTATATTTACTACTTATACAATCTTGAGCAAATCCTTTAGCCTCTCCAAAATATTTTCTTCATTTATAAAATCAGGATGAAAATAAGACTTTGCGTGGTTAGAACAATCAGTGGGACTGCTCATGAACTATTATAGTGGAAATATGGAAACCCAAGCTTGCTGGCTGATCTCCTAAACCACCACATCTGACATAAAGGAAATAATGATAACTAAAGTTGTTTTGGGATATAGCTCAGGCTTCCAGAATTGGAACATAACTAAGTTATGCACACTGGTTTCATTGACCTGATAAGACCTTCCATCATACTTTATCCCCTCCTTCAACAATCATCCCTTCTCCTTAGATCCAGGAGTCAGTGAGCAGTCTTCAGCATTCCTTCCCTATCCTTCCTTGGCATGTCAGAAGGAAAAAAGCTGGAATGTTGGCACCCTCTTATGAAAAGTGGCCAGCTTCTGATGTAGCTCTTTGTGCTTTGCCAGGCTTTTCAAAGGCTCTTCTGTAGTTTCTCCTCCCAATAAGAGCCTACTAAATGAGTTAACTCCATTTATGGGTAAGTGTAACAGAATCCTAGAATGTTAGAATTAGACGAGATCTTAGAACATAAAATGTATTAAAATACAGAGTATAGTATTTTAGGCCTAGAAGGGTCCTAAGAAAGACCTGGGATCTTAAATATGTAAAGAAATGGAAAGTTGGAGTTTGGTTTTTTTTTTTTTCAGTCCAACCCTCTCATTTTACAGAAGAGGAAAATGAGAATTAGAAAGGCAAAGAATGCTACTCAGTTATCCAGTTTCTGTCTCCCAAACCAATGTTCTTCCTAATATCTCACCCTGCTTCCCACTTACTATGAAGCACTATAATTCATCAGTATTTACCTAACACTCATGGGGTAGCACTCTATTAATCACCAAGATATGTGTCAAATATATAACCTCTATTTTTCCTTCTTACCTGTGCTTGCTAAAAAAAAAAAAAAGGAAAAATCTAATCTCTATGGGGAGGAGGGAGAATAAGACAGGAAGAGAGAGAGATCAAATCTGGTCTCAGACACTTCCTAGCTGTGTGACCCTGGGAAAGTCACTTACCCCCATTGCCTAGCCCTTGCCACTCTTCTGCCTTGGAACCAATACACAGTATTGATTCCAAGATGTAAAGTAAGGGTTAAAAAAAAAAAAGACAGAGAGAACACTTATTAAAAATATACTATGGGCCAAAGACTATACTAAGTATCAGGGCTTCAAATGTAAGTAAGACATCCCCCTACCTTAAGGAGATTGCATTCTAATAAAGGAAGACAACATATAAAGGGGACCTAGAAAGGGAAGTATTGTGGTAGCATGGTTTAGAGATGGCAACAAAATGAGGAAGATGCCTAGGTCCTAGCAAGATAAGGCAAAAGCTAATCTGTCCCAACCAATTTAGTTACAGAGGGAAGAGTCCAAGTTCCTGGTGGAGACAAGTTTGGAATGATGGCTAATGGTAAATATATGTATGCAATATACACACATAGGCATCCATATTTTAAAACATATATTTGGGACTTCCGGTTAAGATGGCGGCTTAGAGAAAGCTGAAGTTCAGATCTCCGGAAAACCCTTCCTGACCGATCTCAAACTAGAAGCTCCTAAGGCGCCGAAATTCAAAACGATCAACAGCACAGACCCTGGGAACCCTCCTCCTGGACCTGGACCCGGTTCAAAAGGTACGGCTCCCCTTAAAAGCCAGAACCCGAGATCCCTCGGACCTCAGGGGTAGGAGCGCAGAGTCCAAGGCTCCCGGAAGCGGCAGCCGCGCCGGGCTCAGAGAGCAGGGTCTGAGGAACAACAACCCTCAGGGTCTTCTACCCAAGTCCCAGTCGGGGTGAAAGTTACTGCCTGGGGCTTCCGCTGCAGAGAGCTGGTAGGTCCGGGTGAAAGTTACTGCCTGGGGCCTCCGCTGCAAAGAGCTGGTTGGTCCGGGTGAAAGTTACTGCCTGGGGCCTCCGCTGCAGAGAGCTGGTCAAAACAACAGCAACCCCCAGGGCGGGCAAGACAGCCTCACGGGCTGGATCCTGCTATCCAAGTCTCAGTGAAAGTCTGTGCTCTCGGAGCTTGGGGAAGCGGCAGCCCATCCCCCCGCAGGCCGACGAAACAGCCTCACGGCCAGGGATTCTGAAGGCAACTTCCGGAAATCGAGCCAGGGGGAGAGTGAGGCCTCGTGGTCCGACCCTTCCATTCCAGTTCCAGTGAGGCACATTCAGTTTAACCCAGGGAAAGCTCTTAGAACCAACATCTGCCCAGGACTAAAGCCTCGGATCACCAGAGATAAGAAAAGCTAATCCTCCACATTCAGAGATGACAAACTCCACAGAAGCACAGAAGCCCCAAAATACCAAGAAAAATAAGAAGAAAGGGGCGACTCTGGACACATTCTATGGAGCCAAAATACAAAATACAGAGCAGATAGAAGAAGATATACAAGAAAATTCTCCAAAATCCTCCAAAGGAAATAGAAACTCTCCACAAACCCATGAAGAATTTGAATCAGAAAGGACCAAAAAGATGGAAGCCCTCTGGGAGGAAAAGTGGGAAATGATGCAAAAGAAATTCACGCATCTACAAAACCAGTTTGACCAAACTGTAAAAGAAAACCAGGCTTTAAAGCAAGAACTAATAAAGCAAAGCCAAAACACCAAGAAATTAGAAGAGAACATAAAATATCTCACCGACAAGGTGATAGATCTGGAAAACAGGGGGAGAAGAGAAAATTTAAGAATAATTGGACTCCCAGAAAAGCCAGAAATAAACACCAAACTGGACATGGTGATACAAGATATAATCAAAGAAAATTGCCCAGAGATTCTAGAACAAGGGGGCAATACATCCACTGACAGAGCTCACAGAACACCTTCTACACTAAACCCCCAAAAGACAACTCCCAGGAATGTAATTGCCAAATTCCAAAGCTATCAAACAAAAGAAAAAATCCTACAGGAAGCCAGAAAAAGACAATTTAGATATAAAGGAATGCCAATCAGGGTCACCCAAGACCTTGCAAGTTCTACTCTGAATGATCGTAAGGCATGGAACATGATCTTCAGAAAGGCAAGAGAGCTGGGTCTCCAACCAAGAATCAGCTACCCAGCAAAACTGACTATATACTTCCAAGGGAAAGTATGGGCATTCAACAAAATAGAAGACTTCCAACTTTTTGCAAAGAAAAGACCAGAGCTCTGTGGAAAGTTTGATACCGAAAATCAAAGAGCAAGGAATACCTGAAAAGGTAAATATTAAGGAAAGGGGAAAAATGTTATCTTCTTTTACTCAAACTCTCTTCTATAAGGACTACATTTATATCAACCTATGTATACTAATATGTGGGAAAAATGTAATGTATAAATAGGGGGTAAAGAAAGACCAAATAGAATAATGGTTCTCACACAAAGATTCACAGGGGAAGGGGAGGGGAAGAAAACTCCTATAAGAAGGAGAGGAAGAGAGGGGGGGGGGGTTACTTAAACCTCAATCTCAGGGAAATCAACTCTGAGAGGGAAAAACATCCAGATCCATTGGGATCTTGAATTCTATCTTACCCAACAAGGGTAAGGAGAAGGGAAAACCAAGGGGGGGAGGGGGAGAGGGAGAACAAAAAGGGAGGGAAAGAGAGGGGGGAGGGGGAGGGAACAAAAAGGGAGGGACTAAAAAGGGAAACATCAAGGGAGGGGACAAGGGGGACTGATTCAAAGTAAATCACTGGACTAAAAGGTAGAGCCGAAGAAGAAAAGGTTAGAATTAGGGAAGGCAATCAAAATGCCAGGGAGTCCACAAATGACAATCATAACTTTGAACGTGAATGGGATGAACTCACCCATAAAACGTAGACGAATAGCAGAATGGATTAGAATCCAAAACCCTACCATATGTTGTCTTCAAGAAACACACATGAGGCGGGTTGACACCCACAAGGTCAGAATTAAAGGATGGAGTAAGACCTTCTGGGCTTCAACTGATAGAAAGAAGGCAGGAGTGGTAATCATGATATCTGATAAAGCCAATGCAAAAATAGACCTGATCAAAAGGGATTGGGAAGGTAATTATATTTTGTTAAAAGGGACTATAGACAATGAGGAAATATCATTAATCAATATGTATGCACCAAATAATATAGCACCCAAATTTCTAATGGAGAAACTAGGAGAATTGAAGGAAGAAATAGACAATAAAACCATACTAGTGGGAGACTTAAACCAACCATTATCAAATTTAGATAAATCAAATCAAAAAATAAATAAGAAAGAGGTAAAAGAAGTGAATGAAATCTTAGAAAAATTAGAATTAATAGACATATGGAGAAAAATAAATAGGGATAAAAAGGAATACACCTTCTTCTCAGCACCACATGGCACATTCACAAAAATTGACCATACATTAGGTCACAGAAACATAGCACACAAATGCAAAAAAGCAGAAATAATGAATGCAGCCTTCTCAGATCACAAGGCAATAAAAATAATGATTAGTAATGGTACATGGAAAACCAAATCTAAAACCAATTGGAAATTAAACAATATGATACTCCAAAACCGTTTAGCTAAAGAAGAAATCATAGAAACAATTAATAATTTCATCAAGGAAAATGACAATGGCGAAACATCCTTTCAAACCTTTTGGGATGCAGCCAAAGCGGTAATCAGAGGCAAATTCATATCCCTGAAAGCTCATATTAACAAACAAGGGAGAGCAGAGATCAATCAATTGGAAATGCAATTGAAAAAACTCGAAAGCGATCAAATTAAAAACCCCCAGCAGAAAACCAAATTAGAAATCCTAAAAATTAAGGGAGAAATTAATAAAATCGAAAGTGATAGAACTATTGATTTAATAAATAAGACAAGAAGCTGGTACTTTGAAAAAACAAACAAAATAGACAAAGTACTGGTCAATCTAATGAAAAAAAGGAAGGAAGAAAAGCAAATTCACAGCATTAAAGATGAAAAGGGGGACAGCACCTCCAATGAGGAGGAAATTAAGGCAATCATTAGAAATTACTTTGCCCAATTATATGGCAATAAATACACCAATTTAGGAGAAATGGATGAATATATACAAAAATACAAACTGCCTAGACTAACAGAAGAGGAAATAGAATTCTTAAATAATCCCATATCAGAAATTGAAATCCATCAAGCCATCAAAGAACTTCCTAAGAAAAAATCCCCAGGGCCTGATGGATTCACCTGTGAATTCTATCAAACATTCAGAGAACAGTTAACCCCAATACTATACAAACTATTTGACATAATAAGCAAAGAGGGAGTTCTACCAAACTCCTTTTACGACACAAACATGGTACTGATTCCAAAACCAGGCAGGTCAAAAACAGAGAAAGAAAACTATAGACCAATCTCCCTAATGAATATAGATGCAAAAATTTTAAATAGGATACTAGCAAAAAGACTCCAGCAAGTGATCAGAAGGATCATTCACCATGATCAAGTAGGATTCATACCAGGGATGCAGGGCTGGTTCAACATTAGGAAAACCATCCACATAATTGACCACATCAACAAGCAAACTAGCAAGAACCACATGATTATCTCAATAGATGCAGAAAAAGCCTTTGATAAAATACAACACCCATTCCTATTAAAAACACTAGAAAGCATAGGAATAGAAGGGTCATTCCTAAAAATAATAAACAGTATATATCTAAAACCAACAGCTAATATCATCTGCAATGGGGATAAACTAGATGCATTCCCAATAAGATCAGGAGTGAAACAAGGATGCCCATTATCACCTCTACTATTTGACATTGTACTAGAAACACTAGCAGTAGCAATTAGAGAAGATAAAGAAATTGAAGGCATCAGAATAGGCAAGGAGGAGACCAAGTTATCACTCTTTGCGGATGACATGATGGTCTACTTAAAGAATCCTAGAGATTCAACCAAAAAGCTAATTGAAATAATCAACAACTTTAGCAAAGTTGCAGGATACAAAATAAACCCACATAAATCATCAGCTTTTCTATATATCTCCAACACAGCTCAGCAGCAAGAACTAGAAAGAGAAATCCCATTCAAAATCACCTTAGACAAAATAAAATACCTAGGAATCTATCTCCCAAGACAAACACAGGAACTATATGAACACAACTACAAAACACTCGCCACACAACTAAAACTAGACTTGAACAATTGGAAAAACATTAACTGCTCATGGATAGGACGAGCCAATATAATAAAAATGACCATCCTACCCAAACTTATTTATCTATTTAGTGCCATACCCATTGAACTACCAAAATACTTCTTCACTGATTTAGAAAAAACCATAACAAAGTTCATTTGGAAGAACAAAAGATCAAGGATATCCAGGGAAATAATGAAAAAAAACACATATGATGGGGGCCTTGCAGTCCCAGACCTCAAACTATATTACAAAGCAGCAGTCATCAAAACAATTTGGTACTGGCTAAGAAACAGAAAGGAAGATCAGTGGAATAGACTGGGGGAAAACGACCTCAGCAAGACAGTATACGATAAACCCAAAGATCCCAGCTTTTGGGACAAAAATCCACTATTCGATAAAAACTGCTGGGAAAATTGGAAGACAGTGTGGGAGAGACTAGGAATAGATCAACACCTCACACCCTACACCAAGATAAATTCAAAATGGGTGAGTGACTTAAACATAAAGAAGGAAACCATAAGTAAATTGGGTAAACACAGAATAGTATACATGTCAGACCTTTGGGAGGGGAAAGGCTTTAAAACCAAGCAAGATATAGAAAGAATCACAAAATGTAAAATAAATAATTTTGACTACATCAAACTAAAAAGCTTTTGTACAAACAAAACCAATATAACTAAAATCAGAAGGGAAACAACAAATTGGGAAAAAATCTTCATAGAAACCTCTGACAAAGGTTTAATTACTCATATTTATAATGAGCTAAATCAATTGTACAAAAAATCAAGCCATTCTCCAATTGATAAATGGGCAAGGGAAATGGATAGGCAGTTCTCAGATAAAGAAATCAAAACTATTAACAAGCACATGAAGAAGTGTTCTACATCTCTTATAATCAGAGAGATGCAAATCAAAACAACTCTGAGGTATCACCTCACACCTAGCAGATTGGCTAACATAACAGCAAAGGAAAGTAATGAATGCTGGAGGGGATGTGGCAAAGTAGGGACATTAATTCATTGCTGGTGGAGTTGTGAACTGATCCAACCATTCTGGAGGGCAATTTGGAACTATGCCCAAAGGGCGACAAAAGAATATCTACCCTTTGACCCAGCCATAGCACTGCTGGGTCTGTACCCCAAAGAGATAATGGACACAAAGACTTGTACAAAAATATTCATAGCTGCGCTCTTTGTGGTGGCCCAAAACTGGAAAACGAGGGGATGCCCATCAATTGGGGAATGGCTGAACAAACTGTGGTATATGTTGGTGATGGAATACTATTGTGCTCAAAGGAATAATAAAGTGGAGAAGTTCCATGGAGACTGGAACAACCTCCAGGAAGTGATGCAGAGCGAGAGGAGCAGAACCAGGAGAACATTGTACACAGAGACTAATACACTGTGGTATCATCGAACGTAATGGACTTCTCCATTAGTGGCAGTGTAATGTCCCTGAACAACTGTCAGGGATCCAGGAGAAAAAAAACACCATTCATAAGCAAAGGATAAACTATGGGAGTGGAAACACCGAGAAAAAGCAACTGCCTGAATACAGAGGTTGAGGGGACATGACAGAGGATAGACTTTAAATGAACACTCTAATGCAAATACTATCAACAAAGCAATGGGTTCAAATCAAGAAAACATCTAATGCCCAGTGGACTTACGCGTCGGCTATGGGGGGTGGGGGGGAGGAAAAGAAAATGATCTATGTCTTTAACGAATAATGCTTGGAAATGATCAAATAAAATATATTTTAAAAAAAAACATATATTTGTATTTATGTTTGTATAGTGGCATGTATATATACTTATGGGTGCCTTTGTCTCCCAAAGATTTTGTTAATCTTCAAATTTGATTATAATCTAATTTTAGTAGCCAATTGTTAAAGGATTTGTACCACAAAACCACTTTCAAATTTCTGAGATTCCAGCTGTTCAGTTTCTTCATTTCTGATCTCTTTCCCCAGAAAGCTTATCTTTCAGGACTCTGGGGCAACATTCCTTCTTATATCTATTTGCCTCCTTACCATCTTTTTAGATGGGCTACCTGCCTTGTATGTACTTGGGATGTTTCTGGATCCTAGTGAAACCTGCCATCTTTTATGCAATTCACTTGTTTTGTAACTGCACTAGTGAGATTAGAAATCAGGGATTTTACAAGTTGGAGCTCTACAGGAAACTAGGACAGAGAAACATCTAGAGTACCAGCAGCCAGAATTTTGACCTTTCTGAAAATTCTTCTCAAGAGATCACCTGATAACTCTAAAGATTATCCTTCCCCACTCTACCTTTGCATGGTTTTCTACACCAGATAGAATATAATGAAAACCCATTGTCTGTTCTTACAATACCACAAAAGGGAGGGCAGTTATGTAAATCCTACCAGAACAGTAAGTTTGGAGAAATGCCAAACAAAAGGTTTTGTATTTGATCCTGGTAGTGTTTGGGAGATACTTGAGTTTATTGAATAGGAGGGTGACATGGTCAGATCTATAATTTAGAAAGATTAATTTAACTGCCGAATGAAAGATGGACTAGTTACAGGGAGAGACTTGTGGCTCTGTGGCAAGTCTGTGGCAAGGCTTATTCTTTCTAACTTAGTAGACCCTGCTTGCATTATTACACTGATGTCACCACTACCAAGTGGAAGAGCCCAGTGACACTTGCTTAGCACACAGAAGCATCAGAGGAATACATTCTTGGAGGAATAGAACCTAATTCACAAATTTACTTCTTGTAAATGTCTTTCTTTAAACATTAGAGTTCTGTCTTTTGCCAAGATGTGTTTTGTCCTTGGAATTCCTTGTTTGAATGGAGGGATGAGGATACCTAAGAATAAGCAAGTAAAGGAACCAATTACCTTTTTAGCTTGATGCATTCACGGTGGTTCTGTTCTTGGGATTTGGCTTCTCTTCAGAAGGTTTTAGGTGGTAAAAGTTCTTTCCCATGCTAGTTAAGGGCTTACTGAAAAGGAAAAGTCAATTCTCCTAGTAAATTCTAAGTGTAAATATCCCTGATTAGAAAGGTTACTTAAGCAGCAATTACTTAACTGCCTGAACAACCACTTTGTGGTGTTTGACATTCACTCTCCATGTGCATGGTAAATCCTTTTTGTTTGCTAATTGGCCCTCTGAAAGTTTAAGAAGAATGGGCTTTGAGAATGGAACTATCCAGGCACAACCTATATAATCGAGTTAAATTTAATTTGGGAAATTCATGCCAAGGTTGATAGAGTCAGGGACAAGAAATTAGCTCTTCAAATTGTTATTCTTTTTGGATGACATATTGTTAACCTCCTTGAAAATCTTCTACTACTACCTTCTGCTATAATAGAGGTAACTCCTGGTTTTCTCTGGCTGTACCAGTTGCATCTCAATTCTGGCAAGCCCTGGCAAATTGAAAAGGATTTGAGACCTTCTGGGATCATTAATCAGACTTCAAAGATATGAAAGTGTTGAAAATCTACTTTATCTCACTTGGAATCCAGACCTAGTTCACATCTTAATCACACAATAAGTCAGCCTCTCTCTCTTCTCCTCCCTCCAGTTGCACACACATTTTTCTGAAGAATAATTGTGAATTGAGTAGTAGATTAGAAATTGGAATACTTGAATGAGTCCTAATTCCACCCTTCACTCAACATATAACTGTATAATTTTTGTAAAATCCAAGACAAAAATTTTTGAGAGAAATTTCAGGAAAAGAAGCTCGTTAACTCCTCTACTCAAGAAAAGGAACTGTTTGGAGAAAGTGACATAAAGAAACCTACACTGCATCAGAAGATCCAGAATGAACTTTGGGATGTAATTAATTGAACTGAAGGGGGTTGAACACATTTATTCTAAATGTAAACTCTTATGCCAAAGAGGAATGCCCCTAATTGGTTTTTTGCTCTCTCTCTCTTTTATTTCCCTCCTATCTCCAACTATTGTAATTTCCTCTTAGAAAGTGCAATATTGTATGCTCGAATATCTTTAGAGGTATAAGTTTGTTATGTTAAATGATTCATTGGGGAAACTAGTCTCCCAAAGAATCTTGGCAGGAATTGTGAAGAGTGAATCAAACTCTCTTTTGTCTATCAATTAGAGACTTTTAAGTTAATCAATCAAAAACTTACGTACCCCTACTAAGTACCTTACCCCTCACTAAGTATGAGTTCACAAGTCACTTGCTAGAGTAGTTAACAACTCCAGAGGTCACTGCTACCCCCTGGGCAGTGCAAGGCAAATTGAAAGACTACAATTGGCTCCCATAAAGTAGAGAAGGGACAGGAAGTGATGTGGAAAAAGGACTATAGAAAGTCCTTAACTTCCTGTCCAAGGGACTTCTCCTGGAGGCAACTCCTTTGGAGTTCTTCTTTGGAGTCTCTGCTCCTTGGATCTTCTCCTTTGGACTTCTTTGGAGGACGACTCCTTGGGGCTTTTGGACTTCAACTTAGACTTGGAGTGTTAGTCCTTTCAACTGGAGTTTTGAGCTTTGGGACTTTGACTTTTGACTTTGGAGCTTCTTGCAGTTGGGGACTTTCTTGTTGGGTTCACTGCTGCCTCGGTGAACTTAGCTCAGAGGAGGGCTTTTCTGCATTGGGACCTTGCCTGGATCCTGCCCAGCGTGCTAATAAGTGACTAAGATTCCCACATGAAGATTAGAAGTCTATAGGGGAGTGAGCTTCATTTCACTGAATCAGCATTTAGGGTAGGCTAGGCAGTCTCCTTTATCTCTTTCCCTTCCATATTTCCCTCTTTTTCCTAATATTTCAATTAAACAAAATTGCTAAAAGCTGCTAATAGTTTTCCTGACTTAAGGGATAATAATCAACAACCCCTTTTTTATAACTCTCTTATTTAGTCAAAATCCCAATTTAACCATTATATAACCTTAAGTCATTTGTTCTGTCACCCTGAACCCTCAGTTCCATTGTAAAATGGGATCAATAATCTTTTCCCTGGACTTTTTCAAGCCTATCTTGAGGATTAAAGGAGAGAATCAGTATCAAGTGTTATATAATTAGTCTCTATGTAGTCAAAATTATTGTTATCACTTCAGAGTAAAAAAAAATTATGATTTCACTGGTATGAGCCTTTCTTCTACAGATCCAGATTATAACCCTTAAGTGTTTAGGGAGATGGTCTTTGTGAGTTGCTGGAGCTGAAATAAATCACCAGCTTTGGACTAACCATCTAGTGACAAGCATCTCCAAATTTAGCTAGAATGAACCTCAGGTGACAGACAAGAGAGTCATTTACTATGTCTTGATTTGGCCTAGTAGAAGGTACCACTTTGTAAAATGTTGAGATAGCCTTATAATCTTTGGAGTAAATGCCATACCATGATAAGATTTTTGAGGGAGATGTTAACAGAGGATAATAAGATGATGGATGATGAAGATTATAACAAATTATAGTGAATGCCAATGTCAGCCTTATGAGATAGTGTCCTAAAGTGAATGATCACAATCTTGGATTTAAAAACTTGGATTTTAATCTCGAAGTCAGTCGTATCTCTGAGCTTCCATTTCCTCATCTGTTAAAAAAAAAAGCTTGTGATGTTTGTATACCAACCAAGATTGTTTTTAAGAAAGCACTTTAATTGCAAGTTTCATAGAATTATGAGTTTATTTTATTGTTTTTGTCATTTAAGGGGAAAAATTAGTGACCTGAAAGATGAGAAAGCCAGAAGTTAGGGGAGAAAAAGGCTAGAAAACCAATGAGATTAGCAGTAATATTCATTTTACCATATGAGGAGATGTGAGTTCTAGACTGTTTTCTTTTATTTGTGAGGACTCATGACACCAGCTGTTAGACCTTCTTTTCCTTGGTCTTTCCTCTATCTTCACCCTAGAAATTACTGACCACAAATGTAGGTCCATTTTCCAGAGCTGAGATCTAAATCCAGTGTTTTTCCCACTATACTAATTTGCCTTGGATAGCAGCATAGAGCCTGAGAAAACTGGACCCAAAACATAGATGAGCATGTAAACTGAGTCATCTCCAGAAAAGAACCCCAAAGTTCAGAGGTTACAACTCTTAAAAAGAAATTCTACCTTGTTCCAAGATTAGATGTTTGTATAGTACTTGGCTTAGAATGAGAAGATTTGAGCTTCAGTTTCATCATTTGTAAATGATGTCATTCAGCAAGTTGGTCATCTGGCATTTATTGAGTCTACAATATGCCAGGAATTATGCTAAGCACTAGAGATTAAAAAAAAAAAAAGCAAAAACATAATCCCTTCCCTTAAGGAGTTCACATTTTAGTAGGGAATACAAGATCCAAACAACTATGAACATACAAGATATATCCAGTATAAAATGGGAGTCAGTCTCAGAGGGAAGGCATATAGGGGATGGGGAGGGGTGGAATGACCAAGGGAAAAAAAAGTGTTGTAAAAGGTAAGATTTGAACTTAATCTTGAAGGAAGCCAGTATTCTAAGAAGCCAGACAGTAAAAAGGCACAGAGTCCAGAAATGGGGAAGTCATGTGGGATAGAAATAGGTAAATGTCACTAGTTCATAGAGAAAGTGCATAGAGGAGAATAGCCTCAGTTTCAACATGTATAAAGCAAAGAATAGAATACTTTACCACATACTCCACAATGTTTCTGTGAAGATAGTATCTTGCAAATCTTAAAGCCCAATAGAAATGAGAATAATCATTGAAGCTCATCTTATCTCTTACAGAACATTATATTTAATTACTATGTTCGATCAGTTTTACATTTTACTCTTTGAGAGAAAATAAACATTATTGTTGTTTGGTATTTTTTTCTCAAGCAATTGCTAAATTTTTTTTGCACTACATAAAAACCTCTTATTGGTATCATAAATCAAACTATTTTTAGGAATTTTCATATAATGTGGATATGATATCCTGAGAGTAACATTTATACATGCTCTCAGATGTCTCTTTATCAATAGAATAATGGTCCTTGTTTCTATTCTATGCCCCCCATGAGTGGGAGCTATAATGGTTGAGTGAAAAGAATATAAGATTCGGAGCCAAAGACCAGAGTTCTAGTATATTTGCTAATGAGTCAAGTAGCACTGAATGCATCACTTTACTTGGTAGGCTTTGCTTTCTTGCTTTGTAAAATGATCTGCCCTGCCAGCCCTGAAAGACTTATGGTGATGATCAAAAGCATTTCAATTAAATGAATTCAGTGAATATCTGCTGCCCCCCCCAGAGGTAGGTTTTTGGGGTTTTTTTATTATACATATTTAAAGTCTTTACTTTCTATATTGGTATCAATACAGAAGAGGGGCAAGGGCTAGGCAGTTGGGGTTAAGTGACTTGCTCAGGATCACACAACTAGGAAGTATCTAGACCACATTTGAAACCAGGTCCTCCTACCTCCAAGCCTGTCTGTATATCCACTGTGGTGGCTAACTATCCCCCCAGTGAATATTTATTAAGGACTCACTAAGTGAAAAGGATCCAGGAGATGCTAGGGGAGAAAGTTTAGATGAGATGTGGTTCTGGTCCTCATATAGTTTACAGTGTAGTAGTGAGACAGTTGTGCTTATAAGGGACCTGAAAAATATAAAGTGCTATACAGATGCAAAGAATTATTGTTACAAGCCTTGGGTAAACATGTGTACAGGTATCCCTTCCACATCACAACTTTCCCCATTCCAATCTAAGTATAGGGCACATCAACATAAGAATTTAAATGGAAAATTTGGGGACATTTTGTGGAAGTCACAGACCACAAACAAAGGCCAGCCAATGAAAAAGTGAAACAAAAAAGTTTAGAGATTTAGAAATGCATAAAATATATGTATAGTATTATATAATATCAATATAGTTTATCTTCTAATACCATAAACAAAGATAAGTTCTTTTTAAAAGTTTAAATATGTAAAAAAAAGTTTAAAGTTTGCAAAAAAAAAACAACAGAAAGCCAACAGATGACTCACAAAGGCTAGAAATATAGAGGTATCTTTAAAAGCTTAGTAATTCATAAACTCTACTAGAAGTACCTCATAAAAGAAAAGAAAAATTCAGACTTCTCTGGTAGTCAGGGAGGAACAAAACATTTTACACTGATTTTTTTGGATGGGGGAGAGGTGCCACACTCCTAACCCCTGTGATGTAGAAAGGCTATCTATATATTATTGTCATCAGGAAATATCCCTTCTCTGTACAAGAGTAGGATAGGTTCTATTTAGCTATTCTTTGAGAGGGAGCAGGATATAGAGAAAAGAACAATGATTCTGAAGTCAGAGGCCCAAGGTTCCTGATGCCCAACATGTGACTTTGCCTCATGTGACTTTGCACACAGACAGCACTTTGCTTCCCTGGACTGCCATTTCCTCTATTGTCAAATGAGCATTTTGGAAGAGATGGTTTTTGAGGTCCCCTTTGACTTTAAGTGTATGATTGTTTGTGGCCCAACCTTAAGAAGCTTCTAGCATAAGGTGAAACTTTGAAGTGGTTGAATTAGGAAACTTCTCTTCATGGATATAGCAATGGGCTTGAGTCAGAAATACCTGAATTAGAATTCTGCCTCAAACACTTACTCGCTAAGTGGCACCAGATAAGACCTTTCTGAGTCTTGATTTTTTCATTTGAAAGTTGGGAAGCTACCTTGCCAGACTGGGAAAGATGCTATAAACAAAATGATTTGTAAGACTTCATATATAAATGCAAGATCTTATTATTATTATTATTGAAGATAGTATGTTACGCTTTTAATAAACGTCTGCTTGCCTACATCCTCCTTCTAGGCCTGAGTGGGAGAAAAATCTACCATCTTAAAAACAAATATGTAGCTATTTGGCAGCAATGGTGGTAAGGAGCCAAACCCTGAGATCAGCTGACTTGGAGAGCTTTTAATCCCATAATTTGAAGTCTTTGGACAAGCTGACAGACATTACTCTGACATGCTGGAACTGTAACAGTTTTAAGAGAAAACTTTCCTAGGAGGATTGAGTATTCAGCATGTCATTATGGGGCATACTTGAGAAATTCTGGGTTATTAAATGCAGTTCTTACAGGGGTATTCCAAAACTGGTTATTTCTAGAGACCTATAAATATAAATATTTATACTTTAAATGGTAGTACTTCAATTATAATAATAGTTGACTTTATATAGCACTTTAAGATTTATACAATGCTTCACATGCACTGTTACATTATATAATAAAGATCTTAACCTGAGATCCAGACTCCTCTCCCCACCAAAGCATCCATGGATAAATTTTAGGAAGCTCCATGAGTTTTGTTAGAAAAAGATGTTTTGATCCTTGTATTTCAATATAATTAATTTCTTTTCTAATCCTATTATATTTTATACATTCAAAAATTCTGAAAAGTCCATAAGTTTCACCAGACTGACAATGGGATCCCAGATACAAGAAAAGGTTAAGGAATCCTCATGAGATTTGGCCTTGCAATCTCCAAGTTACCCTGAAGGAAACTGTGATTCAGAAAACTAAGGCTTTCCCATGGTTATTCAGCTACTATGAAGTACTGAAATCAAGTTGGTATAATGAATAATATTTTTATAACATTACAAATATAATTATGAATAGCTAATATTTATAATAGTATTTTAATGTTTTATAGAACATTTTTAATATATTTCCTTGTTTTCTGCTTGTGAAAATCCTATGAGTTAGAGGCTATGGTTATCACCATTTTTTAGATAAAGAAACTGAGGCCAAAAACTGTTAAGTGACTTGCTCACTTGTCACACAGATTTTGAGCTATAGAGCTCTTCTATTTACACCCTATGTGACCTTATTAACTTACATGACCTCTGTTTGTGAGCCTCAGTTTTCCCATCTGTGGGATGAGGGAGTGGGACTACATGATATCTAAAGTCTCTTTTGTCCCCTCAGTCCTGTGGCCGAATTAACATTAAAAAGTGGTGCCGATTAATGGTGAAATGAGGCCATTGTATTCTATTTTTAAAATCTGCTACCTTGAACAAACTTCTTCCTTTCTTGGGAATTCTCATTTTCCCCTTCTGTAAAGTGACTTTGAATCACGTTTAGAAACAATACAATACAATGCATAGAACACTGGGTTTGAAATTACAGAACCCAAGTTAGAACCTTAGCTGTTACTACCTACATGGCTTTTGGTCTTGGATGATAACTTCTGAAGTCCCATCCAGTCTTAAAACTATGATCTTTCTCCATGGTTCTTCCAGCTTTTGAAACTATAGGGTCACCATGCCTCAAATATGTAGAGAACAAATTATACAATCAAAATCGTTTCTTTGGAAGATCCTGGGATGGATTCCTCCAATATCTGAAATATATGATTCATTTCCCAAGGTATTATTACCTAACCATGTGCTGTGACTGTATAATCATGTGGAGATTGTGAGAAATTGTTTTTTATTTTTATTTTTTAAGCATCTATGGAGAGTTGTTATCACTGAAAAGTTTTATATCAGGGACCACTCTAAAGATGCAAAGGAGTCTAATTGCTGGCTTCTTATTTGATAAATTATGGGTGGGTGAAACAAAAATTACAATCATCATTCCCAACAGGGTGATAGAGACTTTGGGTCCTTAGCACAGAAAAAGAAAATGCCTATACCTATACATCCTTATACCTAACCAATATTTACCTGCAAAATCATGTCTTTCTGAAGGGAGTTTGCATACATATTCATTCCTTCTGTATCTCATACAGAAAATAATAACTACTACAGGCTAATCTAGCTATCTTTCTATTTCCATTTTTAATAGCTACATATAAAAACAGAAGAAAAGGTCAAAGAGAACTTTCCCAGCTAGAGTTAATATTTTATCAGGCAGCTCTTATTTTAAGGACACATTATGTTTTATTATTGTTCTAGGACACTAAAGTCCTCTCATCTGATGTCTCATCATAGTGTGCCAATATGTCTGCTAGGCTGGAAAGACCTTCAGGAAGGGCCTAGGACTTGAGCATCAGTCACTTAGAAGACAGCCTAGTTCTAAGAGGATCATCATTGACTTCAGGGCGATGACTTTATTTGCCCTAGCAACTCTCAGAACAGTCTATTAAAACATGGCAGTATGCTAATCAGTGTTGGCAAAGGTAGCACCATCAGATCCGTGAGGCATTGAAGTCAAAATTTCACAGGTACTCTCTTATTTTTTGGATGTGTTCCTTTGAAGTTCAGTTTGTTGAGAGATTGAATGTGTAGCATGAAGAACATGCCAAGAAAGGATCAGTTGAAGGAACTAGATGTTTAGCCAAGAGGATAGAAGTCTGGGAAGGAACATGTTCATTGGATTTGAGTGTTTGAAGGAGTATTTCAAGAAGGCAAATGTGTTGGTCATTGTAAAGGACATAGAATCTGTATTTCAGAGACCCAGCTATCAATCTCAGTGTTGTACTGGGCTAGCTATGTAATTTTGGACTTCTCTGAACTCTTAAGTTCTTTATCTGCAAAATGGAAATAATTGTTCCCTATTTTTTAGCTCACTGGGTTGTGGTGATGTAAACTATGAAAGGTCTGAAAACCTGAAGAGACTATGAAAATGTAGAGTCACTAAATATTATGAGTCACTGTTAAGCTCCTCCTGCTGGACTCTAGAAAAGCTTCTAGGTAGAAATTAGAAGTAGTCAGATGTGGGCTCAGCACAAGGAAAAATACCCTCATAATCAGAGCCATCCCAAAGTGGCATGGAGTTTACAAAGCCCGGTGAAGAGAAAACACTCCTCAGAGCCAGAAGAGCTTTCTCTCTCTACATCTGGACAGCATCTCACTTAAATAAGTGAATGAGCGCTAAACAGTGCTATTGAAAAAGCCAAATCCAGAGCTGTAACAAGGAATTCTGGCCACTGAGGCAAGGTGATTGGAGGACCTGAGGAGAAACCCTAGACCAGCCTTGAAAGTGGAAAAGAGCACCACTAGAATTGGATATTAAAAAGCCTCTGTATCCTACCTGTCTTTCATTCTGGTGGCTTTCCTATGGGCAAATTATGATAGGGGAGTGAGATGTCTATCCCTCAGGGTGTTCAGTCTCTTACCTTTTTATCCTCAGCTGAGTATTCCCTTCCTCATCTCCTTTAACTCTAATATGAAACAAGAACTTGGGTCATGTCTATCAGTCATAAGAAAGGAAATTGGTCAAGGAAAGGGATAGGTAGAGTTGAAGATGGGGAGGGGCCATAGGCAGCTGGGAAATGGGTTCCCGAGTTATGTCCCAAGTCCTCAACCACACAACTACAAGTATTTCTTTACATTCCATGCTTCTTTGACACCAAAATCCCTCCCTTTTATTGAGGTATCAAAGATTGAAGTTTTTTTAAGTTGAAATATTTCCTTCCTCTATCTTTGGATGTTTGAGTTTAATTTCTTCAGGGAGTCTTTGCTTTGCCTACAGCAAACAAGGACCTAAGGTGAAGAGGATTTTATGTTGATAATAGTTTCCACACCTTTCCTAATGTGTAACTTAAGCTATGTGAAATTTATATATAATTTTTTTCAGTGTGCTTCTTGAACAGAGGCAAAAGAAAATAGTCTGGAGGGTTTGCAGAACAGAAGTGTTTTAAGCCATAGTGGGAACCCTTAGTCACATTTGAGTTTTAATGTGGTCACTCCCTTATCTCTTGAAAATTTCAGCCAAGGTTTGTCATCCTGTATAATTCTTGTCCATTTCCCCCCATAAATCCACCATAAAGAAATCACCTACTCCAATGAAGGTTTTTCTCTGGTGTTGTTGATATTGGATGGTAGAAAGAGTACCAATGTATATAGTGTTATTTATTATTAATTTAGTATTTTATAATTTATGATCATACTTATGGTATTAATCTGTTAGTTTTTTATTTTCTCAGAAATAGGGAAAGTTTAGAAAAATCATCATTCTTACTCTTATTTAGCTTTTAGTCCATTTGGGCGATAACTCTTTTTGTACCAAATCTCTAATTTCATTGGCTTAGTGAATTCCTCTACTAATAGAGAGTTGTCAAGAGCTCTGTAATTTATTATCTTAGAGAGTTGCCTGGGACACTGTGAAATGCTCAGGGTCCCACAATCAGGATGTATCAGAGGTGGAACTCAAACCTAGATGTTTCTGACTGAAAAACTTAGCTCTTAAACCACGAGCACACAATGCCTCTTATAACACAAACAAAGATAAATAGATTGAGGTGATATCTAAGAGGTAAAAAAAAAAAAGCTGAGTACTTGGTGAGGGCCATAGCTTGCTTTCTTTTTTTTTTTTTTAACCCTTACCTTCCATCTTGGAGTCAATACTGTGTATTGGTTCCAAGGTAGAAGAGTGGTAAGGGCTAGGCAATGGGGGTCAAGCAACTTGCCCAGGGTCACACAACTGGGAAGTGTCTGAGGCCAGATTTGAACCTAGGACCTCCCATCTCTAGGCCTGGCTCTCAATCCACTAAGCTACCCAGCTGCCCCCCATAACTTTCTTAATGAAAAGACCATAATTGAATAGAAAATCTGGATAGGATAGGATAAAATAGGATAAAAAGAGAGAGGATAAACAGAAGAAAATCAGATGGATGGGAAATACACAAGAATCATAATGTGATTGTGAATGGAATGGAATGAAATTACTTTTAAGGTAGAAGTAGTTAGCAAAATGGATTAGAAACTAAAATTCAATATCAAAGTAAAATCAAAAACATTTACAGCAACTTTCTCAGATATAGAAGCTTTCTTCTGTATCTCATTTCTCAAATATATAGGGAATTGAGTCAATTTTATAAAAAAAGAACCATTCCCCAGTTGATAAATTGTCAAAGAATATATACAGTATATAAAGGCAGTTTTCAGAAGAAGAAATCAAAGCTATCAATAGTTACATGAAAAAATTATCTAAATCACTACTTAGTGAAATGCAAAATAAAGCATCCAGGATACCATATCATGCCTATCAGATTGGCTAACATGACAGATGGAAAATAACGATTGCTGGAGGAGATGTGAAAAAATTGGAACATTAATGAACTATTGGTGGAATTGTGAAGTGGTCCAACCATTCTGAAGAACTATTTAGAACTATGCCCAAAGAACTAAAAAACTCTGCATACCCTTTGAACCAGCAATACCACTACTAGATATGTACCCCAAAGTAATGAAGGGAAAAGGAAAAGGGCCTTTATGTACAAAAAAAATTGTATAATAGCTCTTTTTGCAATAGCAAAGAATTCAAAATTATGGAGATGATCATCAGGCAGAGAATGGCTGAAGAAATTTGGGGTGTGGCTGTGATGGGTTACTATTTTGTTCTAATTAATGGTGAGGAGAAAAGTATAAGAAAATCATTGGAATACGGATATGAGTGGTTACAAAGTGACGTGAGCAAAACTAGGAGATCATTATAGATCATTATATACAGTAATAGCAATATTTTAATGATGATCAGATGTGAAATTCTTTAGCTACTCTGATCAGCACAGTGATCCAAGACATTTCTGAAGAACTCATGTCAAAAAAAAAGAAAAATGCTGTCTGTTTCCAGAGAGAGAAATAACTGAGGAACTCTGAGTACAAATTGAAGTAGAATTTTCTCTCTTTATTTTTCTTGCTTTTTTTGCAATATGGTTAATATGGAAATGTTTTGCATAATTTCACATGTATAATTGATATCATATTGCTTGCCTTTTCAGTGGGTGGGGGCTGGGTGGGAGGAGAGAGAGAATTTGGAACTCAAAAAAAAGTTTATTAAGAATATTGTAATTTCACACACAAAAAAAACCCAGACTATTATTAACGAGAAGTCTTTATGGAAGAATAGAAGCAGCAACTTGGGATCATTGAAAACACTTTAGTTTACCAAATGTCAACTAGCTTCATCTCCTCCTTTTCTTTCCCTACCACTAAATTCTGGGCCCAGCCTACTTTTTATATACAAGAATTGTCCTAGACAGGATAGATATAGATATAGATATAATTATACTAATCCAATGTAAATCCTATCTACTCTGTACCATAAATTGGACTCTGCATGTATATTTTTAGAAAATCTCTTTACCATTAATGTGGATTTCACTGACAACCCCGATTCAGTTATTGTAAAATTTTCTTGAAAAAGGATCATCTGGAGAGCTTTATCTTCCAAAGCAAATTATTTTTTAACTTGCAAAAATCATTCTCCTTAACAATGGTAGCAATTCAGATAAATTTATCTCCTTGTTTATCAACTCACCTGACATCTGAATACAAAGAGAGTTATCATTATTCTCACTGCAACTGCTTAATGAAATGTGGGGATTAGATGTCCTTGCCAGGATCTCCTCATTTCTTTACCTAAGTCTATACCTTATGAGCATCCTTTAGGAAATTCACCCAATCTGAGCAAGGGACAAAAATATAGTTTCTGCATAGGACTTCCAGCAGCCTGATGCTAGTGTCAGCAAAGGGAACTTTGATGGATTTTGGCTCACAGGACTCACCCACCCCTGAAATCGGGAAAATAGCTTTAATGGAATGAGCTTTGGCAACTGCAAATTATAGTGTTTTTTAGATTTGCTTATTGAGCATTTTGAAGCATCTTGCAAACAAGAGATTAATTTGACATTCCATTTTAATACCATTTAAGTGCACCATGTGTGATATTGATGAGTTGCTAACCTTATTTTGTGAAAATGAATCAAACAAATGTGTTAAAAAAAAAAACAGCTTAAGTGTTTCACAACTTGTTAACACGAAGGTTTATTTCAAATTTAGAACTGGTTCATATATACACCTAGTTCCTTTTCTTCCCACTGAATAATAAAATCATTTAACTTTCTTGAGACAATTCATTGTGTCCAATGCCCTGGATGAACTAGAATATGCCAGGTGAGAGACATAATTAGAAGTACCCAATGAAGGGTTCACACCTTTAAAAGCCAGGAAAGAAGTGGGTAGGAAACCCTTCTTGTGTACCATTTAACAAAGTCTCCTAGAAAAAAAAGACAAACACATAAAGTTGTCAGATACTGGCTAGGTCAGAAGTTGGCTAAATTCCAATTACTTTTACTTTGTGGAAATTTGAACTTCTTTCTGATCTATGCTAGAATCTGACCTACATTCTGGATTTCTCTCCTTGGCCCCTATCAGGAATACAGATAAACTGTCCAATCAGTGGTGGCTTAGAACCTCCTTAGAGTAATGCATGAACTCTAAACACAGAAAGAAACCTAAAATAACAGGGAAAATACTAACCATAAGTCTGAAGTCAGTTTCATTTATTTGAGTAGTGATTGAAATAGTAATTGTAGATAATATGTAAAAAGCATTGCCAGTGTCTCACTGACCCTGACAATTAGGAGACAAAGCATTGAAGATATTCTCATTGAAATACATTTCAGAGATGAAAAACTGAGACTAGATCTAGAATTCAATCACATATGAATTTGTGCTAGCATTGGATTTCCATTCCTTCCTTGCCTCCTTTGTGCATCAATATGACCCCTGGTAGTATACAAACACCTGATATGTCATCTTAGTATTTATTTGAGGAAGACAGAGGTCTCTGGGTATACACCAGTCTTGCTTATATGCTACTTACTAGGGAGAGTTGGGAACATGACCTGAGTTTGTTAAAATAATTGCGGAAATTGCTTGCAATGATAGCAAGGGGAATTTTCTGTAATTATATTTTGACCCTAGGCTCTGCTGACTAACATGGACCTAAGAGTATCATTCTAAAGCATTTCCTTTTCCTGTATCTTGATCATAGAAGCAGGAAGACGAAATAACAACTTACAGATCTCCATCCTTGCCTTTGACAACTTAGAATCCCACTCTCCTCTCTTAGTGGTTCTTCTGATACTTGAAATATCTCGTGTATACTATTAATAATTTTTAGCAATACATATATACGTATATGTATGTATATTTACTAATACATTTTGGGAGCAAAATATTTTTTAATAGCAGCAGAAATTTATTGCAATACTTCATAAAAACAAACAAAACTGAAAATTGATTCACTGGAATGAGCTCAAGAAACACCTATTCAATGTAATTAGGATTATTTTGGGATAAGAGGCTACAAGAGGAATTGAACAAGGCTAAGCCAGCCTCTATATAAATTAGCCTTCTGAAAATCATAGGATTACAGACTACTATAGAAACTCAAAATTTTTTGCTCTGTGGGGGATTTCCCTTGTCTATCTAAAATCAAAAGAAGAGTAATAATTTTTAAGACACTATAATTTGGCAGCCAGTTATTTCTTATCAAGGATCAGGGGCAACAAAAGGACAGCCTGAGAGATTCTCTGGTATCCCCTCTAGGGGAGGCTGGACAACTTTTTGTCAGGTATTCTGAAGATGATTCTTATTCAGGTAGAGATGAAGTAGATGATTTCAAAGTTCCCTTTCAATATTGAATTTTCAATGATTATTTGGCTCTGTGATATACCCTTGGGATGTCAAAAGAGCCAGAGAAAGACTTCAAGCCTAGGCATGGATCATCTAGAAAAGATGTAAGGAAAGACATGTAGAATTCAAAGATATATAGATGGGCTGCAGTGTGACTCAGTAAAAGGAATGCACCTAATGATGATATCACATTCTTCCAAGTGTGAACTCCATAGCCAACTGTTCATCTTCTCTCTGGGATCACTTCTTCCTTTTCTTGTTACTTCTGAGAGTTAGGGAGGGCAAGTGACTTGTTTGAGGTCATACACACAGTATATAGCTTGTCTAGAATTTGGACTAACATCCCATGACTAGTTTCTAGCCCTCTTTCCATTGCATCATTCTGTCTTCTCTTAGGTTAATTGTAGACATGTTTTTGTTCAGGTGAAGATTAGAATAAATTGATTATATCAATCCCTTCTGACTGTGAGGCTGTGATGTTGGGAAACCTTCTGTTTGAATCTTTATGAGGTATATTATTTACCTGAGATTTTTTTTGTCTTCAAATATTTATTTTTTTCCCATTTGAATTAGTTTATTTAGTCAATTTACAACATTATTCTTTGGTTACAATAATTACATTATTTCCCTCCCTCCCCTCCACCCACCCTTCCCACAGCCAACCTTCATTTTCATTGGGTATTACTTGTGTCCTTGATCAGAACCTATTTCCATGTTCTTGTTTACACTAAGATATTCATTCAAAGTCTACATCTCCAACCATATGCCTTCGACCCATGTATTCAAACAGTTGTTTTTCTTCAGTGTTTCTACTCCCACAGTTTTTCCTCTGAATGTGGATAATGTTCTTTCTCATAAATCCCTCTGGGTTGTTCAGGATCACTGCATTGCCACTAATGGAGAAGTACATTACATTTGATTATACCACAGTGTATCAGTCTCTGTGTACAATGTTCTCCTGCTTCTGTTCCTCTCACTCTTCATCAATTCCTGGAGGTTGTTCCAGTCCCCATGGAATTCCTCCACTTTATTATTCCTTTGAGCACAATAGTATTCTATCACCAACATATACCACAATTTGTTCAGCCATTCCCCAATTGAAGGACATCCCCTCATTTTCCATTTTTTGGCCACCACAAAGAGCGCAGCTATAAATATTTTTGTACATGTCTTTTTCCTTGTTATCTCTTTGGAGTACAAACCCAGCAGTGCAATGGCTGGATCAAATGGCAGACAGTCTCTTATCGCCCTTTGGGCATAGTTCCAAATTGCCCTCCATAATAGTTAGATCAATTCACAACTCCACCAGCAATGCATTAATATCCAGACTTTGCCACATCCCCTCCAGCATTCATTAGCTTCCTTTGCTGTCATGTTAGCCAGTCTGCTAGGTTTGATCATACTTCAGAGTTGTTTTGATATGCATTTCTCTGATTATAAGAGATTTAGAACACTTTTTCATGTGCTTATTAATAGTTTTGATTTCTTTAACTGAAAAATACCTGTTCATGTCCCTTGCCCATTTATCAATTGGAGAATGGCTTGATTTTTTGTACAATTGGTTTATCTCCTTATAAATTTGAGTAATTAGACCTTTGTCAGAGGATTTTGTAATGAATATTGTTTCCCAATTTGTTGCTTCCCTTCGAATTTTGGATGCATTAATTTTGTTTGTACAAAAAGTTTTTAATTTGATATAATCAAACTTATTGATTTTACATTTTGGGTTTTTTTTTTCCTAGCTCTTGCTTGGTTTTAAAGTCTTTTCTTTCCCAAAGATCTGATAAGTATACTATTCTGTGTTTGCCTAATTTGGTTATAGTTTCCTTCTTTATATTCAGGTCAATCACCCATTCTGAGTTTATCTTGGTGTAGGATATGAGATATTGATCCAAACCTAATCTCTCCCATACTGTCTTCCAATTTTCTCAACAGTTTTTATCAAATAGTGGGTCTTCGTCCCCAAAACTGGGATCTTTGGGCTTATCATAGACTATTTGCTGAGGTCATTTACCCCAAGTCTATTCACACTGACCCTCCTTTCTGTCTCTTAACCAGTACCAAATTGTTTTGATGACCACAGCTTTATAGTATGGTTTGAGATCTGGGACTGCAAGTCCTCCTTCCTTTACATATTTTTTCATGATTTCCCTGGATATCCTTGATCTTTTGTTCTTCCAAATGAACTTTGTTATGATTTTCCTAATTCATTAAAAACATTTTTTGGTAGTTCAATGGGTAAGGCACTAAATAAGTAAATTAATTTGGGTAGGTTTGTCATTTTTATTATGTTAGCTCATCCTACCCATGAGCAATCAATGTTTTTCCAATTGTTTAGATTTAGTTTTAATTGTGTGGAGAGTGTTTTGTAGTTGTGTTCATATAGTTATTGTGTTTGTCTTGGCAGATAGATTCCTAAGTATTTTATATCGCCCAGGGTGATTTTAAATGGAATTTTTCCTAATTCTTGCTGCTGAAATGGGTTGGAGATATATTGAAATGCTGATGACTTATGCGGGTTTATTTTGTATCCTGCAACTTTGCTAAAGTTGTTGATTCTCTGGGATTCTTTAGGTAAATCATCATATCATCCACAAAGAGTGATAGCTTGGTCTCCTCATTGCCAATTTTAATACCTTCAATTTCTTTTTCTTCTCTAATTCCTACTGCTAGTGTTTCTAGTACAATTTTAAATAATAGAGGTGATAATGGGCACCCTTGTTTCACTCCTGTTCTTATTGAGAAGGTTTCTAGTTTATCCCCATTGCAGATGATGTTTGCTGATGGTTTTAGATATATACTGTTTATTATTTTTAGGAAAGGTCCTTCTATTCCTATACCTTCTAGTGTTTTCAATAGGAATGGGTATTGTATTTTATCATCTATTGAGATAATTATGTGATTTTTGTTGGTTTCCTTGTTAATATGGTCAATTATGTGGATGGTTTTCCTTTTATTGAACCATCCTTGCATTCCTGGTATGAATCCTACCTGGTCATAGTGAATAATCCTTGTGATCACTTCCTAGAGTCTTTTTGCTAGTATCCTATTTAAGACTTTTGCATCTATATTCATTAAGGAGATTGGTCTATAGTTTTCTTTCTCTGTTTTTGACCTGCCTGTCTTTGGGATCAATACCATATTTGTGTCATGAAATGAATTTGGTAGAACTCCTTCTTTGCTTATTCTGTCAAATAGTTTGTATAATATTGGGATTAGTTGTTCTTTGAATGTTTGATAGAATTCATTTGTGAATTCATCTGGACCTGGGGATTTTTTCTTAGGGAGTTTTTTGATGGCTTATTCAATTTCTTTTTCTGATATGGGGTTGTTTAGGTAATCTATTTCTTCCTCTGCTCTTCAAGGCAATTTATATTTTTGTAAGTAATCGTCCATATCACCTAGATTGCCATATTTGTTGCCATATAATTGGGCAAAGTAGTTTTTAATGATTGCCTTAATTTCCTCTTCATTAGAAGTTAAGTCTTCCTTTTCATCTTGGATACTGTCAATTTGGTTTTCTTCTTATCTTTTTTAAATTAGACTGACCAGTATTTTCTCTATTTTATTTGTTTTTCAAAGTACCAGCTTCTAGCCTTTTTTAATAAATCAGTAGTTCTTTGACTTTCAATCTTATTAATTTCTCCTTTAACTTTTAGGATCTCAAATTTAGTCTTCATCTGAGGATTTTTAATTTGTTCACTTTCTAGTTATTTAATTTGCATGCCCAATTCATTGACCTCTGCCCTCTCTAATGAACTCAAGGATATAAATTCCCCCTCCCCTGAGTACTGCTTTGGCTGCATCCCATAGGTTTTGAAAGGATGTCTCACCATTGTCATTTTATTAATTGTTTCTATGATTTGTTCTTTAACCAGTTTTGGAGAATCGTATTGTTTAATTTCAAATTAATTTTTTATTTACCTTTCCATGTACCCTTACTAATTATTATTTTCATTGCATTGTGATCTGAGAAGGTCGCATTTATTATTTCTGCTCTTTTGCACTTGTTTGCAATGATTTTATGCCCTAATACATGGTCAGTCTTTGTGAGGGTACCACGTACTGCTGAAAAGAAGATGTATTTCTTTTTGTCCCTATTTATTTTTCTCCACATATCTACTAAATCTACTTTTTCTAAGAGTTCATTCACTTCTCTTACCTCTTTCTTATTTATTTTTTGGTTTGATTTATCTAGTTCAGATAGAGGAAGGTTCAGATCTCCCATTAGTATAGTTTTTCTATCTATTTCATCCTTGAGCTCCACTAGTTTTTCCTTTAGAAATTTGGATGCTATGCCATTTGGTGCATACATGTTGAGTACTGATATTTCCTCATTGTCTATACTGCCTTTTATCAGAATGTAATTACCTTCGCTATCTCTTTTAACTAGATTTATTTTTATTTTTGTTTTGTCAGATATCATGATTGTGACTCCTGCCTTCTTTTTATCAGTTGATGCCCATTAGATTTGACTCCATCCTCTTATTTTCACGCTATGTGTATCTACGTTTCTCATGTGTGTTTCTTGTAGACATCATAAGGTAGTGTTTTGGATTCTAATCCACTCTGCTATTTGCTTGCGTTTTATGGGTGAGTTCATTCCATTCACATTCAGAGTTATGATTACTAGCTGTGTATTTCCCAGCATTTTGATTTCTATTCCTGGTCCTGCCTTTTCTTCTTTCACTATTTCCTTCTACACCAATGTTTGTTTCTAATCGTTCCCCCTTGTTCCCACCCTTATTTTATTTCCCTTTCTACCCCCCTTCCTTTTTATTCCCCCTCATTATTTTCCCTGCAGTTTTTCTAAAACTATTCCCTGACCCTCTCCCTCCCTTGTACTGCTTCCCACCCCACTAGTCCATTTGTTACACTTCTACTCTTCTATAGGGCGTGAATCTATTCTCTGACCCTGTGGATTGAATTGTTCTTCCCTCTTTGGGTCAATTTCTTTTTTTTTTAACATTATTTTATTTGGTCATTTCCAAACATTATTCACTAGAAACAAAGATCATTTTCTTTTCCTCCCCCTCCCCCACCACCTTTCCCTCTCCCATAGCCCATAGGCTCTCCCATAGGATTCCTCTGATTATCACATGTGTTCCTGTTTCTAACCCATTTCCATTTTGTTGGTATTTGCATTAGAGTGTTCATTTAGAGTCTCTCCTCAGTCCTATCACCTCCACACCTGTAGTCAGGCAGTTGCTTTTCCTCGTTGTTTTTACTCCCACAGTTTATCTTCTGCTTGTGGATAGTATTTTTTAGAACCCTGCATATTGTTCAGGGACATTGCATTGACACTAATGGAGAAGTCCATTACCTTCAATTGTACCACAGTGTATCAGTCTCCGTGTATAATGATTTCCTTGTTCTGCTCCTTTTGCTCTGCATCACTTCTTGGAGGTTGTTCCAGTCTCCATGGAATTCCTCTACTTTATTATTCCTTTTAGCACAATAGTATTCCATCACCAATAGATACCACAATTTGTTCAGCCATTCCCCAATTGATGGGCATCCCCTTGTTTTCCAATTTTTGGCCACCTCAAAGAGTGCAGCTATGAATATTCTTGTACAAGTCTTTTTCCTTATTATCTCTTTGGGGTACAAACCCAGCAGTGCTATGGCTGGATCAAAGGGTAGACATTCTTTAATCACCCTTTGGGCATAGTTCCAAATTGCCCTCCAGAATGGTTGGATCAATTCACAACTCCACCAGCAATGAATTAGTGTCCCTACTTTGCCTCATCCCCTCCAGTATTCATTACTTTCCATAGCTGTCATGTTAGGCAATCTGCTAGGTGTGAAGTGATACCTCAGAGTAATTTTGATTTGCATCTCTCTGATTATAAGAGATGTAGAGCACTTTTTCATGTTATTGATATATTAATATTGATATTATTTAATATTGATATATTAATAGTTTTGATTTCTTTGGCTGAGAACTGCCTGTTCATGTCCCTTGCCCATTTATCAATTGGAAAATGGCTTGATTTTTGTACAATTGATTTAGCTCTTTGTAAATCTGAGTAATTAAACCTTTGTCAGAGGTTTTTATGAAGATTGTTTCCCAATTTGTTGTGGGTCAATTTCAATGCACATAGGAGTTGAGTATTTCCTATCTCCAACCTCTTTACCCTTCCAGGGTATTGATGTTCTCCCCCCCTCCCACCATGAGCTTCTTTGTGACATATAAATTTACCCCTTTTGTTTCTTTTCCCATTTCTTTTAGTATTAACCTCTTTTTTAGCTCTAGATACACACACACACACACACACATATATATATATATATATACACATACCCATGCATATGCATTTATGCATACATATATCTATATACCCATTTATGTCTTGTCATTTCATCCTATACAGTTTGTCACTGTTCCTTCTAAGTATAATTCTTCTAGCTGCACAGGTCATAACAATTTTTAAGAATTACCAATGACCTCTTTTCTTATAGGGATACATATCATTTTAACTTATTGTGTCTCTTTAAAACTAAGTGTTTTGTTTTGTTTTTCTTTTTCCCTCTTTTTTAGTTACCTTTTGATGATTCTCTTGAGTTCTGTGCTTTGGGCATCAAATTTTCTGTTCGGGTCTGGTCTTTTCTTTACAAATTCTTGGAATTCTTCTATTTTGTTGAATGACCATACTTTCCCCTGTAAGAATATAGTCAGTTTTGCTGGGTAGTTGATTCTTGGTTGTAGACCTAGTTCCCTTGTTTTCCAGAATATCATATCCCATGCCTTTCAGTCCTTCAGTGTGGATGCAGCCAGATCCTGTGTTATCCTCACTGTGGTTCCATGGTATTTGAATGACTTCTTTTTGGCAGCTTGTAATATCTTTTCTTTGGTCTGATAGTTCTTGAATTTGGCTATAACATTCCTGAGTGTTGTCAGTTGGGGATTAAGTACAGGAGGTGATCTTTCAATCTACACTTTTCCCTCTTGATCTAGAATATCGGAGCAGTTTTCTTGGATAATTTCCTATAGTATTATGTCCAGTCTTTTTCTTTTGTCATGGTCTTCTGGTAGACCAATGATTCTTAAATTGTCTCTCCTCGAACGATTTTCTAAGTCCTCTGTTTTGTGAATGAGATGCTTCATATTTTCCTCAATTTTTTCATTCTTTTGGTTTTGTTTTATAGTGTCCTGCTGCCTTGTGAGGTTACTTAATTCTAGTTGTTGTATTCTGGTTCTTAAAGACTGGATTTCATCCCTGACTTTTTGGTCATCCTTCTCCTTCTGCCCTGATTTTCTTTGGAGGTCATCTTTCATTCTCTTTACCTCATCTTTCATCTCCTTTGCCTCATCTTTCATCTCCTTTGTCTCATTTTCAAGCTGGTTGATTTTTGCTTTCAAGACATTATTTTCTGTTTCCAGATGAGTTATCTTAGTTTTTAAATTCTTTTCCCAATTGTCCTCAGCCTCTCTTAATTGTGTTTTGAATTGCATTTTGAATTCTTCCACAGCCTGTATCCAATTTGCTGGGATTTCTGTTTTATTGCTTGCCTTCTCCTCTGTTGCATTTGCTCTTTGTTTGTTTTCTGTACAGAAGCTCTTGATGGTAATTTCTTTCTTCTTTCTCTGTTGTTTGCTTGTATTTACCCCTTCTTTGCTCCTCATATTTGTCTGTGCTCTTGCTCCTCTTATTTTTTTGGTTTTGGGGTTTTCTGTCAGTCTCCCCTTTTTCAGCGTTGTCAGATCCCTCAATGCAGTCTGTGGGGCAGGAGTATTGGTGTTTGAGCTTCCCTGTCCTCTGGAGGCTTTTGATGGATTAAAGTCCAGCAGTCTGTGAGGGAGGGGTGTTGGAACTTGGGCTTCCCTGACCTCTGAAGATTTTTGATGGGATTAAGTTCATCTGGGTTGAGCTGGATGTGCTCTGAGGCCAAAACCTCCTGGAAGGCTGGAGCAATATGGTCTCCAACACTCTGACCAGGCTACCCAATCTGAGCTCCCTCTCCAGTTCCTTCCCCACCACCTATGTTCGATGCTCTGAACCTGGCACAGCCTGACCCACATGGTACAGCCTCTAGACCAGCACCTTTGCCCGCCCAGAGGTTCCCCCTGTTGCCTGAGGCTTAGCACTTTAGGTGGGGGGAGGGGTCCTGGGACCTTCCTTCTGCCTTCCCCTTAAACCCGAGTGTTCTCAGACTCTGGCTTGGGGGGGGTATCTTTTGAATTCAGTTCAGTAGGAGGGTTCCTTGGCTCTGTCTTGTTGTTAGGTTTGATTTTCAGTCCCCTAGGAGCATTCAGTTTCTGATCAGTAAGAGTTTTCAGAGGTCTGAACTTTTGCTGTCTCTATGCCTCCATCTTGACTTCCTTTACCCATGATTTTTGATGTCATCTCCTCCTCTGAACCTTAGCTTTCTCACCTATAAAATGAAGGACTCAGTGATCTCAAAGGTTCATTTCAGTTTAGAACTTGTGACCTCTGACACTAGATAAATATAATACTGAATGATATGTAATAATTTTATGAAAGTTTGATTGTGGTATAAATGGAATTATGGAAGGCTATAATGTTGAAGTCTTTAAAATGGGGCTAAATTTTTGAAATACCTTTCAGCTCCAACAAATCTAAAATAGAGTAAATATATGGATCTAGAGTCCTGCCAACCTTTCCTCCAGTTACTCTTGTTTATACATAATATGCTATATGGGAGAAGGAATACTAAAGAGAGGCAGAAGATCTCATACCAATACCTGTGGAGGATTGTGGGAAAATATTAGACTAGGACAGATGATTACCTCACTCTCCCAATTCCCCCACAAATAATTAAAACTTGTGCTTCTGAGTGAACTTTAAAGTGGCAAAAATAATTAAGAATCAGGAACAAATAATTTTCCAACATAAGACAATTTTAGGAAGAAGCTGGGAGAGTTCTAGGTGACTAACAACTGAATAAACATATGGCAGGGCCTGAAGGCAACTGTGTAGGCCACAGCCTCAGCTTCAGATCCTTCAACCAAATGTCTGTGTAGGGGTTGGGTCACTAACTAGGAGAAGACTTTGGAGCTTATGTGTGCAGACTGTAAACTATCAAACTGTTGTCCCAGAAGAGAAAGAATGAATCCACACAAGTAAGCCCAGGATAGAGGGATACGAAGACACTTAAAGCCTCCAGAGAAATGGGGGAGACGGGTAAGAGTGTTGAAAGTGATAGCATTGCTAGGAACCCTGCAATTTAGAAATGAGAAGAACCAAGAGGTCAAAGGCCCCCAGAGAGCTCAGCAAATAACAATAGTAACAACAACAACAAACTAACTCCTCAGACATTATCTTCCACATAAAGGGAGAAGAACCCAACACTAGCATAAAATCAACAATTAAGAAATAAACTGCTAATTTTTTTTTAAGAGTAAGCAAAAGAGAAGAAATCCAACCATGGAGAGCTACTTTGGAAAGAAAGAATAGGGTCCAAATTCAGAAGACAGAGAATTAAAGCTTCCACATCCAAAACTTCAAAGAAAAATATAAAATGGACACAAACCCCCAAAAAGTTCTTGGAAGAACTTTTAAAAGACTTTTTAAAATGAAAGAGATTAAAGAATAATTAGAAAAAATAAATTAATGCAAGGAAATAGAGAAAATTATGAAAGAAAAGTCATCCAGTTGTAAGAAGTGATCTAAAAATTCACTGCAGAAAAAAAATTCACTAAAAATAAGAATTAGGCAAGGAGAAACTGATACCTTTTAAGACAATGAGAAATAATAAAATTAAATTTAAAAAGTAGAATATGGAATCAGTAGTTACTCCAATACTCCAATTACTGAGCTGAGAGTCAGGTTTGATTCATCCAAGTTGAGGATATACTGAGGAATGTGTAGGGAAAATTCCTGACCACTGACTAGACTAGAAATAAAGACTCACCAAATAGGAAGAGTTTAATAGCCCAGGAAGCTACTTCCTATGGCCACATTAAAAGGACCTTGATATCTTTGATTGATATATTTGGTTCTTCTTTCATTTGTTTAATTGTGTTCCCTAGTAAAATGCAAGTACCTTGAGGACAGAGACTGTTGTTTCCTTGTGTCTTTGTAGCTACCTTGTCTAACAATGCAATCCACATGATAGATCATTAATAAGTGTTTGTAAAATTTAATTGAACAAAAATTTTCCCTTAATTATTAAGCAGCCTCCTCCTGTCTTAGATACACTAAGGGAATAGTAGGGAGTGTCTACACTTAAACCACTCATAGATAGGGCAGCATTAGTGTGGTAGAGTGGAAAGAGGTTCTGGATTTAGAGATGAAACTGGACTCAATTCCCAATTCTGCCACTTATACTTAATAGTGTTTTCTGCCTCAATTTACTCATCCTTAAAATAACAGAGTACTAGAATGAATGTATTCTATAAAGCTTCTTCCAGTGATCATTATGAGAGGGAAGGAGGGAGAGGAGGATGAGAGACAGAGAATAGGCTAGTCTTTACAATGATTTATTCTACTCTCACAGATGTGTTTTAAGTGTCACTCCATTTTCTATGAATTGAGAAGATTAAAATGGGCAAGTTGTTGCTTCAGAAATAGGGAGCAAAAGGCACTGATGTGTTTAAAATGAAATAAACTATTATTGTTGAGGCTGGTGTCATGGTGTTGAGATGGGTGAAGCGGAGAAAGGGGAAATGAACTTATTCCATAAATTAACATCTGTTGACTACTATAAAGCATTTGGGAACCTTCACTGTTTTCCTTGAAATTGGGATCTTATATAGATCCATTTCTCAATTTTTTTTTTGGCACATTTTGGAAAGTACTGAAACAGTCCAGTCTGGTAAATGCCAAGCCTCCATTGTCATGTTTGCTGAATGACTGAATCTTTTTTCCTCACTGGTAAACTAGAGCCTCAAATGATAAGGTCAGAATTCTCTTCCCTGCAGTTTGATGCTTCAATTCCCTTGCAGTTTCACAACTGAAAATGAGAGAGCTATTTGATCCTTACATGGTATTTTTAAATCACAAAGGACAAAATATTGATCCAGACTTCAGTTCCCTGGAAGATATGTGTTCAAGCCTCTATCTATGAGCATTTGCCCCAAAAAAGTCCTTTTTTAAAAAAAAAATGTGTGCTTATATTTCACTTCAGTTGATAAGCATTTGTGGAGTATCCATAGTATGGTACTATCTACTATGGAAAAGCTCAGAAAAATTTACAATGATGCTCCTCAAAAGACTAGCATGTTTTTAGGGAGAAAAAATAAACACACTTGAAATAATTAGGAAGTATATGACATAACAACATATAAAGTATGCATTCAATGTAACCTACCTCTAAAAGGTATAAATCCCAGCATTTTAGAGCTGAAAGGGGTTTGACTACCTGGAATTCACATTTCTATAGTGCTTTTAAGTTTACAAATGCTTTTCTCTCACCAACCCTATGAGATTAGTAAATTCATTTTTTGGGTGTCCTCAGTGCCTGGGACTGGGTCTTTTACATTGAAGATACTTAATGAGAGATACTGAGATAGCACAGTGGTTAGAGTGTCTGGCCTGAAGTCAGGATCTAGATTCAAATGTGACCTCAGACACTTTTTAGCTGTGTGACTCTAGGGAAGTCACTTAACACTAACTGCCTTGCCTATAACTCTCCTCTACCTTAGAATCAATACTTCTGTTCTTAGAAGGTAAAGGTTTGTAAAAAATGCTTGTTGAGTTGAGTATTGTGTTATATTCATTTTGCTAGTATAGAATAAGATAAGAGAGAGTTTGCATTTAGGAGAGAGACATGTCTCTTAGAGGGACCAGCTGAGTGGAGGAGGGGCAAAGAAAACCTAAGAATTCTAAGGAAGAATCAGATGCTTGGATCCCAACTGATAGCTCACTTCCAGCTTGGGAGGTAGAGGAGAGAATTGAATTTCCTGAAGGCTGAGAAGAAGCCCATTTTGTTGGATACTTACTATACCTTCTGAAACACTGAATACCTCCACTAAGACTCTTAATTACAGCTGTCTAAAGCCCTAAGCCAGGGATTGTGGGTTTGGGTCCCATCTGGGGTGCCAACTATAATAAAAGAGAAGAAATGGGGGAGGAGGAGGGAAAGGGGGTGAGAGAGTAATGAAGGGATTGTTTTCATTCCTCCTTTAGGGAGATAAGCCAGGGCCTGTCCCCTTGAAAAAGGAGTATGTTTCCACAGGGATATTATGTGGGAGATAGAGGACAGAAGACCAGAGTGGGATTGCCCCAATGAGATGGCAAGATGCCTCCCTCAGAGGAGCTCAAATCTGTCTTTGAGAGGCAAGATGATCTCTTACACTTCTGCTTCTCAAAGGGACATTAACTGTCAGCTTTCTTAGGGCCTTAGAAGTGGTCAGCTGCCAAGGAAAGATGTCAGTTTCCTTGGTCAAGACAGTCTTGAATCACTGGGGTCTGGGAGTCAAGCCCTCTCCTGGTGAGAGGTGTTCCCCTCCTAAAACCTTGATCCCCTATGATATGTTATTTAGAGACAGGCCCAAACCCCAAATCTTAAATGTCAATTAATTTATTGAGGTTAAAGTTGGAAGGGGAAAGGTAGGGATATGAGGCAGGAAGTAGGTAAGAGGAAGCCCTAAATATTTTCCTCTCTTGCAGGTTGGCCCTCCAGAGTCTGGAGGCCACAGGCTTATCAGCCCTGACCTCTCCTTTTTGCCAACTACTTTCTTGCCCCCACTCTCAAACTAACTAGGTCTTGAAAGGAGAGGGAGAGAGAGAGACAGAGACAGAGACAGAGAGACAGACAGAGACAGAGACAGAGACTGGCTACACTGTCCGTAATCTTAGTTTCATCTTTTATAATTAGTCCTAATGCTGTTAGTGGTATCCCTATTTTTAATCTCTATGTGGTGTTAGTAGATTATTGCCCTCTGATTTATATTATGTACATGTAAATTTCACTGTACAACATTTACATATGTTATGCATACATTTTTACATACATACAAGGGTTTTGCTTTTTGGGATCAACCCGACAAAAAAAGTCCTTTTAATCTGTTTGAGCCCTAACAAGGCTTTATTTATAGTTTCTTACATTTTTATTGTCATGGATCCTGCTTAATTTTGACAGGATCCCTAAGTCAGTGTGTATAGTGATTATGTCCTAGATATGTACTGTTGACATGTACATACTTGCTCCATGTTGGCAGAAGTCCTTGTCACATGTTGTCTGACAGGATCTATCTCATTTTCTGGAATTGTGTGCATGCTGGATGCATGTTCCTAATGTGAAATTAATGGGTGTAGAGTTTTTTTGTTGCAGTAAGCTTTTTGAATATGTCTGATAGTTTTTTTGTTAGAGTAATGGGTTTTTATCTTTTCAAGTTTTTAAGAATCAGTCCTCTTTATCATTTACTTATGTCTCAGCATCACTTTGATCTAATCTGTTAGCAGCTTGCTACTGTCCATGTCAACATCACTCTGAGCCATTTCATCTTGTTTGGGGTCCTGAATGGTTTCTAAGCTCGTTTCTTCTGAGGTGGTCAAGGCGTTTGGGGGTTTCACATGTGAGGCATGATATTAAATTTGTATCCTTGTCCCTCTCTTTTCTGGCAATTGTGGACAATGTCTGATTCTCCTTGGCAATAGTTCTTGAGGGTGCCCTTTGCCCTCCTCTTGGAAAGCAGTTTTGAATGCTCTTTCTAAGATCAAAGGATGGGGCTTCTCCTTCTCTGTAGTCTTGGGCTGCCTCAGTTAGCAGCCTGGGTATGGATACTGCATTCATCTGGTTTCCCCTCTGAACCTGCTTCAGATGCTACAAGCTGGATTTTTGGCATATTCTTCATTCTCATGTATGAAGGTTGCTGGGCATGTATCTTAGTTGGGTGCCATTCCTTCCTTCCTCCACTTGAGGAGAGCCTGTCTTGGGTGGAGAGTGAGGGAAACTGGTGACATTTTACAGTTTCTCTCTGTATTCCCCTGGATGAATTGTACATAGTGCCCCTTGGACTATTAGAGGTGTCTGCGGGGATGTTGGGTTAGAGCCTAAAAGCTCCCACTTAGAAAGGAACTTTCTCAGGCCAATCAAGTTGCATTGGCAAAAGTGTTAAGGATTGGGGGTGGTGTCTCTTTTTGATCTTTACCTGGACTTGGATTTTTCTTTTTCGTAGCCCAAACATCATAGTCTTTTCCCTGTGGAGGTTCTAGAGCTCTCTGATGGTATTGAACTGCTGTGATTTTCTTTGCTGACAACATGGATTCTCCCCCAGCCCAGTTTCTCTTTTCCAGTTTAAGCCTATAATCTCTAGTTGACCTCTCTTGGTTCTATGATCATTGGTATAGTGCCCTGAAGAAATCACTTTGTTTCCAGACAGAAAGGTATACATTGAACTTTGGTGTCTTCATATTTGGGAAATTGTTTTACTTTCCTCCAATGGCATCTTTAGTATTATTTGATTTTTGTGCTTGAGGAATAAAGAGGTAAATGATCATTCTTATCCCTTTCTGATCATACTTGTCTTGTAATATCTGAAAAATAGTTGACTCATTGGAGGTCTAAGGACATGTCTTAATCTTGGCAGCCAGGGTTTGTTAACATAGACACTGGGGTTGCAGTTGCTGGCCTGGGTTTTTCTGTTGTGATTTGGGTCTTCTCAGCACTTTGGTGACTTGCCCTGAGGCGAAGGATTGTGAGAGGAGAAAGGAGTCTTTTGGGAGTATATCAGCTCTGTCAACAGAGTCTTTTGTTCTGTTAGTCTGTAGAACACCTTAGATCACTTTCCAGTAGATTAGATCACTGTCTAATTTCTCTATTTGATTAGAGCTTCTTTAGAGATTGAGTTTTTAAAGTCTTTTGTCTACTCCCCCACTGGGCCAGTATAGGTTTCAGCCTTTGGAGTTAGTACTGGAGAACCTGTAACAGGCACAGAATATTGGGTGAGAGTCAGGTGCTGAATTTTGGCTTGTGAAGAGTTCTAAATTAGAAAAAAGGAGATAAAATAGAAGCATCTAGGTATTAAGTGCCTCATTGTTTGTACTTTAGCAAATGTTTCTTTTTGTTTGTAGCTTTGTAATGCAGACTTTGACTGAGTTGCATTTGGTTCTAATCTTAATCCAGTGTTTTCTAAACCTTTTTCTAAATCTTCTCTAGTGATTTCTTGCTGTAGGCCCATGACTTCAGTTTGTAAACATGTCTCCCCTTCTCTTAGATGTTGATTCTCTACCCCTTTTTGTGAAGCTATCATGACTTGTTTTTCATTTGTATAGCATGATGTTGTATTTGGTGATGTATTAAGAGCTAGGGATACAGGTGTATAGTCTCCTGTCATTTGGTTTCTGCCCATTATTGAATTACTCATGTGCAAATTTTCCGGTGTTAGGTGTTTCTGGCTTTCTGCTTTAGAGTGTGAGAAAGCTGTGTTTTGTTTTTGTGGAAGCTCAGTGTTAAAGTTATCTAGCCAAGGAAAAATTGTTTGATCTTGTTTCTTTTCTCTCTCACCCATGTCTCTGGAGTTTAAGGAAAGAGCTGTTTCATGGGAAGGCATGCAGTTTTGGTTTGAAGTTTGAACATTGCCCTCCAATTCCCAGTTCTTTTGCCCTTTGATCTTTTGTTGGGGTTTGAGATCATTGATTGGTTCTCTGTTGTTACTTGAGGGGTATCCACTAAGCATTGTTTTGGGGTAAAAGTTTTTTGCATTTGGATCCAAATTAGATTTCTGTTCATCATCCCTTGTTTTTCTTTGTACAGAAACTTGTCCTAGCCCTCCAGAATGTGGGGGTATACATTCCTGCATGCTAGGATTTGTTCCTTGTCTAGCATTGGACTTAGCTTGAGTTGTATCTTCCTTTTTGCCTGTTTCTAAGTTTTTGGGATTTGCAGAATATATGGAAGATTTGCTTTTGCCAATTTCTCTGTTGTGATACTTGAAGTAATTTGAGAACTTGTGAGGCAGCCCTATGTGGTTTGCTCCCAACCTATATTTGCGTGTGAGAAAGTTTTCCAAGTATCTTTTGTTCTGTTCCTTTATCATCCCGTTACTCTCTTGTATGCCCCTAGGTGTATCAAAGATTTTATCTTTCATGTCTAATACTTCTTTTTGCAACGTTCTCTCTTCCTTTTCTCTTTTCCACTGTTTTAAGTTTCTGTGTTTGGCTTCTGCCTCTCTAGATTCTATTTTCTCCACTAAGAACTCTGTCAGTATCTTTTGTGCAGTGGCCCCTGAATTGCACCCCTGGACCATTTTGAGTTCTCAAGAGGGATTGTGGATTTGGACCTTGGAACAGAGTCATCCAGTTCTTGTTCTCTCTCTCTCTCTCTCAATCTCTCTCTCTCTCTCTCTATCTCTCTCTCTCTCTCTCTCTCTCTCTCTCTCTCTCTCTCTCTCTCTCTCTCTCTCTCTCTCTCTCTCTCTCTCTCTCTCTCTCTCTCTTCCCTCCCACCACCCTCCCTTCCTCCCTCTCCCCCTTTCCCCACCTCTCTCAGTGAGTTTGAGAGTGGGGGCAAGAAAGTAGTTGGCAAAAAAGAGAGGTATGGGCTGATAAGGCTGTGGCCTCCAGACTCTGGAGGGCCAACCTGCAAGAGAGGAAAATATTTAGGGCTTCCTCTTACCTACTTCCTGCCTCATATCCCTACCTTTCCCCTTCCAACTTTAACCTCAATAAATTAATTGACATTTAAGATTTGGGGTTTGGGCCTGTCTCTAAATAACATATCATAGGGGATCAAGGTTTTAGGAGGGGAACACCTCTCACCAGGAGAGGGCTTGACTCCCAGACCCCAGTGATTCAAGACTGTCTTGACCAAGGAAACTGACATCTTTCCTTGGCAGCTGATCACTTCTAAGGCCCTAAGAAGGCTGACAGTTAATGTCCCTTTGAGAAGCAGAAGTGTAAGAGATCATCTTGCCTCTCAAAGACAGATTTGAGCTCCTCTGAGGGAGGCATCTTGCCATCTCATTGGGGCAATCCCACTCTGGTCTTCTGTCCTCTATCTCCCACATAATATCCCTGTGGAAACATACTCCTTTTTCAAGGGGACAGGCCCTGGCTTATCTCCCTAAAGGAGGAATGAAAACAATCCCTTCATTACTCTCTCACCCCTTTTCCCTCCTTTTCTTCTCCTTTTCACTAGTGAGGAAGCCTAGGCCTAAAGAGGTTATTGTAAGAGTCATACAGCTTATTAAGTCTCAGATTTGACTCAAACTCAGACCTTCTGATTCCCTAATCAGTCTATTCTTTCCACGACTCTTGGCTGCTTCTCCATTATAGAACAGAATGTCAAAGCTGGAAAAAACCTTAGAATACAGAAGAGAACATTAGTGCTGGAAGAGACTATAGGATTGAGAATGATAAATCATACTATGTCAGAGCTAGAAGGGATTTTAGAAATAAAATAATCTAAACACCTCATTTTACAGAGGAAGAAATTGTCCTGGAGAATAGATTCAATTTGTCTAAAGGGAGATAAGATAATATGAAGGCATTGGGTGACTGGAAGAAGACTTCAGAAAGTTCTGAAAAGGAGGAAGGGTTTGTAGAGATGAATATAAAGCAGCACCAAACCCCAATATTGCCCATTTTTGCCTAGAACCAAACCTGACCAAGATGCTGTAGAAACACTGCCCTCATATATCACGGGTATTGCTTAGTATTTATAGTGTGCTTTTTCCCTATACTCCTGTAATGGAACCACCTGTATAATCTTCCTTGCTAAACTTTTTCATCCAAAGGAAAATTTTAGACTCCTAAGCTATCTAAAAATAAGACACTGATCCTATAAAACATGGCCCAGCAAAGTCAGGGTTTTATATGAATACAATCAATGCTATATCAATGGATTGATTTGGAAGTATCTAGACACAATGATGGATGTTAGCTACATTGCTGCTCATTCATTAGATTTCTAGAGCACTTTTCTTCCCTAGGGCTCAAAGTAATGTTCACTCTTTTTTGTATTGCTAGCAAGAATATTCAATTTAAATTTGCAAATACTTGGGAAGTATTGCCTATGTACAGGACTCTATATGGGGCCCTAGGAGGATAGCAATAATAATGACAAATCACATTTCTAGAATCCTTTAATTTTTTCAAAGTACCTTCCACACTGCTACCAAGTGAGGAGGGTAGTATAAATATTATCATTCCTGTTTTATAAATGATCTACCTGAAACCAAGAAAGATTAGGCAACTTGCTTCATGTCACACAGCCAGTAAGGGTTGGGATTATAAAGATTGTTTGATGTGAGGGATGCAAGCATGACTAAGTGCTTGCCCTCAAGAACCTTATATTCTAGAAGTCTGCTTGAGCTCTAACATGACTTTTGGGTTAGGGCACTCTCCATTGTTTCAAAAAAGTTACTAATGCTTATAAACTCATAGAATCTAAGAGTTAGAAAAGCCCCTGAACAGTCATAGACACAGAGATCATCCAGCCTAATGTATAAATAAGAGGATCCCCTCTTCTGTATCCCTATCAAGTGATTATCCAGGCTTTGCTTAAAGACCACCTGGGACAGATAATGGATAAGAAGGATACTTGAAACAATAGAAATAGCAGTGACCTCAGATTCAGAGGAACTGGATTTTTATTCTAGTTCTTATTACTGCCCATGTGACCTTGACCAAATTCCTTAACTCTTCACCTATATTTTACTAATTTATTTTATTTTAAAAACATTTTATTGCTACCTTTTGTTTTTACATGATAGTCAGTTCCCCTTAACCACTTACCATCATCACTTTTAAACCATTCCTTCTTTAACAAAAGCACTCAAGTAAAGTCAACCTCAATAGCCTTCTCTGACAATGTTTCCTACATCCAACATCTGTAGTAGCAAGTATGTTTCATTATCAGTTTCTCAGGACAAGTATTGTTCATGAAAGTTCATCAGTGTGATTGTTTTTTAGTATTATGATCTACATGATTATAACACCATATCTGTTATCCTTTTGCTTCTGTTTTCTTAGCACTGCATCACTTATTAGGAGTCTTCCCACATTTCTCAGATTTCTCTGTATTCATTTTTACTTTATGATATACATCTTGCATAATATAATTCCAAAATATAATAAATTGTTATAATTTTGGTTGCAATAATATTCATATATCAAAAATGTTCAGCTAGTTCCCAGTTGATGGACACACATCTATCTAATTCCCAAAGTTCCAGTTTTTTTTTCTGTAACAAATAGAATGTTATTTTGAATATCCCATTATACATAGGACCTTTCTATCACTGATGTCCTTGGGATATACACTCAGTGGTAGGAAGACTAGCTTAAAAGATATGAATAGTTTTATGATTTTAAAAATATTTTCAAGTTGTTTTGCAGAATAAACTAGTTTGTAGGTCCATCATCAATGTATAAATAGATCTATCTTCCAACTCACTAGCCAGTATTAATTGTTTCTGATTTTTTATATCTTTGCTAAGTTTGGAGGCTGATCAACAAAGTTGATCTTCATATGATACATGTTTTGGATATAGAAGCTAATTAAATCATCTACATAGTTTTGGAAGAATCATGCTCTTTTTTGTTGCTGAAGGGTAAATCCAAAATACCGAAATCATATATTCTTTAAGAAGGGAAATAACCATCTCCAGAATCCAGGAGGAGAATGGAGGATTGATATAATATAGAATATTGCTTATAGAAAGGATCTTAGAATGAACAGTGCTAGAATTTACATGTTTAGATCTAGAATGGAACTTGAAGATTATTTCTTCAAAGCCTTCCATTTTAAAGAGGAAGAAATTGATGCCCAGAGAGATTACCTGATTTCCCCAAGATCACACAGCAAATTAATGGTAAAGTTGAAACTAAAATCCAAGTCTATTGATTTCTATTCCAGTACCTGTTTCCACTATAGTGAACTACCTTCTAAGATGTTAATGACTCCTTCCAATGGAAGCATTAGAAATCATCATTTTCAGGCACTTGAAAAGTAATTCCCAGAATACTCTATGGCAGTACTAATAAACTGGTCCTGTATTTACTCAAAATGCTTTTCTAAGCAAGATGTAAACAAAGACACTCCATGGAGGATACTGAAAACCAACCAAGAAAACCCTTCTTTTCATCACATGTTCATACTAATGTAGGAGGCATTAAAAAGATGAGACAGATTCATAACCTACACTAAACTATATGAGATTATGATGCATTTTTTACAGAGTTCTTTCTTTAAAACACATTTTTGAGCTAGTTGGGTATGAACATACTTTTCTATAGAGTGTAAAACTGGCCCAAGGAATGAAAGTAACTTACAGAGGAGGTGGAGGTAAGGAAGGGAAATATTCCAAGTATGGAGGCTGGTCAGTGAAGAATAGAGTCAAGGAATGGGTTAGACTGTGAAGAAGGAAAGAGAATGAATTAGAAAATGCTATGCCAATGCAATTATTGTTACAGCTATTGTTATTATATGTATTGCAGTTGTAATAATGCACCAGTCAGAAAACAGTGACAAACACTATGTAGTACCAGTTCTCTAGAAATTCCTCTTCACAGCTGCCCTGGAAATTTCCCCACATTGAGATTTCTCTTGTTCCTTTCTCCTCATCTTTCATACATTTGTACAAAAGCATCTTCTCTTTTCATCATTGCTCAGGGAAACTATTCATCTTGAGCTCACCTGAAGAAAGCTCCTAAATCAGGCTCCTCAAATTTTTTGGTGGAAGTGTTTCTCTCTAAACTTGCTTGAATTTATCTGTGTATTTCTGCTAAAGCAGCACTTCCTTCTGAATGACAAACTTTCAACAAATTTTTATCAGATTTCTTAGAAGTACAATTGTCTCATCTGGTCCTAGGATAATGTCATCTCCAAAAAGTAGCACTGCCAATACACCAAGGTTTATCCTCATCCAGAAAATCACTTCACCTCTCTATGATACAATGGAATGAGCCTTGACTTTGTAGTCAAAAGTCCTGGGGTTCAGACTTTTCCTCTGCTGGTATGGCCTTGAACAAGATATTTCTCCCCATGGGCCTTAGGTTGAATTAGATCAGGCATGTCAGAATCCTAGTCCACCGGCCACACACATCCACAACACTCCGGAGTGCAGACTAAACAAGATAAAAATGTAATTGAAAAATATTTAACAGAAATAAAAATACAATAAAGCAGAGATATTGTTGACATGTAGTTTTCTAACTTGATATGTGCACACAAGGATCCTTATGTATGATTTAGTGGTCCCCATTTCTATTTGAGGGTTTACCTCAACTAACCTCTGACATCCCTTCTAGCTCTAAAGCTAGGAACCTGTGTGTTTCTGTTGGTTCTCCAATACCTGCTTATTTCCTGTCCTCTACCCCAGCTCTGAAAAACTAGAGTATCCAACATGTCTTTTCATTCAGGTCACCCTATGTTAGGGTTCCCTCCCTGGCTTCATTTCCAGAGAAACATCCATTTCCCACCAGTTTCCTTGGGAGGTAGAAGTAACATGAGCCCTGGATTCAGATCCCTAAGACTCAGGTTTGAATCCCAACTTTAATACTTTAACACTGACTAGCTTACATTTACCTCAGTTTACATCTTTTTTAAAGGTGCAATCATACTTGTACTTCCTATCACAAAATTTTTTAAAAGATTTAAATATCATCCTGGATTGGAATTCAGGTTTGCTAGCTAAATCTACAGTTCTTTCAGATACAAAACAAAAAACAAAATTGATTTTTTCTTAAATAGCAGCTTTTTAAAAGTGGATTTTTTTTTCCTCTTGCTTCCTTTGAAGTTTCTGAGGAATGGGGGAGGGAAGCCTTTCTATCTAATGAGAGCTTTAACTCATATCCCAGACAGGTGGTGCTGCCATGGAATGCTGTCTGCCTGGTTAGAGTAGGGGAGGGCCCACCACACCTGCTTCAGTGCCCAGTTCTGATTTCCTGGAGAAAGAGAGTCATCCTTAATTGGTTCAAGTTTGCATTTCAATTGAGATCTATTTATAGAAGCTGATAGAAATTGCCTGATAAAAATTGCCCAGGCATTTTCCCTTGAGGTCAAGTATGACATTGAGATTTGCCATTTGAGAATTTGAGGGGCTTTCTGCCAAATTGTCTGGAGGCAATGTGGTCAATGGTATCACAGAATTACAGAATTTTAAGGAACAGAGAACTGAATTTGGAGTTAGAATTGATTTCAAGTTCCAGCACTAGCACTTACAGGCCAAGTCAGCTTGGACAAGTCTGGTGACACCCTGGGAGCTTCATTTTCCTCATCTGTAAAATAATCAATACCAGCTTCTTTTCAACTACACCTGAATTTCTATCATTCTAAAGGAATGCTTTGTTTTGTTAAGTTTTCTTTTGTGCTTGGGGCTAGACTTCCTCATAGAGTGATCCTGCTGGCCCCATCTTACTGTCCATCTCTAGTAGTGTTAGTCCCTGAGTAGAGGATGGATGGCCCTCATTGAAATGGCCATGATACCTTATTTTTGAAAACCAGTATATGTTGTAATGGCACAGACTTTATATTGGGAGGCAGTAGACTGGTTTTTAGCCCTGATTCTGTCACTGACTGTGAATCAATATCTTTCCCTCTTTGGGCCTTAGTTTCTTCCTTTGTCAAATGAAAGAAATGGATTTGATGATATCAGAGAGCCTTTCTAGTGCTAGTATTCTATATTCTAATATTCTGTTTTCTAAGATTACTTGTAAATTGCTTCCAGTTTCAATCAGTTGATCTCAACAAACATTTATTAAGGACTTACTTATGAATCAGGTGCTGTGCTCATCAGTGGAGATACAAAGAAAAGCCCCCCCCCCCCAAATCCCTGCCCTCAAGGAGCTGGCATTCTATTGAGATAGCATGTCCAAATAACTATGCATATGTATGTAGCTATATGTATATTATATATAAAACCCATAGATACATGTGGTACATTATGTGTATTGTGTATATTTTATATGAATGTGTACATATGGTATATTTCCATATACCATATATGTTATGTTTGACATATTCAGTCTAAATAGAAAGTCATCTCAAGAGGATGACCCTGGGGTGGAAGTGGAGTTGGGGATGGCTGTAGAGAAGTGGGAGATGCTTCTTGCAGATTTTTGAGTTCAGTGTTGCAGGAAGCCTGAAAGCCAAGTTAGAAGTGAGGAGGAAGAACATTTCAGACATGGAGAAGAGCTCCAACAATAAAGTATGCAGTCAAGAAATGGAGTATCTTGTATGAAGAACAGCTAGTAGGCCAAAGGAATTGGAAAGCAGAGTATATACAGGGGAATTTAGTGTGAGAAGACTAGAAAGATAGGAAGGGATCACATCATGAGGGGAAGAAGTGCCAAGTAGCAGGGTGTAGTATAAAAAGGGGTTTAAGAATCACTTTTCCCCCACAAAAAAAAAAAAGTTTGGACTATAGGGTCCATTATCTCCCAATTCTGATATTCTGGGACTACTAGATCCTAAGTTTCAGGAGGTCAGGGGCTAGGTCTGCTCTTTGTCATCTTTACTCTGCCAATCCAAGTTGGTACCAGCCCTAAAATGCACAATCCTAGGGAGTGGCCTAAGAGGCTAAATGACTTGCTCAGAGTCATACAGTCAATGTGTATCAGAGACAGTCTTAAACTCAGGTCTTCTTGACTCTGAAACCAGCCCTCTTTCCACCATGCTGCCAGTGCTTCTCATTCTTTCATAGAGTCAGCTTTATTGAATGAATCTATTTGAAGTCTGAAAACTTAAGCAAGACTGGGCAGCCTAGGCACCATGTTGAGGCTTCTCAAGTATGCTGGACATTGGCTCTGAAGCAAAGCTGAAGCGCAGGAAACTCAGTCTCTGAGAAAGGACAGGATCTCTCTGTCAGGGGGCAAAGCTGGGGGAGAGGACCTTGTTTTCAAAAAGGCACACAGTTGAGATATGACAGCCACTAGGGTCCAGGTTTTCAGCCCCTTGATTTCATCTTCTTAAAAATAGACACTGCTCTGAAGATACTGGGCATCTTAGCCTCTAAAGTCACTTTTGTGTCCTTAACTTTCTTTGGGCCTTTTATTTGTGAAAGACTACAGACTATGGCCAAAATTTATAAATAGATCAGAGTTCTACTCAGATGTCACCTCCTCCATGAGGCCTTTTTCACATTCCCCCCAGCTGCTGCCTTCCCATCAAAATGACCCTGTACATATTTTGCATATACCTATATTTGTTCTTGTTTTCTCCATTAACATGTAAGCTCCCTGAGGGCAGAGGGTATCTTACTTTTGTCTTTGAATCCCTAGGTTATATAGCACTTTGTCTAGCCCATAAGTAGCACTTGATTCAGTCTATCATAACAGTTAATTTATATAGCATTTATAATTTATGATTTTCTTAATACCCCATGAGGAAGACAAGAATGAGATTTTATCTCTGTTTTATAGCTGAGGAAATTAGCCTAAGCAGAACTGACTTAATTGCTGGTAAAATTGGAACCTGAATCCTGGTTTCCTACCACTCATTTAAATATAACTTCTACCATAAAATGCTGCTTTCTACCTTTCTTGCCTCCCTGTCCCTTGCCCAAACTCCTCCCAGCACACAGAAGTTTCTGTTCCTTTGAATAATTCTGTACTCTTTGGACTGCAGTTGAATTCAGGGGAAATTTAAGTAGAACTTGTGCATATATCATCAAATATTAGCTAAAATGCCCTTTTTCAAAATTTTCCATTAGTATCCATGAGTATTCTATATTTATTTACTGTATCTACTTTTAAGTAGTTAATTAAGTAGCTTACATTGGCTTTAAACTTTAGGACACTGTCTTTGATTTTGTTTTAACCTCCTTTTCTAAAAAGTCATCTCTCATTTCCATTTCAGCAAAACTGACTGCCATCAAAGAGACTAGATTAAAACGAAGGAGCAGTACTGGCTGATGGGCCTAAAGGTCCAGTCCAACAGATATCATTGTGTTGCTTTATAGACTAATCTGGTCAGATCAGCCATGCTCAGATGTGCTTTGTAGTTGTTTTATTCTCCCTGACTTTTGGTAAATCTAGTTCAGAACTATCTCTGTGCTTGGAACATTTACCATTCTAAGGTCTCTAACAGCTCTAATATGGTTCTGTAACTAGATTTTACAAACATTTATTAAGCATGTTCTATTTGTTAAATCCTTTGGTTGACATTTTCTTTGATTGTCCCCTATGCTGAAGAATGCCTCCTTCTTCTACTCCAACTGCTGACCTCTCTGACTTCCTTTAAGTACTATCTCCTACAGAAAGCCTTCCCTAGTAAGTCAAGAACAAGTTAAACAAATTTTTGAAAATCCACTGGAGCATATGTGCCTTTTCTCTGAATCCCCCGAAAGTGTTGCCATCTAGTTAATGACTCAGGAATCAGACTGGACTTTCCAGATATTAACCTGCTTCTGTCTTCCTAGCCATCCAGAGAACTGTCCTTCATGAACAATTCTTTTCTAGGAACATGGAGTAATGAGAGACATTCTACGGTTTCTTGACTCTTGGCACTTCTAGTGGTCTTCCCTTTATGCCACACTGCCTCTGAACATCTGTCTGCTGGTTGTTTCACCTTCTTTTTGACATCCCTTCCACTGGCCCACAGCAACCTTCAGAGAAGAAATGTAAAGGCAGCTAATATTGCAATAATAGTATCAGGACCTTCTGAGTGTAATGGAAATTTTATTGACCTTGAAGCCAGAAAACCCATGTTTAAATCTTGACTCTAATGCTAGTACTGTAACTAAGATCAAGTCATTCTATCTCTGTATGCCTCAGTTTTGTATTCTGAAAAATGGGTATAGCATTTCTGTATTACCTTCCATGTGGATTAGTTTTGAGCAAAACTCTAGATGAACCTTAAAGTACTATTAAAATGTGAGCTATTATTATTTCTACTGAACCACACTGGTTCAACACAGCTATGGTCTGAGGTGACCTGACTGAAGTGGCCTTGGCCTTTTCCTCATTTGGCTGTCTCCAGAAGGCTGTCCAGTAGTCAGACAGGGGCATAATTGGATAACAGATGACAGATTTCATTTCTCTTCCTTTTCAACATTTGGCAAGAGTTTTTATTCCCCTCTTGTTTGGACTATAAATCAGATAAGCCAACAACAACTAGAGAAGAGCCTTTGGAATTTGCATTTTGAAAGGTATGCTTTCCTCCCCAGAGGATATACCACCATTGATTCAGTAAATAGAAACCCCAAGTCCTGAATGATGGAGATATTATTTCTAACCCTCCTCTCTCCTGGTCACACTCCAACTAGAGTAGCATGTTCAGACCGAGTTATGACATTATAAGAAAGGCAACGTGGAATGTGTCCACAGTAGTCTGATTTAAGATAATGAGAGGACTGGAAACCACACCATACAGGGACCAGCTAAAGGAAGGAAGGATGTTTAGTTAGGAAGAAAAGAGGTGTATGTCAGGGTCAGGGGAACGCCATAACTATCAGATGGAAGTAGAATTCAGTGGGATTAGAATTATTCTATTTCCCCTTAGAAGATGGAACTAGGCTGCCTTAGCCTTTGAGGACCCAGATTAAATCTATTCTATAGTCAGATATAGGAGGAGGCCTCAACTAGAAGAATTTTCTGCTTGTCAGAGTAATTGTCTTTTTTTATTAAAACATTCATCGTCATTAAAGTTTCTAGTGAATCAGCACTGCAGACAATATGAACCAGACCTCCGCAGTAGGCACTATATAGGATTTAGGTTAAGAACAAGGAAGTGTTCCTGGAAATGAAAATAAAATGAGAGGAAATGATGAGGAAGGATTTTAAGTAATTCCTCCTCCTCATTTACCCAGAGCTTTTGTTCATTCATTCAAGAAGGCATTTGAATTTCTCAAATTCTATTTCCTGTGTAACATTGGTTTACATTGTAGTTCTTACCTTATAAAGTTATTCTGAATGCATCAGGTCCTAGTCTAGGTAGCCAAGAATTGAGGCTGCCTTTCTGATTGTTCTTTGTGAGGGTTAGTCAGTTTGTTTATGATGCTAAGATTAAATATCTATAAAATTTTTTCTGACTTTCCCTTTCCCAGTACTCAAATTGAGAATAAGCTTTAGCCATTTTGAAATTTGTATCCCCATTCTATATTTCTCTGATATATTCATATTTTATTAGTTATGTGCATATATATATACATATTCATGTTATACATATATAATATACCTATACACATGCCCACATATTTTTACATATTCATATAGATATATGTATATATATATATATGTGTGTATTTATATTTATAAAAATCTTCCCCACTAGAATATGAGCTCTATGAAGTTAGAATCAGTCTTTGTCTTATTCATATAGAAGACAATTTGCTTAGCTAACCTCTCAATAGAGGGCATAGAGATAAATTATAAGGAGACAGATTTCAGCTTTACATAAGAAAAAGTCTTCCAACAATTGGAAGGTTTAAACAATGAAATGAACTGATTCATTTTTGATGACTTTTCCTCTGTCTGGAAATGCTTATTTTTCCTTTTATTTTTTTCGATTACATGTAGAAATAATATTTAACAATTATTTTCTCACAATTAGGATTTGGATTTTTTCCCCTCCCTCCTTCCCCACTCCTCTCTCTGAGGCAGTGAATAGTCTAATATAGGTTATACCAGTGCTTTCGTGAAATATATATTTCCATATTAATCATACTATAACATAGGTCATATATCACACATACAGTAAAAAACTCATGATAAAAATAAAGTAGAAGACATCATGCTTTAAACTATAATCAGACTCCAACAATTTCTTTTTTGGCTGTGGATAGCATTTTTCATCATAGGTCCCTTGTGGAATCTTAGGGTTCCCCTTAGGAGTTTGCTTTGCTGCTAATAGTTGAGTTCTGTACAGTTGATCATTATATAATATTTCTGTTACTGTGTACAGTGTTCTGCTCACTATTCTTCTGCTCAATTCATTTTGCATCAGTTCTTGTGCCTTTCCAGGTTTTTCTGAACTCATCCTGTTTGTCATTTCTTATTGTGGAAAAGTATTCCATTACAATCATATACCATAACTTGTTGAACCATTCCACAAGTAAAGGATAAACCTTTCCAAATCTTTGTCACTATAAAGAGAGGTGCTAAAAATATTATAGTACATATAGGTAATTTCCCCTTATTGCTGATCTCTTTGAGATACAGACTCAGTAGTGACACTATTGGATCAAAGGGCATATATAGTTTTATGGCCCTTTGACTATGGTTCCATATTGCACTCCAGAATGATTGTATCAATTTACAATTCTGGCAATAGTATATTATTAGTGTGTCAGTTTTTCCCAATCCCCTCTAACATTTATCATTTTCCTTTTTGGTCATGTTATCCAAACTGAGATGTGTGAGGTGGTGTTACAGAGTTGTTTTAATTAGAATTTCTCAATATAATGATTTGGAGAATTTTTCATATGACTATGGAGAATTTTAATTTCTTCCTCTGATAACAGCCTATTCATATTCTTTGACCACTTTTCAATCGAGGGAATGCTTTATATTCTTTTATAAATTTGGCACAGTTCTCTTTGTGTTTGAGAAATGAGGCTTTTGTTTAGAGGCACTTGCTATAAATTTTTTTTTCCCAAATTTGTTGTTTCTTTTCTAATTTTGGTTTTCTTTGTACAAAACCTCTTCAATTTAATGTAACCAAAAATATCCATTTAAGTTTTTAATGTTTTCCTTATAAAATTTGATCATAAATTCTTCCCTTATCTATATGTCTGACAGGTAAACATTTCCATGTTGACAAGATTTGTTGAAGGTGCCACTTTTTATTTCTAGATCAAGTATCCACTTTGACTTTATCCTGGTGTCTATTGTGAGATGTTGGTATATGCTTAGTTTCTGCCATACTTTTTTCCAGTTTTCTCAGCAAATTTTTGTTAAATAATGAGTTCTTCCCCCAAAGCTGGAATCTTTGGGTTTATCAAATGCCAAGTTGCTATGAACATTAACTACTGTGTGTTGATTACCTAACCTATTCCATTGACTCTTTTTCTTAACCAGTACCAGATTATTTTGATGATTACCATTTTATAGTATAGTTTGAGATCTGTTACAGCTAGGCCTCTTTCCTTCATATTTTTTCCATTAATTCCTTTGATATTCTTGATCTTTTTTTATTCTGTATAAATTTTATTTATTTCTAGCACTATGAAATAATTATTAGGTATGATTAAAGAATTTTAAGTGAATACTAGACTACCTACTATTTGTTGCAAATGTTAGAGAGAGAGAGTATTTGTACTTCATTTAAAGGATGATCTCTGAACTCTCTTCTAATGCTGAATTGATTTTATGATTCTGAATGTTTAATAGGATAAAAGATCATGTATTATAGAACTTATTGGGCCAGGAATTGGACAAAATGAACTTTGGTAGAAGAGGTGAGTGGAGGGAGGTAGAAGGGAAAGAAAATAAATATTTAATTGTAAACAAATTTTAAAAAACAAAAAAATTTAACTTTTCAGAGCAAACTCTGATTCTGTAATTAAATTTACTTTTGTATCTTCCATAATAGTGATACAGTGCCTTGCAACTACAATGCTTTTCAAAGGAAATTTTTATTGATATAATTTTGTTTTGCGTTATTTGCATTCCCAAATATATCATTCTTTCCCTCCAAACCACTAAGCTATATCTTATAACAGAGAATTTTAAAAAATAGAAGAAAAAGCAGTTCAGGCAAATTAATCTACACATAAACCATGTTTGACAGTATTTGTAATGTATCACACTCATAGAATCCGTCCTCTGCACAGAAGTATGGTACATTTTCTCATCTCTGGGGTCAAGCTTCATCATTATAATTATATAATACTCAGTTTTATTCATTATTATTTCTATTTATACCATTATAGTCATTGGGTATATTATTCTTCAGGTTCTAGTTTAATATGCATCAGTTCATATGAGTCTTCTTTTCTTATGATTCTCTGAATTATTCCTATTTATCTTTTCTTCTGGCACAATAATTTCCATTAAATTCATGTACCACAGTTTGTTTAACCATTCTTCAATGGATGAGCATCCTTTGCTTCTAGTTCTTTGCTCCCACTCAGTACTGCTATGAATATTGAATATTTTGGTTATTTGAGACCTTTCTGTCTTTTTCTTCCTGGGAGTTTATGCCTTCCAGTGGGTTTCCTTATCAAAGACTAGAAGGCCCTCAACAAATGTTTATTGTAGTTCTGTTATAGAAGATCCTTTGAAATTCCTGAATGATTTCACCTAAGAACAAAGCATCTTTTTGCTTAACATTTATTTTTAGATGTCAAAAATCTCCAGAAGGTTGATTCAGAATTCATGAATCTGATTAGCTTAGCTCATTGGAACAAAAGATTTAGAGCTGGAAAGAACCCCAGAGAGCATCTAATCCAGCCCCCTCATTTTACAGAAGAGGATATCGCTGTCTAGAGAGGTTAAATGACTTTCAGAACTGGAATTCAAACCCAGGTCCACTGATTCTACTAACTCATTAGTTTGGTATCAGCTGTAACAATGTGTCATTTTCCTGTTCAAACAAGGCTAAACTTATCTACTGGAAAACATATTCTATTTGAGACCTAATGATAGGCATTAGCTCCATGAATTAGTGATAAGATTCAATTTTACCTTGTCTTTGCTGTGCCCATGTGCGGGTGCATGCACAAGTGTGTGTTTTGTTCTGCTCTGAAGATTGGATTATTACCATTTTATATAGATATAGCCCCAAACACCTGGTGCACCAGCTTAGCAAGACAGGACTTTAATGTTCCCCAACCAGGCAATGGAAAAAAAATGACCCATTATTGGAAAAGATGATACACACAAAATAATTTCCTTAACATAGGCAGTGGTGGGGGTGGGGAGAGTCAGCCTTGCTTAATCAGATTTCTGTTTTCAAATGTTCCAATTCAGGCCTATTAATAAAATGAATATGTTAATCACAGAGTAAGATCGCCATTCAATAAGGTTATACTCTTGTTTTCTCCTAATAACATGATTGTATCTTCTCTGCCTCCCCTGCCCTCACCCTTCTCCTCTGGCAGAAGTTTTGTATGGTCAAGGTTTATTATAATACACAGTTTTGCACTTTCAGATCAGCTTAATCATAAATGAGGTTTGATTTTAAAGTAACTTGCTTTTAGTTTTCCAAGAAACACAATAGAGTTTATAATCTCTGAAGAGGAAGGGACCAGAGAGGGCATTTAGTGTGTCTTCTTCCAACAATAGGCAAGTAGCCAGAGCACCCTTGCTGAGGGGGCATATACTGCTGGATTACATAGTCCATTTTATTATTGGGTCATCCTGACTATCCTAGGACAGATTCCTTGTAGTGTGAGATTTAAAATGGTTGAGGTCTTAAACTGTAGTGATTAAAATAGTGGAAGATATAAGTTGTGATAGATATAAGAGAGGGTGAGTAAATTTGACCCCAGAAATATGTTTCACTACAGTGTCTTGGGTTTTAAAATCAAATATAAGGTGGTCGCCAGGGAAATATTCCCAATTATTCAAATACCCAAGTCAGTTGGGTTTTATAGAGATTTTAATTAACAATACAATGAGTAATCAAAGAAAGAGAGAGAGAGTAAGAAAGGAATAAGTATGAAGGGCCTCAAGCCAATATGGCCTAGACCTGAGTCTTAAAAGAGAAATCAGTCAGTTTTTTAACACTCATCACAAGGTCTGACTAAACAAGGATTCTAGTGACACCAGGCCAGCGTCCTTCCTCAAAGAGTCTTCCAGCCAGAGATTGTTTCAAAGGGCCTCTCTCAAGAGCCTCCAGAGCTCCTACCCCAGAGGGACAGAGCCCCTCAGAGGAGCTCCTCAAGGAGCTCTCCTTCAGAATGAGAGTCAGAAATCGAGATCCTTCTGAATGAGATCCAAGCTCTTATTTTTAAGGGCAAAATTTCCTCTGTCACCTCCCCTAAGTCCTTACATCTACCAATCACTGTAGATGTTTCTAAAGGACCACCCATTTTGAATTCACAGCTGAGTAGTTTTAATCGCTTTAGTAAGTCAGAAAAAAATGCTGCTGTGTCGACAAATTTCATTAAGAAAAAACCTCTGAATAAGTTATCACCCTTTTAGGTTTAAGTAGTTTACAAGTTGCCCCACCTTTATAGGTACTTAGTATCCTATTGTATCAATTCTAAAACAGTCATGACTCAAAGAACTTCCTGTCCCTTCCATAAGCATGGATCAAAGTACTTTCATTGTTTAGCAAGCAGTTTTCTGTCTAAAGCAGTCTTAAGTAGGGTGGAGCAGGGACACTCCCATAGCTAGGAGCCCCCACACTCAAGTAGAGTTCTCACCATCTGCTAGGGAATTTTTTAAAGTAGAAGATTCCCCAATGGGGGAAACCCCTAACATTCATAAGTCTGAGAAATTTTGAGGTTTACAGTAGCAAGCCAAAATCTGTCTACAAATACAATCCAGTGGGCCTAGGTTTCACCACAAGGGCCAGAGTAAATTCCATAGAGCCAAATGAATTTGTTTGCCTTCAAAGTAGTTCTCATGGGAGTCTATGCAGTGATTCCAGTGAAACTTCATTTATTTAAAACATGTTCAAAACTTATTTGGGGGAGGGAGGGAAAGAGAAGAAGGCCATCACAGGTAATTTACAATAATAACTAACATTTCTATAGCATTGTAAATACTTAACAAAAAAAAAGTTTTATTATAGTCATACCTCATTTTAGACTAAAATAGTATTATTTCACCAGTCAGCTACCTTATTTGTAAGAGAAACATTGTATTATACTGGATAGGTCAATCAATCAGCAAGCATTTATTAAATAACTGATACTTAGCAAGAACTGACTGAATATTAGGAAACCTGGGTTCTAACCATAGTTTAGTTTTTTGCTTCTCTTTCCTAGGTCTCCACTTTCTCAACTCTAAACTATAAGGTGTTGAAACCTCATGATTTCCTAGGTCTCTTCCAGTTTTGGGATTCTTCTATACTCGCTGTTCTAACATTTTATGCTTAAAACTGTGGCATTCTATATCCTATATGCTAGAATTTTATGTTCTTAAGTATATTCTACCTCCAATACTCGCCATTCCAATTTCTAGTCCTAATATTCCATGAATAAAAATTCTTTGTTAAAAGAGATGACATGCTTGTCTATTTGAAAATGACCAAAAAAATTAAAAATTGGCAGGGATAATTAATACATGGTAATCAGGACTTTAAAAGACTATATAAAGAAAATCAGCAAAGAATCAGAGTTATCTAGTAATTGATTGGACTGCCTTATGAGGTAGTGACTTTCCCACCATTTATTTCATGTATATAAATCACTGGTTTTTGGGAGGTTATTAAGGTTATATCTTGGACCAGATTGCCAATAAGAGCCCTTCTAATTCATCTCTTCAGTAAGAAAGTCTTAATGGGCTAGAATAATTGAAGTAAATTTAAGTAAGATAAATGAAAAATCTTAAATGGATCCAAAAAATCAACTTTACAAGTACAAGATGTTAAAGGTGTAACTAAAGGTAGCAGTTCATCTGAAAAATATTAGTTTAGCAGACTACAAGCTCCATGAAAGATATTAGTCAGATAAAAGAGTCAACAAATGACTTGCCCAGGAAGTATCTGAGGTCACAACTGAACACAGGATCTCCTGTCTTTAGGTCTGGTCTCTATCTACTCACCTAGCTGACCTATGATTTCTTTTGAGAACCCTTTGATATTTGAGATTGTTATTATTGATGCTGCTGCCCCTTTCATCTCTAACATATTTCCCATATATATTATTTTTTTAATTTGACTTCAAATGACTTCTTATTTCCTTTCAAAAATTAAGCCCACCCTCATGAGAAAGTTAGCAGTCATCATTAATGGCTTCAGGAGACTGTGTGTCAATCCCTGATTTTAAAAAAGTAGCAATGTATTTTGAGCAGTGGCAGCACCATTGGGTTAGACATATTGCTTGAAAGAAATGCTTGTTTGTTGAAAAGTCAACTGAGCAATCAACCAAAATTTGTTAATCACTTATATGCCAGGTATACTCCAATTTGCCTTAGTCAAATAACCGAGACTTACGTAGAAGTCAGCTAATCTGAAATCTTTAAATACAACATTGTAAGGAGGTTCAATATGTGATTTTGTCAACAAATTCTGTATAACTACAGGTTTTAACATTCGTCTTACTGTATTTGTTGTATTGATGTTTTCTAATTATATATTTTTTATTAATTGTGACTTATTGATCAGCTTAAAGTTTCCTAGGTTCATATATACTAAAAGGTAACAATAACGTTGTGTTTTAAAGTATACAAGGTGCTTTCTCTCCATTGTGAGGTCCACAGCCAAGTAGAATTATATCTACTTTACAGATAAGGAAACCAAAGATTAAGACAGGTTACTCACCAGCCATGAGTGATTACATAATTATTCACTATGAAAACACACAAGTCTTATGTGTCCATCAAAGCTGTATTAGACCAACTATAAATTATTCTTTTTAATTGGTTAGAATTGGGAATGGGGATGTTGTGATCCTCCAAATCTGTGTCTGCTTTGGTGTCATGGTGTAATATCTCTAAAGAAGATTTCACAGGTTTCCCTTTTTGTATAAGAAAAATTTCATCTTTGTTGTGTGTTAGGGATGCTCCCTCTGTTTCAGGAGTTCCAAGATGGTGATTAATGGAAAGCAAATTATTATATGTTTTCTTCATTTCCAGATCTCCAGTTTGGGATCTTTGAGCTCAGTAAATGACTAAGGAGGATGAAATTATAGGATTGGAATGTTTCTCAATCTATTCAAGGTTAGGTAACAAGGGAATTATGGAGGCTCTTATCTGTGATTCTAGGAGTAAAATGGAACATTTGTGCCTCCATGAACATATGTTCATCAATTATAATAGGGAGAAATGAGGATGTGGCAGGAGAGACTTTATTTGCTTTAGGAGGGAAAGCAAAACAAAAGGCCCCTGAATAAAAGAATATAATTATAGACAAATATAGTAGCAGATTAATATTGGCTTGAGTCTTTCCAGGGAAATCTGCCTCTAAATTGTCTGACCATTATCAGGAGGATTGCCTTGGGTTGTTCTCTCAAGTAAGGATCAAAAAGCCTTCTGATATAGAGGTACAGCGGTACCTTGACAATCAAGCACCTTAATTTACAAGAAACTTGAGATATGAGCAGTCACGATCAGGGTTTTTTGCTTTAAGTCATGAGCGTATATTTGAATCACGAGCTTCTGCCAGTCTCCACTAGATAGCCTGCTGAACAATCGGTTTCACAAGTTAGATGAGGCTGCCTCGTTTAGTTCAGTGTTTATCTGACATTGACAGCATCTATATTCAATTGCTTTTGCTTCTTTATTTTTGTTATGTAATAGTTAAAATTAAATCACGAGGCTGCTAGTAGCTTTAGTAGCTTTATTACATCAAAGTAGTGATAGTAAAGACAGGGAAATGTAGGAAAGCAGTAGAGAGTTGATTAGTTACTACCCTATTTGTGTTTGATGGATTGAAGCTCACCACCTTGAGATTCCAAGTTCCTGTCAGAAGAGAGTGAGCCTTATAAGCATTTTTCTTCACCCACTAGCTTTCCCACATCACATCTCAGGAACCAATTATAGTTCCTTAATTTACCTGGCACCACCCAGGGGGAGCAGTGCCTGTGGGATCAGTTTCCCATCTTGTTGGTTTCAACTTCCTTTCTCCGAGGGTTTGTCTATACCTACACATCTCAATGGTAAACAACCTCCAGGTCACTGATTGATGATGTCAAACAAAACAACATTTTATTAACAGGATTGGGGGGAAGGCAAATTTCTTAACTTTTAATCATGGGTCCTGACAACAAGGAATTGAAGGAGTTACAGCAGCAGCAGCATATGGAGATTTTGCAGGAAATTAGTGGGGAGGAGCCCAAGGTAGATGAGGTAATAAGTACAAGTGAGATTAAGGAAATGTTGAAAAAAATTAAACAGTTTATTGAAAAGACACACAGAAGAAGTTGCAACAGCTCATGTGTTGGAGCTGTGTAATGGCACAGCCTCTTAAGTGAAATCAAGGAATATGTGGCCAAACAACCAAAATTCAATGAAGAAAATGAGTATAATTAAATAAATTTTAAAATAGTACTTAAGTTTAGCAATAAAGTTACATATCATAAGCAATATTTAAGGTCAATTTTGCATTTAAATGTAGCATTATGTATGTAGAGAATAAGTTATGTTAAGCGATAGCACATGAAATGAAAACCTCCACCAGCATCTTTGCTTTCATAAGCAAGTTTATTTTTTTACATTCTTTCTTCTTATCTATAAGTATATTTATTTGTTATTTACAAAGCACATTTTTGTATTTAAAAGCATATACATAAAAGAAAAAAATTGTGTAGTTTTGGGGGGCTGGAACAGATTAATTGCATTTTTATTCATTTAATGGGGAAATCTGATTTGACACTCAAGCAAATTGAGTTATGAGCTTGGATATGGAATGAATTAAACTCGTGTGTCAAGGTACCAGTATACTTATAACCTTTTCCTTTTGAAATCCTGAATATAAATGCTAAATCAAATTGTATTTAGGTGGAGAGAAGGGGACAGTATAAACTTGTAGTATACAAAGACCCAAACAAGGAGGAAAAAAAATTGATAATCTATATAGATATGTATAAATGTGTATATACATGTACAGATTCTCTAGGAAGCAATTTTACTTTGTTTACATTTCCCAGAGGAAAGATGACACATTTACTAACTTTTGTGTTTAAACCCCTACCTTATTTCATAGAATTGATAATAAATATTGATTCCAAGGCAGGATAGCAGGAAGGGTTAGGCAATTGAGGGTAAGTGGCTTGCCCAGTGTCATACAGCTAGGAAGTGTCTGAGATCAAATTTGAACCCAAGACCTCTCATCTCTGGACTTGGCTCTCTATCCACTGAGCAACCTGGTTGCCCCACATTTACTAACTTCTAAGAAATAAACACTTACAGATAACTTAAAGAGGAAATGTCTTGGAAACCACAAGCTGAAGACTATGAAATTAAATCAAGGCAACCTTTCTTTAACAGGCCCAATAACACTTAGTCCAAAATCATATAGTTAAGTAGATGCCAAGATTTGAACTCAGATCTAACTTCAGATCCAGTATTCATCTCACCATATCACTATGACAATTATATCTTAATCTCTTGATTCACAGGACCTAGTTTCCAATCTATCCTTTGATACTTACTGTTTAGTAAATGCTGATTGACTTACTGACAGACTTACTCCATGTAAGTCAATAAATCATTTTGGGTAAGTCATTTAACCTCTGTATGCTTCAGTTTCCTCATTTGTAAATGGGTAATTTCCACCATATCTCCTCTAAGATCAATTTGAATTCTAGAACTATGATCTGCAGTCAGTGATGTTAAGACTACATTTTGTTAAAGGAAAAAAAAAAACAGAGGAAATTTTAGACAGATTAATCCTAAACTCCACCTGGAAAGTCTGGAAGGGATTTAAAGATTAACTAGTCTAACCCTACTTTACAAATGAATCTGAGGCCAATAGAAGTAATATTATATATCCAGTGTCAGAGCAGGACAGGAATTTGAATCCAAATCCAGTAGTAATTCCATCACATCATATTTTCATTTCCCTGAATCTCCATTCTGGCAAAATATGCCCTATTCGTGGCATAGCATACTTTCTATTGTTACAAACTGATGAACTTCGACAATTGTCCCTCAAAATAAGAATACTGTTGATTTGATTTTGATTTTTGTTCTAGTGTTCTGGGTGGCAGACTTGTACCTGGAAAGTCATTTTAGAAGGCGTGGGAGTAGTTGAATGAATTGTTCTATTTATTTGATGTTTGAATTAATTTATTTGAACACCTTCTAAAATTACCTTCATATACTATTTGAAGGATAAATCAGAGTAGCCACAGAGGCAGAAAGTTGCTTGTTAAATGAGTCATCTTTAGATGAGAATCTTCCAAAGTCTCTCCCTGCTCCTCCTTTTTCTCCCCTTTCTAGTAATTCTGTTCAGAGATCATCTTCCTAACACCTTCCCCAAATCCTGGTCCATCTTTTTTATTTATTATTAGAAAAGTATTGTGATAGAGTTGGAAAAGTGCTGCCCTTCAAGTCAGATATCCCAAGCTCATGCCTTTTGGTATTACCCCAGGAAAATCACTTCACTTTCATGATCCTCAACTTCCTTGTATTCCAGAAAGAGAGACAGAGACAAAGATGAGGGTGGGGTGAGCAAGGAAGGAAGGAGAAGAAAGAAAAAAAAAGAGACAGAGATGTGAGAAAGAAGGAGAGAGAGAGAGAGAGAGAGAGAGAGAGAGAGAGAGAGAGAGAGAGAGAGAGAGAGAGAGAGAGAGAGAGAGAGAGAGAGAGAGAAATTAGTCATTCTAGTGTCCCTACCTCACAGAAATGTGAGGAAAGCAATTGGTAAATCTTAAAACCGCTATCTAAGCATCACTTATCATTATCTTGGTAGAAAAGCAGGACCATGAAGGAACCAAGAGTCTTCAGGTTGGAGAAAGGAAACATGATAGTTCTCTTCAAGTTATGTGAAGGGCTGCCCTGTAAGAAAGGAATAATACTGATTCCACAGCCCCTACAGGGCTGAACTAATAGCAACGGGTAAGGTACTAAGAGGCAGATTATATGAAACTCAATGTATGGAAAAACTTTCAAATAATTAAACCTCCCCTTGGTATTTAGTGTGTTCTCTGCCAGTAAAGGTCTATAAATACATGCTGGAGATTTCATAGAGGGCATTAATACCTTACTTAAGAGCTGGCCCAGACTGCCTTTGAAATCCCTTCCAACTAAAAGGACACTTAAAGAGCATCTATCCTAGCCCCTCATTTTGCATAAAGAAAAAACTGAAAACCAGAGAGCTTACTTCAAAATGGGAGATTTCAGGAAAGCAGTGAACAAGTTTTTCCTCAAAAAGTGCTCTGTAAATCAAAGATTATCTTCAGAGGCTACACAAAAGATATGCAGATAGAATTGTGTTCCTTCCAACTTTCCTATCCATAAATATGCCTTCTGGTCTAATCCCATGGAAAGATGCAAATTTTTCAGAGCCCCCATTTTATTGCATTAAGTGATTGCTACTCAAGTGTGACTATGGTGAGCTGTGAAATTCCTATTTTTCTGTGCTCTGCTATGAACATGCATCAGAACACTTCTTAATTGGGTATGTTTGCCATCTGGCATTAGGTGTTTGTCTAGCTGCAGGATGGACTTGATCTCCTCATCACTTCTTTGCCTTTCCCTTTCTTTGCTGCTCTCCTGTTGGATCAGCCCCTTTCCCTGCCCCATGTGATAGTTAATCGTTGTGACAGGCTGGGCTATATTTAGAAAGCTGTCCGTACTCCTTTCCCCTGTGGAAAGAGAAGGCAAGTTGTCTTTAAAAATTAATCCATCTCTAGGTAGAGTGAAGCGTCAGCATAGTGAGGGTCATGGATAGCAGGGGGACAGAAGCCAAGCCAGGAGGGACCAATCTAGCAAGCAGGCCAACCCAGCTTCTTCTGACAGAACACTGAAAATGTAGGCAATAAGTCACAGGACATGGACAAGCACATAGCTCAATTAGTATGGAAATCAGGGAGCATGCATGCTCCGTGACTATAGAAAGGGAAGCTAGGGAAGTTCCAAATATCATTTCATCAGTAATTACTTTGGTAAGTGGTATTTACTTGTTTCTTGAATCATTACCTCATGATTACTAATATTAGTAATAAAATACATCAAAAGATATGTCATTTTGTCAGGGGCAGGGAGTCGATCTGCATAGATCAGAAACCTGCCATACCTGAAAGAATGATTTGTCAAGTTGTCAGGACCAAAACAGATTCTTCCTCTGGTGGCCAACTTTCTAGAGATTAGAACCTGCCTGAATAGACAGCCTTATAGAACTTCACAGCCCCTCTTCAACACAGTAAGTTATCAAAGTAATCCTAACATTTATGTGATATTTTATTATTATTACCAAGTGGTTTACACACATTACATTGCTGAACCCTTACAACCACTTAGTAGGGATGTCAGGACAAATGCTATCTTCATCTTTTGGACATTGAAAGTAAGGTTCAAAAGATTAAGTGACTTGTCCAAAGTCATCTAGCTAATAGACTTATAAATTATACAGTACCAATATTATTTTATACACTAGGAAGATAAAGGTTAGAGAGATATTGAGTAACTTCTCAAGGACACACAGAGCAAATGGCAGAGAAAGGATTTGAACTTAGGTCTTCTGACTTCACTGCTCTTCCTACCACAATGCGGTGCCTCTATGCCATCTTATTTATGTTTTTGGTTAATTCAGTATACTAAACCAATAAATCCAGCCAGCAGTTATTAAATGCCTACTATATTACATGGAAATTTTTTTAAATGGTTAAGATTTCTTCCCTACTCTCAAAGGGCATATAATCTATTACGGAAGATAACATACATGCCTTTGTACAAATTTATCATATAAAATAGAAGATAATAAATGCATAAGAACTATGTAAAATATAAAGTCTAAATAAACCAGACTGATGTCAGAGTTTGTGGCTAGGAAAAAAATATCAAGCAAGCTGTGCTTTCAGGGATGTATCTCATCATGTGCCACTTCTGTATTGGTGTAGCATGGCCAACTCCAAGGCAGTTTACTGACATGGACATTGAAGGCTTGCTAAAGAGAATGAACACAAAACAATGTACCCGATACCTCTTCTAGAAGGGCAGCAACAGTAGCTCTCAAACAAGGTGGCACAGAGGGAAACACCAGCTGTACTCAATAGTTGTTTTTTTTTTTATTACTCCTGGGCTATATTTGAAGAACCCAATGACAGGACTAGTTTAGAAACACCAGTCTCTCCTTTAGGTTGTTACTTCTTCTCTCAGTTAGAGGCCAGGTAATTTCCCCTTTTGCCCACTGGACAAGAGCAAAAGTGATTTCCTTATTGGAGTAGGCTGCTGAAAATAGCAGGTTACCTTAGAAAGGTAACCTCAAGCCATACCAGAGAGTTCTTTAAAAACTAAACAGGGATGCTTGCATTTAAAGAAAGGAGGTGCTCTGGAGTTTCTTGGGCATCAGGGTAATGGTGTAAAAAATAAAAATGATAATGGCAAACTATATAAATATAGATAGAAAAACTGTTCAATATAGGTTCAAAATTGTTTAGATACTTTTGATAGATGTAATCAAAAGTATCCTCAGTGATGAAGTGAAGCTCAAAATTGAACTTCCCTTCAGGGCCAGGTGCAAGAACACTAAAGAGACTTTTATTATAAAAATAAAATAAAATACATAAGGATAAAACAGGATTTTTAATTCTAAGGGATTTTAAATCCACCCAAATAAACTCCCTGGTTTCGCAAGGAACCACTTCTCCTATGTTTCACAGGCTATACTAATCCTCCCTGATCTGACTAACCTAAATTCATACTATCTAAATAATACCACTATTATCCTTATAAATCTTAACTTCACCTTCAAATTATAAGAGAGCCAAGGCTAGCTAATTGAGTCTCAACAACAATCAAGTTAGGACTCTGAGCCTTAACAGACTCAGAGTCAAAACCAAAGACCAGATCTTTCTTTGGTCTTCTCAGATATAAACCAATCTATAAAAAACCACAATAGATAGTCAATAGGGTTTCCCAAATTGGGAAAGGAAAACACTGAGCTCCTTCAGATCTTTCCCTCAGACAGAGAGGCAAAAATGTTACCTCCTCCAACCCTAAGAGAGAGTCTCAGAGAGTGTCTCTACCTAACTGCCAGAGAGAGTAATTGACACAGAAAAATGGTTATAATTGTCAACAAATGAAATCAACACACTCTCTCAGCTCTGCTTCAAACTCCAGTTCTTTTCTCAAGCAGCCACTTTACTTCTTATCTCGAAACGAATAAAACAATACTTATTTTCTAATATCCTTACATATACATAATATCATCATAAGTCACTAAGCATTATTAAGCACTAAAAGCCAGGAATTCTCGTAAGCTCTGGAGATACAAAGAAAGGCAAAATATGGCCCTACCCTCAATGAGTTCATATTCTAATGGGGGAAGGAACGTGCACACACCTATATGTATACAATATATATGCAGAGTAGATGGAAGGTCATCTCAGAGGAAAGGCAATAGCCACAGATTGGGAATAGGGGGAGAGACCTGGAAAGGTCCACTGTGGAAGGTGGGATTTGAACTGAATTTTGGTGGCTACCAGGGTGGTCAGTAAGTAAAGATAAAGAGAGAGGGCATTCTGGACATGAGGGACAGCCAGTGAAAAGGTGTGGAGGTGGGAAGTGACATACCAAGAGATAGGAAGAAAGCTGGGGTCACAAGATTATAGAGTATATGTAAAAGGAAAGAAAATGTAAAAAGACTGGAAAGAAAGATTTTGAAGGGATTTAAATGGCAAACAGGATAGTTTACATTTGATTCTGGAAGTAATAGGTACCCCCTGTTTGTGAGTAGGGAGATGCTATGGTTAGGCCTAGGTATTAGAAAATCATTGTAGCAGCTGAATAGAAGATGGACTAGTGTGGAAACAGAAATGAGAGGCAGCTAGATAGCACAGTGGATAGAGCACCAGTCAGGAAGACCTAGATTCAAATCTGGCCTTAGATACTTCCTAGCTATGTGACCCTGGTCGAGTCATTTAACCTGAATTGTCTAGCCCTTCTTACTCTTCTGTCTGAAGATCAGAGTCAGAGAGATTAACCAGAAAGCTATTGTAATAATCTGGGCAAACTCTGTTTCATATATTTTGAGTTTGAGATGCCTTTAAAACATCTAGTTGTAAATGCTCAATAGGCAGTAATATGGTACTGGAGTTCAGAAGGGAGCTAGAGACTAGATATATAGATCTTGGGACCATCTAAACAAAACTGACAATTAAATTCAAGCTTACGTCATGATACTTCAGTGAGAGATAAAAATGAATTCAATACATTGTGAAAGAAGATGTGATGAAAAAATCACTGGCCCAATGCTCAGAATAATTGTGTTCTACCTTTGGCTCAGCCACCTTACTGTAATATCTCTAGCAAATGGCTTAATCTTGCTGGGCCTCAGTTATCTCATCTGTAAAAATGGTGTTAATTGACAATATCGCTGAAGTTCCTTTCAGCTCTAACATTCTTTATTCTTATATTCTATGTTAAAAGCATCCTTCCAGCCCTGATATAATTTATTACAACAACCAATGTTCTAAGGTCCTTTTAGGCACTAACATTCTATATTCTGTGATTCTTTGACTGTGCTAGGATATTTGAGATTAACAAACAGAGCACACTCAAGTTGAACTTTTGTCTGCCCCTGGAGAATCTTAAAATAACTGATAATCTACCCTCCGATCTCAGTTATTGGTGTGAAAGCAAGGTCTATTATCAAAATCAGAGCTCTTCTGAAGGCACTGGGCTATTTTAGTAAGCATCAAAGGCAAGACAACATCTCCAATAACCAGAGCTTGGGACAAAGCCAACCTGCAGGGAGTTTGAAAGAAATGTCAGTCATAAATTAACGTCATCAGGGTCAAGGCCCAAGAGGAAAGAGCTGACTCTGAGTTGGGGGGGCAAGGAGGGGGCAGTCAGTTCTCTGTTGTTCAGGAATGTGAAGAAATGCTTTGACTCCCAAAGTATGTAGAAGGGAAGTTCTCAGGATAGCTCTGGTATCAGGGAGGGACCGAGTGTACAAAGAACTGGCTTCTGATCTGACAGTGATGGGCCTTGAAATCATTCCACACGAGAATGGCTGAGAGTCTGTGAATATTTTAGTCTGAAGAAGGGAAAGCTTTGGAGATGCAGGAGAAAGGAAGCAAAAGTTGCCTTTAAGCATCTGAAAGGCACTCATGAGGCAAAGGGAGCAGGCTCATCCCTTAAATGGATGAATGAGGGTAATAGTGGGAAGTCGTGTGGAAAGGCAGATTTAAGCTCAAAACAATGAAAATCTTCCTAATAGATATGTCTATAAGTAGAATTGATTTCTGGGAGGCAGGAAGTACTCTCTGTCATTAGAGGGATTCAGGTGGAGTCTGAATTGCCACCTGTCAGAGATGTTGTAGTTAGGGGTCAGTTTGGTTAAAAGTTTGTCTTCTGAGGCTTCTTTCTATCTAAACTTCTGATTTTTTTTATTCAATGATTCTATGAAGGGAAATGGAAAATTTGTAAATAAAATGTTTTTCCTAAGACTGCTGACTCCTCCCAACGTCATCTCCCTCTCCTATTCCTTTCCCCTACTCTCCCAAAGTGTGCCCATTTCCACAACATTCAGAGCTTCAGGTGATCGTGTTTTTTTCTCTTGGTGGGGAGGGGGAAGGAGGAACAGAAGTAGAATAATAGAAAATGTGTGCAGATGAGGAGTCAGCTTTGTGCATACAGATGAGGTTAAAGGTTAGGCCAGTGTACATGGGGGAAATGGATCTTAATAGGTATAAAGGGGTACTTATGAGAAGAAATATGGAGGTTGAGAGAAAGACACAGAGAAAAATGAAGGCATAAAACAATGAGTAATAAATATGTGTCTATATAGGGGTTGTATATATGAGGATTATATATGTGTACATAAGTATATATGTACATATTATATAATTATATATGTCTGTTGTTGTAGTGAAAAATTCACCTTTTAAGATTGTTATAATATTGAACAATGGCTGCCAAGGAATTTACTTATGAAATTCCTAAAATGAAACACTCAAGTAAGAATGGAGTTTATGGAGGTTTAATCACAATGGGAGTAGGGAAAAGGAGAGGGAGAGAAGGAGAGAAGAGAAAAGGGAAAGGGGTTACTCAACCTCTGACCAAGGCAGAGGGAGTTTAGGCCCAAAGGGCCAAGGTGGAAAGAATCAGTCCTTGACTCAAGTGACCGATCTGAAGGGAAGCTGTCTGCGGGCCTCCTCCCTGTTCAAGCTTCTAACCCGAACTGCCATCTAGCTCTGTCCACAGGAAGTGAGCGAATTCCAGAGGCTGCTTTCTCCGTCACTTCCTGTGCCTCACAAGTGCCAATGGTGGCTCAAGTTTGGCTTAGGACAGCCCAGGTGGGCAGTTAGTTATTTCTGATTTGTCATTGACTAGCACATACCCGTGTAGTGTGGGTGTGCACAATTTTGGGTGCTAGACCAAGATGGAGATTTTAAAATCCACACTGTGTGTATCTGTATCAGTGAGAAAGGAAATGGGAGTATAGCTAAAGACTAGGTGTTGCTGTACATGTGCACTTACATGAAAGTATGTATGTGTGTGTATTTGTGTGGACTCGATAAGGAGTCATATTAGTAGGTGAACATGTAGGTATTGGAAGATATTTAGGGATATAAGTAAGAGTAGAGATTTTAAAGATGGCATAGGGAGGTGGTAAGAATAATTACACAGGGAAAGCTTGTGGGTCTGATGCTAACTTTGTTTAAGAATGCTATCCGGGTAAAAATGCCAAAAATCATTCATTGCCCCCAAATTCTATTCTAGGCACAACCAGGGAAACCATTGGCCGAAGGGGTAATTTGTGTTGTACTGGCTGATGGATGTGTTATTTATTATCCTATTCCTCCCACAACAACTCCCCTGGCAGGAGCCACTAAAAAGCCACTATCCTCAGACCAGAATTGCCAGTCAGCTTGGCAGGCATCCATAGGCTTTTCCAAATCTGTCCGTTGGTTTTGGAAGGAAAGGAGGTTGCTTTTCAGCAGTCTGTGGTGCTGTCCATCTGGTTCAGTGAGCAAACAGCGCTGCAGGGAGCAGGCCATTTTTCAGAAGCTCTTGACCAGCTGGCCATTTCTGATGATGTTCCCTTCATCTGTGGGTCATGGGAGGCATATCAGTCAATATCATTTTGTGAATAAGGGAAAGGGTTCTAGTACTTTGTAGCAATTTTCTGTAGATTTGTGTTCATAGGAAAGAAGTGGAATCACCTTGTATAACTGAAATAACTTGTGCTTTGAACCTTCCATCCAAGATAAAGTGGATATCATGTCTGTATTCATGTATGGAGGCAGCAAGCACAGTGGGAGAATGGGCACATGATCATAATAATAATGGCTTTTCTCAAGCACTTGAAATTTTACAAAGGGCTTTCCACAGTACTGTAAGGTGCAAATATTATCTCCATTTTAAATAGGAGGAAATAGAAGCTTAGTGTAATTCAGTGACTTGTCTAGTCATAGAAAAAGGAGTGGGAGCCAGGATATGATCCCAGGCATTGTAACTCTGAATTAAGTGTTTTTTTTCTACTAGGACTAAATTTTCCACTTACTAGCTTACTGACTGTGACCTCAACCACTTTGCTGAACTTGCCTGAACCTTAGTTTTCTCAGCTGGAAAACTGAGATAATAATAGTCCTTGTTGTGGCTAATTCACAGGATTAGTATGGCATGTTAATGAAAATTTATATGTCCTTGTAAATTCTAAATAACTTTACATGTAAAGGATTCTGAAGATTATAATGATATTTATCAACAATATCTTGTCATGCAACCTTAGAATTATAGAATCAGTGGGTTTTGGACCTGAAAAGGAATTTATGGGTCATCTGATCCAAGCTTCTTATTTTATAGATAATTAAATTGAGAACTAGACTTTTTAAGTGATTTGTCCAACCACATGATTAAATAGAGTGAATTAGTGAGAAATTTAGGGGTAGAACTCAAATATTTTGACTGTCCATTTCTCCTTCCAGTGGCATCCATCTTCCTCCTTTCAAGAGGCAACAAGTTGGTATAATAGAAGAGTACTGGACTTGGAGTCAGAAAGATCTAAGTTTAAATCCTGCCTCAGCATCTTAATAACTATATTACTCCCAAATAGGCCCTTTAACCTTTCTCAGCAGTAGAATGGGCTCACCTCACTCATGGTGAACTCTATTACTTGGGGGAATTAAAAAAAAATTAATGACCACTCATCATCATGCATCAGGAAAAGAGATGAATTAAGTGACTTTCCAAATCTGATATCCTCTGGTTCAATCATTCATACAATAAGTACTTAGAGATCAGAAGACTAAGATAGCCAAAGGAAGATTTTTTCTAGAGATAAAATGCTAACAAAATAGTAAATTGTTCTTGAATCTCAAAGTGAATGAACTCACTACAGCTAGCTTGGCATTTATCATTTGTTTATCAGGAAGTAGCAGGGGTCTAACCAGAGTTATTTTTGGCCTGTAGACATCCATCTGTTGTAATGTCATCCCCATCCCAGCAACCCTGATATTCACAGGCTTTTCAGGCATCTATATAATCACAACAACAGTTTAATATGGGCCAGGAAGTGTTTCACTTCACTAAGATAATCAAGGGGAAAAAACTTTGTCTATATGGTTCTCATGTTGGGTATGTGGCTTTGAATTCCTAATAGAGTCTGTATAGCATAGTTGTCATTTATCACTTACTGCCTTTTTATTTTTATGCATATATCTTATCTCCACAACTGTACAGAAAACTTCTGGCTTTAAGGGGGAACTATAATTCATACTTCAAAAAAAATTATATCAAGAGCCTAGTACATCAAGTATGAATTATAATTCCCTACTAGTAGGTAGTCAACTGGCCATAGAATCCTAGCATTAGAAGGAGTCTGAAAATGTGCCTAATTTGTAAAGGATAATTTTAGCATTGTGACCTAAATTATATAAATTATTTGGTCACCATGGATATCCCAAATAAAAAAAATACCCGAGTCAGCTGGAAATTTATGGTGATTTAATTAATATAGTGGAAAGAATTTTAAGAAGAAGGGAGAAGGAAAGGGTGTAGGATTTCTCCCGCCTGGCTTGTGCTGGGTGGGAAGATTAGAGGCTCTAGAAGGTAAGGTTTTGGAGAGTAAAAGAGGAAGGAATCAGCCTGAACTCCAAGAGGGCTCAACCAAGATGCCTGAAACTGAATTAGCTCAAGGGCAAACTCACCACCAAAAACCAGACAAATAGCTGCCACCTCACCAAGATGTCAGAACGCTTAGCACACTGCCATCCAGAAACGCCTCTCTGGGAAAAGAGGCTGAAGAGAGGAAGTGATGTGCCCTTTATAGATGGTTTTACATCACTTTCCTGTGTCTCATCTGTACCAATGTTAGCTTAGCTTGACTTAGGACAGCCCAGGGGGCTCTGCTGTTTCTGCACATGTCTGTTGAAGGCCATTTTTTCAGATACTTAATCCTTGAGTATGGTAGAGACATTCCTGACCTTGTTAAACTAAGTAGGGTGGAGAAATGTAGAGTTCCCAAGACTTGATTCTGTTAAGCCAAGTATCTCCATTGTTAATAATCAGGAAATAGGTAAATCAGATCTTCTAAAGTATGGTCTGAGGAGGGTGGAGTAGTTTTCAAATTCACAAATTCAACTCTTAGTCAATTTGAAATTCACTAATCAATTTGTTAAGAACTTACCATGTGAAAAACACTAGTTGGGAGAGACAAAGATAAAATGAAACAATACCTTGCCTTAAAAATCTTATATTCTATTGAGGGAAATAGCATATTTGTAAGGATATTCAAGGTAATCTTGACTGGGAAGAAATTAGCATCTGGGAGGAACAAGAAAGGCTTTATGAGGAGATAGTGTCTGAATTGAACTTTGAAAGAAAGAAGGTATTCTAAGACAGACACTTGAGCTAGAAAGAATCTTAAGAATATGGCATATTCAATCTGGACTACAGAATTATACAAAGAATAATCCATCCTAGTTGCTGGGATCTCATTTTGCCACCAAATCATTGTGTGAATTCAGGTAAATCATTTAATATCTCTTGGACTCAATTTTTTGGTTGTACCCTACTCTGCCATTTACTAGCTATATGACCTTGGATAAGTCACTGAACTTCTCTAGGGCTGAGTTTTCTAAATTGCAAATGGAAGAAGTGAAACTGATCTCTAAGGTCAGGTCATAATGCCTATGATCGTCTTACAGATCAAAGAGTATAATAGGTTATATAATTTGACAGGAGATGCAGTTAGAGAGGGTACTGGGCATGACTAGCCCCATCATTTTTTAGAAATAGAAACTAAGGCCCCAGAAAGTGAAATGCCTTGCCCAGAAGTCCTCCAGCAAATTACTGGCAGCCCTGGGACTAGGACCTAGATCTTTAGATTCAGAGTCTCATTTTCTTGGTCACTTTATTATACTGTTCACCACTCTTGATAGCCTTTAGGTGATTATAGTTTCCTCTGTCCCCTCTTGCTCTTCTGTATCAGTTATTAGAATTGGTGTTAGTTAAGCAGAGTATTCAGTTGGGGTAAAAAGAAACATAGTTATGGCATCAGAGAGAACTGTATCAAAGGGTCTTTTGAGGCCAATTCATGGAAATGACATTATTGCACTGGTATTGTCTTTTCTTGGAATTGTTTATATGTATTACATATATAAACATATACACACAGTTGGTTTGATTAATGATTATATTATGTACAAATAAATCTCAAGTGATTTAATCAGTAAGCTATACTTGGCTTCTAGTGAGCCCTGAGAAATTGGTAGCTATTAGTAATGTCTGGACCCTTGTAGCATTTGTGGTGGCACCTTAGTCCATTATTACTGGGATCTAGCCCATAGATTGGAATGTAGTTTTCACCAAAGGATTTGTCACCATTAGCCTACTCATTTTTTCTATCAGACAAACCTAGAATATTGTACATATTCAATCATAGAAATGAGTGTAGGCTAGAAGGAACATTCACTTTAGAGTTCTAAGACCTGGGTTCAAATCCCAGCCCTGCTATTTACTGCTTATGGGACCTTGAGAAAGGCAGTTAACCTCTCTAGACTTCCGTTTCCTCACCTATAAGATGATAAGATTGAGCTACATGAATTTTTAAGGATCCTTCTAAATTTAAAGCTATGATCCTACCTGTGTAATTTTGGCCAAGTCAATTTCACTATTCTAGACCTCAATTTCCTCACCTATAGAATGGAAACAATATTATTTCCATTCCCTACCTCAGTTCTTGTGAGTATCCAATAAGATAATATGTATAAAGTGCTTTGTCACTATAGAAATCACATGTTGTATTGATACTAGTCGTTATAGTAGTAGTAGTAGTTATTGTTGTCTCATATCCACTTGTAACTAGCTATGAGATCTTGGGAAAACCATTTTACTTTCTCTGAGCATCAATTTCCTCATCTTTAAAACTATGGGATTGGACTAGATAACATTTTGAAGACAACATCTTCATCTGTAATAGTGTGTTTTTTGTTCTAACTGTTTTAAGGTCCAAAGTCACTGCTAGTTCTAACATTTTATTTTTAATTATAATTTTATGACTGTTCTAAGTATCCTTTACCTCTTATATGTTCTTTAAAATAAAAAAAACATTAAGCCAACTTTGTATATTATTGGCAATGTAGAATCACCTACTACTATAACCACACGTGATTGTTTCTTAAACTAAACATGACACATCCCTCCCACTGCACTCAAAAATGAATATACACAATGGTAAGGTAAGTTCTGACAAGTATATTGAATACAAATTACAGAAAATTCCAAGTAATTATTTACTATTTACTGGTGGTAACAAAAAGAAACAAAAAAGCTGTCATTTATATTCATTTTTGAAGTATATAAATCACTCTACATGTTATCTCATTTGACCTGGGAGGTCAGTTATTACAGGTACATTTATCCATATTTTATACATGAAGATTCTATAACTTAGAGAGTTTGTAACTAAGTCATATAGCTAATAGGTATCAGAATCCGCATTGAACTCCAAGTCTCTCTTCATTCGACATTCAGTGTTCTTTTTCTATAGTTTTTTCCCAAAGTTTCTTGTTTGTTTTTTTAAAGATAGACTATGATAGACTTGATACCTTCACCTCTCAACCAGTCTTGACTACAGTCATGGAACAGAGAGAGGCAAGGTGAAGAGTTCTGGATTTGGGATTGAAGTCAGATTTCTTGGAATTGGAGTTAGAGCTCCAGAACCCATTAGCTATGTGGCCTTACCTTCTCTGAACTACATGATCTGGTTGTCAAGGCTCATGGTGCTTTTAGGATTTAACCTAATGCCTTTGTCATTTTGCTCAGCAACTATCACTTACTTTCCTCTTACACATTTAAGAGATACTTCATCGGTTAATAAATAAAATCAATGGTAGCCACACATCTTTTTAGACAGACAGTATTCTGAAAGGAAAGTAAGCTATCACTGTGAGGTGGGGCTTATTACTTTCCTCTGAAGTACAAAGCAGTTCTAAAGGAAAATGACAGGGCTTATCTCTTTCTTATTGATTTTAGGCTAACATGGCCATTACTTTTATTAGAAGTTCCTAATCCTTGCCAAAGAATAGATTTAGATCCTGTCCCTTCATGTCTTTGCTTACATTTCCAAGAAATTTCCATTTTTATGCATGTATCTTGGTTTGCTTTTTTTTTCTTTTTGCTGAGGTAGAGAAGATAATTATCTCTTTAATTAAAACACTACTCAAGTCTTTCCATGCATAAATGGTCATAAAGTTGTGGAATTCAAAGAAAAAATATAATCTGACAGGTTTTCTAGGTTAATCTCCCACCTCTGAACATTCCAGAAGGAAAAGTCTATTATTGAACATCTCCACTCATTAGAAAGCCTTCTTTATACCAAATCTACTTCCTTAAAACTTTTATCTTTACCTTATGGTTCAAACTCTAATGAAAGAGTCATAGACTTATAAAGCTGGAAGATAAGCTAATTTATTCCAGAATATACAGCTTAGTTAGCTGTAAAAATAGTACTAATCCAAATATAGTTGCCTTTGCTGAAATTTCTTAGAAAATGGTCCCTTCATATATCCTCTGGTAATTGGAGAAAGTTGGGAAATATGAAGATTATGACAACAGAAGCTATCTTTAGTTTTAAGGGCTATTGTATGTTCCTCCCCAGGGAGGTTTGATTTTGCCTTTTACCAGCCTAATAGGGAGACAGGTAATCTTCATGGTGTTGGGAAGGAGGGCAGACAGGAGAAGAAAGAGAGGGCTGGGGTAAAAGTGGATCCAAATAAACAGAAACCAAAAGGCTCCACCAATCCAATTCAATCCAATCCCTGGGTTTCTTCAGAGCATCCAAGTCCAAGAGATTGAAATAAAAGAGAATTTGATTATAAGAACATAGAAAATGAGACTGTTGAATTGGTTGGCACTAGATCAAGATATTAGGGTGTATTGAAGGAATTGGCCATTTGCTTGATTTAACCATCTCTCTAGAGCGTTTGTCTTTTATATCAGCTTCTTGTATTTACTACTCCTGTCCTTTAGTTTTGTGTTAGCTCACTCCCAGGACTGGGCCCTCATGTCTTGTCTTGATTCAGACACTCCAAAAAGACAGTTTGTATTTGGATTGTTAATGAAAAATTTATATATAATACACAAGATTGGGAAAGGAAAGCATTGTTAATAGCAAAAACAGAGATTTGGGGGAAAAAACCACATTTTATGGCCCTCAACCTAACATTCTTCAAATTGCAAGATTGAAAGAGTGGTTGAAAGAAACAGTAAATTGGGACAGAATATAACAAGGCTGGTCTGTGGAAGCAATATCTGACATTTGTTGGCACACATCTAATGAGAGGTAATGCATGGTTCCCTGCATAGCTTGCTTTATCCAAGCTGTAAATAGTCTGAGAGTGTTCAGACAGTTTGAGTGTTAGGGAAATTGCTTGAAGAGTCATTGAAATAGCCAATAAATACAGAGGCTGATACTCATTGGTAAAACTGTATTCAGTTTCCAATTGTTGCCTGGTTTGTTTGCTACTGCCATATTGCTGGGTGGAAGCTTCAGATGGGGTCCACAAATAACCTTCTTCAGAAACATGGGTTTCAACTTATAAACTCAGGCTCCATCTATCTGAAAGCTTTTTGTCCCTTCCTCCTCTACCTCAACTTTGCTGCTATCAAAACTCAGAAACAATCACAGGTATCTTCTTGCTTATTGAACTTTGAAGTCATTTTCTGAGTGTGGAAGTCTTGCCTTATTCCCCAGAGGGGAATATGAATGAAAATGTAGTAGTGGACTGTTATATTTAGACCCTTTAAATTATACCACAGGTTGATGGCATAAAGTCTTAATTGTGTCAGACATGCAGCCTAGACTGTCTTAGGAAGACTTCACCAGTTCGCCAGTATCAAAAGACTGATCCCTATACATGTATAACCCAGTATTATCAGTTCTGTGAGGGGGTAGGAAAAAGGGGAGGGGACAACATGAGTCGAGTAACTTTGGAAAACTTATGTGCGAATTTATTATTGGAATAAAATAGAGATCATTTTTAAATGAAAAAAGATTGATCCCTCAGGTAATAAGAGCTCAATAAAAAGACATTAGTGAGGAAAGAGTTAATATACATGGATGCCCTGGCCATCTTAGGTGTCGACATGCCAGAAGTACACAAAAATGCCCAGAGAAGACTCCCAATGCAACTGTTCTCTTCCTGAATCACAGTCTTTTTGGGAGTTGAATCACTTTTTTCAAACGACAAGACTCCATAATAGCAGCTAGTCTATGTTCAGCATCAATAGGATACACTATTCCTTCTCAGTCTCCCCACTTCTTGTTTCTTCATAAATAGGTCCTTCTCAGTTTTTAGAAATCTGCATGGCTTTGTCCAGACCATTGTGCTGAGTCTGCTCAGCTGACTGTGCTACACAAGTTTGCTGTTACAGATCTGTCCATGGTGCTGACATGGAGCCTAGTCTAGGATTAGTTCTCTTCAGTGACTCCTTTCTCTCTATTTATATATTCTTACATCTTCCCCTTGCTCACAGAGACAAAAACTAAGAGTATATCTATCCATACATCTCTCTGATCTACAAGAGACTTACAGATTGGACATCTCTTTAAGGGCCTAATAATAGCTAAGTAGACTCCAAAGATCTGGCTATGACTACAGTAAGGAAACCATGACAGATGAGCTTTGAGAATGCTGATGTAGCAGCTTCTAACAGTTCCTTTGAGGACTAGAGTAGTCTTTCTCTTTCCCCAGGGCAATATGCAGATAGTATATAGAAACAAAGAGAACCATGAGCTCCAGATTGATGTTACTAAAAAAGGAATACTGTGTATCTAGTCCTCTAGTTCAGATATCAGAGAAACATCTTAAAAATATTTTAATAAAAATTTAACATTGAAGAACAATATGGCCTACTGAACTTCCTTAGAAAGTATTTACATTTAAATATATGAATTTCCATGCCAAAAATATCACAATACATGGTACATTTTGATTACTGTCTCTAAGTCCTTATCAGAATTACATTTTCATTCCTTCTCCTTCATCATATAGCTATAGTTTATATATACTCCATTCTTATAGTTGTTTTTTTCTTTGTATTATTTCATAAAGAATATATTTCCAGATTTCTTTACATAGCTCATACTTGTCAGCAAATCCTATTAAAGAATACCTTTGCTTTTATGTGCCACAGTTAACAGCCATTTTTGTTTTGTTGAACATTAGGTGGAGGTGATTACATGTTACATGTAACATTGGGTTACATGTAATATTGATAGATTTTCTTTTCAGAACCATATTTTAGGAAGGATATTAATAAGCTCAAACACATCCAGAGTGACCAGCAGCGAATATGTCATTCAGGGAACTAGAGGTATTTAATCTAGAGAGGAGACAACTTAAGGGTGTAATATTTATAGGGGATAATGTGTTGGGGATTGAAGAACAGGGGATACGGAAGGTTTTGTAACAGGGAATGGAGGAATTGAAGATAGAGGGAATATGACTGCTGGTGAGGTAAAAGGAGAGAGATTCCCCCTGCTGAGAGGCTATTTTTGAAAAACGGGGTTCCCAAGAAATGGGCCAACTAAGATAGCCTGAGGGAATGTCTTCTCTATTGATTGATGTTGAAGATACCCCAGAGCAGGTATGGACCCTCCTGAGGAACAAGCCTCCCCTGGACCAAGGTCACCCAGCAGGGGCCCAATAAGAACCATTTATAGTTGAATGGCTGTCCTGAGGTTTAGCTCCCTCTATGTCCCCTGAAATGATAGTCCTCTTATCTGACTGTGGTTATTTAAATAAAGATGAATTTTAATAACAAGTTTAGATTGGGGAGGTTTCAGGGAAGAGGGAATTGGGATTTCCCTAGATTGGGTTTCAGTCTCTCTCAGCTTTTGAGCTGAGGCCAGACCTCCCAGGCTGGTGGAGGGTTTCTTTTATTCCTGTCTAAACTAAGCTGTGCTAGTTTTCTTAAGTTTAAAGTCTTAGCAGTAGACAGCACGAGAAAGAAAAGTTCTGACTTTCAGCACTGGTTGAGCCTGGCTCTTTGGGCTGACACCTCTAAAGACTAGCCTTACAGTTCAAACTGCTTTCCTTAAATCTTTTTGTTTGATAACATGATCACAGGAATCCAGGTAGAGCACACAGTTGGGAAAATCAGGAATAGAGGCACTTCTACCCAGAGACAGGGAGAGAGGCTCCAGGACCAGGAAGAGAGAGAGTGAATCAGGAGACCAACTGTCACTCCCAGTTGCCCCTCCCCCCCAACTGTCATTCTTGTCAATATCTTCTCTCTGACATTCCAACTGCTGTTTGTTCTACCTGATTGGCAGAAAGTCCAAAACTTGCTTCAGTTTTCCTTTCCACAAGGGATATATAATAGCTTTCTTCAAACACTTGAAAGCATGTTGAGTGGAAACAGTATTATACTTATTCTGTTTGGTCTAAGATAGGATAGGAATGATAGACAGACATTATAAGAAGGCAGATTTCTGATTAATTGGGATAGGTTAACCTCATATGATAATGAGTTCTGTGTTTTTTGAGCTTTTCAAGTCCAGGCTAGATGATGATTTATTTGGAATGCTGTGCTTTCTATTTCCTAGAACTCTGGGTACATAGGAAGCACACAGGAAAGATTTCTTGACTGATGAATTGACTGAGCAGTTGCAATAATTTAAAAGTGAGAAGATGGAGGGGAAACTCATACCTCTAAATGGCATGGTATGGTGTAAAGAGCTTTGTTTTGGGGAGCCATCATACAAACTCTGCTATTTATTGAATCCTTGTAAGAAAGACTTTTGGCAAGCCCCTTAATCTCTGTTTATCTTGTAATCTAAAAAATGAAAGGATAGAACAAGATTATCTCTAGTTATAACATTCCATTTTCTTTTTAAGATCTCTATTTTCCATGATCTTTAGGATTCTATATTATAACTTGCTATATAGTACATTCTGTGTACCTACCAGCTTTAGCATGCTGTGCTCTGAAGTCATTTCTAAGCTGCTAATTCTGTGAATCCATGAAACACAGATTCTCTCATTTTAAAACTGAAAATTGTATTTATAGTGAATTTATGTTTACCTTGAAAGGGGAGTCAAAAACAAGATAGTTAAAGTCCAAAAAAGCCTAATTTTACCATGATTCAAAATGTAATGTATCTGGCCTCTCTAGTCTCTGATTCAGAGTTGAGTACTGATGGTGAATCTCACCTCAGGATTTCCAAGATAATAAAAACTGACCTATCACTGTCTTCTAAGTCCTGCATTACCAGTAGATTACAGAAGAAAATAATTTCTTTCTATCAAAGAGACAAGTTGCATGTGTATGTTTGTATATGCTTAAATTCACTGGTTTTTTGGACTTCAGCCTGTGTTTCTATTATCAGTATGCCTTATGCCTTCAATGAAAAATGGAATTGTATAGTCTTCAGGAAGGAGATGGCCAAGAAATCTATAGCAATTTAGCCTCAACTAATTTTGAGTTTATGGTTAAAAATCATAATTGACAAAATGCTTTATAATAAAAAAGCACTTTATAAACATTTTTTCAGTTGATCCTCCTCACCATAAAAGGAAGACAAGCATCCTTCTTTTATAAGAAGAAACTAAGTTTCAGAGAGGTGCAAGTGTTTGCCCATGAGCACCCAGCTAGTAAATGACAAGACCTGTTTTTTGCCCCATTGTTGACTCTTGGTTAGCAATCATAATAATAACCCTTACATTCATGCTTTTCATTGTGTATCCCATTGAGATACCCAATATCTCAATTAATCCTCCCAGTGACCCTATGAGAGAGGCAAAAGAAGCAGTCTTATGCCTGTTTGGTATTTGAAGAAACAAAGATTAAGTGATTTGCTCAAGGGCATGTAGTTACCAAGTTAATTGAAAAAGGAGTAGATCTTGATACCTAGACAGGATCTTTCCATTATCTCCTTTTACTTAAGGAAATAAAGAGTGTAAATAAAACTTCAAGAGGAAGAATTAAACTAAGAAAAACTGAATTCAAATTGTCATGGTCTGAGACAGGCTGAAAATCACCAAAGGGTTCCTTGGGAGATATCCAGCATCCCAGGATAGCAGTCCTGCCTGGTATTAGAACAGTTACCTCTGTTGGTACTTGTGCCCACTACATCCTTCTTTAGAGAACATAGTTCAGTTTAGCAGAACTAAAAAGGATATTTGAGGCAGCTGATTGGCTCAGTGGATAGAGAGCTGATCCTGGAGTCAAGAAGACAGCTTTAGATACTTACTGGAAGCTTAGGGGACCAGAGAAGTCTCCCTTCCTTTGCAGTGATATTGAGTGGACAGGAAATTAGCATGTAGCAAGAGACTTGTCATCACAATGGAGGCTTTCCAGCCTTACTGACTCCTTGGCTTTGCCCTTCCTGCCCTACTACAATCTCAATTCTCCAAATAATTTATGGTATGCAATGCCTACCTCCATAAAGCCTTCCCTAAAGGCTACTACTAAGGAGAAGACAGTAGAGACAGGTATGAAGCACAATGAATTAAATGCTGAACTTACAGTCAGGAAATCCCGAGTTCAAATGTAACCTCAGACACTTAATGGCTTTGTGACCCTGGGCAAGTCATTTACTGTCTACCTTGTTTTCCTCAGCCCATAAAATGGGGATAATAATTATGCTCACCTCCTAGGGTTATTGTGATGATCAAATTAGATAATGCTTATAAAGTCCTTAGCTCAGGGCCTAGTAAATAGTAGACACTTAATAAATGTTCATAATTCTGTAAAATATATATTTATATATGTGTACTAAACCCTTGTAGTTAAGCTATAATAATCTCTGAGGGAACTGTCTCTTTCATTTTGAATAAGAATTCTGCCTATACAATGCAATGACCCAGGACAATTCTGAGGGACTTACGAGAAAGAATGATATCCACATCCAGAGACAGAAATGTGGGAGTAGAAACACAAAAGAAAAACAGCTACTTGATCACATGGTTTGATGGGGATATGATTGGGGATGTAGACTAAACAATCACCCTGGTACAAATATTATTAAAATTATAAAAAATTTTGAAAAAGGTCTTGATCAATGACACATGTAAAATCCAATGGAATTGCTCGTTGGCTATGGGAGAAGGTGGGAGGAGAAGAGGAAAAGAACATGAATCATGTAACCATGGAAAAATATTCTAAATTAATTAAGCAAACAAACTTAATACTAAGAAAAGAATTCTGCCTATAGTCCATAATTCATATTTTGGGAAGAAGAGTGAGGAGCAGGAGTTGGAGGAGAGAGGTTGAGAAATGGAAATTAGAAAACTGAATTCTAGTTCCAGCTTCCCTGTTTACTAGATGAGGTGCTTTAGGCAAGTCATTTCATCTCCCTGATCATCCCCTTAGTCTTGAATATGCATAGACGGCTTGTCATATAGTTAAAAGGGAAGAAAAAAAGTTCCTTTCAAAGAGGAACATTCAGGGAATCACAAAACTTTTGGACAACAGATTTCTAAAGAGAAATTCCCTAAATGGACTTCAAGTACTAATGACTCTGATCCTCAACATCAGCCTCCTTACTTCCCTTTAATATTTCCTCTTTCTGTGATAACTGAAAATTCCATGCAATTAAGCTGCTTTCTTTCATGACAACATTTTTTTTTAATTTAAAAAAACAATTTGAACTCTTTCCTTTTGATTTCATCTGTGATCTCACCAGGCCTCCTTACCACATCACTGATTTTCATGGTCAGGATTTTACATGGCACTGCCATCCTGGCTGTCACCTCAGTATTCTGGCTTAAAGATTTCCCTAGGGTCAACATAACCTATCTATCCTCAGGGTTCAGATGTAGCTCAGGTTTCAGACTTCTGCCACTGATCATTTCCAGGTAGGGCTGCATATTGATCTTGCTTCTGCTCCTAAAGCATTCACCCTGTAGTCCAGAGAAAGGGAAGTAGATGCAGATATCAATTAGGCTTTTCAATAGCCTGTACCTATTCCTCTGGGCACTTCACAAACATAAGCTTTCACTTGTGGCTGCAGCAGCTACTGCTAATTGGTTTAATTCTGCCTCCATTAGATATTAGGCAAACTAAGAAAGCATATTGATTAGTAGTTTGTTGAAACTTTCCATACTTATTGTAGGTGAAGAGAGAGCCATTACTTAGAACAAATCCAAATCTTAGAATGTTGCAGTTGGGAGAGCCCTTTGAATATAGAATGCTAGTACCTAGGACACAAGATGGGACATCACAGAATGTTGATGAATGAATGAACTAGAAGGGCCTGAGAACATGGAAATGCTAGGACATAGAACATTAGATCAGCAGTGGATCTTTAAAACAGTGTCCTATCTGATCAAGCCCTTTTTTGAGATGTAACAAGGGCTTATCAAGAGAGGAAATTGAGACCCTGAGAAGCAAAGAGACTTGTTTAAGCTTATATAGCTCCCTACTCTGATACCAATCACCTGAAATCCAGCTTAGTTTTTTGTTACACTGACTTTAGTCAAGTGTCATAATGGATAAAGCACTGGATAAATCAGGAAGACCCGAATTCCAATGCCTCTTATACTTCTAGCTGCATAACCTTGGGCAATCTCTCTTAGCCTGCTTCCTATCTAAAAATGGCGATAATAATAATTTCTACTTCATAGGCTTGTTGTAAGGATCTAATAAGATAATATATGTAAAGCACTTTGCAGACCATAAAGTTCTATAGAAAGCTAGGTGTTAATATTAAAATATCTATTTGTTTCTCAGAAATAAATGAAGGTTCATAGCCATCATGTAATAGAAGTATATTATAATTTCCTGTTTGGTCTTTATACTAAGGCAATACTTTTAAATGTAATAAACATTAATTAAATTTTCTATGTGCTATGCAGTTCTAGGTACTGGAGTTACATGGACAAAAATGAAACCATCTTTCAGAGTTTACAATTTACTCTCATATAACAGGGGCATTCTATTGAAAATTAGGAATTTTTTCTGACTTTTATTATAGAAATGTACTATAACCCCATTAAATTCTTTAGATTTATTAAGGAAAGCAAGCTATTATAGAATAATTTATAAAAGAATAAACATTAAAGTATAATTCATTACCTTTCTCACTAATCCTTTATTCATTAAATCACAGTTTAAGCTAATACTGATTTTACACAGGCCTTTCTGACCAAGCTATTTTATAATACACTAATTCTTAAATTGTTTCTCAAAGCCTCTTGGGCCTTTTATTGGCTCTCTCAGCCCCACACTAATATGACATCAATGACCTCTCTTATGCAGAGAATCATAGGGTTGCAGAACATTATTACTAGAAGGACCTTGGAGATCATCTTCTTTTCCAAACCATTTAATTTAATATATGAAGAAAGTAAATCCCAGAAAGGTCAGGTAATTTGTCTAAGGTCTTTTCACTGCTAACAGCATTGGGTATCCTCATCATAGTACTCTGGCTTCTTCCAGACTATCCAGAAAGATTAGTCAACTCTCAATCAGCTGGCATTTAGTAAGCACTTACTATGTACCAGGCACATTCCTAATCTGTTGTCAAATCTTATTGATTCTACTCCTTCAACATCTCCAACATCTTCCCTCTAATTTGTACTCTCACCACAATCTCAGGCCTTCATCACCTCTCTGGACTACTCCAATAGCATTATAAGTCCTCCCTGAATCTAGTCTACCCTTCTCCCATCTATCCCCTGCAGAGTTAAAAAATTCATAATCCTATAGCATAGGTGTGACCATATCATTACCCTATTGAGGAAGTTTCAATAATTCCCATTACCTATAGGACAAGATCTTCTAATTGGCATTTAAAAGCTTTTAATTATCTAAATCTATCTTATCATTCTTTTTCTCCTTTTTAAAAATTTTATACTTATAGATACAATTTTCATAATCATTTTCTGACATTTTTCAATCCATGTTCTCTCCCTTTTCCCCTCTTCTCCCCCCCTTCTCCAGACTATTAGGTAACATGATTTAGATTATATATGTGCTGTCATGTAATATTTCCATGTTGGTTATTTTGTGAAAGATATATCACTTATACAAGAAAAAAATTCACAAAGGAGGTAAAGTGAAGGATAGTCTTCTTCAATTTGCATTCAGATTCTATCAATTCTTCTATGATGGCAGATAGTCTCTTGGAGTTATCCTGGATCCTTGCATTGCTGATAATAGTTAAGTTATTCTCAATTGATCATCATACATTACTGCTGTTACTATGTATAACATTCAATCTACTTTATCTTTGTAGGCCTTTTGCACACTACTTTCCTGATGCAAACATTTCTTCCCTTTCATATTTGTATCCTGAAGGCCTAATAGTGTTAAATTTCCAACCAATGTTTTCCATATATAGAGATAATAATTCCAGAAGAGATATCCTGGAAGAGTGTAAAGAACAGTAGCTTGAGGATCAGATTCCAGTTCTGAGTTGGATACTTATTAACTGAGTGGGTATGGGCAAGTCATTTAGACTTTCCAAATCCAGTTTCTTCCTGCAAAATGGGCTTCTGACCTACTCAATTGAAACTGCTCTCTCCAAAGTTACCAATAATCTCTTAACTGATAAATATATTAGTTCTTTCTCAGTTTTTGTCTTTCTTGACTTCCCTGTGGTAAATCACCCTCTTCTCCTTGACACTCTTTACTCTAGGTTTTCAGGACACTTCTCTCTCCTGGTTCTCCTTCTACCTATATTATTGCTCCTTCCTTTCCTTTATTGCATGTTCAGCCACTTTATGCTAACCATGGATGTTCCACAGGGCTCTATCCTGGGCCCTATTCTCTTCTCACTCCACACTATTTCACTTGGTGATGTCCTCCACTCTCATATGTTTAGTGATCATTTCTGTAATCTACTTCTTCTGTCCTAGCCTCTCTCCTGACCTCTAGTCTTACATCTCTGACTATTAGGCATCTTGAACTGGTTATCCTGTATTTTGTGGATGTCTTAAGTTCAACATATACAAAACTGATAGCATGCCTTCAAAATCTTCCACTCTTCCAAACTTTCCTATTATTATCAAGGGCACCACCATCTTCCTACTACCCTAGGCTCACAAACTCAGTGTCATCTTCAATTCTTCTCTCTCTCACCCCAATACCCTCCTAAATAGTCTATTCCAGAGCCTATTGATTTTGTAGCATCTTTAGCAAATGTTCCCTTCTCTCCTGTGATACTGCCTCCACCCTGGTGCAGGCCCTTATCACCTCATGACTGCCCTATCACAATAGCCCACTTGTGGATTCACCTGTCTCAAGTCTCTCCCTCCTCCAGTCCATCCTCCCTTAAATTGTCAGAATGATCTTCCAAAAGCTCAGATCTAACCATGGCCACCACCACCCATGTCACACAGGCCTACACACACACACACACACACACACACACACACACACACACACAAAATTTCAATGGCTTCCTATTGCCTCCAAGATGAAATATAAAATTCTCTGTTTGTTGTTCAAAGCTCCCTTCCCTTTTGTAATAGAGGGGTAAAAGAAGGAGGGATTTATGATAAAAGAAGGAAGTGATAAAGGAAATGGAGTCTTCCCCCTCTAAGGCAGGGGCAGAGTGAGGAGGTGATGTTGATAAGCCAAGGGAGAGAAAGGAGAATGGGTTTGTCTTTGCCAACCTCAACACTCTCTGACAACCCCCCCCCAACTATGGCTGCCTTCAACTCTTAACTGTTGGCTTGGTGACAAGCCTCTTTTCTTTCTGGGGAGAGAAATGTCACTTCTCTCCCCCTCAATCTCAGGCTTCCCTCTAGTAACAGTTTGAGTCAGTTACTGAGTCTTATTAACTAAAATTTATTTGAGGGAAACAGAAAGGAACAGAACAGATGGAGAGTAAGGAATTGAGGTTCAAGAAGGAATGAGAGTGAAGGGGTCCCTATCTAACTAATACCCTTCCCCCCAAAGTCAGGCAGATCAGGTTTTGGTTCACCTGACCCCCTTGGGTCAAAGTAAGGAGACTCTGGTTCTTGGCTGCACAGTGAGTGTCCCCAAGTTCAAATTCAAGGAGGTTAATGGAAATCTTTCTTAGTGGACAGCTTATGTTTCAAAGTCCTGTCCAATTGGCTTGCCTTCTTGTGAGGATCTGGGATCAGGAATCACAGGGAAAGAGATCTCTGTATCAGGGAATTAGCCAGAGCCAACCTCTCTAGGGTGTGTTTCCAGACAGAAGTCTATTTTTCACCTCCTGAATCAGCTCCTTCCCTCCTCTCTCTCCAAAGTTTTGTGTTCCTTTTTTGCCCATCTCCCACTGCTATAGAATTCTGTAGCTCTTCCAAGTTTATTTCTTTCCAAGATCTCAAACCTTTTCTTACATCTCCCAGTCTTTTTGCACCTTATACCTCACTCCTCTGTGATTCCTGCTGTTTATCAGACAAGATACTCAATTCCAGGTGTTTTTGCTGGCTGTCCCGCCATGCCTGGAGTTCTCTCCCTCTTCACCTCTGCCTCCTGGCTTCCCTGGCTTCCTTCAAGTCCCAGCTAAAGTCCCACCTTCTACAGGAAGCCTCTTCCAAACTTCCTTGGGCAGGGATTATCTTTTATCTTTCTTTTATACCTAATGTTTAGCCACATGCTTGGCATGGAGCAGGCACTCAGTACATGTCTGTTGACTGTCTGACTCGACTTACCTATTCTAGAACATTGCAAAGAAAGAATGTTATAAGTGATTAAGTGCTATAAAAATGCTATGACCATATAGATTATCATACTAACAAGTGAGCAGACTTTTTTCCTCTACTCGAGGAAGTATTTTTTCATTTAACTCTTTTTAGTGTCCTTCCTCAGTTTTCTTTAGCAGAAATTGTGAACTTATGCATTGCAAAGTACACAAGATCTGTAGTTAGGAAGTACTGGGCTCAAATTCTGCTTTTGGCTACTCACTACAACCTTTGAGACCACACTCTCTGAGCATCAAGTTCCTAATCAATGTAGTAGTGTCTGCTATACTTAATTACTAGTGAGACTCAAATGAGATCACAGATTTAAAGCATTGTACAAACTTTAAAGCACCATAAAATGTATCTCTGCCTAATGCCATCAATACTGTTAAAGTAGTAAGGCTTTGTATCAGAGTAAGATTATGCAGCTACCTAAACTAAAATATGTTCAGGGAAGTAAGACTAGAATATCCATGAGCATTGGAAGTACATGCCATATGAGGGATAATTGTAAGGCCTACAAAAGGACTCTTAGTCAGGTATGTGTTAGATTAAATGATATTTGAGATCTCCTTCCAGCTTTTAGATTCTGTGATTCTTTGCTGCTTATCTGTCATTACTAGCCACATCTTAAAAGTTAAATTGCCTCAATTTTTAACAAAATCCTTTTCATAAAAGTCATTAACCCTAACAATGATTTTAATTGAAACAGCAGAATGAAGTTTTACCTGGAGGTACCTCTTACCTAAATCAAAAAGTACTTCCTCCCAGTTGGAGGGAAAAAAGCCTACTCACTTGTTAATAACCTATTCTATATGGTAACAGTTAATATTTTTATAGCACTTAACCACTTAGGAAGCTCTTTCTGTACTTTCTGGATTAGGTCAACCAAATCAGTCAGCCAGACTCCGGGCATAAAAAGAAAGGTAAAAGATAGGCCCTGCTCTCGCAAAGGTCACAATCAGTTAGGGAAGACAGCATATAAATAACTAGCAAATACAAATACAAACAAGCTATATACTGTTCCCTCTTTTTATAAAGCATTCACTGAAACCTCAATGCTAGGTGCTGTGAGGAATATATATAGCATTATAGCAGGGGGCACCCAGAATCATTCAGTCAACAACATGCCCACAGAGCTAGAAATAATATTCATTCAATAAAGACCTCTTCGTGGACTGATTGATTACTTTCTTGTTGGAAAAATAAGATGAATACACTGTGAACAATAAAGAACAATGTGAAAAAGTAGATCATTATAATTTTGGACAATTTCACTGTGTGCCTCGGTTTTTTTTCTACTATGAAATGCAGAGTTATGATCAAATGATGCCTAACATTCTTTTCAGTTATAATGTTCTATATCCTGTTCTCTAACAAGGTCCTTTATAACACTAACAATCTTGTTCCAAGGTTCTCTCCAGTCACACATTGTTCACATATTCTGTTCCAAATTCCTCTAATACCCTATATATTTAAATTTTGTTAAATTGTATAGTACAGAATAAGAAATTAGATTCTGGCTTCTGACAGACCTCAACTTTAAAGGGCAGAAGAAAGTATGGCCAGTGAGGGCCCATTCAAGTGAGGCAGCATGGCATAGGAAAAGAGATCCTGGACTTGGAATCAGGAAACCTAAATTTAAACCTCTGTCCTCATGCTTTTTTGTTGTATGCCTATGGAAAAAAGATCTTGTCAAATCTTTTAACTTATTTTCCTTATCTCCTAAATAGAAATTATAATACCTGCACTGTCTATGTCATGGAATTGTTGTGAGGAAAGCACTTTGTAAACCTTAAAGACAATGTAAATATGAGTTGTTATTAAAAGGACCCAGGACAGGTGCATACAGTGAGTAAAGGAAATCAATCTGTTGACAACCTTGAGCTTCCTGTGGTGGTTAACTTCTTTGGTGTTTTCAATGTACTGCATCATTGACTTTTGGCTTTTTCTCTAACTCCAGTCCTGTGTGTTTATTCCATTATGAAAACCTGCCCTCAACATCTCTACTTTGGCTGACCCCTTTTGTCAAGATATCTTATAACTTCCTTTCTTCTTAGGCTTTCCTAGTTTTCACCATGATTTAGTACTTTCATAGCTTCTCAGAGCTGGAAAAAACCTTAAAGATTATCTAATCCAACAACCTCATTTTTCAGAGGGGGATGCCGAAATCACAAAAGGAAGAGGGGCTTACTCTCCCAAGGTCACACAATTTAAGACTCCAAACATCCCCTAATATCCCTCTCTCATCATACTCCTGATACTCCTACTTTATTGATGCCCCCACCCCAGTTTTGATCCTTCACTTATTATGGCCAGCTGCCCTCAAATAAATCATTATCTGATATTAATCCTTGTCAAGCCAATACATGTGACATTGAGTGAAGAGCCTTGGACTTGCATCCTTCGGACCTGAGTTCAAGTAAGCACTAGTCCTTATTAGCTCTGTGACCTTAGGGAATAAGGGAGGACACAGGTATATTTTGCACCTAGTTTCTATTAGGCTAAATTGTGCAAAATTCTTTATAAATATTACCTTATCTAATCCTCACAACAACCCTGAAAGGTATTATTATCCTCATTTTACAGTTGAGGACTCTGAGGCAACTTGACCAGGGTCACACTAGTTAAATGTTGAAGGCTTTGAATTTTAACTCAGGTCTATGACTCCAGTCTCACTCTGTCAGCTGCAACATCAAACTACCTCCTTAGACAATTTACATAAACTCTCTAGTCCTAAATTTCTTTTTCTATAAAATATATATTTTTACCTAAGTGGTTTCCACAGTCCTTTTCAGCTCTAATATTCTGTGATTTGATGGAATAAATGTTAATAGGATTAGAAGAGGAAATAGAACAACAAGAACCATGGAGTAGTAATGTTAGACTTCCAGGAGGTAGAACTTGGGTTGGAATGTATAGGCTGGATTGAATTTGACTAAGGAGGAAGGGGCCCGTAACAGTTCCTAAATGACAGCCTCTTTTACTCTACAGGATATAATTATAAACTTAGAAAACTTCATAAAATGAAAATTCTAACAAGTTAAAAGCATCTTTGTGTCCAAAGTTTCCCTTATCTGTTATGCTGATAGCTCCATTGTGATACCAAAATATCAGCTCATGAGACCACCAGTAAATTAGCCACCAGCATCACCTCATCATAAATCCTAGTTGTCACTCTTTAACTATCAAGGATCTTCCAGGCCCTTGTGAGGTTAATCTTCCAGTTGCCTTCCAGTTGGGGGGGACTGATGTCCCCCCCAACAACCTGTTAAGCTAATTTTTCTCAAGTTATTTGTCTTATGAACCTCTGGAACATGAAAGAAATAAAATGGATTGAGATTCCTTTTCTCTAATCTTGGAGATATGGTTAAAACTTTCTAAAAACTATTCTCAAGTACAGTGAGTAGTTAAAAGAGCCTCAGTCAATCAGGTCTGGACTCTAGGCAAACCACTTCCCTGATCCTCAGTTTCCTCATCCATAAAATAGTTAATTAGATTCAGTGGCCTCTAAGGTTCCTTCTAGCTTTAAAATATATACTGCTAAGCTAAAAGAGAACATAGAGGCATCTATTCCAACCCCTAGTAGAAGGAAGAATCCCTTCTACAGCATCTTGACTGAGTCATCTGACTGAATCCATCCCCACATCGATACTGTTAAGTGTCAAAGAACTCAATATTCATAGGAAGTAGTTTGGAAAAACATTTAATAAGAATTTTCTTCCTTCTATGCATTCCTGCAAGTTTTTCTTGTTGCTACCAGTTCTGCCTTATGAAACAGCATAGAGCAAATGATGCCACTTAAGTGAAATAAAAAACCTCAGTGATTCTTTGTTCCCTGAGCAAAGTACAAACTCCTTACCTTGGCATTTGGTGCCCTCTACAATCTGACAACTTACCTTTCCTGACTTCTCATTTTACTCCTCTTTACATACTTTATCATCCAGATAAAATGCATAATTCTTTCCTCAAAAACAAAATACTATCTCCTTCTGCCTCCCTATTTTTTTTACATGATGTTATGTATACCTCTCCTTCCCTCTCTTAGCCTGTTGAAGACCTATCCATCCTTTAAAGGTCAATTGAAATTCTACTTCATCTATGAAACCTCCCCAGCCTGACTCACTGTTGGTAATAATCAATACTTTGTTTTGTGCCTCTCTTAATGTCTTTATCATGTAATATGTTGTATTATAGTTATTTGTATTTATGATTTAGCTCTTGACTAGATCATAAGTTCCATGAGGACAGGGAATAATATAATGTTTTCAATGTTTGCTGAACAGAACCCTTCAAATATATGAAGCTATTAAATCTATCTTACATTATATCATCTATCTTTAAGCTAAATTTATCCAGTTCTTTCAGCTGATAGATAGAACTGATTCATGCTTTGTCTCAATTCTGCCTTCTATTGACTCATCCCTTTTCTTTCTCAACTTCATTTGGAGTACGCAACTTTCACTTACTTGATTCATTTCCAACAAATATTTACTGCATCCCTATCATGTCCATATTCTTGGGCTGGAAGTATGGGTAACAAAAAGAATAAGGCAGTCCCTTCTTTCAGATCACTTATACTGTAGCCTACCAATTTAATGGGGAAGTTGAGGGCACAGTGGATAAAGTACCCAGCCTGAAATCAGGAAGTTCATCTTCCTGAATTCAAATCTGATCTCAGACACTCACTATCTGTGTGGCTCTAGGCAAGTTATTTAACCTTGCTTCCCTCAGTTTCTCATCTGTAAAATTAACTTGAGAAAGAAATCACTCCAGTATCTCTACCAACATAACCCTAGATGGGGAATCAAAGAGGTGGGACTGAAAATCACAACAACAATTTAATATGAAGTAAATGGTGCCTGTACATAAGAAAATTACACATGCAAAGCTTTAAGAATTTAACACAGGAGAAATTACTTCTTCTAAGTATAAGTATAAGTGAATGAAAAAATAATGTGTATTAAGTACTTTCTATGTGCCAAGCAAGTGCTAGAGATAGATATACAGTCCCTGCCCTCAAGGAGTCTACGTGCTTATTAAAATGATAGGAAATTGGGGACCAGCAAGGAACCCTTTGGTCCAAAAACTTCTGTGATGGTGAGTAAATTTGGGGAAAATGACAAGAGTTGATTTGACTATGGTTCATGATTCTAGAATTTGAGACTGATAGAGAGGAGAGAATAAATGCAAGAAACACATTGGTAAGACTGTGGAGAAGGTGGTTGTAGAATAGGAAGTGAAGTGAAGCACAGGACTGGGCCTATCTGGAAATAGTGGTCCAGGAAAGGCAACATTGCATCTAGTGTAGCCTGGAGATGTAGTTAGGGTAAAGTGAAGCAAAGACAAAGGAGGGCTAGGGGTGACGAGAACATGAAACATGTTTAGGATTGTTGACTAAGCCAAATTCTTACTCTATTTTCATTGATGAACTTACCGATATTGAGTCAGAAGCCATTCAATTAGAATTTGTTATCATCCACTCAGGCTACAAACTCTGCCCCATCCCTGCCCCCACAGTAATTTAGATTAAGAATATAATTGGATTGTAGGGGTAATTATTAAACTTCTGAAAAGAACAAATTGTTTTACTAGTACCCTTAGGTACAGGATGTGGGGAAAGTTGGGAGCAGCTAATGGTACACAGTGGATATAGTGCCAGGTCTGGAGTCAGGAAGATTCCTTTCCCTGAGTTCACATCCAGGGCAGACATTTACTAGCTGTGTGTGTCCCTTGACAAGTCACTTAACCCTATTTGTCTCAGTTTCCTCATCTATAAAATGAGATCAAGAAGGAAATGGCAAACCACTTCAGTATCTTTTGCCGAGAAACCCACAAAAGGGATCATGAAGAGTCAGACATGACTAAAAAACAACTAAACACAACTCTTGGTTAGTTATTTTCCTTTGTACTTAAAGAGGACCATAATGTCTTTTGACTGGCACATAAATTGTATTGAAGTGAGACAGCACTGCACAAAGTTCCCAGCTTCACTGTCTTCCAGAGTCATCAAAGTCCAGAGGCAAAACAAAAGTAAAGACAATTGGCAATGGCCAGGGATGCAGTGGATGTTTTCTTCAATGTTTAACCAAGCTCTGTGCACCCTACAGAACCTGTTTCTATTGCCTTCATTGCCATTGGAACAAATTGTTCTTATCCACCCCCTCCACTGAGGGAAGTCTTTGCATGCTTGGGATAGACACATCCCTAACACACAATGGGTTTGAGAACAATCAGTTACCTGAACCTGCTTTATCCCATCTGCCAAGATGATTAGTAGGGGAGACTAATACCTCTGGTGTGAGGGATAGTGGAGCTCTTCAGGGATGCTTTCGTCCTTTGGTGTCCACCTGCCATCTAGCTCTCACCCGTGGCTCCAAAACAGTAGCATATGCAGTGACCACACCTGGGGAAACAATCTTAGAAATATAAAGAAGCATCCTTATAAATTTTGGCAATCCATAAGCAATTTACATGCTTAACTACTTACTCAAACACATCCCCCAACTTAGAGGAAGATTTAGACAGTGTTGAATCTAGTAGGAAAGAGTTAGGAAAGTGAAAAATAGGAAAAGATAAGGAAACAGTAAAACTAAAATCAAAAGGCTTGAGAGGGAGAAAACTCAGTTAAAACCCTAAGGCACAATTAATCCATCAGTCATTAAGCATTTAAATGCCTACTTTGTGCCAGGTACTATTCTAAGTTCTAGGATCCAGAGAAAGGAGTGTAAGTCTCTGCTCTCCAGGAGATTACTGTCTAATGAGAGACATACAAATAACTTTGAAGAAACAAACTATATAGTGGATAGATTGTAAATAATCAAAAAAAAAAAAAAGAAGTCATTAAGATTAAAGAGGACCTGGAAAGACTTCTTACAGAAGCAGCAACTTTACTTAAGACATGAAGGAAGACAGAGAAGCTAAGAGACCGAGATAAAGACAGAGAGAATTCCAGACATGAGGGACAGTCAGTGAAAACAAACAAGAAAATAGAGCATGAGCATCTTATGTAAAGAGCTAAGAGGACAGTGTCTTTTATTGAAGAATTCATGCAGAAGAGTATATAATAAGGAGAATGTAATGGAAGAAGGGGATAAAAGACTTTAAAAACTTGGCAAACATTATTTTAAATTTGATTCTGAAGGTAATAAGGAGCTAAGAATTTATGGAATACAGATACATCCAAGTGTTAATATAGTAGGCATATTAGGAGTATTTAAACTTGAAGTTAAGAAAAATGGATTCTAGTTTTTGACTCTGTAACTAGCTATATGATCTGGAAAAGTCATTCAGTGAATGAATTTTATTTATAAAATGAAGCCATTGGACTAAATAATACTCTATTATTCCAACTCTGTAAGTTCTATGGTTGGATTTGAACTTAGTGGACCTGAGTTTGATTAGATTAGTTAAATTATTTATTGGAGTTTGAAATCAAATTCTGCTGCTTACTAACCTTGTGACCTTTACTAAGTCATAACTTCTCTTGACCTCAGTTTTCTCAGTTTTAAAATAATAGTTGATGAGATGTCTTGATTTTATAATTTTTAAAATATGAAAATAGAGATTTATTATCTTAGAGAATAGAGGCTTTCAATCAAAGTTACCTAAGTTAATTCTCTAAAATCAGTACTATTTTTCCATTTCTATTAGTGAATCAGAGATATATTTCTATAATTACAAAAACAAAGTTTTTCCAACGGATTAAATTTAAAACTTTTGTTAAAGAGATAAAACATTGTTAACTGCTGCATAGTAGGAGGTATGATCACAAAGATGCTGGTAGGAAAAAGTATATTTTGATGCAGTTGAATCATAATCTTATAAGGGAACAGAGAAAAAAATAAAATCAGGAAAAAAGATGAATAGTAACAAGAAGTCTAAAAGAAAATGAACTCACACCTGATGAAATACAGAATCGTGTGGATCCTCAAGAGAAGGTACTTCAGCAAGAAGTTTCATAATGGTTTAAGAGATCAGTCATAATCTTGAAAGAACAACTTATAGGAGGACAAATGGCAGAATTTATATTCTCAAAAGCAAAAATAATTAGTAGAATTTTAAAATAGAAAACTGGAATCTACAGTGGCTAGTCTCTAAAGAAGCAAAAGAGAACAGATTGTCAATACAAGTATACTGAAGTCCTTGTTAGTACTTTGAGAACAGAGTGGGACAGTGGGATATAACCAAAAAATGATCAGAATGATCTAAATTCTCTTCAGCTCATATAGTCCATGGTCTGTGTTTTAATTATCTTTCCAGCCCTAACATTCTTGGTTCTATGATCAAATAGTATTTATTTTAAAATTCTTTAAGTTCTAGCATTCTATTTCCTGATATTTCTTCCATTTCTGAAATTCTCTATTTCATATTGGCAGGACCCTTCCAACTTTAACAGTCTGTAAGCTAATTCTGAACACATTCATGCTATAGGCAGCCTCTTTCCTCATCCAGCCCTGAGTCAGCAGAAAATGAGTCATCTCCTCCTGGTCTGGTAGACAGCAGATGATTTGGCATAGATTAGGGTAGTTACTTATCCTCAGAGACACAGGTAATGTTTTTTTCCACTTTGCTTTCCCTTTAGAAATCAAATCATAGGGGGCAGCTGGGTAGCTCAGTGGATTGATAGCCAGGCCTAGAGATGGGAGGTCCTGGGTTCAAATTTGACCTCAGACCCTTCCTAGCTGTGTGACCCTGAGCAAAGTCACTTAACCCCCATTGCCTAGCCCTTACCACTCTTCTGCCTTTGAACCAGTGGTTCCAAGACAGAAGGTAAGGGTTTTGTTTTGTTTTTTAATTAAAAAAAGAAAAGAAAAAAGAAAAAGAAAACCATAGAAACATCTGTCCCGAAGCACCATATGTAGAAGGATAGCCATTCCACAGTTGTCCCAAAAAGCCAGAGGTACCTTCCCATTCCATTCCTTATAAAGGGGTAACACTCAGGGCATTTAGAAATGGAACTAGGTCCCCATCCTACCTGAATGTGACATTAGAAAGGATATTTTCAGGTGGTGAGGCATTCAACTCAATCTTCCTTCTGAGTTGATTTTATCATTATAAATTTTAGTTTGGGGTAGTTGAAAAACTTAGTTATTTTAGTCTAAATTTTGACTACCTAGAAATATAACTCTTAAATTTTAGAATTTTTCCTAAAAACTAAATTATGGTATCATAGAAACTCCCATATGTAAATAGTGTACATATGTATGTCCCAGAAAAGTATACTCTGAAAATGATGACTAGCATTGGTTTGCTCATAAAGAATGGATGGTGACATTTAGAGATGGCATTCACTGGAATCTGCAACTCAATAATGACTATGTTCACCTCCTTTGTGACCTTGGTTTCTTTATCTTCAACTAACAACAAATCCATCATCCAGATGTTTCTTGTGGGCCTATAATGGACAAAGGACTGTGCTAATTTCTTTGGGCTGAAAGGTAGTTATAAAAAGACTGATTATATTAATTGCCCTTGACTTGAACAATGCTGTAGTATAAAAGGAAAGACTGTAGTGAGTATTCATGTGCTTGTACTAGGTGCCATACTGCTGTGTACAGGATGCCATCTTTGTCATTTGGGTAAATATGCCTAACTCCATGCATTTACTCCCACCATTCTTTCCAATCAGAAAACCTTTTCCTCTCCAGGCTCTGCTTCTGACTTTCCAGACTATCTCTCCCATGACCCTCCAACTTGGGTACTTTCTCCTTACCTACTTTTCATTTCCTTTCTATGTGCTATCTTCCTCCTTTAAATCGTAAGCTCCTTGACATCAAAGATCACCTTTCTTTCTGCTTTTACATGTATTCCCAACACTCAATATAGAACCTGGCACCTAATAAGTGCTTAATAAGTGTTTTCTAACTTGATTTCCTACCATCTATGCCATCTTCCTATCACTTTACAGATGAGCAAAGATAGGACAAGATCCAAGATGTAGAAAGAGCAGTGGACATGGCATTAGGAAGGAGCTGGGCTTAAATCTTGTTTCTGATATTAGATATGTAACTTTGGATAAATCACTCCATCTCATTGAGCCTCAGTTTCCTTACCTACAAAATGGGGATGATATTATCTACCTTGCAGGTGATCATGAGGATAAAATGAGATCACACATGGAAATTCTCAAAGTATACATGTTAGCTACTTTTCTTATTATGCATGACATAGCTCTAGTCATAGCTCCTCCATAAAGCCTTCCTTGATCCCCAGATGTTAGTTTTTGATCTGCCATTTTTCAACTCCTACAACTCTGCTAGTGTTCCTTCTGTGATGATTAACACACTTCACATTAGTTGATTTTTCATGTTTATATGTATATGCATATATGTATACTATAAATACATATGTCATTATAAACTGTAGGCTCCTTGATGATAGAGAATTTCAGATATTCCCACTAGTGGCTTGTACATAGTTGGTGCTCAGTACATATTTCATGAGCTAAAGAAAAGATTTAGTACATTGGTATAGTTGAGTCTCCTGGGAGTCAGAAGACTTCCCTTTGAGACCCTATTTTTCCCATATAGAATTATATGACTTTAGGAAAGTCTTCAGGAGAGTCACATCTCTTTACCTCAAGTCCTTGATCTTTAGCATGAGAGGATTGGACTGATTTCTAACCCTTTCAGCTCTCATTTTCAGTTTTATCTTACCTAAGATCTTACCTTTTAAGCTCTATTTCAGATCTTAAATTCCACAAGCTAACATTCTAGGTACTAAAATTCTTCCAGTTCTTATATTCTATATTTCCAGGTTCTTAAATTCTTTGTTGTAACAATCTTTGTTCTAAGGCTTCACTGAATTTGAAAACTCTGTGACCTGTATTATTGCATACAAGAAGCAAACCTAAGGACAACTCAGGTCATTTTTTAGAAGGTCTCTAGTTGTAGCCATCTTGCTGCAGGTGATTTGACAGGCTTGTTACTGGGAAAAAAAGAATAGGCCTCATAAGGTGGGTGCCTCAGGGAGGAACAGGTTGTTCTCAGTATCCTCCCCAGTACCCTGGGCACCAAATGGATAGACTCCCTGTGGTTTATTTCATTAGTGCCATGTTACAAATGGCTCTGCTTTGAGGGCTTTACTTGAGGAAGAAACAGAATCATGTTTTGTTCTTCTCCTGATTGGCAGTCAGTCATCTGGAAATGGTTTCTCTGCTCCTGATTTCCAAATAAAAGACATAGGTGTCCTTCCTTAGAGAAACATGTTATTTTTATTTTATTTTTTATTTATAATAAAACTGCTGCAATAATAATGAAGAGAGAGATCCAGATCCCTAGTCTGGGAATCACAACCTGGATTCTAATTTTAGCTCTGACCCTAGTTTTATGATCTTAAATAAATCGCCTCCCTGTCTCATTTTCCCCACAGGTCAGAGTTGCAATCCATCTTTTAGCTCCCTTCTAATGATGAGTCAAATATGTTATAGTGGGGCAATCCCTGGATTTATCATCAGGAGAGATCTGGGTTCAAATCTGTCCTCTAATACTTTCTCTACCTATGACCATGAGCAAATCTGTTAAGTTCTCTGAGCCTCAGTTTCCTCATCTGATCTTGGAGGTCATCTACTCCAGTGTCCTCATTTTACAGATGAGAAAACTAAGACCCAGACTTACTCAACGCCATAGAGCAGATTAGACCGAATCTTAGGTCTCCTGCCTTCTAGTCTGATGCACATTTCACACTCCAGCTATCATTTTCTCCCTTGTTCCTATATTTAGGTCTGATGTAGTTCTTGGAATTGAATTGGCCACCATAGGTCCTGTCCATATCACCCTGCATCAGGGACTTTTTATTTCTTTATGGACTGTGCTTGTTTGTCCATCAAGGCATTTTCTGGGCATGCAGAGCAAAGTACTGAGAAGGCTTGGCATGGAGCCTGTGGCCATTTTTCTTCCCAGCATCTTTGAACACTGACTAGGGTGAAAGCAGGCTTTTTAAAGCTTAAATAACCACAATCTGCACTATTAGGCCAACGGCCAGCCATTTCCCAGTGAATATGCTATCTGCTCTTTATGTAAGTGATATACCTAGGCCCTCCACAGAGCGGATTTTAGCTTTCAGTTTGACAACAGTTTTATAGTTTATGTCCTCATCAGATTGGTGGCCAAGGCAAGGCTTGCTCAAGCCAGAAGAGGAAACTTAAAATCTCTGTTAGATTTTACTGAGACAGAATAATATATAAGAGATAAGATCCTGGATACCAATGATGGTAGTGCATGATAGTAAAAGAAACAGACTCCCTCATTCCAGTTAAAGCAATGGTCTGACATTCAGGAGATTCTGATTCTAATCTCACTCTGCCTACTTTACAGCGTGACCTTCAGCAAGTCACTTCCACTCTGTGCCTTAGCTTTCTCATTCTCTAATTCTAATATGTCATGATTGCCTAAGATCATTCAAGCATTAGCATTCCATTTTCTGATATCCTGTACTCTAAAGCCCCTCCAGCTTTAAAGCTCAGTGTTCTACATTCTCTTTCATAATAATAAGTGTAAAAGTCTTAATCTGTGATTTAGGGGAAAAGCAAAGAGACAAAAACTTTCATGAGAATAAGATGACAGTCCATACCTAGGAGTAGTTAATTTTGAAATGATCAAAAAATCTTAACACATTGTGTTCTCCATCTGATTTAATAGTATGTGAAATTGTAGCAAAACAAAAATCTGAAGGAAATTTAGATTCCATTGAGTTATAGTCTTTCTATACTCTGCCTTGTTCACATGCCATTGGGAATAATGGATTCATTTCTGGGCACCATTGTAGGAAGGGCATATGTAAGATAGAGAACAATCAGGTGGGTGATTGACCTTGAGATCATGCTATATGAAAAGCAACTGCAACTACCACAATGAATTTTGTAAAATGCTGGCATCAACATGCCAGTCTCCTACTAAACTCTGGCGGTTCCCTATTGACTCTATGATCAGAAATTAACTCCCTTGTTTGGCATTCAAAGATTTTTACAGCCCAAGCCCACCTTACCTTTCTAACTTTGTTGTTGTAACTTCCCTGAACATGCTCTAATGTTCAGCCCAAATGTGTATCTTAATGATAAGATCTTCTATTCATTGTTATTTATATTAACACTAGTTACTCTGAAGGTAAATACCTGAGCCTCTCAGGTCTGTGGCCACCTGTATATCTTCGAGGAGAGAGATTAATCTAAGGCAAAAGCAGAACTGGTTAAATTCATTGTGGAACATTCACAACAGAAAGCTAGGGGGGAAAATCCGTGTAGAGGATATATGTTTCTAATACAGCAGTCTTTTAGGAATTACCTTTTCCCCATTTTTATGCCTTTACTATGAAGGACAAAGCTATCTTCCAGATACTAATGAGGTTTCTGTTATGTAGTCAAATATTTCGTCCAAACCCTTCATTGTACAGAAAAGGAAACTAAGACATAGAAATGTGAAGCATTAAGAATTCTGAAAGATAGACATAAGAAAAGCCCTTCATTGCATGTGTTGAACACTGTATAAATGTTAGCAATATCAGATCCCTTTCCTAAATTGTAGAATCTCAGAATTAGCAGGGATATCAAGATCATTCTTCTGACCTGAAATAAGAATCCTTCATATGGCATTGTTAAATTTATGGTTGGACTGAATATATTTAATTGGTCACCAGGGATTTAATTACTAAATCCCAAAAATGAATTACTAAAGTCAGAATGGAATTATGGTAGTTTATTTTACAATAGAGGGAAAATATTAAGGAAGAGAGAAAGAGTTAAAAAAAGGAGAGCTCCAGCTTCCTCTGAGCCTGGTAGGAATTCAAAGGCCCCAGCCAGGGGAAAGGAGTCTCAAGATGATGGGCCTTTTCTGGAGGCTTACCTCCAGAAAGGCCAAGGAAAGGAAGCCAGCCTTTACACTCACCACACGTCAGTTCAATGAGCAGATTCTTTATCAGCCTCAACTCCAGAAGAACTGCTACTAACTGGAGGCTCCACTCCAAGTGTGTCTCTTTCAAATTTTCCAAAGAACCCAGTTCAGGCCCTTGTCTCTTTTTTTTAAAGATTTTTTTCTTGTATCATTTCTCCTAATTCCAAGTCTACTAATCATAGCTGATGCTCTGCTCTAGGACTACCCAGAAGGCAGTTAATGGATTCTGATTCGTTGCCCACTATCATACATGTGGGTCACAGACCTCCCACTTCATGATTAAGTGGGATATTTACACCTTTGGTGATTAGATCTAACATGGGCAGATCTTCCCACTCAACTTTAAGTATTATGTTTGCATTTGGGGAGATTAAAATCTAAAAAATATACAGAGGATTACAATTTAATCTTCACAATCAAGGAAGAGCTAAGTACCTTCATTGTTACAATCAGGGGAGAGCCAAATCCAATCTTCACAGCATCCTAGATAAGTTTTCATCTGAACTCTTCATGAAGAATTTTACTGATGATGTTGACCCTGAAACTATGTGTCATGGGGTAGGTAAACTGTCCATCTTTCACTGATTTTCCTAGACCTGATTCTTTCAAAGGAAGTACTTTCTCCATAACTCCAAAAGGCCACTTCTAAATGTGTATGGTCACCAAAACATCATTACCCACTCATGGTCTGAGCTTATGGAGGAAATATGAAAAACTGTATGCAAGTACAAGTATTTTCTCATGGGCTTTTTTGTTCTGACTTGATTGATCCAGTGACTAAACTAGAGAGCCAAAGGCAAAGAGGAATAAATAATGTGACATTCTTTTTTTTGTACTCTTTGCAATACCTCCTGTAAATGATGCATCTTGTGGTAGTGCTGAAGGTTGTGTTTCCATGTGTGTAGCAAAGCAAAAACCAAAGCAACTATGTTGGAGATTCATTTATCACAAGCTTCAGGAATCTCATGCAGGAATCACTAAAATGAGAAAATTGCAGCTTAGTAGAGGAAAACTCATATAGAACTGAGAGATTCTTAGATTTAAATCCCAACAGTGCCACTATGAAGCTGCATGACCTTGGGTAACCCATATGACCCCTTTGAGCCTCTATTTCCTCATTTACAAAATAAGGATAATAATATTTATACCCACTGTAATTGTTCTGGGAAATACCATTTAATCCTTTTGATAAATGTTATAATTAGAAAATTAATTAAAACCAAATTAATCTTTTCCCTCTCCCACTTAGACTAAACTCATAAACTTTATGAGAGAACACATGCTTTAATAAAAAGTACTTGAGTCCATCCATGATTTAACATATGTAGAACTTTTTTTTTTTTGTGCTACTTCAAGCACTATCTTGAGTAACCAAAAGGGTTCTGAGAAAGTCTATTCTAGAAACATGGGCACCTCATGTTTCTGCTGGGTGCCAAACTATGTTGGATTTTGACATGGTGGCATCTCATGACTATAGGAACTGAGAACAAAGGGGAGAGTTCAGAGTTGGGGTACATGCTCAAATAGACAAAAATGAACATGAGACTTGCTGTTAAAAGAAGAATTGGCTTTCATTATTGTAGGTAGAATCCCAGAAAATTGCCTGTTCCTTCACCTCATCACTCAAAGACAGTTTGAGACCTTTGTTAGGAGCAATATATGAGTTATCTCAGCAAAGTAGATTTTGTCTTGAAATGTTATCTTTAATTTCTCTTGCCCACTTTCAATTATGGCTTCCCAGTCACTATAGGATGAAATCCAAACTTCTTAGGACTTATTGAAGTCCTAGCCTTTTTTAAAAACCTGCCACCAAACTCACTCTCTGGCTAGATCTTTTCCTCCTCATGAAAAGAGCTTAAGTGATCCTCTGGGGCAGAGCTTCTTAGGCTGGAACCCATGCACTTCTTGGGGTTTTTTTTTGTTTGTTTTAAAATAATTTTATAGCTGTATTTCAGTATAACTTATTTCCTTTGTGATCTTACATGTTTTGAATATTTTAAAGCATTTTGATAAAGGATCCACAGGTTCTAGCAGACTGCCAAAAGGATCTGTGCTACAGAGAAGCTTAAAAACCCCTACTTTAAGTTCGAGGCAGCTACCTTAACTTATCAAGTATGACATTTACCCAATTTTAGATAGTGAATTATGGAAAACACTAAGAGACTAAAAGTCTAATCTGGGTCCTAAAGGCAAAACCTTAGATGTCATACTCAAAAGGGACATTGAGAAACCAAAGCATGCAAGGCAAAGGTGACCAGAATGGTGAGGGGCTGTGTACTGTAGAGAAGATATGAGTGCAAGATGGGGCCTGGCTGCTATCTCTAATAGTACTAGAAGAACTATCATGAGAAAGAAAAAATAGACCTACTAAGTGGATCCAGGGAGAAAGATTTTAGCTCTCCATAAAAGAGAATTTCCAAATGGGCAAGTCAGAAAAAAATAAAATAAATGAGCAGTCTCAATGAATTCTTAGACACTAGAACATTTAAAGGAAAGATTGAATGACATATTGTTTGAGATCAATTATTACCTTCTGCCATAGGCTTTTTCTAGCCCTCCCTAGTATTTGAACCTTCCCTCCAGCTCTGTCTTCCTTGTACTCTGGATTTATCTATATGTATTCATTTGTTTATTTAGTGTTGCCTCCATTCAAATGTGTCTCCTTGACATTAGGGATTGCTGTTTTCCCTTCTTCTTTATATCCTTGGGGCTTAGCACATTACCTGGTGAATAGAAAGCACCTAACAAGTGTTAGTTGATCTGTTGGCAGATTGATACTGAAGATGTTGCAGAAGTAATTAATGCTTTTTTAGGTATTGATTGGGCTCAATGACCTCTAAAAACCACTCAAACACTAACATTCTGTGATTCCTTCTGACTAGTACTCTTTGGCACACAATTCCAGAATGTGTGCAGCATGCTAGAAGCGGCAGCATGATATAACGGAATGAGCACTGAACTAGGAGTCTTTGATTCAGTTTTAATCTCTGCCACTTACTAGTATTGACTCATTACTTCTGGAAAGTCAGCTCCCTCCACATTTGATCTCCCATATCTCCATCTAGAAAGTAGGAGTAATAATTCTTCTACTACTGACCCGATGGGATTGTCGAGAAAAAAGAACTTTCTAAACTGCAAACCACTATGAAAATCAGAACTATTACTATTCATGACTAGAATCCCTTTTCATTCTCATTAAATGCCAGCCAACTTAAATTGGACTTTAAAGCCAGCAAGAAAAAACTTCACCTCAGATCTCAACAGTACAGTTCAACTTATCACTGGCCCAAGATGGGCATTGGCCTGTGCTCCTTCCTTTTGCTGGCAAATAAAGTGTGGTGTGTAAACCTACTTCCCTGCCCCAATCCCAGATTTATTGGATGGATATGGGTGCTCTTTGTTGAAGCATATGTCCCCCTCTGAAGCTTATGAACCTAATCCAAGTGGAAGAGGGCAAAGATTAATTTGTTTTTAATTCATTTTCTAATTGCAACATTCTCTAAAGGATGAAATAGCGTTCCCTCACACAATTACAATGGGTACATTTGTTTAGCATAAAAAATGAGCTCTCTTCTAGTGATGCCATATTTTTAATCACTTAGCAAGCCTTTCAGTGCCAAACCAAATAATTAAGCACCAAAAAGTATCAGTCATAAAATGTCATGAATGGGTATAATGGGGAAGGGAAAAAAAAACCACTAATCTCAAAGTCAGAAGACCTGGATTCAAGTTCCAATGTTTCAACTTCCTGGCTATGTAAACTTGGACAAGTCGTTTTACCTCCATGGTCTCTTTTCCCATCTATAAAATGGAGACAGTAATTTTTTGTACCTCCTGACTTGCTTAGTGGTTGAAAGGATCAAATGAGATCATAGAGAAAGATTCTGTAAACTGAAACAGAGATTGAGATACTACTATCATCATGCCAATACTTTAAAAGTCTATAACTTTGAAGTTTGGGGTGGGGGATTAATGTTTCTTTTCACTGACAAGGATACAACCCCTCCACATTGCAACAAATACTATGTTAAGTCATTTGTATCTACCTACCTACTTCAGTCCTTAGCCTACCATACTTTTGTCTCCCATAATACAGACATGTAAAGTACTCTTCACTAGACCTCTGATTTTACCTATGTAGGAAATACCTGATAAGGAACCCTCTCTACCAATATAGATTGGGACCTTTTCTGTAATCTGGAGTTGTCTGGAGCACTTGGAGGTTAAGTGACTTACTATAGGTCACACAGATAGCATGTGTCAAAGGCAGAACTTGAACTCATATCTTTCTAAGACCAACTCTAATCCTCAATGCCATGATGCTGCTTCACAAAACTATAAAGTGCTTTGAAGATATCAGGTGTTAATACCATTATTCTTACTATTGCTAACTGCTTCCCAATGGAAGTAGATAAGATTGCAAAGTTGTCTGGCATGTAGTCAAAAAAGGAAAAAAGGGCAGCAAAAGTAGGGTTGGGAGCAATAAATGAGATAATAATTTGTTCCTACAGTGTCCCCTTTGCACTACAAAGAACAAGAGCTGACTGGTTTTGCATATGTCTTGGAGAAAGGATTTCCATGTTTATAGAACCATTCTCTCTGAAATGGCTCAGGTTGTGTTAAAATCTCATGAAATATTATGGTTTTCTGGAAAACATGCTGGATTTAGAATCAAAGAACTCCTCTTTGAGCTCTGGCACTCTATACTAATAGTAATCCACTTTATCTCTCTGGATCTCAGTTTCTTTATTTGTAAAATGAAGGGAGTTGTACAACATGATCAATCTACTATTTGTATCCCATCATTCCACTCCTTCCAAATCCACCTGACTGTACTATTGTGCATAGTAGCAAATGAATTACTAATACACATCTTGCCCACAAGGATAGCATGAAAGACTTTCTCAAGTACTTCGTGAAATCTAAGTAATATTATACAACACTGACTGCCACCTTCTCCTGATCTGCCACCAGTAATGTGTAAAAAAATGAAATGCTGGCCCCAGATACTTACTAGTTTTGATCCTGAGCAAATCACATAATTCCCATTGCCTAGTCCTTTTTGTTCTTCTGCCTTAGTACCAATACACAATATTGATTCTAAGGTTCTAAGAGCTGAAGAGAATTATTTAAATTTAATTTTTTTAAAGAAATTAAATTAGTCCAGCATGACCTGTTTCCCAATAAGGAAACCAAATCTTTTCCTCTGTTTTGAAAGAAATTCTCCCTCTCTCCTTAACCCTTTTTTTTGAGGGGGGGGGGACTTTAATTTTTTTGAACCATTGAACTCATTTTCTTAAATAGCCAAAGCCCCCAGTTGTGTATAGATTAGAATAATTACTGTTAGAACAGTATCTCAGAACTCTGAGATATTATTGTCTACCTGACAAAATCAAAGTTGCAATTGGGAATTTTTAAGACTTCAAAAAACTTTCTTCTAACTTTCCCTGAAGCTCCTTTTATTGCATCTAGAAATACCTTTACCTAGCATAAAATGCTCTGTTTGGCATTTAAAGACCTTCAAGGTCTGAATTTGGCTTACCTTTCCTTTCCAAGGTAATTATACCATCACCACCACTATCAACTCTCTCTCTCTCTCTCTCTCTCTCTCTCTCTCTCTCTCTCTCTCTCTCTCTCTCTCTCTCTCTCTCTCTCTCTCTCTCTCTCTCTCTCTTTCTCTCTTTCTCTCTCTCTCTCTCTCTCTCTCTCTTTTTTCACCCCCTCTCTCTCATTCCCAGAATACCCCATTTATTGGACTACAATCCCAAATCATTGCATAGCCTGTATTTTTTATATATCCTGTGTTTTCTAGTCTGTGAACATTTTTACCCTACTAATAGAAAGTAAACTCAAGGGCAAAGACTATCTCACTTTTATGTTTGTATCCCCAGTCTGGCATATAGCAGTCACACAATAAATGACTGTCATTTGATTGATTGATCAAATAGCTCTGCCTTTTTATAACTTTTCTTTCCTAGATGTTCATCAGCTCTCCCTTTAATAACATTGTGTATAGTTTGCAGACACCACATTCTTTCCTTTTTTTGAAAACAAGAACATTTGCACTTCTCTAGTCTTATAGCAATAGATAGATAGATAGATAGATAGATAGATAGATAGATAGATAGATAGATAGATAGATAGATAGATAGATGAGGTACAAAAGTTAAATAAGGGTGAATATTCTACTGCAGAGACTATGGTTCTTGATAGGCAGAGATTTGTGAAGGAAACTCTGGCAATTAGGATAATCTCATTATTAATTGAACATAATTACATGTATCTTTTCTTTTTCTGGGATCACCAAGTAGGAGTCTTGGCAACTTTAAAATGCTGACCTGATGCTTTTAGGAGAGTTGCCTCTGATATATTTATTCTTGTTGCTAAGCAGAAACAGGAATACCACTTCTGAAAGAGGATGCCCATCTCAAAATATTATCCAGATATCTGTGGCTGGATGATTGATTCCAATTACTGGGCAAGTTGATGTCCTAAATTATCCTGAGTACAGGTCTCTGATGATTAGCTGAAAAGCCCCAACCAGATTAGAAATGAGGGAATAACTGTTCCATAACTTTTAAGAAATTGGATGACTAGAAGGTATGAATGTTAGCGTAAGCTTCTACAGGGAGAAGATGTTGGGCTAATCAGTGTAAGAAGCAGGAAAGGGCACAGTGATTCTTTCAAGGGAAAAATCACTTTTCACATTCCCATCTCAAAACTAAATAGGTAGAAAGAAATATTAAGATGATGATGTAGATATATTTTAATATCACTTTATATTTCCAATATATTCTTCTCTTTCCCTTAGCCAGTGCGACCATCTTTTGTAGTAAAGAGTAAAAAAAAATAAAGAAAGAGGGGAAAAAAGTTTAGCAAAACTAATACATAAATTAGGCATAATAACATTTGCAATGTTCCAAAAACATAGTCTGTAACCTCTGCAAAGAGGGGAAAGGGATGCACTTGGATTCTCATGTTTATGGGACGTTATTCTCTAATGTAAATTTTATTGTCCCTTATAGATTTTTTTAAATTTGTAAATTAATGTGAAATTTACATTTTTTAAAAATGTACATTGCTATAGTCATCATATAAATTGTTTTCCTGGTCCTGATTTCTTTTTTTTTTAACATTATTTTATTTGGTCATTTCCAAACATTATTTATTGGAGACAAAGAGCATTTTCTTTTCCTTCCCCCCTCCCCCCACCTCTCCCATAGCCGACTTCCACTGGGTATCACATGTGTTCTTGATTCAAACCCATTTCCATGTTGGTATTTGCATTAGAGTGTTCATTTAGAGTCTCTCCTCAGACAGGTCCCCTCAACTCCTGTAGTCAAGCAGTTGCTTTTCCTTGGTGTTTTGACTCCCACAGTTTGTCCTCTGCTTGTGGATAGTGTTTTTTCTCCTAGATCCTTGCAGATTGTTCAGGGATATTGCATTGACACTAATGGAGAAGTCCATCATGTTCGATTGTGCCAGAGTATATCAGTCTCTATGTACAATGTTTTCCTGGTTCTGCTCCTTTCGCTCTGCATCAATTCCTGGAGGTTGTTCCAGTCTCCATGGAATTCCTCCACTTTATTATTCCTTTTAGCACAATAGTATTCCATCACCAACATATACCACAATTTGTTCAGCCATTCTCCAATTGAAGGTCATCCCCTCATTTTCCAATTTTTGGCCACCTCAAAGAGTGCAGCTATGAATATTCTTATACATGTCTTTTTCCTTATTATCTCTTTGGGGTACAAACCCAGCAGTGCTATGGCTGGATCAAAGGGAAGACAGTCTTTTATCGCTCTTTGGGCATAGTTCCAAATTGCCCTCCAGAATGGTTGGATCAATTCACAACTCCACCAACAATGAATTAATGTCCCTACTTTGCCACATCCCCTCCAGCATTCACTGCTTTCCATAGCTGTCATGTTAGCCAATCTGCTAGGTGTGAGGTGATACCTCAGAGTTGTTTTGATTTGCATCTCTCTGATTATAAGAGATTTAGAACACTTTTTCATGTGCTTATTAATAGTTTTGATTTCTTTATCTGAAAACTACCTATTCATGTCCCTTGCCCATTTATCAATTGGAGAAAGTCTTGATTTTTTGTACAATTGATTTAGCTCTTTGTAAATTTGAGTAATTAAACCTTTGTCAGAGGTTTTTATGAAGATTGTTTCCTAATTTGTTGCTTCCCTTCTGATTTTAATTACATTGGTTTTGTTTGTACAAAAACTTTTTAATTTGATGTAGTCAAAATTATTTATTTTACATTTTGTGACTCTTTCTAAGTCTTGCTTGGTTTTAAAATATTTCCCTTCCCAAAGGTCTGACATGTATACTATTCTGTGTTTGCCTAATTTACTTATAGTTTCCTTCTTTATGTTCAAGTCATTCACCCATTCTGAGTTTATCTTGGTGTAGGGTGTGAGGTTTTGATCCAAACCTAATCTCTCCCAAACTATCTTCCAATTTTCCCAGCAGTTTTTATCAAATAGTGGATTTTTGTCCCAAAAGCTGGGATATTTGGGTTTATCATATATTGTCTTGCTGAGGTCACTTACCCCAAGTCTATGCCACTGATCCTCCTTTCTGTCTCTTAGACAGTACCAAATTGTTTTGATGACCGCTGCTTTATAATATAGTTTGACATCTGGAACTGCAAGGCCCCCTTCCTTTGTATTTTTTTCATTATTTCCCTGGATATCTTTGATCCTTTGTTCTTCCAAATGAACTTTGTTATAGTTTTTTCTAAATCAGTAAAAAAAATTTTTGGAAGTTCAATGGGTATGGCACTAAATAGATAAATAAGTTTGGGTAGGATGTTCATTTTTATTATATTGGCTTGTCCTACCCCTGAGCAGTTAATGTTTTTCCAATTGCTCAAGTCTAGTTTTAGTTGTGTGGAGAGTGTTTTGTAGTTGTGTTCATATAGTTCCTGTGTTTGTCTCAGGAGATAGATTCCTAAGTATTTTATTTTGTCTAAGGTGATTTTGAATGGGATTTCTCTTTCTAGTTCTTGCTGCTGAGCTATGTTGGAAATATATAGAAATGCTGATGACTTATATGGGTTTATTTTGTATCCTGCAACTTTGCTAAAATTGTTGATTATTTCGATTAGCTTTTTGGTTGAATCTCTAGGATTCTTTAAGTAGACCATCATGTCATCTGCAAAGAGTGATAACTTGGTCTCTTCCTTGCCTATTTTGATGCCTTCAATTTCTTTTTCTTCTCTAATTGCTACTGCTAGTGTTTCTAGTACAATGTCAAATAATAGAGGTATAATGGGCATCCTTGTTTCACTCCTGATCTTATTGGGAATGCATCTAGTTTATCTCCATTGCAGATGATATTAGCTGATGGTTTTAGATATATACTGTTTATTATTTTTAGGAAAGACCCTTCTATTCCTATGCTTTCTAGTGTTTTTAATAGGAATGAGTGTTGTATTTTATCAAAGGCTTTTTCTGCATCTATTGAAATAATCATGTGATTTTTGTTGGTTTGCTTGTTAAAATGGTAAATTATGTGGATGGTTTTCCTAATATTGAACCAGCCCTGCATCCTTGGTATAAATCCTACTTGATCATGGTGAATGACCCTTCTGATCACTTGCTGGAATCTTTTTGCTAGTATTCTATTTAAGACTTTTGCATCTATATTCATTAGGGAGATTGATCTATAATTTTATTTCTCTGTTTTTGACCTGCCTGGTTTTGGAATCAGTACCATGTTTGTGTCATAAAAGGAGTTTGGTAGAGCTCCCTCTTTGCTTATTATATCAAATAGTTTGTATAGTATTGGGATTAACTGGTCTTTGAATGTTTGATAGAATTCACTTGTGAATCCATCAGGCCCTGGGGATTTTTTCTTAGGGAGGTCTTTGATGGCCTGTTGGATTTCATTTACTGGTATGGGATTATTTAAGAAATCTATTTCTTCTTCTGTTAGTCTAGGCAGTTTATATTTTTGTAAATATTCATCCATATTGCCTAGATTGGTATATTTATTGCCATATAATTGGGCAAAGTAGTTTTTAATGATTGCCTTAATTTCCTCTTCATTGGAGATGATGTTCCCCTTTTCATCTTTGATACTGTTAATTTGCTTTTCTTCTTTCCTTTTTTTATTAGATTGACCAGTACTTTGTCTATTTTTGTTTGTTTTTTCAAAGTACCAGCTTCTAGTCTTATTTATTAGTTCAATAGTTCTATCACTTTATATTTTATTAATTTCTCCCTTAATTTTTAGGATCTCTAGTTTGGTTTTCTTCAGGGGAGGGGGGTTAATTTGTTTACTTTCAAGTTTGTTTGTTTGTTTGTTTTTGCATTTCCAATTCATTGATCTCTTCCCTCCCTAGTTTGTTTATATATGCACTCAGGGATATGAATTTTCCTCTGATTACTGCTTTGGCTCCATCCCATAAGGTTTGAAAAGATGTCTCACCATTGTCATTTTCCTCAATGAAATTATTAATTGTTTCTATGATTTGTTCTCTAACTAACAGATTTTGGAGTATCATATTATTTAATTTCCAATTAATTTTTGATTTGGTTCTCCATGTACTCTTACTGATCATTATTTTTATTGCCTTATGATCTGAAAAGGCTGCATTTATTATTTCTGCTTTTCTGCATTTGTATGCCATGTTTCTGTGACCTAGTGTATGGTCAATCTTTGTGAATGTGTCATGTGGTGCTGAGAAGAAGGTGTATTCCTTTTTGTCCCTATTTATTTTCTCTGATTTCTTTACTTTGTATCATTTCAAATAAATCTTCTGTTGTTTCTCTGAATTCTTCATGTTCTTTGTTTCTTAATTCTTTTGGTCTACTTCTAGTTTGTAAGATTTAAAATTGTTGTCTGCCATAAACTGTTATAATTAAAAATGGTTGATGTTGTAAACTGTAGTGAGTTAAAATGGTGGAAGATACAAATTATGCTAGATATAAGAGAGGGTGAGTAAATTGTGACCGCAGAAAATATGTTTCACTACAGTGTCTTGGTTTTTAAATCAAATATAATGTGGTCGCCAGGGAAATATTGCCAATTATTCAATATGCTTGAGTCAACTGGGTTTTATAGAGAATTTAATTAATAATACAATGAGTAATCAAAGAAAGAGAGAGAGAGAGAGAGAGAGGAAAAGGAAATAAGTATGAAGGGCCTTAAGCCAACATGGCCTAGACCTGAGTCTTAAGAGAGAGATCAGTCAGTTAGTCTTTTATCACTCACCACAAGGTCTGTCTAAGCAAGGATTCTAGGGACACCAGGCCAGCCCCATCTCAGCTGATTTCACCAGAGAGAGTTCCAGCCAGAGTCCTCCTCAAAGAGAGATCCAGCCAGAGACTGTTTCAAAGGGCCTCTCTCCAGAGCCTCCAGAGGGACAGAGTCCCCTCAGAGGAGCTCCAGTGAAACCTCCTTAGAGATTGTCCTCCAAGAGCTTCCCTTCTCCAGAGCCTCTCTCAAGAGATTCTTCCCAAGCGATCCTCATAAGAGCTTTCTCCAAAAGGATTGTCTCCTCAAAAGATTCTGCTTTCTCTTATATAGGGGTTTTAATCCTATGTCACCTCCCCTAAGTCCTTACATCTACCAATCACTGTAGACGTTTTCCAAAGGACTGCCCATCTGAATTCCTGCTAAGTCGACTAATCCCCTCAGTAAGTCTGAACCAGAGAAAACACAGCTGAGTCGACTAATCTCATTAAGAGAAAACCTGCCCGACCTTTATAGATACCTAGCATCCCATTGTATCAATTCTAAAAACAGGCATGGCTCAAAGAACTCCTTGCCTCATCATAAGCATGGGTCCAAGTACTTTCATTGTTTAGCAAGGAGTTTTCTCCCCTAAAGCAGTCTTAAGTACGGGTGGAGTAGAGGTCCTCCCATTTCTGATCCTGGTGAATTCTCACATCAAAATGGGGAATGTTTCCCAGTAGGGAATTTGTTCCAATGGAGGATTCCTCAATGTGGAAATTTTTAACATTCACAAGTCTGAGAAATTTCAAGATTTACAGGTTCTCTGGACTTTGCTACCATGCCTCAACCTCTCTCTCACCCTGGAAATTCCCTCATCTTCTGTGGCCTCCTGACACTGGAACATCTCTCTCTACTTTGGCCCTCTCTTTTTCCACTGATGAGTTTTTTCCAACCTCCATTTTGATATCCAGGCCTCCCATCCTTTATTCTTCTTCCATCTCTCCTGACTATCAATTCCTGTCACACATACCCCAATACCTTGTATCCATGCTCAATTTTATAGACTGGCCTTCCCCATTCTAATATAAACTCAACCTTTTTGCTTATATTTGTATCTCCAGCTCTGATATATATTATAATGCTAATTATTCATGTATCAGAATTGTTTTAGTCATATCCTAATTGATTGCTACCAAAAAGAAAATGCTGCTATGAATGTTTTGGAATATGAATGCATTGTGGGTATTGTGTTTCTAACCTAACCCTAAATTTTAACCTAGAAAGCCTGAATTCACATCCTCCCTAAGGCACTTAACTGTGAGACCCTGGGAAAGAAGTTTAACCTTTTTGAGTTTCAGTTTCCTAATTTGTAAAAATGTGAATAATAATAGGCTTATTATCTATAAATAGGTCTATGATCTATAAACCTATAATCATAGGGTTTTGTGAGAATCCAGTGAGATATATATGTAAAGCAAAGTGCAAAACTTAAACACTATATGTGTTAGCAATTATCAGCATAATTATCATTATAACTATTATTTTTTGAAACCTGACTTTTTGGATTTTACCTCTCTGAACTATATGCCTCACAATTCAGATAAGGATATTTTCATCACTCTTTTAGTATAATTTTTTTTACATGTTATAAAGTTTTATTAATAATAACTAAAACAAAAGAACTATCTGAATTCAACCCAGTTGCAGTTCAAAAAGAAAGCATGAGAGAAATATACATCCACTTAAATACCAATAACATGATCTTACCAATGTGGAAACCCAGAAGAGATTATAGGAAATTTTGGGAAATACTAAGGAATTCTGGGGAATGAAGTCAAAGGTTCAAAATCTCCATTTAGACAACTCACACCTCTATAACTCATACCAAATCTGTATCCATTGTACTGCACTACCTCTTAATAGAAACATAAATGTAAAAATGAAAATAAATTCATCTAATGGATACTAGAAACTTGCTATATGAGACTACTTATTAGTGAGTGAAAATCATTTTAAAGCAAATCCTTCCTGGACTCTAATCTAAAGGATTTATTTTTTTTTTAATTTTATAGTATTTTATTTGATCATTTCCATGCATTATTCATTAAAGACAAAGATCATTTTCTTTTCCTCCCTCCCACCCCCCGTAGCCGACGCTGGGTATCACATGTGTTCTTGACTCTTTTAGTATAATTTGTAACATTTGTTTGTACCTATTCACAGCTCCAATAACAGTGTGTTAATGTGCTTTTATTTCCTCTAGTATGGATTCTATCCATTTTTTGTCATCTTTATTTGCTAGATATATTGAAAACAGTTGTTTCAACTTTCATTTCTCTTATTTAGAGTGATCTAGAGTATTCTTGCCTAAAGTTATTTAAAGTTTGTAATTCTTTTTTTTTTAAGTTTGTTTATATTATTTGACCACTTATCCATTGTGTCTGTAATCTTTCAAAATTCATTAAAGGTTTATCAGCAGTCATATCCCTTTTGGCATTGTTGGTTGTAGTTAATTCTGGTCTGGTGATATCTCTTCATTATTGTCAACTAGGTATTCTCTATCTTTCTACTTATCTTGATTATCAACTTCCTATTAGTCATTTTCATTCTGTCCTTTTCAGTCCAAAGATACCTCTTTTATCGACAAACGGAAGGGAGAAAAAGAGCTGAACAGCTTTACCTTTTCCCCATCATCAATTATCATCAAAGTCCCAAATTTATATCTAATAGTTCCATCCACTCTCCTACCTTACCATCCTTTAAATATATGTACATATACATATAAAACTTAAAAAAAATTCTTTAAAATTATCTTTTCCCCAATATACCTAATTTCAAACCCTAAGGTTCCTTCCAGCTTTAACATTCAATGGTTCTAAAATATTTAGCAGGTAGAATTCACAGCATGTATTAATTGATTATGCAAGAGAAGGAAAAAGGAAGTCTTGGATAACCTCACATTTGTAAATGTTGGAATATTATTAATATTAGTGTTACAGGTAGAAATAGTAAAGCCAGAAGGAGGAGTAAGTTTGGGGAATATAAGATGTTATATTTTATGCATTCTGATTTTGAGGTGTCCATTAGATATACAGTTAGAAATACCAAATATAGACATTTGGAATTTCAGAGGAAGGTCAGGTCTGTCTGACTTCTAAGATGCAGACAGACATTTTTCTAGTTGCCACTAAGAATTTCCCACTGGCTGATCATATCTTTAAGACCAAAGGTTCAGTTTTAATTTCAATTAATAAACCCATACAGAATTGATCTTGAGATTTAAAATATAATACATGTTAAACACAGGATCACCTCACTAAAGGTATCTTGTCCATTCTTAGCTTGCCTAAGAACATATTGATTAAGTGGCCAATTACAGGATCATTGTTATATCTTTCTAAAAAGATTCCAATGCTGGCTGTCTCTCTTTCCCTGACTCATTTTACCTCACTTTACCTTCCTTCAGAAAGTTATGAAATCACAAAATTCCAGAACGATAAGGGACATCAGGCCTCCTAGTCCAACATCCGGCCTCATATAAAAATCTACTGTATTTGAGTTCCCTGATTGGGAGATGGGGAAATGGAGGAGGCAAAGAGAGGTAGGGAAACAAACATCATTCAGCCTCTACCAAGGATGGTAGCCACAAGAGTGCCCATTCTATTCTTAGATAGCTATGATTTTTAGAGCATTCTTTCCTCTATTAAGATAAAGGATCACTATCTTTTACTTACACCCATTGCTTTTAGTTCTGCCCTCTGAAGCCACACATAATACATTTAATCCCATTTCTCTATGAAAATCCTTAAGAAGGGCATAATTGATGTCTTCAACTATCTAAGTCATCTTTTCTCTATGATAAATTTTCTCACTTCCTTCAAGTGGTCTTTGAAATGGTAATATTTGTACGATGAAAACTTTTTCAAAAAAGACTAGGTTGTAATTTTTTAATATCAGTCAATTTGGGAGGAAAAAGTTGGGGAAATGATGTCTGCTCTGCCTACCAAACTGGTATTTTGGAAATCAAATGAAATAATGAAAGCATTTGGAAAAGTTAAAAATTATATACACATGTAAAGCATCTCATTGATGTAGGGTATTTCTGGTCAGGAATCTCTGTCTACCAATGCAGATTGGCAACTACTTTGCAATTTATAGTCTTAGAAAGCTCCCTAGGGGCACTGAGTGGTTCCCTGGCTTGCTTAGGGTCATAACAAAATATGTGTCAGAGTTGGTGCTTGAATCCAAGCCATCCTGACTCATGGGCTGGTTCTTTATCCACTTGGCCATGCTGACTATAATAATAACACTAATAATTCATAACAAGTAATGCCATTGGCCAGAGATTATAACTAGGCAGTTGGCCAATCTTTTGAGGTTTTGGCATATATGTATCTAACAGTAGCTGGTTACAATTGTTCCCCCTCTCTGAAGCCAGACTCTATTTTGAGAACCAAAATGTTCTATGATGAATTCTCTACTTTTATCAAAGATCAATCTTCTCCTGGGTTTTCCTAGCATAAATTCAATTTGGATCCGCTGAATAGGAGGCAGCTTTCTCCTGGGCATCTGAATGACTTCATAAGTTGTTAAAGTATTTTAGCAGCAAACTAAATGTCCATAAGAAAAATATCAAAAGCTCAAGACTGGCATTCTACTCAGTTGAATTAAAATAGGTATTTGTTCCTTTAAGTCTTCCTCAAACCTTGCTTAAATTCCTTCATTATTCTATGTGCTGACATTCAGGGCTTCTCATTCATATTCTAGCTCCAAGCATCATCCCTTAATACTCCCCTTTACTTACTCTAAGCTCCACCAAACTGCACCCTTCTCTACCTCATACATTTCAAGCCCTCCTCTTATCCTATGCTTTTCATCCTCCTCCTATCTGACTTCTCAGTCCCCTATGCGCATCCTATCTGTCTTTTGAAGCCCCAATGAAATGACAACTTGGATTCAGAGGATAGAAGTGCCTGAGTATCCCAGGTCCACTATTTAATAGCTATGTGACCTTGGATAAATCACTTTACCTTTCTGGCCTCTATTTCCTTATCCTTCCTGTAAAATGACAGGTTGTACCAAATCATTTCCAAAGTAGCTTCCAACTTTTCTTCTCATACTATGAATACTTGCCTAATTCTCACCATAAACTAGAAGCTCTTTCTCCCTCATCTAACCTCATCAATGAAGCAACATTTATTAGGTGCCTACTATTCCTCATTGTTTTCATATTCTAATCTTTATTTTAGTCATTTATACTAATCTTAACTCCTTCCACTAGACATGTGCACTCCTTGAGGGGAAGAATTGCATTTTCATCATTATTCTAATTTCCCTCTTTGGTATGGGTCCAACAGGTACCCAGTGAATGTTTGCTGAATGAAGGAATAATCAAGGAGGGGCTGTCCCAGTGGAGTCAAAAAACTTGATTTTGAATCCTAATTCTATAGCTTACTTGTTGTGGGGCCCTTGAATAAGTCTTCCTCTCAACAGGCCTCAGTTTCCCCATGAATAAAATGAAGGGACAAGACCAGACAACCTCTAAAATTTCTTCTAAAACCTGTTGTTCTGGGGGAAGCTGGGGTAGGTTCAAATTTGACCTCAGACACTTCCTAGCTGTGTGACCCTGGGCAAGTCACTTGATCCCCATTGCCTAATCCTTACCATTCTTCTGGCTTGGGACCAATACACAGTATTGATTCCAAGACAGAAGGTACGGGTTTAAAAAAAAAATAAAAAATAAAACTTGTTGTTCCAGGATACTGTGGTTTCCCCTAATACGTTTTGCATACAGCTGTTCAAAGACCAATCCGCCATATAAAATAAACGCAGACCCACACACATCCACAGAGGCCATCCTGTGGCAACAATCCTTCCACTTCCTGCAACAATCCATCCAGGAGAGGTGAGCACTCACTCCCAGGAAACCATTCACTAACTGCTGCATTAGGCTCGACACCCTAAGTATTGTATATAATTATGATTATTATTCTTATTAATAACCATAATATCCCAGCCTTGTTCAGCACACTCTAGCTGGTTTCATTTCCCGCCCTGTGAGAGTGCTTAGGCCTAGATTGGTCTGAAGGCATTCTCTAACTCAACATCTTCAGAGCCTGCTTATTGGGTAATTGCTCCCATCTTTCCACATTACATCAATTTGTCTCATAATTTAATCAGCTGTTCTGACTGCATGTGAGGCATTAGAGCCACAGCAGCTTCTCCTGAGCCCAAAGACCAAAAGAGGGAGAAGAAAGCATATTGCATTTAGAGTGAGATCAGGTTTTGTATTCTGCCTTTGACATCTTCTCATTGGTGTGTGTGACTTGCCTGAGCCTCAGTTATCTCATCTGTGAAGTAGGAATGATGGTATTTTTCACTACCTGTCTCTCAGAGTTAGTATAAGGAAAGTACTTCATAAAACTTCAAGTGCTATAGAAATATGAAAAAGATGATTATGAGTATTACTTGGGGAATCATTTAAATAAGTAGAACGACAGGAGTGACAATTTGTAGCTAGATGTTTTTCCCAGGACCCCCTACCCATACATATAAAATCATAGACTCTCCGAGTTGGAAAGGACCCAAGATGCCCTTTATTCAGATCCTTACCCAAAACGTGAATTCCCTCGACGACATCCATCCCAGTAGTTGTTCTATGAACATTTGCATTGAGAAGGATCTCTCTGCCTTATGGATTCCTTTGCAACTGTCAGAAGTGACTTCCTTCTCCCTACCCACAGGTTTCACCACTTTCACTTCTGGGACAGAACAGAATAAGTCTAATCCTACTTCCATCACACTTCATATAAATAAAGATAATTTTGTTCCCGGCCTCATTTCCACCCCCTCTTCCCTCCATTTTTTCTTTTTGTGTGTGTGTGGCTGGGAGGCCCCATCCTCCTTTGCAACTTTGGTGCTAAGAATGGGCAAAACAAGTAGCTGTCATAGGTTACAACTGGCAGGGCAAAACAAAAGATAAAGGTATTTTCTTTAAATGTTTGGTAGAATTCAATTGTGAATCCACCTGGCCCATGGGTTTCTCATTGATGACTCATTCATTTTCTTTTTCTGAGATGGGATTGTTTTAAATATTCTATTTTAATCCAGGCTTAGATTTTCTATTTTGCTTAAATTGCCTGATTTAGTAGCATATAATTGGCCAAAATGACTCCTAATAATTACTTTAATTTCTTTTTCATTGGTTGTGAATTTGTCCTTTTTATTTTTCATACTGGTAGATATGGTTTTTTCTTCTTTCTTTTTTTAATATCAGATTAACCAATGATTTATCCACTTTATTGATTTCCTCATAAAATCAGCTTCTTGTCTTATTTATTAATTCAATGCTTTTCTTCAAATTTTATTAATATCACTTTTGATTTTTAGGATTTCCAATTTAGTTTTAAGTTGGAGTTTTTAATTTGTCCTTTAAAACATTTTTAAATTGTATGACCAATTAATAAATCTGTTCTTTCTCTATTTTATTTATATAAGCTTTTAGAAATATACATTTTCCTCCAAATACTGCATTGCTTGCATTCACAGAATTTTAATATATTGTTTCCTTTTTATTCTCTTTAATGAAATTGTTGATTGTTCCTATGATTTGTTCTTTGACCCACTCATTCTTTAGGATAAGGTTATTTAGGTTCCAATTATTTTTAGTCTTTCCTTCTACAGTCCTTTGTTAAATGTAATTTTTATAACATCATGATCTAAAAAGGATGTATTTAATATTTCTGCTTTTCTACACTTTGTTGTGAGACTTTTATGTCCTATTATAAAATCAGTTTTTATGACAGTGTCATATACTTCTGAGTGAAAGTTAAATTCCTTTCTGTTCTCATTTACCTTTGTCTACAGGCCTATCAAATCTAACTGTTCTAAAATTCTGTTCACATCTTTAATTTCTTTCTTTTTTATTTTTTGGTTTGATTACCGAATTCTGAAAGGGAAAAGTTAATGCCCCTTACTAATAGATTTTTATTGTCTATTTCCTATTGTAATTCATATAACTTCTTTACAAATTTGCATACTATTCCATTTGGTGCATGTGTGTCTAATACTGATATTACTTCAGTATCTCTAGTACCTTTTATCAAGGTGTTATGTTCTTCCTTATCTCTCTTAATTAGGTCAGTTTTCACTTTTGGTTTGTCTGAGATGATAATTATTATCCCTGCTTTTTAAACTTTGAAGCATAATAGATTCTGTTCTAGTCCTTTACCTTTACTCTTTGTTTCCCTGTTTCTTGGAGAGAGCATATTATGAGATTCTAACTTTTAATCTACTCTGCTATCCTTTTCCATTTTATGAGTGAATTTATCCTATTGACACTCACAATTTTGACTGTTTCCCTCCATCTTATTTCCCGCAGTTTATACTTCTCTTCCTCCCCTTTCAGGCTTTCTCTGTTTACAAATATTTTTGTTTCAAATTACTACCCTCCTGAGTTCACCCTCTCTTCTCCCCAACTCTGCCCTTTTCTTATACACCCTCCTCTTTGGATAAAATAGGATTCTATACCTAACTGCCTACAGATGCTAAGCATTGCCCACAACCTCCCCATCTTCCTCTCCATTGTATTGATTCTTATATGCTTCCTCATGTAAAGTAATTTTCCCCAATTTTCTCTCCTTTTATCTTTTCCCAGTGTTTTCCCCATTCTTTTCTTTTGATTTTGATTTGCTTTGTTGTTTTTTGTTTTGTGATGTCATTTTATCATATTCAATTTACTTTCTGTTCCTATTGACTGCCCTAACAGTGATAAAGTTCTTGAATATCTTCCATCTCTTAAGTACTTTAGTTACTTTGGATACTTCAAGTATCATAAATATCTTAGTTATCTTATGCCTAATGCAATCAGTTTAACCCCATTTTTCCTAACTAAGTGTCTTAGGTATCTATTATATCATAGATATCATAAGTATCTTAGTTATCAGGTCTTATGTAATAATGAAACCAATTTAACCCCATTGTATCTCTTGATTACCTTACTTAAGTATCTTAAATATCTTTTTGTATCACAGATAATTAAGTATTCTAGTTAACACTTTCCCATGTAGGCATATGATCAATTTAACCCTATTGTATCCCTTGGGTTTTTTTTTCTTTTTACATTTTTATGCTTCTTTTCAGTTTCAAATTTGCTCATAACATTTTCTTTTCATCTCTGGTCATTTTATCAGGAATTCCTGGAGGTCCTTTACTTTATTTAAGGAGCATTTCTTTTCCTATAGTCTTATGTTCAGTTTTTCTGGGTAATGTTTAGCATTTCCTATTTTCTTTAGTGAGGTTTAGCCCTAAGCTGTTGACTTTTTCTATCATTTTCTTTTCTAATTTTTCTTCAAACTCTCTTATTATTTGCTAGTTGATCCTCTTTTGGGCCTCTTTTAGGAGTTCACTCTGGGCCTGATATCCTTTTAAATTTTACCTTTGAGGAGTCACACATTTCCATTTGGGTATTACTGTCCTCTTCTGAGTTTACATTTTGGTGTTCACTTTTGTTGAAATAGCTTTCAAGAGTTAGGCCTTTTCTTTGTCTTTTGCTCATTTAAGTAACTTTTTCTTGCCTTTATATATATCGAGACTCAGCACTACTTCTCAGGTAGAAGGAATACTATCCCTGGGCTCCCCTAGGTGCTACATGCAGTGGATTTTGCTGGATTTCATTCTTCACCTACCAGATCACTCCTCATCTCAGCATGTGTTTCTATGAGGCCCCTCCTCAAACTGACAATTCTACCACTCTACCTCTTACCCCAGTGAGATGAGTCCTTCCTGCTGACCCTCTATGTTTTCTTTGGCTGAAACCCTGCTTCAGTCTGACTTTTGTTGGTTCTGTTGCTCCAAAATTTGTTTTGAAGGATTTTTTTTCTTTTGTGGTTGTTTGAAGGTAGAATTTGGGCAAAATCAGAATGTTCCTGTTATCTTGGCTTCAAAAAATGAAAATATACCTTTTCTTAGGATATTTTTAGGAATGTATATTATTTTAATGCTAGAAAATCTTGCCTCTGTAGCCCAGAAAGATTGATTTTGTGTTAAGTCAAGTAACATGTGATACAGTAAAGACTCAGTATCCTATGGATAGTAAACCCAGATGGACGGAGGAAGGGGCATAATTTCTAGGCTTAAAAATGTCTTGCCAAAGCTTTGCTCCTTTGACTCATTTTCCAAATTCTGGTCATTCTATTTACACCTGCATTTTCAATATTACTTTTGCTTTATCCCATAAAAGGAAATCACCACAGTAAAACATAAAAACTGTACATGAAAGTGTTTATGTATTTAGCTGCCCCATTAGATGATTCAGGGTGACAGGCCATTATAATAACATTACTGGATTTCACAAACAATTTTTCAAATTTATCAGTTTATAATTTTATCACTATGTTGTAAAACTTAAAATTTCACTAAGTAGATAACTATTCTCTTAGCATCTCAAAGACTCAAAGAATTTTAAAATATAGACTTTTAAGACCTTAGAAACAGAATCACAGAATCTTAAATTCAGATATTTTTTATATCCTAGAAACTTAGAATAAAAAAAATCTTATAATTATATAATATCAGACATTTAGAATCTAAGAACTTTAAAATCACGAAATCTCAAACTAATCTAAGTTTATCCAGATATCCATCTGTCTATCTATCCATCTTTCTAACACACACACATATTTCTATAGGAAATCTATCTACTCTTAGACTTGTAGAATCTTAGAATCAGAAAATATCTTAATTAGAAATGGGCTTCAAAAGGTACCAAGTAAAAAAGATCTGTACAAAAATATTTATAGCCATGCTCTTTGTGGTGGCAAAAAATTGGAAAATGAGGAGATGCCCTATGATTGAGGAATGGCTGAACAAATTGCGGTATCTGTTGGTGATGGAATACTATTGTGCTCAAAGGAATGATGAACTGGAGGAATTCCATGTGAACTGGAACAACCAGGAATTGATGCAGAGTGAGAGGAGCAGAACCAGGAGAACATTATACAGGGAGACTGATACACTGTGGTATAATCAAATGTAATGGACTTCTTTAGTAATATCAATGCAGTGATCCAGAACAATTTGGAGGGATTTATGAGAAAGAACACTATACACATTGTAAAGATTAAAATTTAGGAATATGGGGAGACTGAGGCAGGTAGAAATTAGTTTCTCTCTGCAAGGAGTATTATATTTTTTAGAGGTTTATTGAAGATTAAGGATTAAAGAAATACAGGATAAGAAACGTGTCCAGGCCATAGAGTGGCCTAGACACAACCTCACCTACATTATGAAAAAAAGCCAGGCCTGCCCCAAAACGGAAGTCCAAGAGTGAGAGCCCTCAAAAGCCTTTGAATCAGCTTAAATACCTTCTCGATCTCGGCCCAGGTGAGATTACAAGGCATTCTGGGGAAGTGGAGCAAAGGCTCATGGGGATTGTAGTCCTGTATTCCAGTCTATTTTTTACAACATCTAGAGAAAGAACTGTGGGAGTAGAAACATAGAAGAAAAACAACGGCTTGATCACATGGGTTGATGGGGATATGATTGGGGATGTAGACTCTAAACAATCACCCTAATGCAAATATTAATAATAGGGAAATAGGTCTTGATCAATGATACATGTAAAACCCAGTAGAATTGCTTATTGGCTACAGGGGGTAGAGGGGGAGGGGGAGAACATGAATCATGTAACCATGGAAAAATATTCCAAATTAATTAATTAAATAAAATTTTGCCGCAAAAAAAGGTACCTAGTCTGATCCTTTGTCCTACACAAAAATTCTTTCTTTATTTTCTCTACAGGTGATTAGAAAGTTTTTCATTAAATGAGCCAAAATCAATCTCTCTATAGTTTCTCTACTTTGTTCCTAGTTCTACCTTCTGGGGCCAAGCAGGGTAAACCTAATCCCTCTTTCACATCACAACCCTACAAGTAAGGTGCTATCCTCTGATCTGAAGATGAAACTTCTAGCAGTCTTTAGCCATCTGGAATATATTCCTGAATCAGTCCTCTGAACTGCTCAGACAGTATTCACAAAGGCAAGCATGCACATACTTACTCTGTATTCTGTAAGAAAGGCCCCACAGATCCTCATATTTAGCCTATTGACTCCTAATTTACAAATAATACAATCTTTGTAATATTGCCTATGTTTTTTTAAGAATAGAGGTGTAAGTACACACCCACTGTACAGTCTGTCCCCCATTCCTGGAATGCCCTGCTTCCCTCACCTCCATTTCTTGGATCTAGCCCCTTTCAAGGCTCAGATCACGTGATATGTCCTTCAAGTGACTTTTCCTGATTTTCTTTAGCCTCAAAATTACAGTGTATTTATTTTGTATATATTCTATATGCATTTATCTGTGAACATGTTATATTTTCTCCGTAGAAACTAAGATTCTTGAAGCCAGGGAGATTCTCTATTTTGCACTTATGTTATCATCACCTAATCCAGTACCAGACATATTGCAGATGCCTTTTAGAATACTAATTGATTGAGATGTGCACAATATATTGAAATAATGAACCAGGAACCCTGGATTCTAGTCTTAGATTTTAAACTAATGTACCATGTGACCTCAGGCATATAACTTGCCTAGAATCACAAAATGTTAGAATTGAAAATGACTTTGCAGGTCACTTGCTATACCCTTCTTATGGGATGGAAAAGAGACTGAGTCTGAGGAAAGTGAAGTCAGTAACCCAGGTTTAGATAGAGCCAGGACTTAAATCCAGATGTTGTTATTCCAAACCCAAGTCTTCAACTCTAAGCCTAGAAAGCTTTCTACTATCCCTTTCCCTTTGGGACTCAGTTTCCTCTTTTATAAAATGGGTATACCATCTGCTCTGCTAAATCATGAGATTCAAGTGACCCCAGTAGATGAAAAGCATACTTCGAAAAATTAAAAGGATTGAATAGGGGTAACTTTTTTGTGTCCAGATCACTATATATATTGACCTTCCTATAACCCTTTCCCCCAGTTCTATAGATTTTTTAAAGTGTTCTCCATGTACCCCTGCCCTGAGGACTTTGGTGACTCAGGAGGAGGAGGAGGAGGAGGTAGAGCAGGACCAACAAGGAGAAAGAATGACTTGCATTAGCAAGACTGATGGTTGCCAGCAAAATAACAGAGTTTCATTTGGAAGTTGGAACTCTGCCTGGCAGGGATAGATAAAAGGAGATGAATTATCTTCAGGGCTTCAATTAAGCCAACTGTTTGCAAAAGTGGCTGTAGAATCACAAGATCATAGTACTTGAAGCTGAACGGGATGCTATAACACTGAATGTGAGAAATGGAAGAAACCTTAGAGATTATTTCATCTAACCCATTCATTTTACACGTAGATAAATAAACAAAGACCCAGAAAGGTGAAGCAATTTGCTCTGGAATACATTGCATATTATTGGAAGAGTAGAAATTAAAACCTAGTTAGTCCTACTGATTCCCAGCCAATGTTCTTTCTACTAGATCATGCTGTTAGAGGGTTTTAAAGCAAGGGAATTGCTTGAGTGTTTGGACCACCTAAAGGGAAGGCTCAAACCTGCCAAAGAGAAATTTTCAAGAATTCAGTGGGATCTCTTGGTTTTCTCATGGGATTTCTGACACAAGCTCTAGCCTTTGGTGATCTATTAAGCCTTTCATTTCACCAAGGACGAAGGTAAGGCTCAAAGAAAAATCATACAATTCGAACCTGACAGGGTATGACTTGAAGCCAAATCAGAAGTGTTCTCCATTGTTCCATGATGAGAGCTCAGTCTTCAAATATCTGTCAGACCTTCCTCTCTGTAGATCCCTACAGATCCCCAACCAATGAATGGGGAGAAAATGGAGGACAGACTTTTTCTAGCTCATCATAAATATCTTTTGAATAATCTGAGCTATCTATTAATAGCAGGCCTAGGTCATGAAAGAGTGAGACACACTGAATTCGTGGGATTGAGGCAGCTAAATGATTCAGTAGGTAAAACCCTAGGCCTGGGTCAGGAAGATCTGAGTTCAAATTCATTTTCCAACACCTCCTAGCTATGTGATCCTGGACAAGTCACTTCCCCTCGATTTGCCTCAGCTTCCTCATCTGTAAAATAGGGATAATGTACCTACTTCTCACAGTTGTTGTGAGGATGAAATATTAGGTATTTATGAAGCTCTTAGCACAGTTTCTGTCCTGTCGTAAGTGCTTTGTAAATGCTAGCTATCCATTTATTGTTGTTGTTAAATACTTATTAATCACTAGTGATGATTTAACCTGACCCTGAATGACCACTTGTTAGAGATGCATAGAAGAATTCCTATACTGTTTGAAAGGTTATAACAAATAACCTCTGAGGTCCTTTCTAGCCTTTAAATAAGAAGGAATCCCTCTAGGAATGAGTCATGTTGGAATTTGGGGCACTAGAGAAAGATCATTGAGTGCTTTTTGGTACCCCTGATATCACATCCTTAGACACCCTTCGGTGCTTTCCAAGAACAATGGCTTTAGTAGACTGGGTTTAGTTTCTGGCTGGGCCTAGGAGCCACTGGGCAAATCACTTTCTCTGAGCATCTAGTTCCTGCCCTTTCAAATGCAAATAATGACTCCCAGCCTGATAACCTCCAGGGATTTGGGGAGGAGCCCTTCTATTTCCCCCAGTGCACCACCTTAGGCTTGCAACCCTGACTTCAGTCTTTGTCCTTCCCTCCCTGACTCCCCATCTGCTAAGTCATGTCTCTTCTACTTCCATACCTTCCCTCCCTTCCGTCAGCAGCCCCCTCATTTGCAACCTCCTCACCTCTTGTGTAGACCATTGCAGTAGCCTCCTAACCCATCTGCCCAAGATCCAGTTCCTCTCTCCAACTCGTTCTTCACCTAACAGGCAAACAGATATTCTTTAAGCAAAGATCTAACCTGATCACTATCCTGCTTGGAATTGTGCCTCCAAGATAAAATCCAGGTTCCTCTGATTGGCATTTTAAACCCTTCGAAATCTAATTGGAATCTATCTTTTCAGGATGGTCCCACGTTATTGCTTTCCCCCAGATCTTGGCCTAACCAAATCTGGCTGTTATTCTTCTGTGTCTGGCCATAGGGTAAGTAGGTGGCACAGTGGCTAGCACACTAGCCCTGGAGTCAGGAAGACGGAAGTTCCAATCTGCTCTCAGATACTTAATAGTTGTGTGTCCTGGAGCAAGTCATTTAAACCTGTTTGCCTCAGTTTTCTCATCTATAAAAAGAACTGGAGAAGGAAATGGTATATATACCACACCAGTAGCTCTACCAAGAAAATCCAAATGGGACCAGAAAGAGTAAGACATGACAGAAATGACTCTGTAGCAGCATTCCCTTTCTCATTTCCATGCCTTTGTTCTGTCTTCCCCCAGGCCTGGAATGCATTCCCTTCTCTCCCCTTCTCCATTCCTGGATGTCTTCAAAACCTATCCCAAGTGCTACTTCCTTCCAAGACATTTTCCCCAATTTACTCAATTGTTAGTCTACCCCTCTTATACTTTGACTTTAATTTGTAATATTTTATGTTTTAATATCTGTGCATATATTATTTCCCTCTAATTAAAGTGGAGAGAAACTCCCCCAGGACAGGCACGGTTTCATTTTCACTATTTGTACATATCACACCTAGCATGATATTGGGCACAGAATAAATGCTTAGGAAATGATTGTTGAATTGAATTGAAACTGAACAGTGGATACAAAATGATTTCTGGCTGTAAATACACAAAATATTATTATTATTATTATTTCCCATTTTTTTTGGTGCCTGAGACTAAACATGGGTTTATCTATCTGGTATTTCTGTGGCCCTAGACAATTAATTTCTTCTCTCCAATCTTCATTTTCCTCATCTGTAAAATAAAAGGAAATTGGATGCCCCTCCAAAATTCAAAATCTCTAATCTTAACTGTTTGACCAATGGCTATTCAATTCCCTTCTCTCAATCTCAGTTTTCTCTTTTGTAATTGAAGAGGCCTGGCCTATTGAGCACTAAACTCTCCTTTCCAATAGATCCTATGAATATTTCTTAGTCAATAGCCAAACCCTTAGCACTGAGAAAATCACCTCAAGGGCGCTACCAGAAAAGGGCTTATTAGAATTCCTACTTCATGAACTGACACATTTCTTTTCATGTGACAAAGGTATGACCTTAGAGTGACATAATAATAGGTAGCATTTATATAGTGCTTATTGTGTGCCAAATGTGCCCTTAACACATTTCATCTCTCTGATCCTCACAATACCCCTGAGAGATAGGTGCTATTTTTATTCCCCTTTTACAGTGGAGGAAACTGAGGCAATCAAAGGTTTTTGTTGGTTTTTTTTACTTGCCCAGGGTCATACAACTAATAAATATCTGAGGCTGGATTTGAACTCAAATCTTTCAGACTCCAAACCCAGTGTTCTCTCCTCTGTGCTACCTATCTAGTAGTAATATGGGGGCATCCCAGCAGGCCAATTTACACTTTTTTTTAAAGGTTCTTTACATAGGAAAAGGTTGGCCTAAAGTCAGGAAGACTCATCTTCCTGAATCCAAATCTGCACTCACACACTTATTAGCCATGTGATTCTGGGGGCAAGTCACTTAACCCTAAATGCTTCAGTTTCCTCCTCTGTAAAATGAGTTGGAGAAGAGAATGGCAAATTGCTCCAGTATCTTTGCCAAGAAAATCCCAATTGGGGTCACAAAGAGGCAGACAGGACAGAAACAACCAACAACAATAAATAAATAGGAAAATTGAAAGTGAAAGATCTGATGGAGTAGGCAAGAGTATGACTTAGAGATAGAAGAGTCATTTGAAATTCTGCCACATTTTTAGAAGTATTCACTCTTTGCATAATATGGCTGGCCATCAAGTACATTGGATTTTCCTTTTGCTGAGTTCCTCTGAGGTATTTGACTGGAGTGCCTAACATGATTATCAGAAGAATCTTTTATGTGTGGATAACTTCTCTTAAAACCAGTTTTATTCTTTCAAATTCTGCTCACTCATCCTTGGACCCGGGGGGTTGTATTCTGGATCAACTGGTTTTTTCTCCATTCTGGGTCTCACTTCTGGCTCCTGTAATCCCTGCAATTTAGAGTCACTGTCTGATGAGGAAAAAATCTTTCTCCTCTGCTACTTCTCTCCATATTCATAGCTAGCATTTATGTAACTCTTTAAGATTTATAAAACTGTTTACCTGTATTATTTCTCTATCTGATCCACAATCCATTTCCTTCTCTGCCCAGACTTTCTCTGGCAGCTTCTGAAATCTCCCTTGTATTGTTAATAAATTCCTTTAACCCTAGTTCTTTTTATCACATTCTTTCTATGTGGAAATCAAGGGAACTTAACTGTTTCTGGGAGACACTGCTTCTTTGGTCACCATCTCTGAGCCCAAAATTCCTCTCATCCCCTCAAGTCCAGGAAAATAGGTAGATATTCTCCTTGATCTGCATTATCGCAACTAGACCCTCTTGTGACCATAATTCCAATAGTTTCTCTTCCTTTGACATTGACTTTTTCCAACTATCTCAGTGATATAAAATTAACAAAGAAATAGCTGCATGTTGATTTAGAAAATCATTAATTAACATCTATGTGGCATAATATTATTATTTAGTTTTGTTGTGAGGTTGAGAGGCGAACCCCTGGGGTTCAGAAGGATACCTTTTGCAATAATGCAAGACTCTGAAACTTGGCTTAAAAATAAAGCAAAATTTATTAATTTGGAAAGTAATGTTGAATCTGACCCAGAGGCAACATAGGTGGAAGCCTTCCTCCTAGGTGGAAGAGCAGAGGCAGAAAAGCTGCTCCTTAGGAGGACAAGCAAGACAGCATGAGTGGAGCAAACCTGGAGGGTTGCTCCCAGAATGCCTCAATTCTGGTTTTTTTTAATATTCTTTTACTGCAGTGAGGACATGAGCAAGGGGTTGGGGGGGAGGAGGTTTGCTGGAAGGCATAGGGTGGTTCTCCGGATTTGGAGGACAGATGATGAGGTTTGTCTTTATCCATCTCAAATCCATGGGACCATCAAAAGAGGATAATCCTCTCAGGGTCAGATGTTTTGGTTTGAGAGTCAGAGGGTATAAGGGAGCTAAGAAATTCCCTGAGTTTGCCTGAGTTTCTAGGGGTACAATGCCCACGCCAATTTTGCTAAAAATTTTTCAATTATATTTTAAACTAGTTTAGGCAGCACTCGTTCTTGGCTACAAGTTTGATACCTCTGAGCTATATTGCTGTTAATATTCTTTTAATAATCATCTACAGGCCTCCAGATCATAGAGTCCTTCAAATTAAAGTTGAAAGGAATCTTAGAAGTCAGGTAGTTCCACCCCATTTTTTTTTTTAGATACATTGATAAATTTGTCCAAAATCAAGGAGTAAGTAGCAAAAATGGAATCTGAATCCCAGTCTTCCAATTTCTCCTTTAAGGAGACCGCTATCTAGTTGTCACCTTCTTCTACTCTCAAACACAGGTATGCCCACTGATGTCATTTTAATACCCCCTGCCTCCTAATTCATCAACCTCAATTCTCACTCTACCTCAGCCACCCACAAGATCAATCAATCAACAAATAGCTGCTAATTGCCTACTATGTGACAAGCACTGTGTTCCCTACATGATGCTAAACACTGAAGTCATGCTCTCTGATTAATAATACCCTATCATCTACTTCCTTTCCAGCATTCAACTTTATGTTCTCAGTGTGACCTATCTTTCCACCTCTCCTTCATCTCCTGCTCCATCATTCATACTCTGGGATCACCATTTTCCATTTCCATTTCTTACTTTCTTTTTTATCTATCCATTATAATCTATCTACTGATCGCATCATTCTACTGAAACCATTTTCTCATCTGCTAAATCTGATGGGTTTTTCTCAGTCCTCATCTTAACTCTCTACAACTTTTAATGCTGTTGTTTATCAGCTCTTCTTGTATATACCTTTCTTTCTTGGCATCCAAAACAGGACTCTCTCCTGATTCTCTTATTATCAGTTTCTTTTCTGTTATCATCCAAATCCCATCTACTAAAGGTGATATTCCCCAAGGTTGTGTCTTGGCCTTCTTTTCTAATCTCTCTAATCTCTCCTGGTGATCTCACCAATACCATAGGTTGAATTATCATCTCTACTCAGATGACTCTTAACTTTATATTTCCAAGTCTCAGCCCTCTCCCAGACTCTAATCCCTTATTACTAAATCCATTCTGGACATCTTATTCTTGATATCCCATCAGGATTTCAAATTCAGCATGTCTAAAACTGAATGCATTATCTCCCTCCAAAAAAACCTTCCCATCCTTTACCCTAGATGTCTTAAGTGCATTGCCATCCTTCTTGTCCCACAGGTTTCACAGCCTGAGTCATTCTTGACCTTTCCCTTTCCCTTATGGAAGGAAATTTGTATCTCAAGCTATTTGACAATGGCCAGAAGAAAGCGGGCTGCTTACAGTGTGAAAAAATTATTGTCGGATCTAGGAATTAAAACCAAACTAGTATCTTTGCAAGAGTGAACCAGTAGCATGCCATGAGTAGTTGGATTCTCAGCTCTATTTCCGGTTTGCTTTCCAACTCTAATGCATCTTAATTTTAATTTAATTCCTTTTAATCTTTAATGGAAAGTTGTAAAAGTAAATTATTTACCCAAGAGATCCAAATAGCTCCTCAGGAGTAGTTCTAGACTTGAGGGTAATTACACATACAGGCCTTTTAAAAATATCTCCACCAGCACTTTGCCTGGTTGCAAAGACAGCAAGAGACATGGGAGTTTCTGAACTAATTATGTACTTCAGTAACTGTTAAACATACATATGATTGAATGGATTAAGAGTGAAGGTTCTATTTCATGTGTCAAAAAGTAGATCACTGGGAAGATAAAATACATTCCTTGCTATTATGTTGTACCCAGTTTCTGAAAGCAGGAACTTAAGTATCCAATACAGTGAGCTGAATGAGACCCTAGAGATTCCTTTAGGCAACTGCCTTAACCCCATTTTACAGTTAAGGGAGCTTGCCTAGAAAAGTGAAGCACTGTGACTTTTGATAAAACTGAAAGACCTTGCGGCTAGGAGACATGGCTTTTGGTCCAATCTAACCTGAAAGCAGGGAGATGGCCTTGTCCTTATCATATATCATTTTTAATTAAATGTTTGCAGGTAACAAAACATTTTCTTCATATTATCCCTGACAGATACAATAACACAAATATTATTCAGGGCCCCATAGGTGCCCTCTCTTCTGTAAGGCTATCACTGAACCCTTTGCCCACATGCTCAGGCAGACGTGATCAATAGTCTTTAATAGAATCTAAGTTGGAAGAAACCTACAATGGCAATTATTTCAAACCATACCTGAACAGGAATCCCTTCCATGACATTACTGAGAAGTGATGCTCAAATAAGCATTTGAACCCTAACACCTCAAACTGGCCTGGCACTGGCAAATGTCAGGTGACAGTTACATTGTCTTTGAGGTGCCTAGTCCTAGGCCTGACCAGTGATAGAGACTCTTCCCAGTTTTCCACACCTATTAATTAAAACTAAGCACCTGGTGCTTTCAGACGCTCAGAATGAACTGTGTACCCAGCCTCTTCAGTTACTCAGGCACCATATTTGAGTCCATCTGTCATTGTTCTTTGCTCTTCAAATATAGTGACTTGTCTTTTTCTTCTTCTTCTTTTTTTAAGTTTTAGATACATAGAACAAAGTTGGCACATTAGAGCTGGGGTGAAACCTTAGTATGTAGTACTAAGTACTTAGTACATCAAATGTAAAAAAAGCACAGAACATAAATATGTCCAGGGGATTTTTGTTTCTCCTTTACCCCTATCTTCCTACTGTGAATTATACTGACCTGTATATATCTTGTATTTGTCCTTATGGCAGAAATAATCCCATTTTCATCGTGTTCCTTATATTTAGCAATTTCATTATAATAATTACTTAGAAAATATTTGTTGAGTTGTTAAATAAAAACTGGAAGGACTGAAAAACATTTTAAGAATGAAGAACATAGGAAGATCATCTAGGGGCTAGACTAACCCTTTCATTTTGCAGACTGAGAAACTGAGGACCAAGGAAAAAGAAGTGATTTAGCCGAAATCATACAGCAAATGAGTAACTGAGTCAAAAGTGGAATCCATGCCTTAGGTCAAATCATAGAGTAGATTTAGAACAAGAAGGAAGCTTATAAGCCATCTAGTCTAACACTCTTATTTTCTAGTTAAGTAAACTAAGGCACAGAGAAGGCTTTGTGACTTCTCCTAAGTCACATAAGTCATAAATGGCAAGTCAGAATTCAAACCCAAGTTCATTGAATTCAGTCTAGCATTCTTTCCATTGCAGTTCTGCATTTCCAGGTGGGGAGATGGGTTTCTTTCTATGATGTTACTGAAATTAAGGTTAAACTGGATTTGGGCACCCAGCAAAAACATTTCTTTGGGTATATTGCTGTCAAAACAGTCTTGAATAAGGAATCACAATATCTGGTTTCTAATCCCAATTTTGCCCTAAACTTTTATGTGCTATGGATGGATGGATGGATGGATAGATAGATAGATAGATAGATAGATAGATAGATAGATAGGCATATAGATACACATGGACTGTGTGTGTGTGTGTGTGTGTGTGTGTGTCTAAAACTTTAGGCAAGCCATTTTGCCTTTTTTTGGCCCCATTTGCTCATCTATAAATTAGGTCCATCAAATTAGATGATGTCTAAAGTTGCTCCTCAATCAAACATCCTTTGTTCCTCTATTTTCCTATATTTTAGGATTCCTTCTAATTCCAACATGCCAGAATTGTGTTTTTCTTAATTTCATACTACATTATTGATGTATTACTGTACCTGATCAGTTACAAATTCACACATTCACTTCCAATGTCTGCTCATCTTCTGCAAATCTACTTTATACCTCCTAATTAAATCCTTGACCCATGGTCTATATTAGCTGTTAGGTCTCTACAGAGAAACTGGGACAGAGGAGAGGAGACCAGGAAGGAGAGAAGTGAGGTTGAATCTAAGGAAGCTCATAAGATATGCTCATAAAATAGACTTTTGAAAAATGCCTAGCAGGAAACACACAGAGAAATAACTAGAGAAGGATGGTAGAGAGAGAGAGACGGAGACGGAGATGAAGGAGGGAGGAAAGAGGAGAGGAGAGCATAAGGAGAAGAGAGTAAAGGGAAAAGAAAGAGGATTGGAGAGAAGTATTTTTGTCCCCTTGGAAGTCTCTATTCTCTACCTTTCCCCTCCCCTCAAATCTCCCTAGAATATCTACCTATCTCCGAACCTCCTCCATATTACCCTCCTTCCTTTAGATGGAGTGTCCTTTATCTGGGGTCTGAGAACATGGTTTTTGTCTTATAATCCTTTATATTTTATTTTATTGCATTAAAAAAATATTGAGACAGGAACCATAGGCCTCACCAGACTGCCAAAATGATCCATGATACAAAAATGGTTCACAGTTCTTGCCTTTGATCCCTGTAGAAGTCATACTTGAAACTGTTCTCATTTATTTGCACAATAGCATGAATGAGTTTTATACCCTTTCTTGAGAATCTCTTTTGGGGCAAAATCTTTTACTTGTTACTGTGTAATCTTGGTGACCTCCTTTTGATCTCTACAGCCCTTAGTATCCTCATCTATAAAATCAGGGGTTTGGACTACATAATCCCCCAAATTCCTTCCAGCATTAACAATCTGGAAAGCCTGTGACTCTTTCGAGTATTCAGCCAAACAAAGGAAAGTATGTAGAATTATGAGACTAGTGCTATCAAGTGCAAGCTTAGAATATTTGACAAGTTTTCCATGAGCCAGTCTTATTGCATTCATCTAACCTGAAAGAAAAAAAGAGAAGTTGTTGCCATGAATATTTTTTTTTAAATAAATTCAAGAGCAATGGACCAGGACCTCTCTCAACAGGTTGGACTAGGTTGTCTTCAAGATACCTTCCAGTTCTAGCATTCTATAGTTCAAGGGTCTATAAACTATAACCTTTGTCTCTTCCTCATATATATTCAGAAAAGAGTAATTCCTTTTCCCATACACCATACTGACCACTCCCAGATCTTGCCTTCTCTTGTGAAAGTCCATTTCAGGAACAGCTCATGCCTCAAATCACACCATCAAAACCTTCTTTTAGTTCATACTTTATTTTCATTCAAATTAAGGGCATCGAGGCCAACAATCTGTCCTGACTGAGGCCCAAGAACAGTGTTCAGAAAGAATTGAATGAGGAAAATGAAAAAAAGGAGAGCAACAACTTTGGTTTTTAGGCCAAAGGTTCAATTCTGATTGTTGTAAGAAAACATTACAGTCTGGGATAGAAAAGGAAGGGTGCTTTTTTGGTTGGTTGGTTGATTTATATTTCATTGCATAGACAAGTTAGTAAGTATAGGAAAAGAGAGACCAGAGATTCTGAGATCAGAAATAAAATAGTAATAGTTAGGAGCCACATCTGAAATGAGGCCATTGCTAAGGACAAAGAGGGGAAATAAGGAATTTTGGGCATTTACAACTATTGGCTTATCTGCTTGGGACTGTTCATCATCCTAGAGATTTACAAGGAAAATGTGTACTTTATTGGTACATAACAAATACAGAGAGATTCCCAAAGACCAGGAGTGGTGAGGCTATTGATCTGCTTTTCTCTGCAGCCTGCTTTGAACCTTTTGAATTGATCCATTTTTATTGAATAGTTTTATGCCTGGGTGCTTCAGACCACTGTGCTCTTTGGGCAGCCCAGCTCTCCCTGGATTGGGAATCTTGAAGTAGAAAAGGAATCTCTTATTTTCATCTTATTTATACTCATTAATCATAAGGGCCTGCAAGGGAATAGAGTAATGGGGAATGGGACATCAGCAAAAGTGTCTGGTGTTAGTAAGATGACACTGAGATATTGTCCATGAAACCTTAAAAATGGGAGAACAAAGAACAGTGTATTAGAGCTAGAGCACGCCAAAAGACAGAATGTAGGAGAAGAGAAAAGGATGACTGACTGAAGATGAGAAAATAAGAAAAACAAACACAGAATGGGATGTCCACACCTAAAAAAGCAAAAGCCCACTCTGATAGTTATAAAGAAGCAAAGTTAAAAAGTTTAAGAACTGAGCACCAGTGTGCCTGAAAGGTTTTGTCTGTTTGTTTTTACAAACCCATACCTTCTATATTTGAAACGATATTGAATATTAGTTCCAAAGCAGAAGAGCAATAAGGGCTAGAAAATGGGAGTTAAGTGACTTGCCCAGGATTACACAAGTAGTACATACCTGAGACCCATATATGAACACAGCACCTCCCATCTATGTACAGCCTGGCTCTCTATCCACTGAGCCACCTAGGTGCTCCTGTACCTGGTAGTTTTAAGAAGAGGTTATACAAGCCTTTTCTAGAATATATATTTCATTCTCTCATGCTTTGTTTAGTACTATGATCTGAAAATCCATCCTCTCAAGACAGTTGAAGTTGAGGTGAAGCTGTGTTCTGATTTTGTTCATAATGGGAAGCAATGCCCAGTCAGACTGCTTACAAAAGTCTCGCCCTCTTCCTTCTCCTTCCTAAATATCTAATTCTTTCTAACAATGATGCTATGCCTCATCCAATCCACACTGTTGGCGAATAGACTTTCCACCTAAATAAAACTATAGTTTACGTGCTGTATATAGGCTGGTAGTAACTATAAGGCAAATGCAAGCTATTGACTTCAAACTTTATTTACCATGGATGATATAAAGGATATTAATTACACAGAGCTATATGAAATACTGTGTTTCATATCTTATATTCTCTACATAAATTATTATACTACATTTAATACTGACTGCCTCAAGCCTCAGAATACTACATCTCCTCACTGAGATCCAGAACCACAATGAAGAGGATGTACTGATGATAGAGACACACACACACACTCACACATACTCACACACGTGCACACACGAGGGTGTGGTATAAATGAAGAATCTTGGTTATCCAAATGATGACATACTTTGGGTGGACAGTACAGTGAATTATTCCATTCATATTTATTCTGTACCAGGCACTGTTCCTACAGAGACAAAATGGAAAATATTCTCTGACCTCCAGGACATTATATTTTAATGAGGAAGGAACATGTACTTATATAGATAAATGTCAATAATACTTGCTAACACTGATATATAGTCATTGCACATGGCCAGTGTGCTAGGCCCAGAATTAATAGATCAGGCTAGTTTGGATTTGGGTAATTAGGTAATAATGTCAGTAATCTCAAGCTACTTCCTAACTCAAAAACATCAATCAAAATTGCAGGTGACCCAGAGGGCAATGGATAGACATGCGGTTGGCATACATAAGCCACAACACATTACCAAGAATGTCTTGCCAGAAATTGTGTGGGAGATATTATTAAGAACCTTCATAACCAGGAGAGGTTTGGGGCTGGTAGCATAATGAGTGAGGGATGAGAAGAGATGGACTTCCCCAGTGTTATACTGTTAAATATGATATATTAAAAAGTATAAAGAAAGGTCTACAGAGAACACTTATCTTGATACAGACTTATTCTGTACCATGCTACAAATAGAAAAGAAAAATAGTCCCTGCTATCCAGGAGCTTACATTTTAATGGGTAAGCAATGCAATGCATATTTATTATATAAGTATGTGACAACAATAATAGCTTAACACTGATATGACACTTTAAAATGTACAAAGTAATATGTATATATATATATATGATATATACATATATATCATATATATATAATCTCATTTTATCTTTACAACAATACTTGGGAGGTGGATATCATAATTCTCCCCAATTTAAAGATGAAGAAATTGAGGTAGCAAGAGGCAGTTACTTGCCCAGGATCCCATAGCTACTAAATACTTAGGCAGGATTTACATTTAATTCTTCCTGGCTCCAAGTCCAGCATGCTATCCACAGCTTTTTAGCTGCCTCCTTATGTAAGATATACATACAATAGATGGAAGGTAACCTTTGAGTAGATGGTTCCAGCAACTGGTAGGAACAGGGAAGATCTCCTGTTCATGATGGCACTGGATATGATTTTTGAAGGAAGCTGATGGAATGCTTTATTCCAGACCTGGGAGACAAGCAGTGCAAAGTCACAGAGATAGGAAAAGGAATGTCATAGCTGCATCTAGGCAAGAATCACTGGATTATATAGTGTGTATAAGAAGACTTGAAAGACAGGAGAGGGAGGTGGTAAATGTCATTAAGTGTCAAACCAAGAAGTTTGTATTTGATCATGGAAGTAAGAGAGGGTCATTGGATTTTATTAACTAGGGCAAGGGAGGGAGTGACATGGTCAAACCTGCACTTTGACTGCTGTTTGTAGGGTCAGGAAGATTGGTTAGCAGGCAGTTGTATTTTGTACTAATACAGATGAGAAGAGATAATTGCTTGAAAGAGGGGAGTGACAGTGTAAATAAAGAGAAGGGGATATAGAGAAAAGATGCTGAGGAGATAAAAGCAAAATTTGGCAACAGGTGGACAAGTGAGATCTAGGATACCACTAGATGGCAAATCTGGAGGCCTCAAAGGGTTATGGTGGCCTTGATAGCAATAAAGAAGATGAGAAGTTTGAGATGTCTGTGAGATATTGACTTTGAAATGCAGGAAAAGACAAGAACTATCTCCATAGACATAGTCATCAAACCAGTGGGATGTCATGAGCTGACCAAGTGAAACAGCATTGAGATTGAGCCCCCATTCATGGAGGATATGAATAAGAACATACAGAATTGGCATAGATGGATTGTAATCTTCACACCAGGTAGGATGCAGCAATATGCACTGCAATCTGCTGATTATATATGGACTGACACTAGATGCTTTTATTCTGGCCATTACACTCAATACTGTAGACCACTCATTATATTATATAGTCTAAATAATAAGTCAAATGTTTTTCTAGAACACTGGTTTTAGAGTTAGAGTTGGAAGGAACCCTGTAAGTCATCTCTAATCCAACCTTTACATTTTCCATACGAGGAAACAGAGACTTGGAAATGTGAGGTGGTTACCCCCAATCACACATAATAAACAAGAGCATGAATTTGGACCTTAGTTCTCTACCTTCAGACGCAGTGCTTATTCCACCATGCCATAATACCTCCTTCTATAACATTGATAAAGCACTCTCTTTACAACACCACTGCCAGGAAAATGGAATAAGTACCATTATTCCCATTTTATAGAGGGGGAAACTTAGACTCAGAGAATAAAGTACCCTGGCTGAGCCAATCTAGCCAATGAGTTCTAAGGCTTGGACCTGAGCCCAGATCTAGATCTCATTGTGAATAGAGGGAATTTGACCTACAACACACCCCTCAGTGAACCAGGAATCATGGATACCATAGAGATGCTCAACACTAACTTTATGGATAAGGACATGGAAGCCCAAAGAAACACAGTTTCATAAGTCATAGGCAGGAAGGCTAGGATTTGAACCCACATCCCCTGACTTCAGTTCTAGGTTTATGACTCTAAGGCTGTAAAGGATAATTTTAGTGTTTTGACTTAAAATCTAAATTAATTTAGTAACCAGGGAAAATCCCAAATAATAAAATACCCAAGTCAGCTGGAAATTACAGTGATTTTAATTAATATAGAGAGAAGGAATTAAGGAGAAGAGAGAGGAAGAAGAAAGAGTTAATTTAAACTGCTCTGACTCAGGCTGAGCCAGGCAGGAGTTAAAGGCCTTGGCAAAAGGGGCCTCCCTGAGTCCAAGGGAAAAGGAAGTCAGTCTTACCCAAGTCACCACGAGACCGTCTCAAGGAAGCTTTCTAAGGGAGCTCCTCCAGGCTGAGTTCCCCACATGAACTGAACTCCCAGGCTGCTCTTTTTTAAAGATCTTTTCTCTTGTGTCACCTCCCCTAAATTTTCACATCTACCAATCACAGTAGATGCTTTTCTCCAGGACTCGCCCATTCTTTAGTT